>NW_027140118.1:0-621000 GCF_036365525.1 Heterodontus francisci
TTGGCTAGCTGAAAGAAGACAGAGTGTGGTGGTTGATGGCAAATGTTCATCCTGGAGTTTAGTTACTAGTGGTGTACCGCAAGGTTCTGTTTTGGTGCCACTGTTGTTTGTCATTTTTATAAATGACCTGGAAGAGGGTGTAGAAGGGTGGGTTAGTAAATTTCCGGATGACACGAAGGTCGGTGGAGTTGTGGATAGTGCCGAAGGATGTTGTAGGGTACAGAGGGACATAGATAGGCTGCAGAGCTGGGCTGAGAGATGGCAAATGGAGTTTAATGCGGAAAAGTGTGAGGTGATTCACTTTGGAAGGAGTAACAGGAATGCAGAGTACTGGGCTAATGGGAAGATTCTTGGTAGTGTAGATGAACAGAGAGATCTTGGTGTCCAGGTACATAATTCCCTGAAGGTTGCTACCCAGGTTAATAGGGCTGTTAAGAAGGCATATGGTGTGTTAGCTTTTATTAGTAGGGGGATCGAATTTCGGAGCCACGAGGTCATGCTGCAGCTGTACAAAACTCTGGTGAGACCGCACCTGGAGTATTGCGTGCAGTTCTGGTCACCGCATTATAGGAAGGATGTGGAAGCTTTGGAAAGTGTGCAGAGGAGATTTACTAGGATGTTGCCTGGTATGGAGGGAAGGTCTTACGAGGAAAGGCTGAGGGACTTGAGGTTGTTTTCGTTGGAGAGAAGGAGGAGGAGAGGTGACTTAATAGAGACATATAAGATAATCAGAGGGTTAGAGAGGGTGGATAGTGAGAGTCTTTTTCCTCAGATGGTGATGGCAAACACGAGGGGACATAGCTTTAAGTTGAGGGGTGATAGATATAGGACAGATGCCAGAGGTAGTTTCTTTACTCAGAGAGTAGTATGGGCGTGGAACGCTCTGCCTGCATCAGTAGTAGACTCGCCAACTTTAAGGGCATTTAAGTGGTCATTGGATAGACATTTGGATGAAAATGGAATAGTGTAGGTCAGATGGTTTCACAGGTCGGCGCAACATCGAGGGCCGAAGGGCCTGTATTGCGCTGAAATATTCTGATTCTAATTCTAAAAAAAAAACATCGGTCGAGGCTTTCATTCTGCACAATACAACTTCCCCAGAACATATGCCTGCATTGACATGCTGCACAATGGAACTTTCAAGCATCTGGTCCAAAACATCTGTCTACTTTTATACAGAGCCTAATGAAACTTACACCAGAACAACTCCCACACAGCTACCTGCACTTATATACTGCACAATGGAACTGATTGCAAGCTCGACGCCGGATTTGATACCACAGCTGAGAGTCCAATTCTGTATTCTATTTATCACAAAATAGAGATCTTTCACCTCTATCATCATTCACCTCCTTTCCTGCCGCAGCCCATCTGCTGCTGAAATGCTCACCCATGCTTTGTTGTCTGTGGAACAGCATATTTCAATGTTCTCCCGGGTGATAACCCATCCTGCATCCTCCAGAAACATCAGCTCATCCAAAGCTTTGTCGCCTGCCCTCCATTAAGCCCCTCTCAGGAACGTCACTGCACTCACTGGTATCCCTGCTGCCAATGCATCGAGTTTTCAATTATGATCTTCATGTTCAGACACCTTCATGCTCTCCCCCTGCCATCAGTATAACCTCCTCCAGCCTGAATCATTTCGAGAGCTCTGCATTTATCTGAATCCAGCTTCTTGTACATCTCCAACTTCCATCCCCCACAACTTTCAGTCTAGCCTTTAACTATCTAACCACCCAGATGAGAATTTCCACCCCAAACATCTCTGTGTCTCCGCCTCTTCAAATCCAACCATCTGACTAAAGATTTAGTCACCCACTCTAACATCTCTTTGTCTGGCTCTGTGTCAGTTTTCTGTCCGATTACATTCCTGATAAACTCTTTGTGATGGATGTGTTTATTGAAAGCTCTGTAAGAAAAAAGTTCTTGTTGTTTAATTGTGTCCGTGTTCTCTCTCCCTGCACACCACCCCATCCATCCCCAGCTCCCCCACCGCCCACCATCCTCATCCCCTGACCCCAAATGAAATTACTGGTTTGAGACACCCAGGAACAAGTAACCTGTATTATCACTTTTCTCAGCAGATTAGACATTTCACTTCTTTGTTATTGTAAAAGCAGTGAAGAATTTGTTTACCTGAACACAGGACCCCAACACCCATACTGTCAGTGAGAGACGAATTCAATGTGAACAAACTGCAGTTCTGGAGCTGCAATTCATTTCCTCCACATTGGACATCATTCACCCAGATGGGTCCTTCACTCTTTCCGTCCTTTGAATAGTTATAAGCGGCTGTCGCTTCACCGCAGCCCAGCTGTGTACAGACCACGTTGGCATCATTCAGGGTCCAGAGTCTGTCCTGCAATCTCCTCCAGCTGCCGGTGTAGTAAATCTCCACTCGCCCATCACACCAGCTTCCCCCGTTAGTCAGCCTTAGTGACCAATTTTCATCTACAATATGAAACACAATGGTGAAATTGAAGCATAATTCACTGCCACCAGAAAAAGTATTAATTTTGATGGTTACTATTTCTGTCATCATTGTTCAGAAGGCGTGTCGGCAGATGTTGCTCACCATCATCTTTTCTCAGTAAATACATTTTGGAGACATACCGAGTAGCTTCCGCTGGTTAAACTGGGGGCCAAGGGTAAAATGAACTGGAGGTGAGCGCGGCACATACCGGCAATTGATAAGTGATGAGACCGAAGGGTGGGGCAGGGGCTTTAAATGGCTCCTGACAGATGACAGTTCCTTTCATCCCATATGGAGAGAAACAGACAAGTTTACGTTGCCACAATGCTTCCGATGACATCTCAAGTCGCCTCACAGGCAATGAAGCACTTTTGATTTGTAGTCACTAATGCTGACAGGTGACTGACCTGAGGGACTGAAGGTTGTCCTCCTGTCCACATGTACTGTTATGTCCTGCTCTCGCCCTGTACTTGAAGCATCATCAACGTTTCTTCCAATTTCTCCCCCTCATTTTCACATAGTCCATCTTCAACTCTTCCATTCCCTTCCTCAACATCTGTGTCTCTGATTCTGGGGACTCTCACAGTTATCTTGTCTATGATTCCTCACACCACGAATACTAGAATGATTCTATCACATTCTTCCACTTTCTCCACCTGCATTGTATCTGTCTGGTGATGCAACCGATCATACCAGTGCTTCCAGATATGTCTTCCTTTTTCCACATCCGAGGACTCTCCTCACCTCCTCATCCACCCACCATGGTTGACAGGGCCCCATCACGTCCATTCCATTTCCCATACTTCTGCTTTAACCCTTTCCCCCCTCGCAGAACCATGATAGGATTCTGCTTCTCCTCATCTTCCACTCCATCAGCTTCCATATTCAACAGATGATCTTCCACCATTTACAGCACCTTTAATGTGATAGCACTACCAAGCACATCTTCCCCTTCCCTCCACTTTTTACATTCTAAAGGGACCATTCCCTCTGTGACACCCTGATGCACTCTTCGCACTCTTCAATCATTCTCAGCAACCCTTCCCACAGGAACTTCCCAGGCAAGCGCAGAAGATGCAACCACTGCCTTGTTACCTCCACCTTTCTCACCGTCCAAGCCGACAAACACTGCTTCCAAGTGAAACAACGATTTGCTCGTACTGCTTTCTCTTTTGCATACTGTATTTACTGTATTGACTGATTATGATGCTTCTCCTTTACATTGGCACAGCAAACACAGTTGAGTGATTACTTTGCAGAACACCTTTGTTTAGTCTGCAAGCTTTACCTTTAGCTTCCAGTTGCCTGTCATTTTCATTGTATACTCCACTCCCACTCTGACCTCTCCCTCCTTTTTCTCCTACACAGTTCCAATGAAGGCTAACATAAGTTTGAGAAATAGCAAATTAAAAGCAAAATACTGCAGATGCTGGAAATCTGAAATAAAAACAAGAAATGCTGGAAATACTCAGCAGGTCTGGCAGCATCTGTGGAGAGAGAAGCAGAGTTAATGTTTCAGATCAGTGACCCGCCTTCACAACTGACAAATATTAGAAACGTAAAAGGTTATAAGCAAGTTAAGTGGGGGTGGGGCAAGAGATAACAAAGGAGAAGGTTTAGATAGGATGAGGTTACAGAATAGCTGACCAGAATGACATGGAGCAAAGATGTGTTAATGGTGTGTTGAAAGACAAAGCATTAGTACAGAAAGGGTTTTAACGGACTGAAAATTGAACAGCCACAAGTACAAACATAAAAAACCAGTGGGTAAACCAACTGAACAAACTAAGATGAAATAATATAAAAACAAAAAAAATTAAAAAGGGAAAAGAAAAAATAACTAAAAATAAAAGTAAAATGGAGGGCCCGTCATGCTCTGAAATTATTGAACTCAATGTTCAGTCCAGCAGGCTGTGGAGTGCCTGATCGGTAAATGAGATGCTGTTCCTCGAGCTTGCGTAGATGTTCACTGGAACATTGCAGTAATCCCAGGACAGAGATGTGAGCATGAGAGCAGGGGGAGTGATGAAATGGCAAGCAACCAGAAGCTCAGGGTCCTGCTTGAGGACTGTTGGAGGTGTTCACAAATCAGTCACGCAGTCTGCGTTTGGTCTCCCCAGTGTCGAGGAAACCACATTGTGAGCAGCGAATACATTATAGTACATTGAAAGAAGTACAAGTAAATCGCTGTTTCATCTGTAAGGGGTGATTGGGGCCTGGAATAGTGAGGAGAGAGGAGGTAAATGGGCAGGCATTACACCTCCTGCGATTGCAGGGGCAGGTGCCGTGGGAAGGGGATGAGGTGGTGGGGTAGCGGAGGAGTGGACCAGGGTGTCACGGAGGGAATTATCCCTTCAGAATGCTGACAGGGGAAGGGAGGGGAAGATGCATTTGATAGTGGCATCACGCTGGAGGTGGCAGAAATGGCGGAAGATGATCCTTTGGATATGGTGGCTGATGGGGTGGAAAGTGAGGACAAGGGATCCCTGTCACGGTTCGGGGAGGGAGGGAAAGGGGAGAGGGTAGAGGTGCAGGAAACGGGCTAGACACGGTTGAGGGCCCTGAAAGCCACAGTGGTTGTAAGGACCTCCTATAAGGACTCCATTCCATTCTCCCAGTTTCTCCGTCTCCGTCGCATCTGCTCTGATGATGCTGCCTTCCATGACAGCGTTTCTGATGTGTCTTCCTTTTTCCTCAACCGAGGATCCCCCCCCACTGCGATTTGCTTGTACTTCTTTCAATGTAATATACTGCATTCGCAACAAAAACGACTTGAGAGGGTTACAGCAATGCTAACCATCAAACAAATACTCCAAATGTATGATCTCTTCAGAATATTCCTGCTTTAATAAGCCTCCTATTTCTTTATTAAGTATAGAAAATGTACCCTTATACTCTCTTCAATCATTCTCAACATCCCTTCCCACAGGAACTTCCCATGAAAGCGCAGGAGTTCCAACCACTGCCCTGTTACCTCCACCTTTCTCACCATCCAAGCCCCAAAACACTGCTTCCAAGTGAAACAACGATTTACTTGTACTGCTTACTCTTTCGTATACTGTATTTACTGTGTTGACGGATCATGATGCGTCTCCTTTACATTGGCAGACCAAACACAGTGGAGTGATTACTTTGCAGAACACCTTTGTTCAGTCTGCAAGCTTTACCTTCAGCTTCCAGTTGCCTGTCATTTTCATTGTGACCACACTCCCACTCTGACCTCTCTCTCCTCTTTCTCCTACACAGTTCCAATGCAGGATAACATAAGTTTGAGAAACAGCACTTCCTCTTTCCACTAGACTCTTTGCAGCATTTTAGAATGAACACTGAGTTCAGCAATTTTAGATTGGATTCCCTCCCCCTTTTTTCTTTATTGGACGATATTTGCCTTCCAATTTGCACCTCCTCTAGAAATGTGCTTTTTACTTGGCCCATTCCAACATATTTTTGTTCTGCATTGTCCGTTTTACCATTTCATCTCTCCTGTCTTTCACCACATCACGGAGCGTTCCTTTCATTCTTTCCTTGTTTCCCCCTTTCTTTAAAAAAACTGCTAAATTTCGAAGTCCTGATGAAAGATCCACAAACTGAAAGGTTGATACTCTTTCTCTCACCATAGATGCTGCCGGAACTGCTGAGTATTTCCAGCACTTACTGTTTTTATTACCTGTATTTTAAGTTGTGAAACGTGGGAGCACTTTTGCACTGAGCAATGTCCCACATACAGTGATCAGATAACTGAGCAGATATTCTGTTATATGAGGGTGCTGGCTGAGAGATAAATGTAATCCCGGAAACTGGGCGAATTTAAATTTACATCATGTTTGTGACATTTTCAAAGACATAGCACATTGGTGAAATAACGAATTACGTCATTCAATATCATTTTATTGCAATCGGTGTGGTGGAACTTAAAATATATCTCACACTATGTATCTTGCAACAAGCTCACAGTGTTTTCTATTGAACAGCTGATCTTTGCAGAGAATTCCATGATCATTCATATTTGAACTGCCGACATTGATAACAGTTTCAATGCTCGAGCAACATTTCCATTCCATGGCAATGGTCCTGGGAGCATCTTGCTGATTCTATAGCCCATGAAAAATGCCCCAGATTTACCCAGAAATAGATATTATATGACGCGAAGTACTACCAACTAGTCATTGTATGTATTAAATGTTTACTGGAGTGAAGATTTGATTCATTTGAAATTTAATTCAGACCAATAAACCCACAAACACATCTCAGAATCTTAATGACAAAGGAAGCATGGGTTCAGCAAAACTAGTGAATCAGAAACCTGTGGAAATAGTCAATGAAGCTTGAAAGCAGAATTGACTGAGATGACTCACCCGTACAGATGACACTTGCATCGTTTTCATGTGAGAAGCTAAACTGTTCCCAGGATGAAACAGGACAATCCCACAATCGCGTCTCGTTCCCCAGACACCTGTAATTTTCCTTCCACACTGGACCAGTTCCCTTCCCAAAGTGAGCTCCTCCCGGGATTGAGTTTACTGTCCCACACTGTAGGTGCTCACAGACCACGTTGGCGTCTTCCACATCAAAGTAAAGGTCACACAGCGTCCCCCATTGGTCTCCATGTAGCACCTCCACCCGGCCAGAGCATCTGTCCATCCCACCAACCAATCGAGGTTCAGGTTTCCCTGTATTGGAAACAAATACAAATCCAAATAATTTCTAAATCATCCTCTGCATAGAAACAGCAAAATAGAAAATGGGTAAAAAAAAAGTAAAATTTTATCTGCACGATTATCCAGCCATACCTTACACAAATTATCTATCAAAAAACAATTAGAATTACTACAGCAACACAAAAGTAACATTCTGAGGCTGTTGAAGATCTGAAATGAAACAGAAAATGCTGGAAATACTGAGCAGGGCTAGCAGCATCTGTGGAGAGAACAAGGGTTTCAGGTCTGTGTCCTTCCCTCACAATAATTACTACAGGACCTCTTTAAGAAGTTGGGTGAATACTCAAAATTTAACAGCTCTTCTGTCAAACGTTAATCGATTGTTGGACTTTATCTCTTGGGTCTTGGAATATAAAACTCAGAAGGATGTGATGTTTCTGTTGTATCTGTTGTCGCTTTTGGGCACCGCACTTCGTAAACCATTGGCTTTGGAGGTGGTGCTGGACAGAGTCACTGGAATGACAACAATGCTTAAAGCATTACATTATGAAGACAAGTTGCATAAACTTTGTTTACAGTAGATTGCGTTTAGAATGATTAGACCTTATCGAGTTGACGTGTTTAAAATGTTTAAGGGGTTTGATAGATGCGCTAGAGAAGATCAGGAGAACAAATACAAAACAAGGCCATTTAGGAGCTGCTTGTCTTCATGAGGGATGTGGACATCTCTGGCAGTTATTGCTCAACTTTATTTGCCATTGAAACCGTTGTCAGAACCTTCTTCTTGAACTGAAATTGATTGCCTGGGCAATGTTCTTCTGCAAGTTCTGAGGTCGGTCGAGTTAAGTCAAAGGTTTTAGGCATAGTGTGGACCTTTAGCTGCATGTGTTATAAACAGAGTGGGAAGTGTAGAATTTGGTAATTAGTGTGTAAGACTGAAATCCAGCCTTAACATTTAGAATTTAACTTGCAATATAAAAAAGCTGCAAGGCAGTTCATGTTAGTAGTTAATCGTGCAAGTCAAGTTCGCAGTCAGCAGTCAATCAGCTGTGTTTGTCCGATCTGGGGTAATTACTGTCAGCTGGAAACGGTCTAAACAGTTGCAACTTGAATGAGCCTGCAAAGGCATAACACATTAGACTTCATTGCAAGTGGGTTTGAGTGCAGGAACAGGGATGTCTTACTTCAGGGCCTTGGTGAGACCACATCTGGAGTACTGTGTGCAGTTTTGGTCTCCTTATCTGAGAAAGGATGCCCTTGCCATGGACAGAGTGCAAAGAAGATTTACTAGGCTGGTTTCTAGGATGGCAGGATTTACGTATGAGGAGAGATTGGGTCCACTGGGCCTATATTCACTAGAGTTTAGAAGAACGAGATAGAGCCACATAGAAACCTATAAAATTCGAAAAGGACGAGGCAGGCTCGATGCAGGGAAGATGTTCCCGATGGCTGGAGAGTCCAGAACCAGGTGTCACAGTCTCAGGATATGGGGTATGCTATTTAGAACCGAGATGAGGAGAAATGTCTTCACTCAGTGGGTGGTGAACCTGCGGAATTCTCTACCGCAGAAGGCAGGGGAGGCCAAACAATTACATATTTTCAAGAAGGAGATGGATATCTTTCTTAATGCCAAAGGGATCAAGGGGTATGGGGACGAAACGGAAGAGGGTACTGAATTTGATGATCAAACATGTTTTTTTTAATTGCTTGGCAGGCCCGAAGGGCCGACTAGCCTACTCCTACTCCTATTTTCTATGTTTCCATTTTTAGTCTTCTAGTAAGGCAGAGTGTAACCACAGATTGCAATGTTAACTGAATACATTATGAACATAGTGGGAAGTTAGAGTTTGCTCAGAGAAAGTATTCGGTGCAGAGGGGGAAAAGGAGGTTGTTTTTTTAAATTCTTTCACAGGGAGTGGAGGTTTTTGGCCAGGCCAGCATTTATTACCAAACCCGAATTGCCCTTGCAAAGATGGTGGTGAGCCGCCTTCTTGTACTGCTGCAGCGCATGCGCTCTCAGTACACCCACAGTGCTGTTCGGTAGGGAGTTCCAGGATTTGACCCAGCGACGGTGAAGAAACGTTGATATAGTTCCAAATCAGGATGGTGTGCGGCTTGGAGGGGAACTTGCAAATGGCGCTGTTACCATCCATCTGCTGTGCTTGTCCTTCTGAGTGGCAGATGGCGTGGGTTTATAACGAAGTGCTTTGTTTTGTCTGTTCAGCTTGAGAAAGTGTGTGGAGTCACTGATTTAACACAGCACCACAGCCAGCAGCAGCAGAGCCTATTGGGAGAAGCAGACACCAGACAAATAGAGGGGAAGCAATTGTCAAGTCAGAGTATGAGGGGACGTGGATAAGTTTCAAATAAGTATTAAGTTAATTGGTGAGTGCTCAGTGTTTCGGCATTAGCAGACCAGTAAAATAGCTTTAAACCTAAAATGCATCTACAAATAATTTTAACTCTAAAATAAAGACAGACTAAGTTATGGCAGAGCAGTTATTTTTTTCAGGATATAGGATTTTGTGGATGACGCAATTATCCCGAGGGAAAATGACCGTAGTAGATGTATCCACCTGCAAACTCTCTGGCTCTGGGCCATAAAGCTGGAGTGGGAATTGGAGATACCCCAACACAGACAGCAGCAAGAGGAGTATTGGACAGTTTGCTGCAGATTTCAGTCACATCTTGTAGAGAGGTGCGGGGTCAGAATGAGGTTGTTGCAGCTTCTAGTCCACAGTAATGGAAATCCAGATTTGTTGGTGAACGAGGATATGCAGAAAATGAATCTTTCCAACAGGAACAATGTACTGGCTATTTGTGAGGATAAGGATGAAGACTGTCAGAAGGACAGCCAGAATGTTGACCGTGATACGTTGGAACAGGAAGCTGTGCAAAAGGTGGAGGAGTGGAGCATAATTTGATACTTTTAAGTAGTTCAGTCATTAGGGTATTAGGAGTCACAAACAGTATTTGCCCAACTTGTGCGAAGTGAGGGATATATCAAATCAGATTGCAAGAATGCAGGGGAAATATCCAGTCGTTTTGGACCATGCAAGGACCAACAGCATAGGAAAGAAAAGGCAAGAGTT
The DNA here is from genome assembly GCF_036365525.1 of Heterodontus francisci. Classification (NCBI taxonomy): domain Eukaryota; kingdom Metazoa; phylum Chordata; class Chondrichthyes; order Heterodontiformes; family Heterodontidae; genus Heterodontus; species Heterodontus francisci. The sequence continues at coordinate 10,224 of NW_027140118.1, forward strand.
TCTTTTCAGAGAGTACCTGGTGCTGAACTATAAAAGAAGATCTCAAGGATTGTAATCTCTGGATTATTATACAAGCCGCTTGCACATTTGAATGGGGAGTGGGGGGTGGGGGAATAGGGAGGTCAACACGTGGTTGAAGGTGTTGATGTTGGAAAGAGGTGTTACTTTTTATGGTACCCACCACTTGTACTGGGATATTAAATAATTGTTCTGTTGGAATGCGCTTCACCTGAACCGGGTTGGGATCAGGGTCCTAGAATAAAGGATAAATAAGGCTGTTACAGGAATCTTAAACTTGTAAGTGGATGAAGGGAAGCTGGAGGGGGCTGGCTGAGGGGGTAGAGCAAAGTTGGAAATCTAACGTAAATAGGCAATACCGGGAGAGGAAAAACTAAAACATGCAATATTTGAGTAAGACAATTTTACAGCTTTACAACACTTGAATCTGCGGTGAAAACAGCTGTTGCTTTCTTGACAAAACAGTTGCTAGAAATACTGGCAGACCTCGACGTTTTGGGCAGTGTACTCTGTCCATTGTCTGGAGAAACAACTGGAACTGGTGGAAGCGATTGGTTTATATGTAGTGGAGAATGGAAATAAGGACAGGATCTTAGGTTATTACAGGTGCTTGTTCTAGCTGCTATTGGTCTGTTAATTATATTCCGTGAAAGGTCAGTACATGCCATTGTGCTTGCTGCTGTTTGGTCAGCTACAGTGTATCGTGGCAGGTCAATCCATACTATTGTTCTGGTCGTGGTATGTTGGCTGCAGAGCAGGGGATGGTGTGTCTCTTGAGGAGAGACAACCAGATATCCACTGAGGAGCAGGCCACTGTTAGGGGGACGTTGTGGTGTTTATAGATCTCCATAGCTTCCCTGATGCAGTGAATGGGACAAGCCTGCCATCGTCAAGTAAACTCAACGCAATGACCACAGCATTGAATGGTCCAATTCCAAACTCACCTCTTCTATTATGGACTGGCATGCAAGACACAGTAACATCATAAGTATAAAAGAAAACAAAAACATGGAAAAATAGGGAAAAGAGCCCAGATTCTCGTGAATGGCAGATATACAAAGAATAGCAAAGGGTGACAAAATAGATCGCAATAGCTACAATACTTTTACAATAATTTCCAAAATAGTTTGTAAGTAAGAGCAATGTGGCCTCATTAAAATGACAATGGTGATATTATAAATGAAAATAAGGAAATGGCGGGAATTATACATAATTACTTTGCATCAGTATGGACATGGACGTCACTTTTCTTAAGGTTCCTTGTTGTTACAGTTGACCAAAAGCTGCCTTGACGTCGAGGACAGTCACTTTCATCTCACTTCTGGAATTCAGCTCTTTTTTCCATTTTTGGACAAAGGGTGTAATGAGGCCTGAAGCTGAGTGGTCCGACAAACCCAAACTGAGCATCAGTGAGTAGTTTATTGGTAAGTACTGCTTGATAGCGCTGTAAACAACACCTTCCATCACTTTGTTAATGATTGAGAGCAAACTGCTGGGACAGTAATTAGAAAATTGCAATTGTTACACGGCTATTTAAAGTATGTTATCGAGGGAATTATAGATTGGTTCGCCTAACAGCTGTTGTCAGGGAATTACCAGAGTGTACATTTAAAGATGGAGTGTCTGATCACCTTGAAAAGTTGCAGCCAATCAGAGATAGGCAACATGCATTTGTAAAAGGTAGATCATGCCTGATGAACCTGATCAATTGTTTTGTGGAGGTAACTAAAGTAGAGGGCAGGGGAAGCTCAATGGATGTTAATCAGATGGACTTCCAGAAAGCAAACAACAAAATCCCTCATAACTGATTGTTGGCTAAAGTTGCAGCTCACAGGATTTAGGGCAAATTATTGACTACTTGGGACGTGAGCTTAGTGGCAGGAGACAGACAGCAGGGATAATGGGCAGATCATCTAACGGGCAGGATGTGATGGCGCCGTCCCACAGAAACCTCTACTATTTATTAATGATTTAGATGGCTGAATAGAAAGCCATATATAATTGACATACTCAATATTGCCATTGAAAAAAATCAACGATATTGTAATCATGCATATTTTAAGCATACATTTGCAACAACAAAAAAAATAGATTAAGTGACTGTGGAAAACTATTACAATATTGGCAAGTGTGAGGTGTCCAATTTGGAATTTAAAATGTTCCAGTATTTTCGAAATGGTGAAAAAACGGAAAATAGACTTCAGGGTCAAGGGCAAGGACAGAAAAAAAAACAGCAAATGGAATGCTGGGCTTTATATCTGGAGGAACGGAATACAAGGGGCTAGAAATCATGCTACAGCTAAAAAAAAAATCCTGGTCAGGTCACATCTACAGTAGTGTTCAGCTGTGTGCAAACAAAAAAGTATTTTGGGCAGTTAGAACTGTGCAAGAAGTATTGTGCGACAAGAACTGATGCTGGGAGTACTATTGATCATATTTTGCATAAATGATTTCGACTCAGGGAGGGACAGACAATTACAATATTCATTAATGACATGTACTTGGGACAATGGTTAATACTAAGGCAAATTGTGATAAAATACATGACGTTAACGAAATTGTAAATGAATTTTAATGCAGATAAATGTTCACTTACAGATTAGGGTAGGAAGACTGAGAACACATTTTCCTTGGACAATGATAATCTAAATTGTGTCGAGGAGCAATGGGATTCAGGGGTACAGATAGAAAAATGAATACAATAGCAATACAGGTTAACAAAGCTGCAGAAAATACAAAAACATTGAGGATTATTTTCAGAGAGATACGTTGAAAGGGGAGTCATACCCAGCACAAGGAAAGATTTGCTGTTGATTGGAGTCGGTTGATTGGGTGCGAACTGGTCAGTGTTTCCCTGCTTTTCTAGGCAGTATGCAACTGGGCAATTTTCCACCGTATCAGTTGGATCCTAGTGCTGTAACTGTACTGGATCAGCTAGGCTCCAGTTGTTGCTAGTTTTAGAGCACTGATCTTCAGCACTGCAGCTGGAGTGTTATCGGGCCCCGAATCTTTGTTATGTGCAGTGTGCTCAGCCGCTTCTTAATGTTGTGCACGGTAAATTTAGGAATGGACCGAGAAATAGAAAGCATTTGCACAGCAGTAGCTCATTGGCATGGATTGTCACGCACTACTTCTCACCTTTTGCCAGTCTGAATAACTACCTTTAACCCACACTTTGTTGACTGTTTTGCAGCCAGTTTTCTACAGTCTGTCATGATCACCCTTCAAAGTATGCAATTAATTACCTTGAAACCACATTCACAGTTTTAGGTTTAAAAACTAGACAGACAGCTTCTGACCAACAAGATGCAACAGTCAGCATATAATCATAGAATGTTTACAACACAGAAGGAGGACATTCAGCCCGTTGATTCCATGCTGGTTATCAGCAAGAGCTCCTCAGCTGGTCCTATGCTTCTGCCCTTTCCCCATAGCCATGCAAAGATGTTCTCTTCAGGTGCTTGTCCAATTCCATATTGAAAGCCACAATTGAATCTGTCTCCATCAGACTCGCAGGTAGAACATTCCAGAAGATCCTAACCACTCGCTGTGTAAATAACTTATTCCTCATGTCAACGTTGGTTCTTATCCCATCCACCTTATAACAGTGTTCTCTGGTTATTGACCTTTCTGCCAAGAGGAACACTTTCTCTCTATCTACTCTGTCTATTCCCCTCATGATTTTGAACACCTCTATCAAATTTCCACGCAGCCTTCTCTGTTCTCAGGAGAGCGACCACAGTTTCTCCAAACTATCATTGTAACTGAAGTCTTTCATCCCTTGAACCTTCCTTGTAAATCCTTTCTGCACCCATTCTATAGCATTCACATTCTTCTAATGTGCCGTGCCCTGAATTGTACACAATACACCAGTTGAGGTGAAGCCAGTGTTCCACAAAAGTTCATAATAACTTCCTTACTTTTTTACACTATACCGCCACTTAAAAAGGCCAACATCCCATTGAATATTAACCAATTTCTCAACCTGCCCTGCTACCTTCAACGATTTGATCAAAAATACTCCCAGGTGACTGTTGGCTGCAGCCACTTTCTAATTGTACCCTTGAAAAGCGACTGGCAGCAAGCATTAAAAGAAATCCCAAAGTATTCTATAGACAGAGAAATAGTAAAGGGGTGGTAAAAGGAGGAGTGGGGTCGATGAGGGATCAGAAAGAGGATTTACATATGGAGGTAGCGGGTATAGTTCAGGTATTATCTAAATTCTCTGCGCCTGTCTTTGCCAAGGAAGAAGATGCACCCCGGGCAATGGTTACAGAGGAGGTAATTCAGATACTGGAGGGGTTTAAATTAATAAAGATGATGTATCAGATATACCCTGTTAATAAGAACATACGTATGAACATACAAATTAGGAGCAGGAGGTGGACACTCGACTCGTCCAGCCTGCTCCACCATTCAATACGTTCATGGCTGAACTGATTACTCCACATTTCCACTGACCCCCGATAACCTTCCACCCTCTTGGTTATCAAGAATCTACCTACCTCTGCCTTAAAAAAATTCAAACACTCTGCTTCCACTGCCTTTTGAGGAAGAGAATTCCAAAGAGTCACAACCCACTGAGAAAAAAATTCTCCTCATCTCTGTCTTAAATGGGCGACCCTTATTTTTAAACAGTGACCCCTAGTTCTAGCTTCTCCCACAAGGGGAAACATATTTTCCACAACCACCCTGTCAAGACCTTTCAGGATATTATATGCTACAATCATGTCGCCTCTTCCTCTTGTAAATTCCAGCGGAAGCAAGCCTAGCCTGTCAAATCTTTCCTCGCATAGCAGGTCACCCATTCCAGATATTAGTCGAGTAAACCTTCTCTGTACTGCCTCCAACGCATTTACATCAGTCCTTAAATAAGGAGACAAGTATGGTACACAATATTCCAGATGTGGTCTCACCAATACACTGTGTCTCTGAAGCATAGCCTCCCTACTTTTGTATTCAATTCCACTCGCGATAAATGATGACATTTTCCTAGCTTTTTAAATTACTTGTTGTACCTGCATACTAACGTTTTGCGTTTCATACACTAAGACGCCCATATCTCTCTGTATCTCAGAGCTCTGCAATCTCTCACCATTTAGATAATATGCTTCCCTTCTATTCATACTCCCAAAGTGGACAATTTCCCAGTTTCCTACATTATAATCCATTTGCCAGGTCTTTGCCCACTCACTTAACCTATCTATATCCCTTTGCAGACTCCTTATGTCCTCTTCTCAAGTTACATTCTTACCTATCTTTGTGTCATTCGCAAATTTAGCAAGCATACCGTCGGTCCCTGCATCTAAGTCATTTCTGTAAATTGTGAAACGTTGAGGCCCCAGCACAGATCCCTATGGCACACCACTCATTACTTCTTGTCAACCAAAAAAATGACCCATTTATGCCTACTCTATGTTTCCTGTGAACGAACCAATCTTCCATCCATGTTAATACGTTACCCCCTACACCATGAACTTTTATTTTATGCAATAGCCTTTGATGTGGCACCTTCTCAAATGCCTTCTGGAAATCTAAGTACAATACATCGACCAGTTCCCCTTTACCAACAGCACATGTAACTCCCTCAAAGAACTCCAATCAATTGGTTACACATGACCTGCCTTTCACAAATCCATGTTGACTATGCCTGATTACCTTGAATGTTTCTAAATTCCCTGCGATAACATCTTTAATAATAGCTTGTAACATTTTCCCTAAGGCAGGTATTAAACTAATTGGCCTATAGTTTCTTGCTTGCTGTTTCCCTCCCTTTCTGTCTAAAGGAGTTGCATTCGCTATTTTCCAATCTAAATTAACCTTCCCCGAATCTAGGGAACGTTGGAAAATTAAAATTAACGCATCAACTACCTCACTTGCTACTTCTTTTAACACCTTAGGATGAAGTACATCAGGTCCTGGGGACTTGTCAGCCTGCAGCTCCAACAATTTGCTCAGTTCCTTTTCCCTGGTGTTTGCAATCTTCTTGAGTTACTCCCTCCCTTCCATTTCCTGACTTACAGCTAAAACTGGGATGTTACTTTTATCTTCAATAGTGAAGACCGATGCCAAACATCTGTTCAATACATCTGTCATCTCCTTATTTTCCATTATTAATTCCCCAGACTCACATTTAATAAGTTCAACGCTCACTTTGTTACTTCTTTTCTTTTCTTTTTTTTAAATGTATATATATATATATATATATAAACTCTTACTATCGCTCCTTATATATCTATCTAGCCTTCTCTCGTCCTCTAATGTTACCTGCCTTATCAATCTTTTCGTCATCCTTTGGTTTTTTAAAAAATTCTGTCCAGTCTTTTGACCTGCCTCCCATTTTTGCGCAATTATAGGCTATTTCTTGAAGTTTGATACGACCTTTGGCTGTTTTACTTAACCACGGATGGTGGGACACACTCTTGGAATGTTTCTTTCCCGTTGAAATATGTGAAATTGTGTGAATATCTGAAATACTCCCTTAACTGTCTGCCAATGCATTTCTATTGACCTATCCCTTAACCGGATTTGCCAGTTCACTTTAGCTAGCTCTGCATTCATGTCCTCATAATTGCCCTGATTTAAGTTTAAAATATTAGTCTTGGACCCACTCTACTCTCCCTCAAACTGAATGTAAAATTCAATCATATCATGATCGCTGCTACCAAGGGGCGCCTTAACTATGTGGTCATTAATTATTCCTACCTCATTGCGCAATACCAGGTCGAGTACAGCCTACTCTCTGGTTGGCTCCACAAGTTATTGTTCCAAGAAATTATCCCGAAAATATTCCATGCAGTCCTCATCTAGGCTACCTCTGCCCATCTGATTTTCCCAGTCTAAATGTAGGCGAAAATCCGCCCCTAATTATCACTGTACCTTTCTGACAGGCTGCCATTATTTATTCATTTATACCCCCTCCCACAGTGTGGTTAATGTTAGGTGGCCGAGACACCACTTCTGACAAGTGACTTCTTGCCTGAATTATTTTTCATCTCTACCCGAACAGCTTCTACATCCTGGTCTCCTGAACCTAGGTCATCGCTCACCATTGTGCTAATACCATCATTAATTAACAGAGCTACCCCTCCACCTATTCCTAGCTTCCTGCCCTTCCTAAATGCCATGTATCCTTCAATATTCAGGTCCCAGTCTATATATATAAATGAACTAAACCTTGGTGTACAGGGCACAATTTCAAAGCTTGCAGATGATACAAAACTTGGAAGCATAGTGAATAGTGAGGAGGATAGTGCAGATCTGCAAAAGGACTTTGACAAGTTGGTGAAACGGGCAGACAGTTGGCGGATGAAGTTCAATGCAGAGAAATGCGAAGTGTTTCATTTTGGTCGGAATAACATGGAGATAAAATATAAAATGAAGGGTTCAATTCTAAAGGGGTAACAGGAGCAGAGGGACCTTGGTTCAATCGTGCATAAGTCATTGACGGTGGCAGGCTAGGTCGAGAGAGCGTTTAATACAGCGTACACTGTCCTGGACATCATAAATAAGTGCATAGAATACAAGAGCAAGGGAGTAATATTGCAGTTGTAGAAGACGCTAGTTCGGCCTCAGATGGAGAATTGCATCCAGTTCTAGGCGCCACACTTGAGGAAAGATATGAGGGCATTGAAGAGAGTAACGAGACTTTTCATGGAAATTATTCCAGGGATGAGGAATTTCAGTTATGAAGATAGATTGGAGAAGTTAGGACTGTTTTCCTTGGAGAAGAGAAGGCGGAGAGGTAATTTGATAGAGCTATTCATAATAATGAGGGTTATGGACAGTGAAGCTGGAAGGAAACTGCTTCTACTGGTGAAAGGATCGAGAATAAGAGGGCACCAAGTTAAAGTATTTGGTGAAAGAAGCTAAAGTGACATGAGGAAAATCTTTTTCATGCAGCGAGTGGTTCAGATCTGGAATGATTGTCTGAGATCGTGGCAGAAGCTGCTTCAATTGTAGCATTCAAAAGGGAATTAGACAGTTATATGAAATGGAAGAATGTGCAGAGTGATGGACAGACGGCAGGGGAATGGAAATGAGTGAACTTCTCTTTCAGAGAGCCCATGCAGACATGAAGGGCCGCATAGCCCCCTTCTGCACTGTAACAGTTCAGTGATTCTGTGATATTGCCTCTCCTCCGTGTTCCAACCAGAATGTATCAGTTCACAGTTCTCTGCGTTAAATTTCATCTGCCACCCGTCCGCCCATTTCACCAGCCTTTCTTTATCCTCTTGAAGGATATCAATATCCTCCTTACAGTAACTGGCCATGAATTCAGGAAAACTCGCCGCTTTTCTTCGAATAGTTCAACTGTGTTGAGTTTAATCGTTGCAACTGCTTCCTGAATTATCTTAGCTCTTTTGTTTAATATTCTGCGAATTTCACTTTCTCAATATTTAAATGGCAATGCGCAGGCAGCCGTGGGATGTTACAGAGCTGTTTCCTCTTGTGATACCCACAATAACTGCGGACCCATTACTTTGGCTCCCCGAGGCAGAGAAACCTGCCTCCCTCCCTCCTCTGCTCCCCAGTCTCAGCTTCACAATCTGTGTAATATATCAGATCTGAGGCCAAGCGATCATTGCGGGTGGACAGCCGGGCTGACAGTACATGCCCGGTAGCGGCAGCTGGGTTGATGAATGGAGAGTTGGATTGAGATTGTGACATTTCCAGCGGTTCAGATCATTCACTGCGGCTTTAAGGAAAATCTCAATACAAACTGCTCTGTCTGTATTGTAAGTATGCTGAGTATCAGATATTTGTTGCTCCCGGTGGAGAATGTTTCTTCAATATAGTACTAATGATATTATTTTAAATAGTGATCCGAATATTAACATTAATTCCAACCGGAGTTTAATGGAATTATTATCATCTGACTTTCCGGGTAGGGACCATCCCGGATTGCTTTACTTTCACTTCTTCCTGGATTCATTAGCTGCGGCGGGAGATGAGAAACTGAGAAAGGATTTTACCTGAGCAGATGACGCCAGCATCATAGACGTGTGACCAGGAATAGTGATCCCATTGATATGATTTGCAGTCCCGCAGAGCAGCCTCAGTCCCGCTGCACTCTACTTCATCCGTCACAACGGGTCCGGACCCTTCCCCAAAGTGAGCTTTACCCGGTGCAGAGACCGCGGTCCCGCAACCCAGCTCCCGACACACAACAGCAGCGTCCAGCAGGTCCCAGTAGGAATCCCACACAGTCCCCCACTGTCCCCTGTAGTGAATCTCCACTCTCCCAGCGCACCGACTGCCACCATTCACTAATCTCAGCTTCACCTTCTCTGTAAAAGATCAGAAATATTATCAAGCGTTCATATTGCGTTAAACCCACAGATTCCCAGCGCACGTACCCTCCCCATTAACCAGGCATGAATTGATAGGAACATCCGTCTACATTCAGAACCCTAATAAAACCCGGTGGAAATATTACACATGATAAAAAAGAAACGGTAATACTAATACACAGTGCAAAGGAGCAGGGAGCCGGGAGACAGCCGGATATTCCCACCAACACAACGGCTCCAAAGGGAACGGGGTGTGTTCAGGCTCAGAATATATTTAATCTGCAGAAGTGGGGAGAGGAGCGTGGCTGTAATTATCACATTGTTACGTTTTCAGTACTGATTGGGCGAACACAGTGAGATACCAGCAACAGGGAAGAGCAGAGGAAATTTCCGCCACAACCACCACAGCCAATAAAGACAGGGCTGGATGGTCATGTGAACTGGAGATCACGTCAGATTGGTGAGGTGGACCTTTGGACCGGCAACAGTGTGAGTGGAGCTGATCCTTCACACTCTGCTCTTCAGAGACCCTCAGTTATTGTCCCTCCACATGAAGGCAGCAGCCATCTCTCAGCTGGAATTAAAGATCTTTACTAACACAATGAGGGACACACTCCCTTTCTGACTAGCAACCGGGCAGCGGGTTAATCCGTGATCACAAAAAGTACTGAGAGTGTCGTCCAAGCTTAACATTTAATGGGATAGATCAGAGCAGAGAGATAGCAGATAGTGTGGAAATAAAGGGCGATTACCTGACGGGTCAGCCTGACTGTTCCCTGGTCTGCCTGAAATGAGAAATTGACAATTAGAGTTCACTGGGACAAGAAATGAATGAAAATGTCAGAAAGCAAAAACACGAATACAACGAACTGCAGGGTGATTATTCCCGTGCCTTTGCTGAATAAATTATATTAGGATCTGTGATTTCATTTTTTAAAACAGAAAATACAGTTTCTGCAACAAATTAATATTGGTAATGGGCCAAAATGTATCCAGCATTGTTTTCACATATACACACACTGACACTCGGATACACTCTCCCATTGTGGTGACGGTGGGTGGTCTTTATGTATTACCAGTGTGAAGGTGCTCTGAGAAGGCAGTGGTGATGGTCCTCTCCCTTATAGAATCTTACAATGGAACAGCACAGAGGGATGCCATTCGGCCCATGCTGCCGATGCTGTCTCTTTGTAAGAGCTGTCTAATTTGTCCCACTCATTTTCCCCTTCGCCCTGTAAATTTGTGCTGATGGTGCTCTGACCATTGATGACCCGTGTGTAGGTGCCGTGAGAAGAGGGTGGTGATGGATCTGCTTTTAAACTCTCAGTGAATTGAGCATTCCGATCGAAAGTTCGAGAAGGAATGGGAACATTTAAATTAAATTAAAGATTTTCCGATCTTGTGGTAAATTTTGATGCCTTTTAATTTACTGCAAAGTCTACCACCTGTAACTTTCAAAGTTTCTATAAAGGTGTAATTGGGCCTTTCTGCTGTTCAATAAAATATATAGCTTCCTCAAACAAAACAAAACAAGATGAATGGTCTGTCAGTCTCCTAACTCGGTGCTGACTGTTTCATCCTAAGTTCCTGCGGTTCTGATTCTCTTGCAAACTGCCCTCGCCGACGTGCCATATTCTTTTACCAGTTAATGATGCTCGATCAATGGTCCTCCCGTTTACTGGTAAGCTTTTTAAAAATGCAGTCAGTCCGTTGACCTGTATCCAATCTCCCTGATGATAATGTGTCTCACAGATTTCCAGGTGTTTTTCTATTCACAACATGATATACTATAGACGGTGTGTTGACCTGCTCCCCATCTCCCAGTTGATAATATATCTCCCATGTACGCTTGTCTCTTTATATACTCTGCTGATATATTATAGACAACGTGATACCGATTGCTGTCCTCAGCTGTGCTTACCGAGTAATCTGGAATGAGTTACTGTTTCCCAACTGTAATCTCACTGGTCTCTTTATGCTCCGAGTTATGCAATGTAAATAGTGTGTGACTTCATCCCAGTCATGGAGCCTCAGCATTCCTGCCAACTTTCCCTGATAATAGTGTGCTCGCACAAATTCCCCTTTCCCAGTGACCAACCTCAGTGCTTCTATCGGGTCCGTGAATCCTCTTCAATCCACTCAGTCTTTTATTGTACACTTCCTGCATTTACCATTTCAGCCTGTATCCACACATGCTACGCTGGATTTTTTTTCCTGATAATCCAGTGGTTCAAGGAGTAAACTGATGCACACCTTCTTAGGGAAACTAGGGATGGACAATACACTGGTGCAGAACAATATCGCCAAAATGACGACATTGGTTCAGGAAACCACCCCGCCATCACCTCTGGCTAAGTAGGTTTGTTCAGTAAATTTCACCTGGCTAGCGAGCTCAGGACCCGAAAATGAATCTAAACAATCTGTTACCGAGACTCCCATGCTTGCCTATTCATCAAGTTTATCTCTTGCGGTCTCAGAGAAATGATCATTCGTTCCCATTTCTCAATCATTACTATGTTTCCATTTATCTACAGTACTCCTCATATCTGCTGAGTCCTCCATTCACTCTCATTTGCTTCCTCACAATTTCTAACTGCTCTCATTGTTGTTCTTGAAAAAGTTTGAATGCATTTCTTTTTGAACCGTGATCCGAATCACCTCTATATACAGGGAATATACCCACTATTTTCACACTCTTCTGGTCGGCCTCCTCCCCCAGGTAAACGTCAACTCAGCTAAAACTCTGCCGCTGCTGCTGTTATCTTGGCACGGACAGTCTCGTTCACCCATTTTCCTTGCTCTCACTGTCTATGACGACTCTCGCTTCCCAACACCTCTGATTTCATTAGTCGCACCGTTACATTCCTGATGTTTGGACTAATGGTTTTGGTGCCAAACATAAGTTATTTTAATATTTTATACTTACATTAACTTGCTATTGAACCGGATTGCCACAACGAGTAATAAAGAAACATTAATTATAAAAAAATAATAAACTCAGAGGAGGTGAACTGAAACGGGACAAACGTGGGATATTGAAAGCCCAGAATTTAACCTCTTGAATGAGTTACAATACGAGGGACAGCGGTGGTTTAGGGGTTGCAATATACAGTCAATACAGAGAGTTTATAAGTACATGATTCTCGTGGCAAATTATTAGGTGGGTCAAGATTCTAAATGATTATGTTATCGCAAACGACTTTAGGCCCAATTTGAACAACTTTCGCAATTAAGTGAGCTCTTGTGGATTTCAGAAACAAATTAATTGATAAAATTGCAGTTATTGTAGGTTAAAACCTCAAATCCGGATTCTGTGTGCTAACAGCATTATCAGTAACTTTTAACAATCTATGTCTACAAGGCATGAGCTAGTGCCTGAAGAAACGTTACCGCAGTTGGAAATAACCAAAGACACATCAGAAATTGGCTAGCTGAAAGAAGAGAGAGGGTGTTGATTGATGGCAAATGTTCATCCTGGAGTTTAGTTACTAGTGGTGTACCACAAGGATCTGTTTTGGGGCCACTGCTGTTTGTCATTTTTATAAATGACCTGGATGAGGATGTGGAAGGGTGGGTTAGTAAATTTGCAGATGACACGGAGGTCGGTGGAGTTGTGGATAGTGCTGAAGGATGTTGTAGGGTACAGCGGGACATAGATAGGCTGCAGAGCTGGGCTGAGAGATGGCAAATGGAGTTTAATGCGGAAAAGTGTGAGGTGATTCACTTTGGAAGGAGTAACAGGAATGCAGAGTACTGGGCTAATGGGAAGATTCTTGGTAGTGTAGATGAGCAGAGAGATCTTGGTGTCCAGGGACATAAATCCCTGAAAGTTGCTACCCAGGTTAATAGGGCTGTTAAGAAGGCATATGGTGTGTTAGCTTTTATTAGGAGGGGGATTGAGTTTCGGAGCCACGAGGTCATGCTGCAGCTGCACAAAACTCTGGTGCGGCCGCACCTGGAGTATTGCATGCAGTTCTGGTCACCGCATTATAGGAAGGATGTGGAAGCTTTGGAAAGGGTGCAGAGGAGTTTTGCTAGGATGTTGCCTGGTATGGAGGGAATGTCTTACGAGGAAAGGCTGAGGGACTTGAGGTTGTTTTCGTTAGAGAGAAGGAGGAGGAGAGGTGACTTAATAGAGACATATAAGATAATCAGAGGGTTAGATAGAGTGGATAGTGAGAGCCTTTTTCCTCGGATGGTGATGGCAAACTCGAGGGGACATAGCTTTAAGTTGTGGGGTGATAGATATAGGACAGATGTCACAGGTAGTTTCTTTACTCAGAGAGTAGTAGGGGCGTGGAACGCCCTGCCTGCAATAGTAGTAGACTCGCCAACTTTAAGGGCATTTAAGTGGTCATTGGATAGACATATGGATGAAAATGGAATAGTTTAGGTCAGATGGTTTCACAGGTCGGCGCAACATCGAGGGCCGAAGGGCCTGTACTGCGCTGTATTGTTCTATGTTCTATGTTCTAAACATCTACAATACCGATATTAATTGTCCTGGGCATTGTCTGTTGAATTGAAATATGCAAGCGAATTCAGGGGTTGTTCCGCAAAGTATGGGACATGTGGAAGGACATTGAAGCATTTAATAGGAGTAGGATTAAGCCATACTACCTACCCAGGCTGCTCCGCCGTTCAATAAGATCATGGCTGATCTACTGCCCCAGATCCACTTTCCCACCTTTCCCCAGAGATTGGGAAACAGCTCCGGATCTTTCATTAAACACTGCATCGCACCATATAAAAAGTATGGGACATGTGGAAAGAGATTCCGAAACACGTCTGGATGTTAAATACAGCATCAAATGTCGGAATCATGTGGAATAATAGTGAGAATCACTAATTACTACACAACACCGTTCACATAAATGGATGAAATAGAAAACATGATTTGATGTCAAAAGGCATAGTTTTGAAGATTGTCGGTGACTAAATACAACTGTTCTAACAGCGAATCCCCCTGAAAGCAGTAGCATCTTTTCTGGAGGGTGTAAATGATAATTCTATTAATAATCAGTAAAAATGAAGCAATATTGCTTCCAGCTCCAGTTAATATATTACACAACTTTTATTGTCATTTCTGAATATTACAAATGCTGTACACCTATTTCATCTAATTCTCTGTATCACAGGGCACTCCACTGAGAAATCCAGGCGACAATTTGGGATGAGTGCACTAGATACAGATCCCAGTATTCTGTTGTTTTGACTCCCATACACTCGATTGCAACACTGACTACTTTCTACTTCCAGGAGTCTCCGTTATAAATGCCTGATTAGAATTTTAACTCCAGTCTTTTGCATCTGTACGAGCGCCATAGGAAACAACATAAAACCAACCCTTGCCGCATTTATGTTCAATTTTGGTAACAAAACTAAATTTAACTCAAATTTCCTCTGGAAAAGCAATTGCATGTTAATCAGATGAAAAATATTAGATCCGTTTTTACTGTATGTGACAAAAATGGACAGCAGTTCCCTATTTGAAGTTGATACACTTAAAATCAAAAATGACTAAATGTATTAAATTATAAATTTACATATTAAGGAAGCTGTTTCAATATTCACTTTATACGATCTCAATAAATGACAAATTAAAATAAATATGCACATTTGCTATAAATTGATTTTGATCAGCGGCCGATTGCTAAAAAATGAAGATTCAGGGAGTCTTCTACATTCCATACTTTATCTCCGTTCTATGGTTTGTAGAAAATATTCTTAAATTACCTTCAAAATCAGCATTTTACAATACAATCCCTTTCACAAAAACAAAAGAAAATTCATCATGGAAGTATCCAATAACATTAAGGGTGGGTTTCCCAGTCGTGAACCAGCATTTGTTGTCGACAGACATTAACAAATGTAACCAAACCCGCTCTGAAAACAGTGACAAACTGAATCGAATCATCGACCGAAAAACTCTGCAACAATATCGAGCAGGTGGAAGGAGACTATTCATGATATCTCAAGAAACACTTCACGATGCTAAACATCAAAGGAGCATGTGGAAGGAGACTTTGTCACATTAATTATTACTTGACGCTGCACATATGAATATGTGAAGTAAGTTGAGAATTTCCAATACAAAGTTCAAAATTTTCAAGGTCATCATTAAGTAAATAATAATAAATGGAAAATCCTCCGGAGATTTTGGAATATTCGGTAACATTATCTTTTGGAGAGGCACTTCACAATTACAGTAATAATGAATGCTCATTGAAATAATATTGGTTCTGCCTCTCGTTAATATATTATACAATATTTATGGATCATGTACCACATTCTAACGTGGAACAAACTATTGAAATTATTTCAGCTCCATTCAGTATACCACACAGGGTCAGACAGCAATTCTGCTGTAAAAAACTGGGACAGAAATTCCCGTGTGGGTTCAGTCAGCAGTAGATTTAGCTTTGACTACTGTTCTCTCATCCCAGCATTACCATCGACCCCAGACCCCAAACTGCGAGGCCTTCTACTCTCACAGTGATCACGTTCCACTGCTAGATTGCTATGTTTAAATTATCTGCTTAGAATTTCCACTCCAGTCAGTTGTATCGGTACAAGAGCTTTTGAGGACCAAATAAAACAAATTGCCAAGGCATTAGTTCACAATTTTGGATTTAAATCAAAGTTCCGCACATGTACCACCTGGGAATTTAGAAGACGTGTTAATCAGATGGAAGATATTATAAAACAATGTTTTCTGAAAGCGGAAGAATGGATAATTGCTCCCTATTTAATATTGATGGAATGTAAACTCAAACCAACAGACCAAGATCCGTATTCAATGTGAATTCTACAAATGAGATAAACTATTTCAATATTCGCTTCATATGATAGCAAAGAATAACATTGTTTTTTTGTCATAAAACATGCCTGCTTTTTAAAAGTTATTCTGAGCAACTGGCGATTGGAGAAAAGGATAAGGGAGTCAAGTGCAATTCATTGTTTATCTTTTCTGTGACTTGAATAAAATGTTATTTAAATAATCCACAAAATTGGGTTTTACTATCCAATTTATTAATACTCACGGAAATATATTTCGTTAAATACATTAAGTATCTGATAACACTGGGACTAAGTTGTCCTGGCAGTAAACCAATAAAGTTCCAATAGACAGAGACTGATCAATCTAACCAAACACACACGGTAAATAGTGAGGAAGAGAATGGAATCATCAATGGAATAAAACAACAAACATCGAGCCGTTGGAAAAATAATAAAGAACATTATCACTAACTCATTACACACTACATGACACTGTGTCAAAATATGTGATTGGGGAAACTTAACTATCTTTAGGCACTGTACAAAAAATGGAGGAAATAGAATAATTAATTTAATATAAAAGATACTAATTTTGAAGATCATCACTAACTGATCAATAACACAGAGCAAATTCCCCAAAGATTAAGGAACTTTTAGTAACATCATTTTTTGCAGAGTGCACTTGATAATTATACTAATAATGAAAACGAATTGAAAAATATTGGTTCCATCTCCAGTTGAGTGGTTATTATAGATTGAAGGTAACACTTCAACATTGAACAAATTATTCTAAAATATTTAGTTTCATGAACTGTATCACTGGGAGAGCATACAACACTTGTATTGAGAAATAGCTGTGACAGAAATGTGTGTGGCGGTTCATGTCGGCAGTAGATGTAGTTTTGACGGCTGTTCCACACTCAGTGAGATAACTTACACCCAGACTCTGATAAACTCTATTCAAACAAAGACAGCGCTCTACTTCTATCAGACTCGCTTTAAATAATCAGATTAGAATTTCAATTTCAGCTGGCTGTGTCAGTATAAGAAATGCAGGGGGAAAAATTAAACAAACTGCCGCGGTCTTTGTGTTCGACACAAATTCAACTGGGAATTTAAAATACCCGTTAATTAGTTGTAGAATATTCTAAACTTGTTTACTGTCACCAAAACAATATTCCTGTCAGCAATAGCTCAATTGCTAGCACTCTCGCCTCTGAGTCAGGAGAGGGTGGGTTCAAGTCTAATTCCAGGGACTTGTGCGCAAAATCTAGGCTGCCACCCCAGTGCAGGACTGAAGGTGTGCTGCACTGTGCAAGCTGCTTTCCATCGGAGGAGAAGTTAAACCGAGGCCCCGTCGGCCCTTTCAGGTGCAGTATTTGGAGGAAGGGCAGGGGAATTATCCCTCGTGCTCTGGCGAATGTTGATCCCTCAATCAATACCACACACACAAAAAAAGTATTCTGGCCATTATCACATTGCTGTTTTTCGGAGCTTGCTGTGTGTAAATTAGCTGCCACGTTTCCTACATTACAGTATGGACGACACTACAAAACAGTACCTAATTGACTGTAAAGCTCTTGGGACGTCCTGACGTAGTGAAATGCGCTTTATAAACGCAAGACACTTTTATATAAATGGAGGTTTATTCCTATTTGCAGCTAATAGAACTTAAAATGGAAACAATCAATCCAAAATTTGTATCAAATGAAACTTCGACAAATTATCTCAACCATTTCAGTATCCATTTCAAACCAACCCAATGAAAGACAACTGTAAATAAAATAGATCCGTTTTCTGTAAATTGATCCCAGACACTGACAGATTCTATTTTAACAGCGAAGTGGCTCTTTTTCGAACAGACCCTCCTTAAATAGACCCATTAGATTTTCAACTCCAGTCTGCTCTGTCTGTACGAGCAGCAGGTGGAAGTCAATAAACAAATTCCGATATTTCATTAAACTCTACACAAGAACATTAACATTTATAAAGCATTATTTACTTTCTACATCACCTGAATGTGTTCTTCAGTAAATATGTTAAATATATTCAAAACAGACGTCTTGTAATAATAATCAGTGCATCAGTAAATAACATAATGCATTCAGTAATCCGTAACTCACAGTTCAAAAGCTGCAGCAGAGACAGGGTCAGGAAGGAATGCAGCATCGTTCTGGCGCCGGGTACAGCGATGTGAACAGAACATTAATCGAACGCTGTTCTGAGACACTAAGAGCTGCTTCCAGCAGCTTCTGAAAGTCTGGCTATTGTGGAAATTAATTATTTGACAGATGTTTCTGCAGAAACCAATGTTTCCTTCCAAATAACCAATAGATTTTGACTTGTGTGAACCGTGAATTACAGGCTGGTAAAACACACCAATGAGACGAAATGTGACCATTAATGGATAAAATGAACCCAAGTTCCAACTACCAGCCTATCCTGCGAGGATAATGACGTGTGACAGTGTGAAAAGTAAATTAATCACTGATCTGGCGTCCAGATCATAGAATCATAGATGCACAAGAAAGGCCATTCGGCTACTTTAGTCACAGTCGTACGTTTGAAAGAGCTGTCTAATTTATTGTCACATATGTAGCTTTTTCTCGTAACCCTGCAAATTATTCCACTGCAAGCATTTGTTTAATTGTCTTTATAAATTCCTCTGGAATCTGATTTCATCACTCTTTCAGATAGTGCTTTCCAGATCTTAACAAGATTCTGTTATTCTGCCGGTTCTACGGAAGGTCTCAGACCCAAGCCCAGCGTTGGAATCCCAGGGAAGAGGCAGGTGAGGCGGGGTCACTAAAGCCAGTCCGTAAAGCCCCGATGAGATGCTCCAGGCGGTGTTCTTGTGGTGCAGAAATAGGGAGGCCCCGGGGAATGAACTGGTTCCTGGTGGGGGTGCTCTGTGGGTCACAAATTACCCATGAAGGAGGCGACGCCCCAACCCAACCACAAGGCCACAGGGATAATGCCTCGTTTTACAAGGTGTCCTCTCCATGTGGTGAAGGACCTCGCTGCTGGTAAGATCACAGAGGTGGTGGAATTATCCCATAATTAATAGGCCACTTAAGATCCTCAATCTGTCACTGGGCGAAAAGGCTGTGGTCAGCCTATCCCGCCCCCGAGATCACTGGAAGATGGCGAAACGATGGGATCTTATCCTGCCACATCCCTTGCCACGCGCCGCTTTTCTCCTTGGCCCCTCCCCACCCCTCCTGGCTTCCAATCACGCCTCTGGGGGTCAGTAAAATCCTGGCCATGATCTCTGATGACAAATGTATTCATGAGAGGAAATAATTTGCTCATTCTTACTCTATCATAACCCCTCATCTGTTTGAGTTCTGTTCAATCTGGGATGACGGGACTGACGAATGAGGAGAGATTGAGTCAGTTTGGATTAGATTCGCTGGAGTTCAGAAGAGTGAGGGGGAAGCTCATAGAATCCTATAAAATTCGAAAAGGACTTGACAGGGTAAATGCAGGAAGGATGTTCCCGATGGTGTGAAGTCCAGAACCAGGGGTCATAGGCTCAGTATACGGGATAAACCATTCAGGACTGAGATGAGGAGAAATGTCTTCATGCAGAGAGTGGTGAGCCTGTGGAATTCCCTGGCAGATAAAGCAGTTGAGGCCAAAACGTTGCATGTTTTCAAGAAGGAGTTAGATATAGCTCTTGGGTCAAAAGGGATCAAATGGTATGGGGCGAAAGATGGAACAGGTTACTGAGTTGGATAATCAGCCATGATCATAATGAATGGCTCGAAGGGCCGAATGGCCTGCTCCTGCTCCTATTTCGATGTTACTATGTTTCTATCCCACTGAACCTTCTCTGTTCTAATGAGAAAAATCCAAGCTCCTGTATTCTCTCCACATAAATGAATTCCCTCACCAATGGTGTCTTCTTGCTAATCCTCCTCTGTACCCTTTCCAAGGCCTTAACATTCTTCCAAGATATTCGTGCCTGGAATTGCACACAAGACGCCAGCTGAGTCATAACAATTGATTTGTAAAGGATTAGCTTGATTTCCTTTATGTTTGTATCTAATAACCCCAATTTCAAAACACGTATCCCATACAATTTTTCAATCAGCTTCTCTACTTGCCCTGCAATCCTCAAAGATCTATGAACATGCATTCCCCGGATCCCTCTGTTCCTGCATCCCATGAAAATGGTACCATTTATATTATACTGACATGATGTTTTCCCAATGAGCATCACTTCTGACTTGACCACAATAAATTGCATCTACTATGGATCTGCCCATTTCAGCAGACTGTCTACATGAAATATGCTATTATAATATTCACAATTTACTACAGAGCTATGTTTTTAACCATCGACAAATGTCAAAATTATACATTCTAAAACCAAGTCTATGTAATTTGTTTGTAGAGAGAAAAACAGCAGTCTTAAAACCAACTCCCAGGCAACCCCCACTCTCTCCGGTCAGAAGAACATCCATTCACAACTTCTCCCTGCCTCCTATCTCTTAGCCAATCGACTACTCGTGCTGACATAGTCCCTTTAATAATATGCATTCCTATCATCTGAATAAGTCTGCTATGAGGTACTTCGTCAACATTGGATGCCCACATACACAAGGCCCACTTCAGTCTCTTACTTGATTAAAGAACTCAATCAGGTTAGCTACACACGATTGGCCTTTAACAAATCCGAGATGGTTTTATCACCTTACCCCATGCTTCTGCAAGTGAGAATTAATTTTGTCCTTGATGTAGGCCTCGAGCAGTTCTCTCAACTTTCACTGAAATTAGATAGATTAGCCTGTAGTCACAAGGCTTACCCCCTCTTGTTTTGAAAAGGATTCGAACATTTGCCAATTCCAGTCCTCTGGCCCCAGTGCGATATAAAAGGAGGATTGAAACATTGTGGTCAGAGCTTTTGTTATCTCCAACCCAGATTTCTTTAACAACCTAGGATGCTTCCCATCTGGACCAGGGAAGTTGTCGATATTTAGTGATGTTAAAATTTTTAGCACCCCCTTGCCATCTATTTTAACGTGTGCAAGATCTCTACTTCCCTCTCCTCAACTGCGAGATTAATTTCAGCCTCTTCTTTTATGAAGGCAGTTTCAAATTGTTCATTCAGTACCTCAGTCATGCCCTCTGCCTCGACAGGAATATTTGTTTCTTTCTTCATAATCAGCCCCACCATTCCTTTAACTATCCCTTTTACTTTTCTGAGTTTTATAAGATTTGTGATCCCCTTTACTGTTAGGTGCTAAGCTTTTCTGTACTCTCTCTTTGTCCTTCTTGTATTCTTTTTCTATTTCTCCCTGTACACTCTATTTACTATTTGGTTTTCGATTATATTCTTGAATTAGAATTTGTAATGAATCTCTTCTTTCTCTTTTCCCTTAACTGAAAATGTATTTATCATCCAGAAAGTGCAGCATTTACTGCCCTATCTTCACCTCTGGACTTGACTATTCCAATGCTGTCCTGGCCAGCCTCCTTCTTTGCATCCTCAGTTAACCTGAGGACATCCAAACCTTTTCTGCCTATGTACAACATACACCAGGTCCCGTTCACCCATCACCGCTGCACTGGCATTAACTTCTGGTCATGCACCTTAACAATATTGAAATTCTCACGCTTATTTTATAATCCCTCCATGAGCTCTTCTCTCCCTATCTCTGTAATCTCTTTCAGCCCTATCAGATATTTGTGCTCCTCAAATTCTGGAATCTTGCTCACTCCCAAATTTAATCGCTCCACCGCTAGTTGTCTTGTTTTCATCTGCCAAGATCCTAAATTTTGGAATTCTATCCTTAAACCTCTGCCTCTCTACATCTTTTTCCTCCTTTAAGATGCTGCTTAAAACTTACCACCTTGATGAAGCATTTGGTCATCTGCCATAATATCTGATAACGTTGCTCGCTATCAAATTATCTTTGATAATATGACTTGGATATTTTAACTATGGAAGGATACTACATAAATAAGAAGTTGTTGATCTTGTTTTCCACCTTCTCCTTTACTATGGTCTGTCCCAGACTATATTAGTGTAATTGAAGGTGAAACCGTTTTTATGCTTTTAGGCAGTTCTCTGATAGAATATCTCCATAATCTAGTGCTCACTTTCAGGGGGTGTAGAATAAACACTAAACTATTTAGCACTCATTTTCTGAATGCATTAGTGAATAGATTCACTTGTTGAATCCCCCAGTATATTGTTCTTCTGTTGCAAACATACCCACTTCTGTCCTTATGGAGGGAAGGTTATTGATGAAACAGCTGAATATGGTTGGGCCGAGGACACTACCCTGAGGAACTCCTGCACTGATGCCTTGACACTGAGATGATTGACCTCCAACACCCACAACCCTCTTGCTTTGTCCTCGGTATGATTTCCACCAGTGGAGAATTTTCCCTCTGATTCCCATTGACAGCAGTTAATCCTCGTTAAAGCCTTTCCCAGTAATGGTTCATCGTGGAGTGACGATTACATTTTAAATTGACTTCTCCCAGTCAGAGAGGCGAATGTGAGATGCCTAACTACTCCGGACAGTCGATTCGCGAGTCCGTCACCATCCCCCCAGTGATCTGTTCCAGCCGGGCTTCAGATGGATGGACAATTACATTTGGATAGATCTGGAGTAGCAACTTGTCAGTTCACACATTAGAACAGCAGTTTATTTAAAATATAAACTATCGTGGTAACTATATTTTACACTTCACAATGAAATAGTCCTTCATTCCTCATAAATACTGGGATTGATATTCAATGCGCAGAATTCTATCCGTTTCTGTTGCGACTGCAAGGTGCAGCTTGATATTAGTGAGCAGACCGAGAGCCGTGCAGTCACCATATGTTTCCATGGAAACTGCATCTAATTGTTATAAATAGTTGAAGCTGCACTCTGCACACAAGTGGAAAATATCCTTCCAGCTCCTGAGTTGTGCTTTGTCGATGGCGAAATGTCTTTGTGGAGCCAGTAGATGAGTTGTTGGCTGCAGTATACCGAGCATTTGACCTACTACTGTCGCCACAGTATATAAATACCTGCTCCAGTAAAGTGTCTGGTCAATGGTAAACCCCAGGATGTTAATGTTGTCGTATTCGGCGATGGTATTGTCGTTTGAATTCGAGAAGAGGGGGTTGGACTCTCTCCTGTTGGACAAGGCAATTGATTGGCATGTGTGTGGTGCGAATGTTAATGTCGACTTATCAGGCCTGGCTGTATCAGAAGGACATCTTACTTGAAATGTAACGAACATTGTAAAGCAAACGGGATTATTCTTTTCCATTTAGAAGTGTGTTTTAGAATGAAGTGTATTTAGCTCATTGCCATTGTGGCTGAAAGGGCATTCGAACCTCTCAATCCCAGTTCCACTATCTTTCTTTCCATCCTTCCTTAACCATAAAGAAGTTGCCCTTACCCTCAACTTTCACTCCACCTGCCTCTCCATTCAATGAACTTTCCTCCATCACTTCTGCCAACTTCAGTGCAACGCTACCACCAGTCATCCTCCTCTCTATTTTCACCTCCTCTCTTTCAAACGTCAGGCCCACAAACAGTGATTTACTTGTACTCTTTATCTAATCCATTGTATCCATTATTAACAATTGTCCTCTGCACTGCGATGACGAAGCACATACCGCAATTGCTTTGCTGAGTACTTCCATTAAGTCCCTTAGCTTCCATTCACTTGCCATTACAATTCCCTGTCCCACTCCCAGCTGCCCCATCTGTACTCAACCTCCGACACTGTTTGAATTTTCCTGACTCAGCATCAACTTCAAAAATAAAATCACATGGGACCTACTGCCCCCCATTTGTTTTTGACAGCAGGTTCTGGTAATGATTCTGCTCTTCATTTAATCACTACTGCCTTCCACCCCATCACAATTTCTCTCTTTATCACCTTCCTCCGTTCCCCTATTCCCAGCCTCTGTGCTTACTGAAACACTGCTACAGCACAACATGTTCCAGTTCTGAAGAAAATTCTCCAGAAGGGAAGGTTACGTCTCTTTCTCTTTTTAAAAATGCTGCCTCGCCTATTAAGTGGCTCCAACATTTTCTGTTCATATTTTAGATTTACAGCATCTGCAGTATTTTGACTTTTTAACGAAGATGATGTCATGGGGAAATGGGGTGAGGTTACAATTGAATGTAAAGACTTACACACAATAGATAAATAACTTTGGAGAGGCTGGGAAAAGGGAATATGATGGGATCAGGAAAGTTATCTACTTCAGCACACACTTGGTCAAATGTTGCCTTGATGTCGAGGGCAGTCACCTTGATTACCATTACCACCATGATCAGCAATACAGCAGTCACTGCTTTTCTGCTGAGTTTTGCTGTATTTGCCCACTGTAGAACAGCAGAGTGTATCTGTACCATTCCTCTCAAAACTGCTGCACTCCATGCAAGGACTGTGCAGCTTTATCAGGAAACCTGCCACCTATTTGAGGAAATGTAATCACTCATTGAGACTGTCGAGAGACGGGGAACACACACAGCCACACTGACTGGTCATCATAAGTAGCGAATTTTCACCATCGTTAAACTATACAGGGAGTGATGTGATGTGTTCCCTCAAAAAAAAAGGAATCTGTTTTCTGGAAGGTGATCACTTGGAGTCAAGAACGGTTTTCCATGACTGAAATATGTAAAAAGCAGCTCACAGTCTGCAGAGCCTCAGAACAGCCACTGCGTGTTTTTCTGTTGAACTGAGAGGAAGCACCTGGCGTTGTGGTGATTTCTCTGCTTCTGTTTTTCTTGCCTGCTGCTCTGTAATGTCAAGATACTGCAGCAGCATATTAAAACTCGGAATTTGAAATTACGTTGTTTAAAATCCAAAAGGACAAAGTATTGGGGGAAGCATGTCTGGGCAATATCATTAATTCATTGGAAATATTTGACAGCTTAGCGTCTGCAAATAAACGTATCTCTGATCACAAAGACTGAATCACAGCACAGAATATCTGTAATCGGTGTACAATTTCCAAATGTATAACGCACAATATCAACAGGTCACGATAAATCACTCTGAGTCCAATCCAAGTCAGATACTCCAAAGCATCAATTCTCGCTGTGGTTTTAATTTAAAATAGAAGATCCCATGAGATGTTGAGGCTGTTTCCTGTATAGGTTAATGAAGCAGGAATACTGTTAAGAATCAAATACAATCAGGAGGTTTGAGCCTATGTTAATGTAAAGCGTTAACTCGCTGTGATCTGATCACTGGAAATGCAGCCTCTGTCAATGTCAGTGGTTAACTTGCTGTGATTCAATTCAAAGAGGGGATCTGAAGGCAGAGGGTTGCTTCAATAATGTGCCACATTATATCACATTTAATGTCAGCCTGATTTCTTTGGGAGTGAAAGTAGATCTGGGCAATGAAAAGAGTCTCAAGAACTATAACAGATCAATAAATTTATATTTTTATTTAGAGATACAGCACTGAAACAGGCCCTTCGACCCACCGAGTCTGTGTCACCCAAATATGCTACCCTACTATGTACCCAAATACCCACCTGCACTGGAGGCAATTTACAACAGCCGATTAACCTATCACCTGCAAGTCTTCGGCTGTGGGAGGAAACCGGAGCACCCGGCAAAAACCCATGCAATCACGGGGAAAACTTGCAAACTCCGCACAGGCAGGACCCAGAATCGAACCCGGGTCACTGGAGCTGTGAGGCTGCGGTGCGAACCATTGCGCCACTGGGCCGCCCCTGAGCTGCCACTATAGAGTTATCACAGGTAGAAAATTCTCAAATGATTAATTCCTCCGTATCTCACTTAGAATGAAACAGAAACTCCCCAGAAATGGACATTTAATCAATGAATTCCACAAACTGCATTTTCAATCTCGAACAAATATGATTTCAAACAAGGTAAAGACCGCCATAACACTGCCACAAACTGTTTGGTTTCTGTGGCTGTATCCGGTCTTTTTCCAAACTGATAGACTTGTCCCCCCAAGGTGTGTTTTGCAAATATCACAGACTGACAATTTCAGTATGAGCCATGGGTGTTGACCGCAACAGGTTGTCAGAGAAACATGAAACACACGCACAACGTGTTGGAGATTGAAGATATGTGGGTCAATCTCTTGTATCTGTGAAGAGCTAATCAGTCCTGCAAACAGTGGCAATTACACATGAACAGATTGAAAATTGTTACACTAACCAAGGAACTTGCAGAAACCACTGATACTCAACAAAGAACAGATTTAAATTATATTACACGTGCAGGATCTGCACAGAATTTCTCAAATACTGAAGGGAATGCAGTATAAAAGTAGAGAACTGAGGATCTCTCTGCCAACACTGTCATTTTCTGATATCCCTGTTATTAATGTGTTACTCAGTCAACCTAATGAACACTGACCATAAGTCGGAAAGTGCTGGAAATACTCAGCTGATCTGACAGCATCTGTGGAGCCATAATTAGCATTTTCGGTCTATGACCTTTCATCAGAACTGGAAAAGGTTAGAAATGTAACAGGTTTTTTTTAGAAAGTGAAAAGAAGGGGGCAAGAAGAAATAAAGTTAAGATGTGCGATCGGAGGGAGGGCAGGTGAGATTTTTTAAATTATTATTCATTCATAGGGAGTGGGCATCCCGACTAGACCAGCATTTGTTGACTATCCTTGATTGTCTTTGATGTGGTGTGAGTTGCCTTCTTTAACTGCTGCAGTCCTTAGGGTGCAGGTACACAAACAGTGCTATAAGGAATGAAGTGCTGGAATTTTAATACTGCGGCAGTGAAGGAATGATGGTGTTGTTCTAAATCAGGATGGTGAGTAGCTTGGAGGGGAATATTACGGTGGTGCTGTTCATATGCATCTGCTGCCCTTGTTCTTCTAGGTAGTATGGGTAGCGACTTTGATATGTGCCTGGTGTGTTGCCACAGTGCACCTTGTTCTTGATGCACACTGCTTCCACTGTATGTCGGTGGTGGAGGGAGTGAATGTTGAAACTGGTGAATGGGTGCCATTCAAGCGGGCTGCTTTGTCCTGGATGGTGTCGAGCTTCTTGAATGTTGTTGGAACAGCACCCATCCAGGCAAGTGTAGGTTATTCCATCATACTCCTGACATGTGCCGTGTTGATGGTGGACAGGCAGTGGGGAGACAGGATATTAGTTATTTGCGGCAGAATTCCTGGCATCTGACCTGCACCTGTAGCCACAGCGTTTACCTGGCTGCTCCAGATCAGTTTCTGGTCAACGGTCACGCACTGGATATTGATAGCGGGGGATTCAGCAATTCTCATACCAGTGAACATCAAGGGGAGATGGTTAGATTACCTCTTGTTTGAGATGGTCACTGACTAGCACTTGTCTGGTGTGAATGTTATTTGCAACTTATTAGCACAAGCCTTCATGTTCTCCATGTCTTTCTGCATATGAACACAGGCTGCTTTAGCATATTATGAGTTGGTGTTGAACATTGTGCAATCATCAGCGAATATCCCCACTTCTGACCTTATAATGGAGGGAAGGTTATTGAGGAAGCAGCTGGAGATGGTTGATCCGAGCACACTACCCTGAGGAACTCCTGCACTGGTGTCCTCGGGCTGAGATAATTGACCCCCAACAACCACAACCAACTTCGTTCGTGCTGGGTACCACTCAACCAGCGGAGAGCTTTCCCTCTGATGCCCTTTGATCCCAGTTTTGCTGGGGCTTCTTAATGCTATACTCAGTCAAATGTTGCCGTGATGTCAAGAGCAGTCACTCTCCCCTCACCTCTAGAGTTCAGCTCTTTTGCCCATATTTGGACTAAGGCTGTAATGAAATCAAGAGCTGAGTGGCCCTGGCGGAAACCAAACTGAGCGTCATTGAGCAGGTTATTGCTGAGCAGGTGCCGCTTCAAAACACGATTGATCACCCCTCCCATCACTTTGCTGATGATCGAGAGTAGACTGATAAGGCGGTAGTTGACCATGTTGGGTTTGTCCTGCTTTTTGTGCACAGGACATACCTGGGCAACTTTCCACATTGCCAGGTAGATGTCAGTGTTGTAGTCATAATTCAACAATGTGGCTCATCGTCTGGCTAGCTCTGGAACACAAGTTATCAGTGCTCTTGCCAGAATATTGTCAGGGCCCTGAGCATTTGCAGTATCCGGAGTCTTCGGCTGTTTATTGATATCAGGTAGAGTGAATAAGATTGGCTGAAGACTGACATCTGTGATGCTGGCGACCTCAGCAGGAGGCCGAGATGGATCATCCACTCTGCACTTCTGGCTGAAGATGGATGTACATATTGCAGCCTCGTCTTTTGCATTGATGTGCTGGGCTCCACTATTAGTGACGATGTGGATATTTGTGGAACCTCTTCCTCCTGTTGGTTGATCATTTGTCCACCAACATTCGCGACTGGATGCGACAGGACTGCAGATCTGTTTCAGTTTTATTGGACCTGCACTCATCCAGACAAGTGAGTGGGAACAGTATGAAGAATGATTTTTTAACAGTTAGCTTGTCGGTTTAAGAGAGTACACGAAGCTTGTGGGAGGGGGGTGGAGGGGTTTCATATGAACTGTGGGAAAAATGGAGTTCATCGACCAAGGTACTTGCCTGTTTTCTCTACAAGTTATTATATCTGGTGTGTCATGTGGCTGGAAGTCTTGCCTGTTTCAACAGGCTGAATTTTTCAAGCCTTTTGGCAATAGACTGGGAGTCAGGAGAACTGGCAATATGGGTGGGGAAGGCGTCGGTTTGGGAGCTAATCATGTGTTGTGGAATTGTTTAACTCTGTCTATCACATGTTGCTTCCATTGTTGGGTATCCAAGTAGTCCTGTGTTGTAACCTCACCAGGCTGACACCTCGTTTCAAGGTATGCTTGGTGCTGCTCCTGGGAAGCCCTCCAACAGTCTCTTTGAACCAGGGTTGATCCCGTGGCTTGATGGTAATGGTAGAGTGGAGGATATGCCGTGCCGTGAAGTTACACATTGTGGTTGAATGTAATTCTGCTGTTGCTTATGGCCCAAAGTGCCTCATGGATACCCAGTTTTGAATTGCTAGATCTGTTTTCAATCTATGCCAGTTAGCATGGTGGTATTGCCACACAGCGCAATGGTGGGTATTCATAAAATGTAAAGACAGGACTTGGTCTCCAAAGTTACTGTGCGATGGTCAAGCATAGAGTCATAGAGTAACACAGCACAGAACCAGGCCTTTCAGCCCAACGGGTCTGTGCCGGCCATCAAGCACCTAACTATTGTAATCCCATTTTCCAGCACTTGGCCCGCAGCCTTCTATGCTATGGCGTTTCTAGTGTTCATCTAAATACGTTTTAAATGTTGTGAGGGTTCCTGCCTCTACCACAGCTTCAGACAGTGCATTCCTGACTCCAACGACCCTCTGGGTTCAAATTCTTTTCCTCAAATCCCCTCGAAACGATCGCCCCTTACTTTAAATCTGTACCCTCTGGTTACTGACCCCTCCCCTAAGGAACATGTGTCTTTCAATCTAACCTACAAATGCTCCTCATAATTTTACATGCCTCAAACATGCACCGCCCCCACCGCCCCACCCCCCCCCCACACACACACCCACAGCCTTCTCTGCTCCATGGAAAACTACCCGAGTCTATGCCGTCTCTCTTCATAGCTGAAATTCTCCAGCCCAGGCAACATCCTGGTGAATCCCCTCTGCAACCTCTCCAGTGCAATCACATCCTTTCTCTCGTGTGGTGCCTAGAACTGTACACAGTACTCCAGCTGTGGCCTAACTTGCATTTTATACAGCTCCATCATAATCTCCCTGCTCTTACATTCTGTTCCTCGGCTAATAAGGCAAGGCCTTCCTAACAACCTTGTCTACCTGTGCTGCTGCATTCAGTGATCTATGGACAAGTACACCAAGGTCTCTCTGAGCCTCTATTTCCTCGGGTCCGATATCCACATTATAGTTCCTTGCCTTGTTATTCCTCCCAAAAATGCATCACCTCTCAGGATAAAACTCCATTTGGCAAAGAACCGCTCATCGCACCAAGCCATTTATATTGTCCTCTAATCTAGAACAAAGAACAAAGAACACTGCAGCACGGAAACAGGCCATTCAGCCCTACAAGCCTGCGCCGATCTTGATGCCTGCCTAAACTAAAACCTTCTGTACTTCCGGGGACCGTATCCCTCTATTCCCATCCTTTTCGTGTATTTGTCAAGATGCCTCTTAAACGTCGCTATCGTACCTACTTCCACCACCTCTCCCGGCAGTAGGTTCCAGGCACTCACCACCCTCCGTGTGAAGAATTTGCCTCGCACATCTCCTCTAAACCTTGCCCCTCTCAACTTAAACAATGTCCCCTAGTAACTGACTTTTCCACCCAATGTTGGGAAATGGCTTCTGACTATCCAATCTGTCCATGCCATTCATAACTTTGTAAACCTCTGTCATGTCGCCCCTCCACCTCCGTCGTTCCAGTGAAAACAATCCGAGTTTATCCAACCTCACCTCATAGCCAATACGCTCCAGACCAGGCAACATGCTGGTAAACCTCTTCTCAACCCCGTCCAAAGCTTCCACGTACTTCTGGTAGTGTGGCAAACAGAACTGTACGCAATATTCAAAGTGTGACTGAACTAAATTTCTGTACAGCTGCAGCATGACTTGCCAATCTTTATACTCTATGCCCCGACCGATGAAGGCAAGCATGCCGTATGCCTTCTTGACTACCTTATCCACCTGCGTTGCCACTTTCAGTGACCTGTGGACCTGTACGCCAAGATCTCTCTGCCTGTTCATACTCCTAACCGTTCTGCCATTTACTGTATATTTACCACCTGCATTAGACCTTCCAAAATACATTACCTCACATTTGTCCGGATTAAACTCCAGCTGCCCAAGTCTCCAGCTGATGCATATCCTGCCGTATCCTCTGACAATCCTCATCACTGTCCGTAACTCCTCCAGCCTTTGTGTCGTTACTAACTAGACCAGCTACATTTTCCTCCAAATCATTTATATATACGACAAACAGCAAAGTTCCCTGCACCGATCCCTGTGGAACACCGCTATTCAAAGCCCTCCATTCAGAAAAGCACCCTTCCACTGCTACCCTCTGTCTTCTATGACCGAGCCAGTTCTGTATCCATGTTGCCAGCTCACTTCTGATCCCGTGTGACTTCACCTTTTGTACCAGTCTGTCATGAGGAACCTCGTCAAAGGCTTTACTGAAGTCCATATAGATAACATCCACTGCCCTTCCTTGATCTATCATCTTCGTCACTTCCTCAAGAAACAAAATCAAATTAGTGAGACACGACCTCCCCTTTACAAAACGATGCTGCCTCTCGCTAATAAGTTCGTTTGTTTGCAAATGGGGGTCAATACTGTCCCGAAGAATACTCTCTAATAATTTCCCTACCACTGACGTAAGGCTCACCGGCCTATAATTTCCTGGATTATCCTTGCAATCCTTCTTAAACAAAGGAACAACATTGGCTATTCTCCAGTCCTCTGGGACCTCACCTGCAGCCAATGCGGATGCAAACATTTCTGTCAAGGCCCCAGAAATTTCTTCCCTTGCCTCCCTCAATATTCTGAGGTGGATCCCATCAGGCGCTGGGGACTTATCCACCTTAATGCTTTGCAAGACACCCAACAACTCCTCCTTTTTGATAATGAGATGACTGAGACTATCTACACCCTCTTCTCGAGGCTCATCATCCACCAAGTCCTTCTCTTTTGTCAATACTCATGAAAAGTAGTCATTTAGTACCTCGCCCTTTTCCTCTGGCTCCACACATAGATTCCCTTCTCTGTCCTTGAGTAGGCCAACTCTTTCCCTAGTTACCATCTTGCTCCTTATATATGTATAAAAAGCCTTGGGATTTTCCTTAATCCTATTTGCCAATGACTTTTCTTGACGCCTTTTATCCCTCCTGACTCCTTGCTTAAGTTCCTTCCTACTGTCTTGATATTCATCAAGGGATTCGTCTGTTCCTTGCTTTCCAGCCCTTATGAAGTATTTCTTTTTATTTTTGACAAGGCTCACAATAATCCCCGTTATCCAAGTTTCCCAAAAGTTGCCAAACCTATCCTTCCTCCTCACAGGAACATGTGGGTCCTGGATACTAATCAACTGACGTTTGAAAGATTCCCACATGTCAGATGTTGATGTCCCCTCAAACAGCCGCCCCCAATCTAAATTCTTCAGTTCCTGCCTCATAGTGTTGCAATTAGCCTTCCCCCAATTTGGCACATTTACCCGAGGACTACTCTTATCCTTCTCCACAAGTACTTTAAAACTTTTGGAATTATGGTCACTGCTCCCGAAATGCTCCCCTACTGAAACTCCGACCACCTGGCTGGGCTCATTCCCCAATACCAAGTCCAGTAAGGACCCATCCCTAGTTGGACTATCTACATATTGTTTCAAGAAGCCCTCCTCGATGCTCCTTACAAATTTTGCCCCATCTAAACCCGTAGCACTAAGTGAGTCCCAGTCAATATCGGGGAAGTTAAAATCACCCACCACTACAACCCTGTTACATTTACATCTTTCCAAAATCTGTCTACATATCTGCTCCTCTACCTCCCACTGGCTGTTGGGAGGCCTGTAGAAAACTCCCAACTTAGTGACCCTTCCCACTCCTGAGCTCCACCCATATTGCCTCGCTGTATGACCCCTCCGAGGTGTCCTCCAGCAGTACAGCTGTGATATTCTCCTTAATCAGAAATGCAACTCCTCCACCCCTTTTTCATCCCCCTCTATCCCGCCTGAAGTTTGTAAATCCTGAAACATTTATCTGCCAATCCTGTCCTTCCCTCAAGCAAGTCGCTGTAATAGCAACAATATCATAGTTCCAAGTCCTAATCCAAGCTCTGAGGTCATCTGCCTTACCTGTTATACATCTTACATTGAAACAAATGCACTACAGACCGCCAGTCCCGCTGTGCTCAGCAACATCTTCCTGCCTGCTCTTCCTCTCAGTCTTACTGGCCTTATTTGCTAGTTCCCCCTCATTTCTTCCACTTGCTCTGGTTCCCACCGCCCTGCCACACTAGCTTAAACCCTCCCGAGTGACGCAAGCAAACCTCGCAGCCAGGATATTTGTGCCTCTCCAGTTTAGATGCAACCTGTCCTTGTTGCACAGATCTCACCTATCCCTAAAGAGATCCCAATGGTCCAGATATCTGAAACCCTCCCTTCTACACCAGCTTTTCAGCCACGTGTTTAGCTGCTCTATCATCATATTTCTAGCCTCACTGGCACGTGGCACAGGGAGTAATCCCGAGATTACAACCCTTTGGGTCCTGCCTTTTAACTTTCGACCTAACTCCCTAAAATCCCCCTGCAGGACCTTTTCACCCTTCCTGCCTATGTCGTTGGAACCGATGTGTACCACAACCTCTGGCAGATCACCCTTCAACTTCAGAATGCCCCCTGTCCGTTCAGAGACATCCTTGACCCTGGCACAAGGGAGGCAACATACCCTCCTGGGGTCTCTTTCACGTCCACAGCAGCGCCTGTCTGTGCCCCTGACTATAGAGTCCCCTATAACTATAGTTCTTCTGTGCTTTGTCTCTCCCTGCTGAAAAACAGAGACATCCGTGGTGCCACTGCTCTGGCTGCTGCTGGTTTCCCCTGATAGGCCATCCCCCGCAACTGCATCCAAAACGGTATACTTGTTAGAGATGGAGATATTCACAGGGGATTTCTGTACTGACTGCCTGCCCCTTCTCGCGGTCACGCCTCTATCTGCCTGCACCTTGGGTGTAATCACTTCTCTAAAACTCCTGTCTATGACGCGTTCTGCCACCTGCATGCTCCTATGTGTCCTGCGGTCTGTGAGGAGCTTCAATTGGGTACACTTCCTGCAGATGTCGTCGTCTAGAACGCTGGAAGCGTCACGGACGTCCGACATCTCACAGGTTAAGCACTTCACCCCTCTAACTGATATTTCTAGCACTAATTAATACATCAATTTAAAATAAGTAAATACTTATTAAATCCTTACTAACTTGTTGTAATTAACTATATGTTCCCTAGTGCTGGATGCTTACTATAAATATTAAATGCTAAATACAGTAATCTCCTCCCTCTGGTTTAGTTACTCTACTTATTTGTTAATTAGGTTTTTAATCAATTTTCATCAATGTTTTATTTTCAAATTCAGTAAAAATGCCCTGCCAGCCACTCAGGTCACAGCTTTCCTGTGAAGTCTCTTTCATTGTTTTTCACCAGAGGTAGATTTTTAATGCTTATCGTCACGGAAATCCGCCCTCCGAATCTTCTCCCAGTCAACTGTGCTCTTTGGAAGCTCTCGGCCCCTCTCACTCTGAGGACAGGTAGGAAATGAAAGGAGCTCCTCACTCCCTCCTTACCGAACTTCCTCAGTTACCAAACTTCCACTGTAGCACTCTAATGCAACCCAAGTGAGCACTCCAGTACAAACAAAGTCAGCACTGTAAGATGGCTCACTTTTATACGGACTGACTCCAGCCCCTGAAAACTGATTTAAGCCAATTCTCTAATTGACAAGTGAAGCTGCAAGCAGAGCCTTAGTGAACCCTGTTTAAAGCTTCTCCAACCCTAACAGCAACTGTTAAGTTAATCTGCTAAATAAAATACAGATTAGATTTAAGATACAATTAACCCTTAATGATCCTCAGTTCCCAAACTTCCACTATTGCACTCTATTGCAACCCACGTCAGCACTCCAATGCGAACACACTTAGACTTGTTTGTGGTTTGATGCAACTGAATGGCTTGCTAGACTAGCTCAGAGGACATTTTATGAATCAACCGCATTGCTGTGGGTCTGGATTCTCCTGTAGGCCAGACCGGGTTACTGCAGCAGATTTCCTTTCGGAAAAGACTTGAGTGAACCAGATGGGTTGCATCAACAATCGACAATAGGTTCACGGTCATCATTACACTAACTTTTAATTCCAGATGTATGAAATAACAGAGATAGCCCGGATTAAAAAGAAAATGGAGTGCTAAGAGTTGTAGTAGAATTACATTGTATTACTCCAGAGAGGGTGTTAATTGCAGTGAAATGATAAGCTCCATCCAAAAGCAAAAGCATGCAAAACTGACCCATGGTTAAAAATAAAATGAAATCAAATAAATAAAAAAAACTAATGGCAGTCATGATCTGAGATTGTTGAACACGATGTTGAGCCCAGAAGGCTGTCGAGTGCCTAATCAGAAGACGAGGTGCTTCCTTCGAGCTTGTGTTGAGCTTCACTGGAGCACTGCAGGAGGCCAAGGACAGAAATGTGGGTGTGAGAGCAGGGTGGGGAATTCAAATGGCAAGTAATAGGAAGCTCGTAGTCAAACAGCAAAGACAATAATGTCACAAGAACTTTGATTGCTTTGTATTGAATGCTAAGAATTCTGTGTGATTTTAAATGTTTGAGCAAAAGGATTTTCTGTGAACATTGGATGCTGAAACTTGGTGTTGGAACTGAGTTCAGATTGCCGGCACCTGTTGCCAAGCAGCTCAACAGGGAAATGACAGGAAGATTTATGAATGTCACATGACTTATTGTTCGGGTTTTAGTTTCACTTTGCACTGTGAGAGATCAATGAGCTGAGCAGCATTGCAGCGAGCTGGCAGGCACCTATGTTTGCAGACAAGGGAAAAGAGTTATTATCTGAAAAAATAAGATTTTCCTCACTTGGAACAAAAAATCTTACTTTTGCGGTGTGGTTGTGAAGTGCTTGGAGAGGGATAAAGAGCCCTGGAGAGAGAAAAGACCTAGGAAAAGAGGAGTTGTTACATTCTGTCGTGGAAAACTACTTTGCAGAAAGGAAGCCCTGCATTGTTAAAGGAACAGGATCATATTGTCCCCAATCTCTGAAAACTCTCTGCCTCAAGAGTGATTCCTGTTGCCTCTTATATTTTAAAAGACCCAGAAAGCTCAAGAAAGCTTATATTGCTAGACAGCTACTTCAAAATACAAGTAGGCCTGTTGCTACACCCTTTGCTGAAAGATATGTGGGACGCCTACTGTAGACGAATTTCCATGAACGCCAAACCATCACAGACTGTTCATTAAACCCGCCTGGAGAGATTTCAAGTTGCATCCGACTATTGGTCTCTGGGACACCTCACCGACCCTGGAATATCCGACCAGAATATTATGACCAAGTTATTTTATTATTCTCAGGAAACAGTTCAAAAGAGAAAACCCTTTTTCTCCGTTTCAGCGGTGTTTGAATGTATATGTGTGTGTGCATAAGAGTTAGGAAGAGTAAGAAGTTATAAAATCTTTTCATATGCAGATTTGTTTCATTATTGTTTAGGATTTAATTTATTAAAATAATTAATTCTGTTGTTTAAGAAACCTGGCTTGGTATGCTTTATTCTTGGGGCGTTCGGGGGTTGTGGGGGCTTGTGGTGCGGGAGTGGTGCAAAGAAAGTGTTTAATGTGATTATTTTTCTGGTTGCTGGAAAG
Organism: Heterodontus francisci; assembly: GCF_036365525.1. Classification (NCBI taxonomy): domain Eukaryota; kingdom Metazoa; phylum Chordata; class Chondrichthyes; order Heterodontiformes; family Heterodontidae; genus Heterodontus; species Heterodontus francisci. The sequence goes on from NW_027140118.1 coordinate 46,722, forward strand.
CTTTACTGATATGTTGTGAACTGTGGAGCTGTGAGACTGAATTAACTCTTGGTCATAACACTATTCTAAATTGAAAGAAGTACAACTAAATCGTTGCTTCACTTGGAAAGATTGCTTGCAGCCTTGGATGGTGAGAAGAGAGGAGGTTAAAGGTATTACACATCGTGCTATTGCGTGGGAAGGTGCCGTGGAAAAGGGAATAAGCCTGACGGGGTGATGGAGGAGTGGACCAGTGTGTCTCAGAAGGAATGGTCCCTTCGGAACGCTGACATAGAAGGGAGGGGTAGATGTGTTTGGTTGGTCACATCACGCTGGATGTGGCGGAAATTTGAGGGAAATATGATTTTGGATTGGAAGCTGCAGGAGTGGAAAGTGGGGGCTAGGACAACCCTGAAACTGTTCTGGGAGGGAGGGGTAGGGGTGACGTCGTAAGTGTGGGAAATGGGTTCGATAGATGCAGACAGATGCCTGATCTGTAAATTCTTAGACATTTACATTGCACCCCCCGCCCCCCGAAGATACATCTAGACTCCCAGAGATCCTGATCAAATACTGTCAATTCCATGGAATACCTGGAAATATCGATACACAAACCATAACCGTCTATATTTCTATTAAAATTTAGAAGCATCAATATTTGTACATCGGGTCTCAGAAGGAACACCAGCATCAGCGATTTGGATACAGTGCAACCCAAAACTGCAATATATATCCTAATTTCAAATGATGGTCTGTGGTCGTTTGACTATACATATTGAAGCTTGCAGATCATACTCTACCAAACTAACCTCAGACGTTGATCCGTTCTCTCCCTCACTATAGAGCGGCTGATACATGTCTGTCCCCGATTTGATGATGTCACTGATGTTTGGGGAGAATAACATAACAACGAAACTCTGATTCACAGCAAAGAAATTCAATTGGGCCCCATGAAAATTGACATTCATTGCAGTCACTAAGTAAACAAGTTCAGCGAAAGATTTCCATCTTTCATATATATATATATATATATATATATATATATATATATATATATATATATATACATATATATATATATGTATATATATATATATATATACGAAAATAAACTTAACCAGATATAATGCAGACAGAAATTCTAACTTCCCAGATATAAGTTGGCTAACTGCCACACTGGTTAAAACTGCACAGCGCAATGTTTACATTGATTCAATAATGTCCACATCTGCCTGCGGATTCTGCACAGAACCACGATTACAATAATGCCTCCCTCTGCTGGTCAATATTGCACAATTCATCGGCTGTATTAACGCAGCAATATGTCCCTCTACTTGTGCATAAACAATTCAATATTTGCAGTTATAGAGATGATGAATGCTGAAGACTGCAAGGCGTAATTTGATACGTTAATATCTCCCTCCATTGATAAGTCTTGGTTTTTACGTCTGGGGAATTCTGAACAGTGCACGGTTACATTTACACAGTGATAACCTCATCCTCTTTTGAATACTGGGCATTAATTGGTTATACTTACACCATAATGCCTACATGCACTTTCAGATCCTCCTGCATAAACAGCGCCTTTGGCTCCAACTGACGCAATATGTGCTTTCGCATCTCTGAACCGTACACCCATCCAGTATTTCTGCATTTCCTCAAGATCAAGACAAGAAATGCAAATAATAGCAAGTGAATGAAGCATAAACCAACTAATGGCCCGCTAACCATAAACTTATAGTTTTCATAAATTGACCTCCTTGCGTACAAACTCAATTAGTTGATACAAACTGACGCACGCCATCACTCGAACTTATACATTAAATGACCTGTGACTTATCAACTGAAGACCTCTCCAAAGATAACACATCGGCAATGATGTACGTGACCGTCCAAACCGATCTGAATTGCGATTGGCTCTCTCCTCTTCTATTTGTTCTGCTAGCGAATCTCTTTCAGGAAACGTCCCAAGTTTTGGATGCCTCACCACTCCCAGATCGAGCAAGCTGTATAACCTGCCCAATGGTTTCCATTCGTTTATCCTTTTTTTCTGTTTTCACTGGTTAGGCCCTTCAGAATGTGGCGAGCCCCACCAGCAACACCAATATGTACCATCACCCCCTCAGTCTTCAGCACGCACCAACTCAGAGATTATTATCCCGCGTGGGAATGATAGCGAGTCAGAGGAGTGTGTTCAAGGTAAAGTTCACATCACAGTTGCACAGTACCGACAGCGGTGGAAGGTACAACGGAGGACTGATGTGACTCGAAGGTCAGCCTGGACCCAATCATCACTGAAGATTCCGGGATAAACAGATCATTAACCCATCTTTAACAGAAGGATAGTGTAGTTACACCAGTAGATCACGGATGCATGAACTACCAGCCAAGGAGCTCTGATTCTTTGCTAAGATTATGAATATGTGTATTTATAGTGCGAGAATCAGGTTTTCAGTGGTCTACTATGAACAATGCATATACTTAATAAATATTTAGTATACATAATTAATACTTAATATCAGTGTTCACACAGGAAGTGGAAACTGACAAAATGTCTGCAGAAGCAAGGAGAATAGAAGTATTAGGTAGGATAAACATTGAGAGGGAGAGGTACTAAAAAGGTTGGCTAAGCTTAGGGGCGATAAGACACCTGATCTGTATGACTAGGTTCCCAGGCTGCTTTCGGAAGCGGGGATGGCGGTAATGGAAGGGCTTACTATAATCTTTAAGGTAGAGACGTCCCCAGGACCTGATGGGATCTACCCCAGAATACTGTGGGAGGCACGGGAAGAAATTGCTGGGGCCAGGCCAGAAATCTTTGCATCCTCATTTGCCACAGGTGAGGTCCCAGAGGACTGGAGAACAGCCAATGCTGTTCTTTTATATATATGATTATATGTACCGCCTCCAAAAGGATATAGACAGGCTCGCAGAACGGTCAGACAGGTGACAGATGGAATGCGATACTGACAAGTGTCAGTTGATGCATTTTGGCAGATGGAATAGTGAGAGTCAATATATACTTAATGACACAGGTCGAAAGAGTATGGGGGAAAAGAAAGACCGGGGTCTCATATGCTTCGATCTTTGAAGATGGCAGAACATATTGAGAGTGTGATTGATAAATCATGTGGGATGTTGGGCCTCCTGAACAGAGGCATTGAGTACAAAAGTAGGGACGTTATGCTGAACATGTCTTAAGCTCTTTTTTCGGCTCCAACTGGAGTATCGTGTCCAATTATCATCACTACACTTTTGGAAGAATGTGACGGTTTTTGAGATGATGCAGAGGAGATTTCCCAGAGGATGGAGGATTTCAGTTATAAGGTTAGGTTGGAAAAGCTGGGCTGCTCTCCTTCGAACAAAGGAAGTTGAGTGGAGATTTAATGGAAGTGTACACGGTTATGACAGGCTTAGATACGTTAGAGAACGAAAAAACTTTCCCTGCAACTCGTGGTAAAAGGACGGGAGGACACAGATTGAAGGCTTTGAGGCAAGAGGTGGAGGCTAAATATGATTAGGAACTTTTTTTACATAGCGAGTGGCAATGATCTGGATCCTGCTGCCCACAAGGGTGGTGAAAGCAGAGACAATCAATGACTTCAAATTGAAATTGTACAGCAACGTGAAGGAAATAATCCTGCAATGCTATTGGGATTGAGTGGGGGGACTGGGAATGACTGGATAGCTCCATGAATAAACAGCATGGACGCAATGAGCCGATATACCATCATTAAACTGCTTCACTCTCTGTCCTACTTTTAATACACACCTTAAAACGTCCCTCTTTGATCAAGCTTTTGGTCATTTGTTCTAATATCTTCTTTGGTCATTTGATCTAAATATCCACTGTCTTCGTGCCAATTGTTCTTTGATAATGCTCCTGTGAAGTGCCTTGCGACATTTTACTGCCTTAAAGCTTCTGGATAAATACAAGCTGGTATACTGTGCAATGGCTGCTCCGGACTCGTCTTCTGTTGAAGCCACTAATTCCACTGAATTCCAATTTGACAGGTGTTAGTAGTTTTCCACCACCTTGCTCAAGTATCTGTTCTTCATATGTGAGTCTTCGAACTGAGTAGTTGTAGGCTATTCGACTAGTCGATATTGACTGCTAATTTTGCATCTGAAGCCCACACATGACCACTTATTGAGCTGCAAGGCTTGTATCACATGGTGTGTTTACCCTGTGTACAAGATGAGTAATCTGCAAGCTGTAGGCTGTGGGACCATTATGAGCGTATGTCATTTGGGTTCATGTCTACAACATTACAGGCATATCACCAGTACCTAGCTACCCCAAGTCTTCCATACACTTCTCCCCATAGATCACTGTAGTTGTGTTGGGGATAGAAAGACGTTCGGTCTGTTCGCAGTGGTGGTTGGGTGATGAATGCCAATACAACTTACTTTGCTCTTAAAGTCACCAACCTGCTTCTTTGGGAGGTAACTGGCACCCAACGGAGGCATGGACAGCTCACCTCCCTTAGTGCTGTGGCGTTCTGTACTGGCCTTCTGAGCTCGGGAAGCAACACCGGTAGTGCACTCTAGTAGTTCTGGCCCTCTTGGATCAAATGCCTTGAAAAGTATAGAAGGAGATTCAACTCTACTATATGAGCAAACTGTTCACTTCCAGAGTTGGTATAACTGGTACGCTCCAGCAGTTCCCACCAGGCTTAGAATCTAACCAGTGGCCATTTTCTTTACGAGAGGGAATGGTAAGAGCACCGTGCCGGTACACCCCGGGCCCTTTGTTTAATCTTGTGACTATTCACCTTGTGGCTTCACCTCGGACTCTTTGTTTAATCTTGTGAATACTCACTGTACGGCTTCCCTCAGGGGCCCTGTGTTTAGTCTTCTGACCACTCACTGTGTGGCTTGCCCCGGGGCCCTGTGTTTCATCTTGTGACTATTCAATGTGCGGCTACCTACACCCACCCCCCCCCCCCCCCCGAACCCCGGGCCCTGTGTTTAAACTTGACACGAATCACTGTGCAGGATCCCCCGGAACCTGTGTTTAAACTTGTGACTATTCACTCTCTGGCTTCTCCACGGGCCCTGTGTTTACATTTGTTACGAATCACTGTGCAGGATCTCCCCGGGCCCTGTGTTTAACCTTGACACAAATCACTGTGCAGGATCCACCAGAGCAATGTGTTTAAACTTGACACGAATCACTGTCCAGGATTCCTCGGGCAGTGTATTCAATCTTGTGACTATTCACTGTGCAAGTTTCCCCCAGGCCATGTGTTTAAACTTGTGCCCATTAACTGTGCAGGATCCCCCGGGCCCTGTGTTTAACGTTGTGACTTTTCAATGTGCAGGATTCCCCGGGCCCTGTGTTCAATCTTGTGACTATTGACTGTGCAAGTTCCCTTCAGGCCATGTGTTTAGTCTGGTGACTATTGACTGTGCAGGTTCCCCCCAATCCTGTGCTTCAACTTGCGACTATTCACTGTGCAGGTTCCCCCCGGGCCCTGTGCTTAAACTTGTGTCCAATCACTGTGTAGGAGCCCCTGGTCCCTGTGTTTAATCTTGTGATAATTCACTGTGCATCTTCCGCCCAGGCCATGTCTTTAAACTTGTGACTATTCACTGCACAGGTTTCCCTGGAAGCTGTGTTCAACCTTGTGACGATACACTGTGCACGACAGCGCCTCTAATATGTTTTCTTTTTTCCATAACCAAGGATTCCTCGCCACTGTGGGTGACAGCGCCCTCAATCGTGTCCAGCCTAATTCCTGCACCAGAGCCCTCAGCCCTTCCTCTGCCTCCCAGAACCGCGACAAGGATCCTCTTGTCCACATTTTCCACCCGCCAGCCTGCACATTCAGATTATTATCCTCCACCATTTCCACCACGTGCAGCGTGATTCCACCTCCAAATACATCTTCCTCTCCCTGTCAGCCTTCCAAGGGGATCGTTCCCTCTGCAACACACTTGTCCACTCCTCCATTACCCCCGCCACCTCGTCCCCGTCCTACGGCACCTTCCCATGCAATCTCAGGATGTGTAATACCTCCCTTTTTATCTCCTCTCTCTTCACTATCCATGGGCCGAAACACTCATTTCAGATGACACAGCCTTTTACTTGTACATCTTTCAAATTAGTATACTGTATTCGCTGCTCACATTGTGGTCTCCTCTACATTGGGGAGACCAAACATAGATTAGTTAAGCGCTTTTCTGAACACCTCCACTCAGTCTGAAAACGTGATCCTGATCTATCTGTCACTGGCCATTTCAGCACACACCCCTGCTGTCATGCCCACATCTCTATCCTCGGATTCCTGCAGTGTTCCAGTGAACATTAACGCAAGATCGAAGAACATCACTCCATTTACCAGTTTTAGACACTCGACAGCCTTGCGAGCTGAACATTGAGTTCAATAATTTCAGAGCATGACTGGCCCCCCATTTTTTAATTTTTTTAACTTTATCTTTCATGTTTACTTGTATTATTTTACTTTGTTTTATCATTCAATTTTTTCAACATATTCCTGCCCACTGTGTTTATTCAGGTTTGTGCTTTTGGCTGGAGCTTTTGTTATTCAGTCATTTAACACTGTCTCTGCACTGACGTGTTGTATTTAACCACGCCATGAACACATTCTCTTTGCCTTTGCCCCATGACTTGCTGCTCAGTTATTCTCTGTGACCCTCTAGCCTATCAACACCTTCCAGTTTGATCTCTTTTGCCCCACCGCCGCTTTATTTGCTTAAACCCTATCACATTTCAAACCTTTGCCATTTCTGATCAAAGCTCACTGACCTGAAACGTTAACTCTGTTGCTCTCTGCACAAATGCAGCCGGACCTGCTGAGTATTTCCAGCACTTTTAGTTTTTATTTTATAACCCTTTCTTAAGTCCATTTCCAAATTCAGTTTTCATCCCAAGCTCTTGCCTTTGCATGTTGCCTCCGTACTTTGAGCCTATCTTTTCCAAAATTCCATGATTGAAGTCCTCCAATCAGACATCCGTCACTGCCACAGTACCATATTAGCTCTTATAAAAATCACAAATGGCATCCTGTGTGACTGAAATAAACATCAACTTTTCCTCCTTCAGTTCTCGACTTGTCTGCAGCAATTGACTGAGTTGATCAGTCAATCCTCCAAATCTCTCCACCATCCTCACCGTGTCTGGAACTGCAATCACCTGTTTCCATTCTTATCATTATAATCATCGCCAGAATATCGACACCAGTGGATTATATTCCAATTTCTGCAGCAGTGTCCCTGTTTATCCCGAAAGGTCTATTTCTCACTTACATTCTGTCTTCCAAAGACATCACCCAGAAAGATAATGTCAGTTTCAATATTTGTGCTTATAACACCAAACTCCACCTCACCCTCACATCTCTCGTTCCTCAGCTGTCTCTGGATTGTCACACAGCTTGTCAGAAATCTGGTACTGGGTGAACAACAATGTCCTTCAATTAAATATTGGAAAGGCAGAAGCTATATCCTTTGTTTCTTGCCACAATCTTCACTCTCTAGCCAGAATTCCTTTTCCTGGAAACAGTAGATGACTGAACCCTATTTTTCGCAACCTTGGTCACATAGTAACCTCGAGATGAGCTTACAACCACAAGACTGCGCCATCGCAATGACCCATTCCGCTGCCCCCGTTTCACCTCAAATGCTGCTGATAACTCATCCGTGCCTTTGTCAGCTACTGATTTGAATGTTCAAACACACTCCTGACCCAGCTCCCATATTCTGCGCTCGTATTTTTTCTTCTATTTATTTGGAGGAATCATACTCACTGTGTCCGTTGTCCAAACCAGCTGCTGCCCAAGTTCACTAAAGCTCATGAATGGTAACCAGGGAGGAAATCTGATCTCAAAGCATGGAGCCAATCAAACAGCAGCCAGCACAAGTTACCCAACTGCCAGTAAGACAGGTACACATGACTAGGCTCTGCACCTGGTCAATTCCACTATCCCTGTCTCCGACTCCAGTTTTTGTCTACCCACGACCAAATCAGGAGCACAGCCTAAACGGCAGGTATCCCGAGTGCCACAGCTCAATTCCTGGCCAGGATTAATACCCCAATCCCTGTCCAGTACCGTTCCACTAAAATCCCGTTGTCCTCATTACTCCACTGAAATAATTTGAAGAAACTTGGACAACCTTAACAATCCTGTTGTAGATAACACCCTGTTAATCACAACAATCTGCCAAGCTATAAATCACTGTGAACTGACTCCACTACTCCCTTGTCATCTGTTGTCGAACAGTATTTGCTATGCGCCACTGTTTCTGCTGTACGTCAGCAGGTGTTTCCCAATAACCTGTACCAGGGCATCGGGAATTCCAGCACTACATCATTTCGACTCTCTTCTTGTCTTCAAAACCCGTCAGAAATCGATATCACTTACTACGTGCTTATCAATCTCGCACTCTCTATACTTTTCCACTCGCTCTTGATGTCACGTTGTTTTAACCTGCTCTATTTTGTCTTCTGATCTGTCTCTTTGGATGTGTGCAGCGCTTTGTTAATGTAAGTTGTCATGGTTTTGGTCGGCGACCATTTCGCTTCAGGTCACCGGTTTCTTGCCACCCCACCCTCTACTGTCTGGGTCCACCCACTTCTTTCCTCATTGCAGTGGAATGTATGTTGGTAAAGTGCACAAGTAAAGGAGGAGAGGAACCATCACAAGTCGAGTGATACTGATCAGCTGTCCTATAACTGCTGGAGCCTGCTTTTTTGGAGGACCTGTGCAATGGGATTTTTGTCATTTTTTTTTCAATATATTTGAGCACTAATATCATCTTCCACAATTATTGCCATGCCCAGTAGAACCATGTCAAATTCATATATTTTAACATAGAACTTCACTGAGTGTGTAGCATTTTGTAACTGACCTCAAGGACAAAGGAGGAAAGTTATGCGTGGAGTCAGAGAAAATGGGTGAGATTCTAAACGAGTACTTTGCATCGGTATTTACCTAGGAGAGGGACATGACGGATGTTGAGGTTAGGGACAGATGTTTGATTACTCTAGGTCAAGTCGGCTAAAGGAGGGAGGAAGTGGTGAGTATTCTAAAAGGCATTAAGGTGGACAAGTCCCCAGGTCCGGATGGGATCTATCCCAGGTTACTGAGGGAAGTGAGAGAGGAAATAGCTGGGACCTTAACAGATATATTTGCAGCATCCTTAAACACGAGTGAGGTCCCGGAGGACTGGAGAATTGCTAATGTTGTCCCCTTGTTTAAGAAGGGTAGCAGGGATAATCCAGGTAATTATAGACCGGTGAGCCTGACGTCAGTGGTAGGGAAGCTGCTGGAGAAGATACTGAGGGATAGGATCTATTCCCATTTGGAAGAAAGTGGGCTTATCAGTGATAGGCAACATGGTTTTGTGCAGGGAAGGTCATGTCTTACCAACTAATAGAATTCTTTGAGGAAGTGACAAAGTTGATTGATGAGGGAAGGGCTGTCGATGTCATATACATGGACTTCAGTAAGGCGTTTGATAAGGTTCCCCATGGTAGGCTGATGGAGAAAGTGAAGTCGCATGGGATCCAGGGTGTACTAGCTAGATGGATAAAGAACTGGCTGGGCAACAGGAGACAGAGAGTAGCAGTGGAAGGGAGTTTCTCAAAATGGAGACGTGTGACCAGTGGTGTTCCACAGGGATCCGTGCTGGGACCACTGTTGTTTGTGATATACATAAATGATTTGGAGGAAAGTATAGGTGGTCTGATTAGCAAGTTTGCAGACGACACTAAGATTGGTGGAGTAGCAGATATTGAAGGGGACTGTCAGAGAATATAGCAGAATATAGATAGATTGGAGAGTTGGGCAGAGAAATGGCAGATGGAGTTCAATCAGGGTAAATGCGAGGTGGTGCATTTTGGAAGATCCAATTCAAGAGTGAACTATACAGTAAATGGAAAAGTCCTGGGGAAAATTGATGTACAGAGAGATTTGGGTGTTCAGGTCCATTGTTCCCTGAAGGTGGCAACGCTGGTAAATAGAGTGGTCAAGAAGGCAAACGGCATGCTTTCCTTCATCGGACGGGGTATTGAGTACAAGAGTTGGCAGGTCATGTTACAGTTGTACAGGACTTTGGTTCGGCCTCATTTTTAATACTGCGTGCAATTCTGGTCGCCACATTACCAAAAGGATGTGGATGCTTTGGAGAGAGTGCAGAGGAGGTTCACCAGGATGTTGCCTGGTATGGAGGGCGCTAGCTATGAAGAGAGGTTGAGTAGATTAGGATTATTTTCTTTAGAAAGGCGAAGGTTGAGGGCGGTTCTGATTGAGGTGTACAAAATCATGAGAGGTATAGACAGGGTGGATATCAAGAAGCGTTTTCCCAGAGTGGGGGATTCAAATACAAGGGGTCACGAGTTCAAAGTGAGATGGGAAAAGTTTAGGGGGGATATGCGTGGAAAGTTCTTTATGCAGAGGTTGGTGGGTGCCTGGAACGCGTTGCCAGCGGAGGTGGTAGATGCGAACACGATAGCGTCTTTTTAAGATGTATCTGGACAGATACATGAATGGGCAGGAAGCAAAGAGATACAGACCCTGAGAAAATAGGCGACATGTTTCGGTAGAGGATCTGGATCGGCGGAGGCTTGGAGGGCCGAAGGCCTGTTCCTGTGCTGAAATTTTCTTTGTTCTTTGTTCTTTGTTCTTTCTTTTAAAATGGATCATACGAGCAGCAAATGATGGCCACCAAAGGTCACCTGACCTGATCAGTGAATTTCTAAACAGCCATACTGTCTCGCAAGGACAAAATAATACATCCCAGACTAAGAAGTGGCAACTCCACGTGTTCTGAGACAATCCAAGAGGCAATCCTGAATTGAATGGGGCTTTCTGAAACAAAGACTGTAATCAAGCAAGAATGCAGATAATGAATAATCACCATAATTCCAACACCATATTTGGGAAAGGGAAATGTGACAATGCACATGGTATGGTAACCATGTTGGTTTATTTTTATCATTTAAGTGCATTCTGAAGAAAGATGCAACAGCAGCAGCAGAAAGGGCAGCAAAATCTATGCCTTAATAATTGGAGACTCTAACATGGTGAGGATTCCAAGCCTGTTCCATTTCGAATCCACCAATACTGCGAAGTGACCTCGTGGTAACGAAACTAAAAGCAACCAAGTTTGTGGCCTGCAGAAATTCTGTCCCTTCAAGAGAATCCTGAAAGCCGCTTCAGCATGTGGCACCCGCTATTTAACTACACTTCAGGAGTGAAGACGTCTTTTTCCTAAGGTTTGCAATGTGTCTTTTCGAGAACGAGCCATGTGAATTATGAAATATTATTTTCCTTATTAATTTTAAAAGTGCACTATACTTTTCAACTGTACTTTCCTTCAGTGTGTTTGTGTATGTCGCTGTGTGAGTGAGTGCTATAGTGTTTGATTTCGTGGTGAGTGTTGCATGAGGAGTCCAAAGGGTGTGCATTCATGCAATGCAGGACATGTGAAGAGCAGTTCTGGTCTTCAAACAGGAGCTGAAATGCTCACATGTAGCGTGCATATTCGAAGACGAATCACAAGAAAAAGGATAAAGTACAATGGACACATTGATGGACTGGTAATCAAATGCTACTAATGAGCCAATGTTGCAAATATTTTGTTAATTGAGCATGTATAGCTACATGCTCTACTTGTGATGAAGAGCAGCTGATACTAATTGTGGAAAGATCAGGGTACATATGGAATAACCAGTTTTCACCTGGGGAGGGGTACGGGGGAGCTGGGCCGGAGATGGGAAATGTAGTCTGCACTTATGCTGCATGGTGTATTGTGAATAAATCTGTGGGAAACTAAGACTGGCTCCTGCTTTGTCCTTTGACAGATGCATGTTTACCAAATTTGGTAAATAATGGACCTACAATTTGTGCCTTCCCAGGATCAGATCTTGTAATTGGGATCTTGTAATAGGGATGTTTCATGCTCCTTTGTTGATCTCTGTCAGGGCGAGGGAGTTGCCTGACTTCAGGCCGTGCAGGGCAGGTGAACGAAATATTCTGTGAGGCTATGGGTGCCTCCCTCAGGGTAGTTCAAACCAATAAGGAACCCACTCACCGCAAAGTAAAAATCTGCAATAATAATTGCAATTCACGTGAGGCAGAGGCAGAAGGAGGTGGACATGCTTTTGTTGTCAGATTTGCCTTGAAGATTTTTTTGGGGGGGTTTGTTGAATGTCAAGTTAGTAAGTGTGGAACTGATCCATCCTGATATTGTGCGAAATTGAACATACAATCACATAAATATTTGGGAACAAAATGTAAAACTAGGATGTAGGGGGGTAATAGATCATCCCGACAAAGGAAACGAAATTATTGAAAGAGGAAAATGTTTGTATTTACAAAGGATTGAATCTGATTCACCAGAGAGTCCGTGTGTTTGATTTCTGTTTGACATGAATGTGAAATCTGCGGCAGCTTTGTCTTTACAGCCAACTGGCATAGTCATCAGGGTTAGAGATTTCTTGTTGCTGTGTTTAGGTAACCCAGAAGATACAATGAATTCCTGAGGTGGGAATTATATTACTTACTTTCCATGGAACTCATTCAATCTGTTGTCAATCATATTCAGAACTCTTAGCCAGAGCTGTGCTGTTAACAGCTTTCTCAATCACCTGCCAACTGGACCCTCAAGCTACAGATCCATCAACAAGAAGGTAACGATAGCCCTCCCATTACCCCGACATTCACCACCGCAATTCCCATGTTGCTATGATGGACTGCCAAATAGTGGGAAGAGATGGTTCATCTCATTCCCCAGAGCAAGGTTTGCAAGCCCCATGGTTCAATGGATAGCAGCATAACTCTCCCTATTGTGTCCTCCCCTTTGCAGCATGTAACTAAGTATTGACGGGGAATAAACGAGCCTGTATCAGATCCAATCACCCCTCCTCTTGTCCGTATATGATACAACCCTGCGTATTGTCCTTGTTTTCCTGATCATTACAATGTATCTTTTCGATATTATCACAGCCAATCATGAAGGTTGTGGCTTGATTCAGCAAATAGATCAACGACAGTTTATACTTCCTCCATCTATCTGTAATTTGCCACTTTCAATTATTCGGTCAAACATTGAAGCCAGGATGAGAAGAAACTTCCTCTGGATGAATGACAGACAAGCTGAACCTGTCTTCGTTCGCTACCAACTACAAACACCACAGTTTTTGTATTGTTTGCATCTGGATTGTGCTCATAAAAGGACATTAAAATCACAGCACACATTTACCAGGAAATTGCCAAGAGCAACAAGTGAGAAACTAACCACCTCCCTTGATATTCATCCTCGTGGTCACTCCCTAATTACCACATTATCAACATCCTGGGCATTTCCTTTGATCAGAAATTTAACTTTGCCAGCCAAATAAATATTATTGCTCCAAGAAAAGATCAGACGGTGGAATTTATGCAACAAATAACTCATCCACTGCCTCTTACGTTCGCAATCTACAAGGCATAAGTCAGAACTAATGGAATGCTCTCCATTTTCTTGGATCTGTGCCGCTTCCAACAAAACTCAAGCGCCTCTGTAAGATCCAAGCAAGTGAGCTCACTTGATGTGCACCTGATGCACCACGTTAACACTTAACCCCTTCCACCACCAGCACACAGTGGCTGCCGTGTGCACCAGACACAATATCACAATGCAGGAAGTTACTAAATTTACTTCGACAGCTCCTTTCTAGCACGCGACCTCTCACACCTAAAAGGATAAGGGAGTGGACGCATGGAAACATGGACACCTGCAAGTTCCCTCCAAGCCAAACACATCTTGAGTTGGAACGACGTCACCATTTCTTCACTGTTGCTGGGTCAAAATCCTGGAACTTTCTTTCAAATTGCACTGCGGTTGTGCCAAAAGCATATGGAGCCTGGGGTTTCAAGAAGGTGGCTCTCCATCACGTTCTCAAGGCAAACAAAAGATGGATAACAAATCCCAGCCTCGCCAGAAATGCCCTCAACCAAGTATCAAGAAGGAAGAGCCTTCAACATGCTCCCTCAGGCTAAGCCCACATTGGCGCCCTTGCCGGTTCGGAGATCAGCAACCTCTCCTTGTATCCAAGCCATCAGAAACCTGCTGTTGATCCCCCCTGAAATATTGGATGCTCTCACACTTTGCTTCCATAACCGTAATCCAGCCTGCTTCACCTCGACTCTCAATCTCCATATTGCTCTCCTTACCAAGTGACACAATTCCTTCCACCGCAACCTACAGGCATACTGAATGCCACAGCTCAGATCTTAATCTGGTCAAGGACGCATACCCTTAAACTCTGCCTTCTTGCAAAATTCTACATTTTTGCAGTGGTTCCAGTGAATCAATTTGAAGAACTTTGTCAATTCCTAACATTAATTTCGTGGTCCACTCCCCACCCAGCTCAATGATCAACCACAGCCATAGATCGCTGTGCACATTCTCCACCGTTTATGAATAGGTGGACTCCCAATTAAAATGGAGATGAGGAGGAATTTCTTCTCTTGAAAGTTCCATCGCATTTGGAATTAACCTTCCCAGAAGGCAGTGGAGTCTGAGTCATTGAATATATTCAAGGCCGGTTTCGACTGACTTTTCATTTCCGAGGGAGTGAAGACTTATTGTTGTCTGGCAAGAAATTAGAATTATAGCCTTGTTCAGATCAGCCATTATGGTATTGTATGGCAGAACATGATCCATGGGCTGAATGGCCTTTATTTCTAAAAACCTTATCATCAAATGTGAGAGGAAAGCTGTTGCATCTCTTGCTCTTGAATGGAAAGAAGCTGCGGGCAAGGAAACTAGATCATGGGTGTGACGGAAGAATGAACAAAGATATTTTGCTCGCGCTTTTCGGTGGACATGGTGAAAATAGAGGTGGAGGATGTGTTGAAGGTGGAGGCATTGGAGTGGAAAGTGAGAATAAGTGAATTAATATCATGATTCTGGAAGGTAGGGAAGGAGGTGAGGACAGTCACTCGGGTGATGGAACAGATCAAGCTGAGGCCGCTGCAAAACGAATGTGAGGAATGCACGGTTAATGTGAAATGAAGAGACTGCAGAAGCTCTGGTATTTAAGATGGCATCGTTGGGACAAACAGAAGGCGATGAGGATGCTGAGAAAATGGAAGCTACTCTTTATGCAAAGTGGAGTTGGAGGAAGTGTGGTCAACATATCTGTGGGAGTTGGTGGATCACAGTAAATGTTGATGCATAGCCTGTCCATTTAAAAGGAGAGAGGGAATTCGTGAAAGAGAAGTGAAGGGTCACAGATGGACAGTTTTCAGGTGAGGGAGGGACAGATATTTCAATACAATTGTGATTACATTTCCGAGCTCAATGTGAAAGAAGGTTTTGACACAAATCCAGTCATCAATGTATCGGATAAAGAGGTGGAAAAGGGAACCACAGTAGCTAAGAGTATGTGAGGGATAGAACGATATTGAAAATCCTGACATTGTGCCCAGTTCTAGGCACCGAACCTGAGGAACAAAGGGTGGGCTTTATAGTGGGTGTAGAAAATGATCATGAGAAAATTTCCAAGTGTGACAGTTGTTTTACGCCGACAGATTAGAGGATCAAATTGAGAGAAAGGTTGATATAGTTGTTCCAACCCATGGGCGGTTTAAACAGAGTAGACAGAGAGAAACTGCTCTCATTGGCAGACGTGGCGAAAACCAAAGGACACATGCTTAAGGCATTGGCAATAGAATCAGTGGCGACATAAGGGAAAACGTATGTTTCCACAGCACGTGTTGAGGATATGAAATGAACTGCCTGATAGTGTGGTGAATACAGATTCAATCAGAAGTGAACTGAATAAACAACTCAAGAGAAAAACAGTGCAGGTCAGTGAGGAGGAGATGTGGGAGTGAGATTAGCTGGTCTGCCCGTGCAGGGAACAGACACGGAGAAGACAGACCAAATGGCCAAATGCTGTGTTGCAACCATTCTATGTTTCATTTTTCTTTGAATTTATGAATTGTTAAACAGAATTGTGCAGCAAAACAGAGCACCCAAAGTGCAGACGAACATCCCTTCGATACTTCTCTGACGTTAGGAATTTAATTTCTGAATAGTCATGCAGAGTGAAGGTCTTCACTGAAACAACATGGGATCTACAGATGGGACTCATTATATTTGTAGGACTTCCTTGATTTCTGTTTAACACAGCTTCCAGTTATGATTAGTTGCTTATTGTGATCTGATTTACCCAGTCTTGGGGGCTGGGGATGGGGATGGGTCCAAATCAATCTTAGTGCAAAATACATTCCATCAACAGGGAATCAACACAACTGTCGTAATCTGTTTGTTCAAAGATTCAGAAAAACTGTTTGAACAATTTTGCAACCTCAGTATCCCAATGAAGATCCGGGAGGGTATAAAGTTAATGCACTGGGAATGTGTCACCTCAGAATTTATTTCAGAGATATTACCTGCAGCACGAACAGACCGAACACTCCAAGCAGAAAGTTCACCGACCAATTCAATGGGTGAGGAAAATATTCTGTATGATCCTTGCTATCATTGGCGTTCCTGGTAAGTATCTCTAACCAATGAAGTTTACAAATCTGTGTATGAGTTGGTTTCTTCCATTACCATGGGAATAATAATATTGCATGAGATCGAATGGTTACAATTACACAGACACACATTCAATAATATCATTGCATTAATTTCCTGAATTATCTGGGCAGTTTGAATCTGTTGTCTCAACTGTTTCGAGCTCAAGGCACACTGCATTGTAAAGTTATTGTATTATGTGGAATGTTGTATTCGGTAGAATCAGAGCTCAAAGGAGGAAAATCTCAGAGGGTGAGGATTTCTGCAATTATCTGTTAATGTAGAATTATACAGTGTGTGTGCACTAACTGGAGTGGAGCACCTGACCTCAGTGATCATGTATAAGTGGGAGTCTCTGTCACTCTAGAGTTGCACTGATTGTGGCTGACTAACTGGTGTGGACAAAGTAACACTAGGGATCATGTATTTTCAGGACTATCTGTCATTGTATTCAATGCAGGCCCCCATCTTACTCTTACTCTAAGTAGAGTTGTTGACAGCACTATCAGGTGCTGATTAATTTCCTTCCCAAGCGCGGTCCTGAGAAGCGTTTGGTCATGAGTGCACTGCAATAATAAATAATCCTCTTCAATATTACGAAAAACACTGATGACTATGACTTGTTAATAGACAAGTTACGATGTTACAGCACAGAAACTGGGCATTCGGCACAACTAGATCACGACTGTCTTCCTGCTCTGCACGAGCCTCTCTTCATCCCAGATCATCTAATCCTATCTGTATATCCTTCCAATCCTGTCGCTTCTTCTTATTTTTTTTCCATTACAAGACGTCTCAATTCCACGTTCTCAGCACTCCAAGTAAATACGTCCTTCTTGAATTCCATCGTGCATTTATTGATGACCGTCTTATTTTGAGGAAATACTGAACTGGTCGCCAGCAAAGGTGGAAACATCAGGTCCACGTTTTATTTCTCTAATCCCTATAGAATTTCAAAGGCCTCTATTAGTTGGACACACATTCTTCGCTTATCGACAGATTAGAGCCACAACATACCCCGATAATTATAATCTGTCAGTTATGGTATTTTTTGTAAAGAATATGTGCACCTGCTGGTTACCCTGGATACTTTGATCATGTGTAGCCCAGAGAGTACATTATTATTTATGTGTTCAATCACTGCCTTTCTCATATTTTTTAGATTAGAGATACAGCACTGAAACAGGCCTTTCAGCCCACCGAGTCTGTGCCGAACATCAACCACCCATTTGTACTAATCCTACACTAATCCCATATTCGTACCAAACATCCCCACCTGTTCCTATATTTCCCTCCCACCTACCTATACTAGTGACAAGTTATAATGGCCAATTTACCTATCAACCTGCAAGTCTTTTGGCTTGTGGGAGGAAACCGGAGCACCCGGAGAAAACCCACGCAGACACAGGGAGAACTCCACACAGGCAGTACCCGGAATCGAACCCGGGTCCCTGGAGCTGCGAGGCTGCGGTGCTAACCACTTGCCCACTGTGCCGCCCTAATATGTTAATGGAATTCCTGCAGAAATGAACGCCTGCGCTTTGATCATATTTGCACTGTCTCACGAAACTCCCTTCTCAATTTCAATCATTTATACATCAGATGGAATGGCCCAAGATGTATGAGTGCCTCCTATCCGAGGGACTAATTCGTATCAAAGATAAATGTCTTCGACGCCAGGGAGTGATTCGAGTCCGGGATGGGTTCCTGCAGTGGGAGTGGTTGATGACTGGGTAGAGTTCTTCAATCTACTCGTCTTTTGGCTCCTCGTCGCTATAATGAACTGGTTGACCAGTGCCCGGTGAGCAGTTGTTCACCCCGTCCGGGATTTGTTAAATCTGGAAGTGCTGGTGTTTGAGGCAGGTTGGTGTCATGGACCCGATCTGACTCGACCACAACCCACACGGTTTTTGGTGCTAAAATCCTTCCTGCCTGGGTTGAGAAGTGGAGAATGTTTTTCAGTTTTTTCAGTAATTTGCAACCACTTCTCCCTTCTCTCCTTTTCAGTTAATTTAGTGTCAATTGTGATCCTGTCCAATGCTTCCGTGAATCAGCAATTAAATGGCAGAAATGTGGAGGTTTGTAAAGGCTTGTTATCATTCCCAAATAATGTTTGTGTTTTCGACTGTTGGCTGAATTTGACAGTGAAATGAATCGCCTGGGGGACATTTGATTTCAGATTTTCAGGGATGAGAATGTGGATTCCTCTCTCGATCCTTCCAAAGGATTGGGGTCGCCAGTGTTCGTGTGTTTAATCCGGACAAATGTGAGCTCATGCATTTTGGAAGATGTAATGCAGTTCGGAAGTACACAGTAAATGGCAGAACCCTTAGGAGTATTGACAGGCAGAGTGATCTGGGCGTACAGGTTCACAGGTCACTGAAACTGGCAATGCAGGTGGAGAAGGTAGTCAAGAAGGCATACGGCATACTTGCCTTCATCGGTCGGGGCATACTGTATAAAAATTGGCAAGTCATGTTGCAGCTGTATAGAACTTTAGTTAGGCCTCACTTGGAATATTGTGTGCAATTCTGGTCGCAACACTACCAGAAGGATTTGGGGCTTTGGAGAGGGTACAGAAGAGGTTTACCAGGATGTTGCCTGGTCTGGAGGGTATTAGCTGTGAGGAGAGGTTGGATAAGCTTAGATTGTTTTCACTGGAACGACGGAGGTGCAGGGGTGACATAATAGAGGTTTACAAAGTTATGAGCGGAATAGACAGAGTGGATAATCAGAAGCTTTTTCCCAGGGTGGAAGAGTCAGTTACTAGGGGACATAGGTTTCAGGTGAGAGGGGAAACGTTTCGAGGGGATGTGCTAGGCAAGTTCTTTACACAGAGGGTGGTGAGTGCCTGGAACTTGCTGCCAGGGGGAGGTGGTGGAAGCAGGTACGATAAAGACGTTTAAGAGGCATATTGACAAATACATGAATAGGATGGGAATAGAGGGATATGGTCCGCAGAAGTGCAGAAGGTGTTAGTTTAGGCATGCATCAAGATCGGCGCAGGCTTGGAGGGCCGAATGGCCTGTTCCTGTGCAGTCATGTTCTTTGTTCTCTGTTCTCTGTTCTTTGGACACGTGGCTGCAGTTGACCAAAGCTGGGAACTGTAATTTCAGTGGTATTCACCATTTCGGACGGATAGGAAAAAGGAAAATGATGTGGGACTGTATTGGTAATGAAGGATGGGATGCTGCATTAGTTCAATTCTGCAATGCATAGTCACAAATAACTCTTTTTAATCACTTAATTGAAAGTCCACAGTTAAAGAAGCAACCATATCCCACAATGAAGAAGAGCAGCCTTGAAGAAATATTCCACACTTGGTATTTAATTACTGAATGACCAAAGTTAAAGGGGACAGCCAGAATCCACAGTGAGGTAAAACAGCCCTCAGGGAAACATCCACACATGAGGAGTTAAATTGCTGAATGGTCACAGTGGAGTGAAGGGCATCACTGAAACAACATGAGACGAGAGATATGATAGATGATGTTTGAAAGAACAACTTCATTACTAGGAGAATAAGGCTTCTAATATCTATGAGTTAATTGATGTGATTAGAATAGCCCAGTCTTAGCATTTTTCCAGTTCAACTTCAGAAACAAATGTATTTTATTACAATAGGGACTGAACTCGATGTCGTAATCTGTTTGTTCAAATTAAAAATAAAAGTTGCAATTTCAATTTCCCCGTGGAGATCCCACAGGGTATAAATTATAGGCTCTGGGAATGTATCACCTCAGAGTTTAATATAGAGAGATTGTCTGCAGTACAAAGGGAAAGATCACTTCAGACAGAAAATGCTTGAAACATTGATCAGTATCAGGAAAATATATAACGTGATCCTTGCCAGCATTGGTGTTCCTGGTAAGTGATTATAACCACTGAAGTTGTGTAAAACTGTGTGTGAGCTGGTCTATCTATCTTCTCTGATAAAGAATGTTACTTGGTGATCTAGTGGGCAGCGATATACGGACAACCAATCACTGATATCATTTACTTATGTCAAATATCCAGCATTATCGCTGCGGTTTTATTGTATTCCCTTTACGGATAATGAAGCTCTGATTGTAACTGATAGGCTCTTTGAATTGTCAAGTTATTGCATTCAGAGGAAAATCGTGTAATGTTAACTTAGATATCACCGAAGCCAAATCTTTAAAAGAAGGTATTATTGGAACTATCAGTCACTATAGAATTGTACTGAGTGTGGGTCACTAACTGGAGCGAAACATCTGACTCCAGTGGTCAAGTACTATTGGGAGTATCTGTCATTGTGTTCTTGTGCGGAGTGTTGGTCATGAACTGGAGTGGGACACCTGATCCCAGTGACCATGTTTTACTGTAATGACTGCAATTGTCCAATCCATTTCTATTTTGAAATCTTTGTTTCAGATGATAGATCTCTCTATTGAGATGCCTTTGTGTCTTATGAATTGATTGCCAAGTGGAAGATGTTTACTGAGGTCTTCTAATCCATGTATAAATTGAAATGTATTTATATTTCTCTGTTTCTTTTTGAAATGTTCCAACTGAAACAGATGCTAACTATTTACCGACAATTAAACAGCAGGACAGCACTGATACAGTATTCTAATACTGTAATAATTACTTATTCTTAAGATGAGTATAGTTACTATGAACACTATTTATTTTATTTCTGATTAATCCCTTCACCCAACATCGTCCTGCGAAGCTGTGAGTCACGTGTGCTGAAACCAATTACCTATTAATGGCACAGGATAAATATTGGCCTGTGTTTGTTGAATCATCCACTGCTGTAACAGATTCATCTTTGACGGATCAGTTCGTGTCTTAGGTTCAGAATCTCAACAGATGTAACCTGTACCAATCTCTGTCCTTGGCTCAGTGAGTTGTGACGAGATACCTACAGCTAATGAACATACATATCCGGTTTTCATAATACAGAGATCAATGCAAGGGAGGTAAATAATAACTTTGTAAAATATAAATGGTGAAAGAAACAGTACACTTCTCTCAGCTCTGGTATCATCCTGTTAAAAATAATTGCACCATCGCGAGTGCATCAGTATCCTTTTTGTAACATGGAGACTAGAACTACACACAGTACGCCAATTTTTGTAAAACTATGGTTCTATTTTAGTATAAGCTCAGCTCTTTGTTTTTCTTCAATTCCAATCATCTGGAATTGAACTCCTGTGATTGTTTTGCATTTTACGGGCCCGTTAACATGTGTTGCTATTTTAAATGATTTGAGAATCTGTCCCCTGAACCCCTTTTCCCCTTTGACCCCATTCAGACTCTTGTCGTCCAAGCATTATTTGAGATGCTTATTTTTCATAACAAAATTCAGCAGCTCACACTTGGCACTCCTCAAAATAATTTGGCATTTAAATCCCCTTTGTGCAACTTTATCAAGTCTTATTAATAATGTTTTCAGGTATTTGGTTGCATTCTTACTCGGTATCAACTGTACTCTGAATTTGGACTTGGCTGCAAATTGTGAAATTGTGCTTCTACTTCCCACATCCATATGCTTTATTTAAGTGGTGAAGGACAGTATTCGCAGCGCTAACCTTTGCAGAAAACACTTCCCAACTTCTGCCAATCTGACAAAATACCTTTCACCCTTATTCCCTGTTTTCTGTTTTTGTAGTCAGATTGTTGTCCATTCTGCTACTTGTCCCCTAAATTCACTAATTGAAGACCTTTGAAAAATTAATGGCCATTACCTCAACTGTATTACATGTATCTAAGTTTTCTGACATTATTCAAAAATCCAATAAGGTTGGTCAAGTATGACCTTCATTTTGGAATATGTGCTGAATATTCTTCATAATATTCTGTGTTTCCAAGTATTTATCCATTAAATCTTAGAAAAGGGATTTCAGTAACTTCTCTGCCGCTGACGCGAACTGATATATAGTTATTTGGACATGTTCTGCCTTACGTGTTAAGTACAACAACCACATAAACTGTCCGTCAGTCCTCTGAGACTATTTCCTTACTTGATGGTTATTAATGAACCGATAATAATGCCTCTTGTGCTTCTTCCCTATCTTTTTAGTATGTGCAGACACAATGAATCCAAACCATAGAATTTTCCCACTCTTTGTTACTTTATCAAACATTTACCACTTTCTACCTGAAATGTTGTGAGATTTATTTTATTGGAATTTATTCACTATTATTGGACAGTTATTTCTTCCCCTCAGAGACCTCTCTTCCCCTTCTTCAGGCTCTGACTCCTCATTCCCTGGCTCATGTTCCCCTGACTGTCCCAAAACACATGAGACTTCCCATCTTTTGAGCTCGCAGATGTGTTCCACAAATCCATTTCCATGTTTGTCCATGTCAGTTTCTGCTCCAAAGTCCAGTAAATGCGAGCTGTCCTTATGCTCAGTGGATGGGATCATTCCTGACAGACGCGATGGGCTGGGTCCTGTGCAGGAGGCAGAATTCCCGGAGTCGGCCTGAAATGTCAGGTGGAGGCCCGCATATTATCATCCTCCCCCTCCAACCCTCCTCCCGCCGCCCCCAGGACCGAACTTCCTTTCCCATTAAAGACTTTACAGGGCTGTCGGTTGCACAATCACAGGGCCGGCAGCCTCGCAGTAATGGCAGCACCACCGGGAGCGGTGGCCACTGCCTGTACTAGGAACATAGGAACAGGAGTAGGCCTTTCAGCCCTTCAAGCCTTCTCCACCATTCAATACGATCATGGCTGATCATCCACTTTAATGCCTTTTTCCCACACTATCCCGATATTTCCTTATGTCGTTGGCATTTCGAAATCTCACAATCTCCGCTTTAAACATACTCAATGACTAAGCTTCCACAGCCCTCTGAGGCAGGTAATTCCAAAGATTCAGAAACCTCTAAGTAAAGGAATTTCTCCTCATCTCTCTCCTGAATGATTTACTTCTTATTTTGCAATTATGTTCCCTGGTTCTCGACTCCCCACCCAGGGGGAAAATCTTACTTGCAACGACCCTGTCTGTCCCTTTATGTATTTTTTAATGTTTGCATTAGATTACCTCTAATTCTTCGAAACTCCAGAGAATACTCGCCCAGTTTCCACAATTACTCTTCATAGGACAATCCCGCCATCCCGGCAGCAAGTCTGATGAACCTTCGTTGCACTCCCTCTATGGCAAAAAGATCCTTCCTAGGGTAAGGGGACCAAAACCTTACACAATAATTTTGGTGCGGTCTAACCAAGATTCTATACAATTGAAGCAAGACTTCACTATTCCTGCACTCAAATCCTCTTGTGATAAAGACTAACATACCATTAGCCTTCTTAATTGCGTGCTGCACCTGCATGTTTGCTTTCAGTGACTTATTGACAAAGATATGCAGGTCCCTTTGTACGTCTACACTTTCTAATCTCTTGCCATTTAAGATATAATCTGCACATCAGCTTCTCCTGCCAAAATGGATAAGTTCACGATTTTCCACGTTATATTCTATCTGCCACTGTTCTTGACCACTCAGTGGGTCTGATCAAATCCCCGTGAATTACAATTTGCATATTCCTCACAAAGCACATTCATCCCGAGTTTTGTGTCATCCACCAACTTGAAAATATTACATTTAGCCCCCACATCCAATCATTAATATTTATTGTGAACGGCCAGGGCACGAGTACTGATTCCTGTGGTACCTTACTATTTGCAGCCTGCCAATGCCAATGACACGTTTATTCCTACTCTCTGTTTTCAGCCTGTTAACCTATCCTTAATCCATGTCAGTATATTGCCTCCTATCCCACGTGCTTTAATGTTGATATTACTCTGCTGTGGGTGACGTTTTCAAAAGCCTTCGGAAAATCCAAATATAACGGGTCCACCGACTCCCCTTTCTCAATTCTGCTGGTAAAATGCTCAAAAAGCTCCAACAGGTTCGTCAAACATGATTTCATATTCATGAAACCATGTTGACTATGCCCAATCAGATCATTATTATTCAAGTGTCCATTTATCACATCCTGCAGAATAGACTTTTATATTTTCTCTACTACTGATGTACGGCTAACAGGTCTGTCGTTCCCTGTTTTCTCTCTCCCTCCCTTCGAAAATGGTGGTATAACATTTGCTACCTTCAAATCTGCAGGAACCATCAGCCCCATTCATTTCTCCAATACAGGCTTGATCCTCACACTAATTTCCGTCATCTCCTCTTTCTCCCGAGTCCCTTGGATCTCTAATTTTGGGAGAGTTCTTGTATCTTCCTCAGTGAAGAAATGCACAAAGAAATCATCTAGCTTCACCGCAATTTATATGTTCCAATTTAAATTTTGCTGACACTGCCTGTAATGGACCCAAATTTGACTGAGCCAAACATTTCCTTTTTATGGACATGTCGAAGCTTTTCCAGTGCGTTATTTTGTCTGTTTTTTGATTATTACATTCATATTCTGTTCTCTCTCTCTTTATCAGTTTTTGGTCCTGCTTTAATGTATTCTCAAATCTTCCCATTCCATTGGTTTACTACTATTTCTGGCAACTTTATACGCATTTTAGTTTAATCTTATAAAACCCTTAACTTCCTTTGTTAGCCACTGTTGACTGCCTTTACCTTTGGGTTTTTTGTACCTTGAAGGAATGTACAGTTGCTGTAAACAATGAAATAATTATTTGAAGACTATCCATTGCGTCTGTACTGTCAGACCTTTTAATGTATTTGCACAATCCACCGTAGCCAATTTGCCCCTCATACCTTCATAATTTCCTTTATTTGAAATTAACACCCTGGCTTCAGGTTGAACTACTTCACTTTCAAACATAACGTAAAATTCTATCATATAAAGTCACTCATCCTGAAAGCATTTTTACCAACAAGATTATTAATTATCCCTTTCTCGTTACCTAATACTAGATCTAAAATAGCCTGTTCTCTCGTCTGTTCCTCAACATAGTGCTCTAGAAAACCATTCCGAACAGTCCAACTTCTCGTCCTCCACAGCATTAGTGTTCATTAGATTTACCCTGTCTATCTGCAGATTGAAGTAACCTATAATCATTGTATTACCCATGCTACATGTTGCCAATCTCCTTATTAACACCGTGCTCCACACTGTCACTACTGCTTGTTGGCCGATCAGCAACTGCTACCAATGTTTGCTGCCCCTTGCTGTTTCGTAGCTCCACCCAAACACCACATTTTGTTTTTAGGATCTGAGATCATCCCTTACTAATATACTAATCTAATCCCTGATTATCAGCACAAAACCACCCAATTTTCCTGCTTTCCTTTCCTTTCCAAATCTCGAATCTCTTTGAATCTTCAGATCCCGGTCTTGGTCACCCGAGAGCCATGTTTCTGTAATGACAATTAGATCATACCCATTTACCTCTATCTGTGCCTTTCAGTAACCTACCTTGTTTTGAATGTTGCGTGCATTCAGGTAGAGTGCCCTTAACCTTGTCTTCTTAATATTATTCTGCATTCTAAACCTAGTTGAGGTTTACACAGAGGGTGGTGAGTGCCGGAATTTGTTGCCGGGGGTGGTGGTGGAAGCAGCTACCATAGCGATGTTTAAGAGGCATCTTGACAAATACATGAATAGAATGGGAATAGCGGGATCCGGACCCCGGATGTGCAGAAGGTTTTAGTTTCGGCAGGCATCAAGATCGGCGCAGGCTTGGAGGGCTGAATGGCCTGTTCCTGTACTCTACTGTTCTTTGTTCTTTGAGGCTTGCCTTTATTTCGCCTACCTTCTGATGCTGCTGCCTACTTTTCTACTTCCTGTTTTAACTCTAGTTTCTTCCAATTTGAGCTATGCCTCCGGTTCCCATCCCACTGACAAGATTGTTTAAACCCTCCCCAGCAGCGCTGCCCAATCTCCCTGTGAGGATATTAGTTCCAGTCCTGTGAAGCTGTCGCCCCGTTAATAGGCCACTCAGGAGCCAAAGTTGGCCTCAGGGCATGAAAACATCATTAGGTCTATCCAGCTCCCGGGAGAATCAAAACCTGCAATCCTGATGTCAGGCTCTGTGGGAAATGATTCTGCCTTGATTCTCAAAGCCCCCACAACAAAACCCGACTTCAGGAGGAGAACAGGCTCCAGCAAAGTGAGTCTGTTTGCCACCTAGTTTCCTTCCATCATCTTTTTCTGGTAGATTCCGAGGGTTCTATTTGAAATTGATTGTTTTTGTGTCATTTGCTCATCATTTCCACTGGAATTCCACTCTTTGTCAGTGACTCTTGCCTGGGAATCAAAACTAACCACTTTTTGTGATCCTGAGAACTGTGCAGAAACCCTGTTGTAAATTATAGGTGCATGGACCTCTGGTGCAAACAGTTGGATACTAAACACACAAATAATGTCTCTGGAACACTGATTGAGTTAAGCTGCGCTTCATTTGCTTAGAATACGGGGACCATTCTTTGTTCCCTTCCATCACATTTTTTCCCGAGTTTGCTGACTGTGCTACTGCTTTTTACTTCTTTTGCCTTGAAAAGGAAAATTTCATCAACTTTTTCCCTCAATCCCATTATTCCCTGGGTTTCTCATGGCCGTCTCTGATACTTCCCTTTTCTTCCTCGACCATACTGCCTCTATTTCATGGATTGGCTGTCCACGAATATCTACTCTAAACACACCAACTCCCACAGCTGCCTTGATTATCTTTCCTCCCACCCTAGAAAGACTCTGTGCCATTCTCCCAGTTTCTCCATCTCTATTCCATCTGTTCCAACGATGTTACCTTTCATACCAGTGCTTCAGAAATCTCGTCATTATTCATCATCCAAGGATTACCCTCCACTGTGGTTAACAGGACCTTTCATCGTGTCGATCCTACTTTCCGTGTTACTGCCTTCACCCATTCCCCTCCCAGCCAAAACCATCATAATGTTCCTCTTGTACTCACTTTCCACCCCACTCGCCTCCACAATGAACACACCATCCTCCAACATTTCCACCATATCCGGTTAAGTCCAGCACTAAACATATATTTGGCTCCTCTTCTACCACCCTGTTCCCTGCACCCTGGTCCACTCCACAATTAGCCACAATATCAGATAATTTTCCCTGTCACCTTCACATGCAAGGGCAGGAGAGGCAACAACTCCCTTTTCACCTCCTCCCTTCCCTGTATCCAAGGCCCCAAGCAATCCTTCACAGTGAAAACAATTTGCTGTACTATTTACCATTTAGAAATAGTATTTAGTACGCGTGGTGAAGTCTGCTGGACATTGGGACAGGACCAAATAACATCCTCCAGATAACACAACCCTCCCTATTGCTGGAACA
This sequence comes from Heterodontus francisci, assembly GCF_036365525.1. Taxonomy (NCBI): domain Eukaryota; kingdom Metazoa; phylum Chordata; class Chondrichthyes; order Heterodontiformes; family Heterodontidae; genus Heterodontus; species Heterodontus francisci. The sequence goes on from NW_027140118.1 coordinate 74,479, forward strand.
TCCTCTAATCCCTACAAGGCTTCTTCGTCTCTGTAATCTCCTCAATATTCCACAAACCTTACTATCCCTGTAATCTCCAGTAGCCCCGACAACCCTCACTACTTCTGAAATCTTCTCCAGCCCCTACAAGCCTCCCTATCTCTGTAGGCTCCACCAGCCCCTAAACCCTCATAAATCTCTACCTATTCCAAGCCCTATAACCGCCATAACTCTGTAACCTCCACCAGACCCTGCAGCTCTGAATATCTGTAACCTCTTCCAACGTCTCCCCAGCTCTGAAAAATTGTCCAGCCCCAGAAAACCTCCCTGTCTCTGTAACCTCCTGCAGCCACTAAAAAAAATATCTATCTCTGTAGCATCCTCCAGCCTTCAAAAGGAGTCAACCGTTTTAATGGCCGCATCAAGGCAAAACCAGAGAGGTAAGTAATAATAAATATATATGTGTCATTGTCAAATTCATTTCTAGGTACAGAAAAGAAGACTATGTGTTTGCGGGGCTGATGGAAAAAACAACAAGTGCTGGAAATGCTCACTATTTCCAGCACTGTTTTTATTTCAGAATTCCAGCATCCGCAGGATTTTTGTTTTGTACTTCGGGGGTCTGTGGATTTTTTACCACAAGGGAGGGGCTGGAGGGAGCTCTGAAGCAAATAGTTTGGGAAGCGCTGCTCCAGAACAGTCCCATAGATTTCCCTCTCTCCATCTCTTGCTGCAACTTGTTCCCTGCACCTTCCTCCTTGTTCCTAGCTCTGTTTCTTCACATCTTTAAATCCCTATCTCTGTATCTCTCAACATTCTTTCTATCTCTGCCCCTCTCTAGAGTCTCACAAGTTTTCATTTTCATTCTCTTTCTGTGACTCTCTGCATCTTTACCTCTCTCTCTCTCTCAGTCCATTTCTTCATTCACTCACTTCCAAATCCCTGAATCTTTCCATCTCTGCTCCTCCTATCTTGCAAGATTAGCTCTGCATTTTCCCCCGCCGCCCCGGGACACCATTCGCTATTCTGTAAACACGTCTTACTTTGTATCTCTGCCCCTCCACATCTTTACGTCTCTGCGTCTCTCAATATCTGCATCGCTGCTGTATTCGCTCTCTATACCTCCAACTCTCTCTCTGTCTCTGTCTCTGTCTCTCTCTATATATATATCTCAATTTCTCTCTCTCTCTCTCTGTCCTTCTCGGTATTTCTGACCCTCTGTTCTCAGTTTCTCTCTCACTGGTTTCTGACTCCCTGCATGTCATTCTCCATCTCCCTTTCCATTTATTTTTCTCTCTCCATGGTATGTCCTAACACTGGATTCTGTTTTCTTTGTCTCTGTCTCTCTGTCTAGGTGTGGAATTGAACTCGTTGCCTTGGTGTTGTACAGGATGTTTGTGAACCGGGATCTTGCTTTTCATCTCTCCCCAGTTTTGCTCTCATTGATGCAAAAATAGGAGAGAGTCGCTGAACGGGCAGCCGATTCACAACCACCCTCCTCCCTGCCACCCTGGTTTGCAACATTGGCACCAAGTCTGAGTCAAGCCCCGCGTTTCATTGTCTCTCTGTGTACCTGCTCCCCGACTGTCTCTGCCTGTCTTCTTGTGGCTCAGTGAGGGAAGGGACAGATCAGCCATGATCTAAAATGGGTGGGACAGGCTCAAAGGGCTGAAAGGCCCCCTTCAGTCCTTGTGCCAGTCAGTGTGTGTGTCTGTGTGTGTCTTCCTCTGTTTCATTCCCTGAAGGTGACGGGGAGAGCAGGTGAAAAGCCTTTCTGCAGAGAGGGATGTGTCTGGGCTGGGATCTTTCTGTGCGTTAAAGGCTCAGAATGCCGTTAGCCTCTGGGGTGTTGGTCATTGCTCTGTTCCCGGCCCTACCGTTGGCCGTACATGAGTTAAAGGTGCCGAGGGTCTGGGAGCCAGTTGATGGAATTCCAGTGGCTTACCCAGAGCTAGAATTAAAGTGAATTAAAGATTGTCGGGAGACGGAGCCACACCCAGGAAAGGGATAGATGTTGGAATTACACTGCGGCGGGGGCCGCTGTTGACTGGGATGGAAGTTACACGGGGGCGGGGTGTGGGGATGCTCACGGGGAGATGATACAGGATGGGAATTTGTAGAGTGGGGCTTTTACAGGTCAGGGAGGGTATTTAGAAAGTGGGGGTGTTTACAGTTGGAGCAGAGGGGAGAAATAGAGGGCAATATTCACACAGGGAATTAGTTAAGCTAAAATTGGAGGGGGAGGATTCTCCAGGTTTATAATTGGAGGGGAAGGAATCTCCAGGTTTTAACTGGGAGGGGGAGAGCAGATTCTCCTGCCTGTTCATGGATTGTTTAGATGTGGGACTGTTGACGGGGAGGGTAGGGATTAATTACATGGGGGAATTTTCACAGGAGGGGCATTAGATAGGGGTATTTTCACAGGGGGTTTTAGATGGGATTTTGTTCCTGTGGGTATTTAGATGGGAGTCTGTCTCTGAGAGTGTTTCGATGGGAGTCTGTTCACAGGAGGGGTATTTAGATGGGAGTCTGTTCCTGGGGGTACTTAGGTTGGAGTCTGTTCTGGGGGTATCTAGATGGGAGATCTTTTCACAGGAGGGGCATTTAGTTTAGATGTAAGTCTGTTCCTGGGGGTATGTAGATAGAAGTCTGTTGCTGAGCGTATTTAGATGGAGGATCTGTTCACAGGACGGGTATTTAGATGTGAGTCTGTTCCTGGGGGTATTTAGATGGGAGTCTGTTCCTGGGGATATTTAGATGGGAGTCTGTTCACAGGTGAGATATCAGATCGGGGTCGGCAGACGAGCGGTAACTCGATGGGAGTGTCTATTCACGGGTGGGGGGAGGATTTGCTGTGCGGGAATTTTCCGGGGGGACATGTTGCCGTGGTTAAACTTTGAGTAGGGAGAGGAGGAAATTTGCGGGGGGGAGAAATGATTTGCGGGGGGAGGAATAAATTTTCGGGGGGGAATAAATTTGCAAGGGGAAAATTGTGACAAGGGATTTTCCTGGGCGGAATTATCAGCATTCTGAATGCACATTTTGACTCACTCTTCCATCAGTAAAAACACCCACTCCCCTTCTAATGGCACCTTCCCATGCAAATACTGGAGATACATCACCTGCCCTTTCACGTCCTCTCGTTCAACCATCAGGGCTCCAAGCACTCTTTCCAGGTGAAGCAGTAGTGTATCTGTACTTGCAGAGGGGTGTAGTGGTTAGCATTGCAGCCTCATAACTCCAGAGATCTCCGTTTAGTTCTGGGTATTACCCTTGTGAAGTTTGCAAGTTCTCCCTGTGACTTTGTGGGTTTCTGCCGGGTGCTCTGGTTTCCTCACACAACCAAAGACTTGCACGTTGATAGGTGAATTGGCCATTGTAAATTGCCCTAGTGTAGGTAGGTGGTAGGAGAATGGTAGGGAATATGGAGTTAATGTAGGATTAGTATAAATGGGTGATTGTTGGTCGGCACAGACTCGGTGGGTCGAAGTGCTTCTTTCAATGTTGTACCTCGAAACAAATAAATATCGTCCTGAAAATAATTGTCCTTTACACAGAGGAAACCAAGTACATGTTCTGTTACTGCTTTGTTGAGCACTTCCAATAAGTCTGCAAACGTGATGCTTAGCTTCCAGTCACTTGCCATTATAATTCCCTGCCCCATTCCCATGCTGATGTTTCTGTCACGGCCTGCCACACTGCTTCAATCTTCCGGAATCAGCGTCAACTTCAAAGACTCACATGATAACTACTCCTCCATTTGTTTTTGACAGCGGGCGTTGGGAATGATTCCGCTCTCCATTTAATCATTACTGCCTTCCACCCTGTCAGTTATTCTCTTTAGTTCCTTCATTCCTTTCCTCTGTTCCCCTTTTCCCAGCCTCTGTTCTTACATAAATACTGCTGCAACAGAACACTTTATAGTTCTGAAGAAAATTCTCCAGCCGGGAATTTTAATTCTGTTCCTCTTCCTAAAAGTTCTACCTTGCCTACAAGGTAGTACCAGAACTTGCTGTTAATTTCTCAGCTTCCCAGCCTCCGCAGGATTTTGCCTTTTTACAGAATAAAATATCATGGAGAAATTAAGAAGTGAGGTTGTAATTGAATGTAAAGAGAAAGAAATAAATGCAATAGAAACATGACTTTGGAGAGGCTGGCAAGAAAGGGCTATGAGGGGATGAGGAAAGTGATCACATTAGAAATACATTTTGTAACTTGCTGCCTTGATGTCGAGGGCAGCCACCTCGATTACCATTACCACCATTACCAGCAATAGAGCCATCACTGTTTTTTTTGCCCACTTTTCTTGTATAAGCCCATGTAGAGCGGCAATGTATTTCTGAATCGTTCCTCTCCGAAATGCCGCACAATTATACTCCATATAAGGACTGTGAAGCTTCAGAGGGTAACTTGCCAAATCTTTGAGGAAATGTGATCACTCAGTGAGACTGTCGAGAGAATCAGAACACAAAGACACACTGACTGGTAATCAGAAATTCCAAACATTCACCATCGTTGAACTGTGCAGGGAGGGATGTGATGTGTTCCTTGTAAGCATTACGGAATGTGCTTTATCAAAGGTGATCACTTGGAATCAACAAAGAATTTACATTACCGAAATATATGAAAAGCAGCTCACAGTCTGCAGGACCTCAGAACAGTCACTGTGTGTTTTGTTGTTCTGTTGAACTGAGAGGAAGCGCCTGACATTGTGATGATTTCTGTGATATCAACATACTGCTGCAGGACATTTGACCTCGGACTTTGAACTTAGCTACATAAAATCCATAAGGACAAAGTATCGGGGGACGAATGTTTGTGCAATATCATTGATCATTGGAAAAATGTAAGAGCTTAGTGACTGCAAATAAACTGATCTCTTATTTCAAAGACTGACTCACAGTACAAAGATATGGTAATCTGTGTACACTTTCCAAAATGTAAAACACAAATATCAACAGTTCACGATAAATGACTAAGTTCAAATCAATCAGCAAAGTTCGGTACAGCAGGAGCATCAATTCTCCATGTGGTTTTAAAGTAAAATAGATGAACTTGTGAAATGTTCAAGCTGTTTTCTCCACCTGCATATAGAGGTTAATGAAACAGTAACACTGTTGATAATCTAGTCAGGCGAGTGAGGCTGTGTTACTGTAAACGGTTAATTCGTTGTGATCCAATCACCAGGAAGGTAGCCTCTAATAATGTCATTTGTTAACTCCCTATGATTCAATGCAAAGATGGGAGCTGAAGGTAGATGTTGTTTCAATAAACTGTCCACTGTAACTCAATAAATAATAATTAATGTCAGTTTGATATATCCGGGAGTGAAAGTAGATCTGGAAAATGAAAAGAGCCTGAAGATCTAATGCTGATCAACAAATTAGCACAGCTGACGTGTCTCTATAAAGTTACCATAAGTAGAAAACCTTGAAATTAATTCTTTCCCCGGATGTGAAACAACAACTCTCCTGAAATGGACATTTAACCAAAGAATTCACAAACTGTATTGGAACCAGGCTAATGACCCTCATAACTTTGCCATCCACTCACTGGTTTCTGCAGGGATTTCGGGTCCCGTCACAATCTGATAGGTTTGTTCCCCTGAGTTATGTTTTGCAGGTATCAAACAGACTGACAATTTAGTAAGTATGAGTTATGGGTGTTGACAGCAACTGGTTGCCACAGCAACTTGAATTACTCGGACAGAATGATGGAGGTTTAAGATGTTTGGTATGGGTCTCTTGTATCTGTGAGAAGCCGGCCAATCCTGTAAATCATAAATACTGGTACTTTATTCATTTAGAGATACAGCACTGAAACAGGCCCTTCGGCCCACCCACTCTGTGCCGATCAACAACCAACCATTTATGCTAATCCTAAATTAATCCCATATTCCCTACCTAAACTCGGGGCAATTTATAATGGTCAATTTACCTATCAACCTGCAGGTCATTCGCTGTGGGAGGAAACCGGAACATCCGGCAGAAACCCACACGGTCACAGGGAGAAATTACAAACTCCGCACCGGCAGTACCCAGACCTAATCCCGGGTCACTGGAGCTGTGAGGCTGCGGTGCAATTCACTGCACCACTGTGCCACCCTGATTAGCCATTGACATTCTGAAAATGGTGCAAGTAACGAAGGAACATCCAGTAAGCACTTATATTCGGATGTAACTTTTGCCACACATGCAGGATCCTATATAAACGTTGAAATTCGAGGATCCCCTTGTCAACACGGTAATTTCAGAGTATCTCTGTCAATAGATAACATTAACGGGACACAATAAATACTGACAGTTGCAAGGTCTCCTGAAACGAAAATCTTATGGACCCAGAAGATATTACCAAACTCCCAGAGATTCTTTTCAAATGTTGCCACTTCAATGGACAAATTGCATTCATTGATAAGCAATCCCAGAACCGTCTGTCGATGACATAATCCAGAGGTCCATTTGCAAATGCTGAGAATGCCCTACGATTCTGTGAAAACTGGAACATAGTCTCAGTCCCAGTATCCCCTTGCAAATAAAGTCTCGCACCCGAGGGATCCCCTGGACACACAACTCCCAATCAGGGATGTCATGTAATTGCTCAAATGGCGAGATGCACTTACCGCCAAGAGCCGCGAATATAAGTTATTAAATGATAAAACAAATACAGTAAAGCATGCTTCATACAGTTAGTAACTAGATATCGTAGTGTTTTGACAATTGTATTGGACATATTGTTCATTTGAGGCTACCATGCACACACAAGCCAGCAGATGGCACTGAAAGAGAAAGTGAAAGAAAACAGATTAAAGAAGACTCCATTATGTTCAAGAGTTTGCTGACTCGGTCCTCAGTCTTTTCCTCATATGACTTACTAAACTCTGCTAAACCACAGGCCAGTTCAGATACCATCAGAGTCATTGATCCTTACAAGGAACAGGCAGCAGTAATGAGGTGGTTAATGAAACAAAAAGACAGTAGTTTACTGAATTAATAGTTGGAGATGGAGGCTCACCAGGAACTAACGATCAGAGATAGCACAACCTGTGGACACTCTGAACCGCCATATGTATCATAATTTCTATATATACTATATGGCAATTTGAATATACACATTGAAACTCCCAGAGCATACTCTTCCAGCCTATTGTTCTCAGATGTTGATCCATTCTCTCCCTCTTTGTAAAGCTACAGGTGCCTGTCAGTCATTGACGCAATAGTAGAGTAACATTGCAAGGAGAATCTTATTGATATCAAAGAGAAACCTCGCAGTGACACAAATAGGTCCCTTGGAAAGTGCCATGAATCACAGTCACTAAACAAACAAGGTCAGTAACATGCTTTCTTCTGAACACGTTTATATGTCAAACGGTGTACTTGCCCAGATATTGCACAGACATGAATTGAAACTTCCCAAAGCCCAGAATATAATTTGATTGACTGTTCCACTGGTGAAAACTGCACAGCGCAATAGTTACATTGGTATTATACTGTCCATATCTGCCTGTGGATTCTGAACAGTATCATGCTTGCATTTAAACAGTACTGCCTCCCTCTGCTGGTGAATACTGCACAATACAATTGTTGCATTGATACAGTAATACCTCCATTCTTTTGTAGGTGTGACAGTGCAGTATTATATTTATATAGCAATGATGAGTGCAAAGACTACAATGATGTAGTAATGTCTACCTCATTTGGTGAATACCAGCTTACACCTCTGGTGGGGAAGACTAAACAGTGCACTGGCTACATTTTCACAGTGGTATCCTCGTCTCTTTGGAATACAGAATAGTGCATTGCTTATTGTTACGATCAGGTGACGAGGGTCACACTATACCCCAATTGTCCTTCTTCTCATTTGACCGCAGCAGGGTTTCTTCCTTTCTAAACACTGGATGTACTTAACACTCCAGTGAGTGTTTTACCTTTATCCTTTGTTGTGATCGTAAAAGAACCAATTGGACAAGTTTTCTTGAGTTTAAACAAGGAAGAGGTGAGTTTATTATACTTAATAATTAAACGTTTAAAGTCGGTTGCCAATCCATGAATTTAAAAAAATCCCCTTTTTATAGCAGGTTTTCTTGACATTATGTTTAATATCATAATGCTTACCACCACTGGTAGATCCACTTCCATGAACTGCACCAATGGCTCCAACTGATGCAATATGTGTTTATCCAGTATTTCATAACTGTTTCATGGTCAAGAAAATAAATGTGCACGGCATCTATAGAATGGCACATTGAACATCAACTGGCCACTAACCATAAACGGACAGTATTTTCATAAATTGACCTCCTGCGGACAAACTGAACAAGTTCAAATAAACTGACCCCGACCACACATCTAAACGATTCAGAAAATGCTGCGTGACTCACTAACTTAACAGGTCTCTGAAGCGGACACATCGCAGCAAAATACATAACCATCGACATTGATTTGTTTTGCGAAAGGTTCTCTTCTTTTCTTCTTGTCCTAGATGTGCATCTCTTTAAGGGAGCTGCGGCAAATTGTAGGTGCCTCTCCACTCTCACAGATATGAGGTTGCTTAGCCTGCCCAGTACTCATATTTCGCTTTTACTGTCTCTGCTGACAGATTCTTCTGCACGACTCGGCCCTTCAGAAGCAGGAGAACCAAGCCAGCAATACCAATCTGAACAGTCACCCCTCTGACTTCAACACGCACCAGTTCAGCATTTAGCACAATGCATGGGAATGATGGTGAGATAGCACAGTCTGTACAGGGTGAAGTTCACATTGCAAGTGAGTAGCACGGGTAGTGGTGAAAGGCACAGTGGAGGACAGAGGAGGCAGGCGAATGCGCCCTGACCCAAACATTGCTGAAGAGTGTGGGGAATACCAATTCAATGCCTGGCTGTTCACGCAAAGGAAATTGGAATAGTACCAGTAGAGAACGGTTGCGTGGGTAACCTGTCAAAGACTTTCAACATCATGGATGAGACTATGGAGGAGCCAATAGTCTCTGAATGGCACCCGGACGTTCCTGTTCATGGAACGAGTTGCCTGTGTTCTCTTATGAAGAATGTGTTGTCCTCTCCGGAAGCTTACTATGCAAGAGCCCTGGTAACCACCAAGGCCAGCTTTGATTGAAACCCAACCTGCTGCTATTGGAGCTTTGGTTTCTACAGTGACGTCCAGCCTCGAAAAGTAGTGAAGCAGCGTTGACAGATTTAGTGGTTCGAATGGAGAGGAGCTTGGGTCGGATCAGTGGTGTCCTTTAGTTTTCTCTCATGCAGATCAGTGAGAGATAATGCACAGCCCCATGGGATCAGACTGGCGCTACGGCAGCTGCAGGTAGTGTCCTCTTTCAAGAGGGAAGTACATCTGTGCCCTTGACAGACCCTCGTCCCATGCCCATGCACGCACCAGCAATGTTGTCCAGATGCACCAACCTGAAGCCAGTCCCATTCTCGGTCGCACCGCCGAAAATGCTGGTTGTAAATATCTGCAGTACCATTTTTACGACAGCTGCAAGCGTCCACCATGCTGAATTAAAAGGGGCAGCTCTATAATTAGAAAATACCAGCCTTCAAGGGAACACTATTAGGTGGCACATGAATGAATATTAATTTGAGTGCAATTTATTAACGTAATATTAGTCAAACATTTATCCATGTCAATTTGTGCAAAATGTTTTAGTAATAACATAGGGCCCTCAGTGTGTGGGCGTGGGAATGCCTCATGCAACGATTTTCTCTGTCCAGGTGCAGTGGAGATTTGACCTAAATGTAGGGGAAGAATCATCTTCGTGAATCACTTGGTGCAGGGGTGGGAGGAAGGGGTTTGAGTAGCATTTCAATGCAACCAATATTTAATCACTTGTTCTCAGACTTCACATGTTACTCGCTGCTTCACCGTGCAATGCCAGGCACCACGTGGTCAGCTTTCGGTGTGGTCTCCAATTCTGCTGCACAATGACAGTGCAGTGACTGGCATGGCAGAGCCATCTCTCAGTGTGGGCTCCAGGTCTGGCTGCTGATACATGGCAGTGGGAGGGAAATATGAAATAATTGTCAAAGAGGACCACATATCTGCCAATATGATAGGAAAGAGGAAGGTTGAGTCCAGGGTAACTGCTACTGTCATGAGTCAATAGGGGATCCGGACACCGAGCACGAACCCATACTTCCTCCAATTCAACTTGCTCGTCCATTACAAATACCCGCTATTAAAAAATACAGGAACACTTTTAGGGCTGAAAAGTGCTAATATAAAGTTGACGTGTTCATTGAAGCCTCATCAAATCGCCGTTTGTTCTCAACAGAATAGACTACATTGTGAGTAACAAATACCATGTATTCAGTTCGAAGTAGGTACAATTAGATGCTTGTTTCATCCAGTAAGAATGTTTGGGATGCTCTCTGTGAAAAGGGAAGAGGGGAAAGAACAGGTGTTGCATCATTCAACCATTGCATGAGATGTTTTTTGTTGCAAGAGGAGTGATTCTGGGATTGACAGAGAACTAACCAAGAGCTTGACAGAGGGAATAGTGCCTTTGGATTGTTGAATGGGGAAGGGAGGGAATGATGCCTTTCGTCGTCACATGGCGCTGGCGGCTGAAATTGCAGAAAACTGTTGAATATGTAAGTGTTGCTGTGGCAAGTGAGGACAAGGCTAACTGGATCATGGCTCTGGTGGTGACGAGAAGGGATGAGGGTGGAATTGCAGGTTACGTGCCTGAAGAAGGGAACTCTTCAGCCGATCAAAGACAGAAGCCAATTCGGAAATGATGATGTGGAAGGTGGCATCATTGGAACTGCTGTAACAGAGATGTCGATACCTGGAGAAGGCAATAGAGATCTGACACGAAGCAGGATGGGGGAGGTGGGGTGCATAATCGAGCTAGGTCTCTGGGTTGGTGGCTACAGATAGACACTGTGAGCTACCTGCCGTTCCTCAGTTTTAGAAATAAGATTTCGAGGAATCGAATTGGGGATGGGTCGTGTAAATGTAAAGTAGGGCTGACGGCTAGAAGCAAAGTTAATTCCTTTCAGCTGAGAATGAACTCAGGAAACTACAATGAAATAGTCATCAATGTTACCAAACAAGATGTCGTGTGCTGGTGGGATGTAAAGGTGTCAGACAACTGGATGGCGAGGCGAGGGATTGCGATACAGAAAGGCTCACGTCCTATTCAGAGATACAGGTGTAGGTGGAAGATACATCCTGGTGAAAGATGGACTGTAAAGCGACTGGACATCCCGGTGTGGGACGGAAAAGTACAGACCTGAATATTTTGAATGGGCTAAGTTGCAGATGGTTTGAACATCCTGGTAAGAGATGGACATATTGAGGGTATGGCCGTCCTGATGAGGGATGGACATGTAGGGATCCGAATTTCCTGAATGGATTGAGTTTTAAAGGTATTGATCATCCTAGTGAGAGATAGAGTTTTAAGAGAATTACATGCTCTCGAGAGAGAAAGAGAAGTTTAAAGGGAATGAACATCTTGGTGAGAGATGTAAATGTAGAGTGGTTGGACGGCCTGGGGTGGGATGTAGTTGAAGGAATCTACATATCTCGTTTACAGTGTTGGACTGGATGTCCATGGCGAAAAGGAAACATTTATGGCCCGGAAACCAGAGTAGCTAAAATCCTGGATGGCGACAGAAGAAGACAAGGGGAGAAAGTGCAATGGAAAGAGTTAAGATCCATCGGAAAGGAACAGATTGAAATGTTGAGTCTTACGATGTAGCCTTGTTTGTGGATGTTTGGAGGATTTAGAAGGGGCTGTGCGCGGTCACAGGCACGGGGTGAAGATCTCAAGAGGAAATGAGTTCAAAGATAATATGGGAAAAGATGACATGATGTTCAGTGATGGACTCATGGTCTGGGGGAAGTGGAACGATATGTCAGAGAGTTCGTGTTTAGGCGCCCCAAGGTAGAGGTCTTTACAACAAACAACAACAGCGATTCCATTGTCAGCAGGTTTAATGACAATGTGAGGGTTGAGAGAATAAAATGCTGCACATCACAGGGAGATAGATAAGAGAGAGTAAAGGGGGCGGAATTCATTTCATAACACTTGCCTCCATCTTAACACAAACCTTCACTCTTTTACTCTCTCCAGTCCATCCTTTTTCCCTGATTCTGTATTTGCTAAAAGTAATTAATCTCGACTAATATATATTTCTGACGAAATCGCAATAACGTTCAAAGCTGGTCCTGTGTCTCTCGCCACAGATGATATCTCAGCTGTTATGTGTTTCCAGCATAATTCGTTTTCAATTCAAATGATGTTCGCCGTCTGCTGGTGGATACGGGTATTTCAGTAAGCCGACGAATCACAAAAATCACAATTTTCTGGAGAGTAATGCATGGTGTAGCTGCTCTCCCGACAGAGTAACAATTGCGCTCTGCTGATGACTAACTGAAATGTTTAAAATTGACGGCAAAAACGCATGAATTACTGACCAGTTTCTCCTGCTCTCCCACCATACTCCGGGATAGTGTAGCGCAGGAAAACATTATATTGTATCTCGAAATTGGTGTATATTTAGTCCTTGAACCACAATACAGTCGTTAATATTGACAAAGGCACAAATTCCAACTGCAACATTGAATAAATCATTTTAATTATTTTTGAAGGTTATTCCCATTGTACATCAACACTTACATTATAATCTGCAGTAATTTGTCCATATCGAGTATGTGGTGGTGGAGGAAGAAGTTACAATAAATGCAGATTAAAGAGACAGACCATTTATTTGTCACCTGACGTGTTCTAAACCTTTTTAAACAGGATATGGAAAAGTGAATCGGTTACAAAACGAACTTTACATAAACTCTTCATTAATAAGCAATGGTTTTCATCTCTGTAACAGTGTTGGTAATTACATGCGGAGTGATATATCTCAGTATTTGTACAGACAGAGAAATGATCCGAAATCAATTCTGTTTGGTATTTTAATTAAACAGAAAACACGCACCTTCAGACAAAATAAAGAGAAAAGCCAAATCTAGTTATTTCAAAACAATGTAAAATGATGGTTGATAAAAAAATAAAGTGATGTTTATATCGTAAAACAAAGCACAATTATCGTGTTCACACTGTTGGGAAAGTTTATGCCGTTCCTTCAGATTTAAGACAGAATAACACATCAGTCTGTGATCCACCTCCAGACATCATACACTGGATTTGAGGCTGACTTTTACCTGAAAGGACAACAAAAACGACTTGAGAGGTTTACAGCAATGTTAACCACCAAACAAATACATCAAATACAGTATATGATCTCTTCAGAATATTTCTGCTTCAATAAGCCTCTTATTTCTTTAGTAAGTACAGAAAATGTTCTCTCTTTTTTTGAGATACAGCACTGAAACAGGCCCTTCTGCCCACCGAGTCTCTGCCGACCATCAACCACCCATTTTTACTAGTCCTACACTAATCCCATATTCGCACAAGATCCCCACCTGTTCCTTCATTTCCCTACCACCAACGTCTACTGGGGGCAATTTATAATGACCAATTTACCAATCAACTGTAAATCTTTTGGTGGTGGGAGGAAACCCAGTGAAAACGCAGACACAGGGAGAACTTGCAAACTCAACACAGGCAGTACCCAGAATTGAACCCGGATCGCTGGAGCTGTGAGGCTGCAGTGCTAACCACTGTGCCACCCATCATCTTTCTGATACTTTGGAATCAATATCGATATTCTTAATATCGGAAACAGCTGGGACTGCACACTGTCAGCACAATACACGGAACAAATTATAAAACATTGGTCTTACCAGACTGATGGAGATGTAAGATGTTGAACTACACAGTCAGTGCCCATCTTTGGTGTAATGTCTGCTATTGTGAACGTGTCACAGTGAACATCCTCATTGTTTTCAGGAATGGAGGGAGGCATCAAAGCGGGATCAGTGCGGGTCTGAGAGCTGGAAACTGCGGAGGGAAAGATCATGGATTAATGATTGGACTGAAAGCGGGATCAGTGCTGGTCTGAGAGCTGGATACTGTGGAGAGAAAGATTAAGGATTAATGATTGGACTGAAAGCGGGATCAGTGCTGGTCTGAGAGCTGTATACTGTGGAGAGAAAGATTGTGGATTAATGATTGGACTGAAAGCGGGATAAGTGCGGGTCTGAGAGCTGTATACTGTGGAGAGAAAGATTATGGATTAATGATTGGACTGAAAGCGGGATCAGTGCGGGTTTAAGAGCTGTATACTGTGGAGAGAAAGATTATGGATTAATGATTGGACTGAAAGCGGGATCAGTGCGGATCTGAGAGCTGTATACTGTGGAGAGAAAGATTATGGATTAATGATTGGACTGAAAGCGGGATCAGTGCGGGTCTGAGAGCTGTATACTGTGGAGAGAAAGATTATGGATTAATGATTGGACTGAAAGCGGGATCAGTGCGGGTTTGAGAGCTGTATACTGTGGAGAGAAAGATTATGGATTAATGATTGGACTGAAAGCGGGATCAGTGCGGGTTTAAGAGCTGTATACTGTGGAGAGAAAGATTATGGATTAATGATTGGACTGAAAGCGGGATCAGTGCGGATCTGAGAGCTGTATACTGTGGAGAGAAAGATTATGGATGAATGACTGGACTGAAAGTGGGATCAGTGCGGGTCTGAGAGCTGTATACTGTGGAGAGAAAGTTTATGATTTAATGATTGGACTGAAAGCTGGTCCAATGCGGGTCATCTATATACGTATAACGTAAAGGGGACTGGAATTTGTTGGCCTCGGAATGTTTTCCATCTCCATTCACCGTGTTGTTTTTTTTTTACCGCTGGGTGATAGCAGATGAAATGGATCAGCTAAGACTGAATCAGGGTGTTCAGATTGAGCACCTGGAAGATTTCCAGTCAAAGTGTTAGCAAGAGAGATATCACACACTGAATAACATAAGGGTGTCTTTTCTAAAATATTTCAAGCATTGTTTTGTCTAATTTCCTTTAATCACAACATGTATTTAAATCAACCAGCAGTCTGTGACATCGCCGAGTGGAACGAAATTCAAAGTAGTGACAGAGAGCTGGTGACTGTGGGAGTTGAACTCACCGAGAGTGGAGAGATCACCGCCAGCACTTGTGAAGAGATCATCAGGACTACTGTCCAGCAACAAGTGACCATCCTGAGTGTCAATGGCTCCAGTCTCAACATCATCATAATCACCCGGAACCAGACCTGAGCGGAAATAATGATTTTCACTGAAATTAAATGGTATCACTGAATACTTAGAATTATATTATTAGACGTCAGTCGACACGGGCCAGCCAGGGTAAACTGTGATCTTCAGCCGTAGTGAGATTAGAGGCTGGCGAATGATGGGACCGTGTCGTGTCACGATAGGCGAGTCATAGCTCATGCTATGTTTAAACTGCAGCCTGTAATCGATCGAAAGGAAGGGGCAGTGTAGGATATTGGTTGGGAGACTGACAACCTGCATGTTCGGCAGATGGCAGCAGCCAGAGCAAGGTTGGCGCCCAGGTTTTCGCATGCCTCCATGGAAGTGCTCCTCCAGGCAGCAAGGGCAAGGAGGGAAGCGCTTTTCCATCAGGACCGGAGGAGGAGGCCAGCGAGGCAGGTGGGGAGGGCATGGCAGGAGATTGAGCAGGGAGTGAGCAGCCGTGAGGTAGTCCCATGTAAGAGGTTTCAGTGCAGGAACGGGATCAATGCCCTGATGTAGTATGACAAGGTGAGTGCAGTGCCTAACATTAATTTGACAGCCTTAAATGTCACAAATGATAAAAATTAAATTAGAGAAGAGGTGCCTCACTCATTTGTTCAGATGTTCCTACACCATGGAGCACAGCTCAGTGCCCACCTTCTTGGAGAAGCACAATCTTCAGTGACACTGCTGTTCCGACATTTGCAGGAAGCAGAGCCTCTGATGGTAAGCCCTCTCTGGTGGGTAGCATCTTCTGCACTCAAGAAGCTGGTTGCGTGCGGCTGTGTGCCCTGTTCATCCACACTCTTTTCCAGCCTCATGATTATTGTCCCTATCTGGGTGCTGCAGCCCAACTCCTGGGGACTGCAGCTGCTTCCATCTCTCATTCTCCTCCACAATGGGAGGCCTCAAAACCGGCGTGGCGTAGACCTATTGTAAATTGCTGCACTCACTTCTCAAGGTCTCCATTCTTTTTACTTGGTGTAGGTAAGTTTCAAGTCTGAGAGGATGCTCATCCTAAATACCTCTGTTATGATCGCCAAGATAGGTCAGCCTCCAGATTGCCAATACCGCGATACAGTATCTCTCCCCCTCCCTCCAGTGCCACAATGCTTTTCACAGCCAAAACTGACCTTCCTCTGACCTTCCCCCTCCTTATAGATGGCGAGTCTCTGAAAACTGTTGTCACCTTTCATTAAATTGTGAATGGTTTGGAAAATTGCCATGAATTTCCTGTTTATTGACTCAATTGCCTGCCCAGTGCCTTAAAGTGCAGCCTCCACCCACCAGCTCGGCCGCTTCCAGGAATATCACTTAACAGAGTAAATACGTCGGGCTTCCTTTGCACTGCTATCCAGCGGCAATTTCCCTCCCAGTCTGTCGCCACTGTGTGACAAAATTCTGCCCTCCGTTTTAAAGTCACATCTGTCCCATTGAATCACCCATTCAACATACACACAAATGTCACATTTCACCGCCCACACAACAGTGTCAGAAATCACAATAATTGAATGTTTCATTCCATTAAAGTATTGGTTGCAATCGGTATTATTTTGCAGACATCCAAATTATTTCTCCTTTCTTAAAAACTAAAATCCCTCAGCAAATCCCCATGCATTCAGCAGCATCATTTTACAGCGATTAAGTTCTGATATATTTAGTTGTTGATTTTAGATAACAGACTGCGTGATGGATTAAAAAAACGTGATGGTAACAAATAAAAATGTACCCACCCTGAATACTGGAGGAGTTCCCTTCAGGATTTTCTGATCCAGGATCCGTATCACCCAAACTGTGACTGGTGTAATATTCAATCCGATTTAGGGACTCAATGGAATCAGTAACTGTTAAACACAAACATGGATGGTTATTGGAGAGATCGATTGGGACGTTCCAGCAAATAACATAATGCCGTCATCATCTGGTGACAATGTCCTGGGACTTTGTATCTGACACGATTGTGAAACATTTATCACAGGGACTGCAGTAGTTCAAGAGCAACTCGGGATGGACCAAATATGTTGGCTCATCCAGCGAGCAGTTAAAACAATACACAGTACAGCTGGTGGGTCAGATTTCAGACATCAGAGCAGAGACAATAGTATAAAACATAATCAGTTCGCACAGTTTCATAATCCAGAATCCCTCCATCCTGTCGCGTTTCTTTCAATTTCAGAGTCTCAAACGGATGGTGGTGGCTTTAAAACCGAACCCCACCCCGGATAATGGGGCAGAAAAGTGTAAAGAGTGCAAGGAGACGAATAAGGGATTTGTTCTTTACTGTTTTTTTTTTGCAACCTGAGAAATTAATCTCAATGGTTAAATTGCCCTCCAAATATATCGCAAGACAAAACTTTTATCGATTTGCCAGCGTTGTTGCCCCAGTATTGTGAAACAGAATTTGTAGATTAATGTTAAACTTCAGAATACAAAGTGTTGGGATATGTTTTTTGCAGGAACCACCGACTTCAGTTTCGGAGTTCCTGATGGAAGCGTGTTTCTGATCCAGAAATCCAGTCACTTAGAGAAATAAACTCTGAGTCAATGTGACTGTCTCCTCCTGAGAGCAGTGACTATTTATGGTCTAACTTAAATGGAATAAAATGACATGATAGTTACAAACAAACAGAAATCACGTTCTTTAAGCAGTAGCAACGGGCGGGAATCTTCACAAACCCATTGCTAATCTTGCTATACGCACAGATATAGACACACTCGCACTGTGATATGACTCCTTCACCGGGGATAGCGAGCGGATTTCTGACAGTGTTCAGTCAGTAAACTGACCATTAACATGGGGTATTTAAGTGGAAGTGACATTTGTCTTGTGAACATTCGGCATGAAATATAAAACACAGACCTGAACGCCGGATCTGATAGGAATCCTTGCCAGGTGGAATATTCCCAATCTCTTCATAAATTGCTTGGTATAAACCAGCCGGTGAACCCTTGCCACTAGTGACAGAACCTGTCAGATGGAGGGTGGGAAGATTAAAGTTTAGTTGCAACCCATGAGCGTTTAACAGTAAATTATCTGCGAACACATCCAAATCACAGAGACAGAGAGAGTAAAGGGACAAAGTCGGATACAGTGAATGCGGAGTAGTTTTGTTGTGTGTATTTTCGTACATGTCTGTGTCAATTTTACTGCATATCCCTATGTTCACCTGCAGCAGACTGAGGACAAATGTGCTAACTGAGGAAAAAATTCAATCAAGTTTGTTAGAAATGATCTCTCCCTAACAAAGCCATGCTGACTGTCCCTGATTAATGCCTGCCTCTCCAAGTGGAGATTAATCGTGTTCCTCAAAATGTTTTCAATATTTTCCCTTGCACTGACGTTCGATTCACCTGCCTGTAATTACCTGGTTTAACCCTGCTACCCTTCTTGAATAATGATACCACATTCACTGTCCTTCAATCCTCTGGTACATCTACTGTGGCCAGCGAGGATTTGAAAATGTGTGTCAAAGCCCCTGCTGGATCTTCCCTTACCTCACTTAACAGCTTAGGTCACATCTCATCTGGGCCTGGGGATTTTACCATTTTAAGCCCGCTAAAACAACAAACACTTGCTGCCTTTCAATGCTAATTTGTTTAAGTACTTCACAACCCCGCTCCCTGATCTCGACACCAACATCGTCCATCTCCATGGTGAACACAGATGAAAAGTAATCCATTAAAGCCGAATTTACGTCATCTGCCTGCACATTGCAGACGGCCATTTTGATCCCTAATTAGTCCCATTCTTTCCCTGGTTATCCTCTTGCCCTTGATACACTTTTAAAAAATGCATTGGGCGTTCCCTTGATCTTCCTCACCAGTGTTATTGCAAGCCCCCTCTTTGCTCTCCGAATTCAATTTTTAAGTACCCCCTATACTTTCTGTACTCCTCTCTGGAGTCCGCTGTTTTTCAGCGCTCTGAATCTGCCAGTCGCCTCCTTTTTGCTCCTTATCCAATCCTCCATATCCCTTGACACCCACAATATCCCTGGAATTGTTCGTCCAACCCTTCAACTCTATGGGAACATGTTAGCCCTGAACTCTCAATATTTCCCTTTTGAAGGTAAGAGCCAATGGGATCCAGGGCAATTTGACAAATTGGATCCAAAATTGGCTGAGTGGTAGGAAGCAAAGAGTAATGGTCGAGGGTTGTTTTATTGAGTGCAAGCCTGTGACCAGTGATGTACCACGGGGATCGGTGCTGGGACCCTTGCTGTTTGTAGTGAACATTAATCATCTAAACCTGAATATAGGAGGTATGAGGAGTAAGTTTGCAGATGATGCAAAAACTTGTGGTGTCGTAAATAGTGAGGAAGAAAGCCTTAAATTACAGGACGATATGGATGGGCTGGTAAGATGGGCAAGGGAGCAGCAAATTGAATTTAATCCTGTGAAGGGTGAGGTGATGCATTTTAGGTGGAGTAACAAGGCAAGGGAATATGCAATGGATGGTAGTACCATAGGAAGTACAGAGAGTCAGAGGGACCTTGGTGTACTTGTCCATAGATCACTGAAGGCAGCAGCATAGAAAGATAAGGTGGTTCGGAAAGAATATGGGATTCTTGCTTTTATTAGCCAAGGCACATAATATCAGAGCAGAAAGGTTATGATGGAGCAGAACAAAACGCTAGTTAGGCCACAGCTGGAGTACTGTGCACAGTTCTGGGAACTGCACTGTAGGAAGGATGTGATTGCACTGGAGAGGGTGCAGAGGAGGTTCACCAGGATGTTGCCTGGGAAGGAGCATTTCAGTTATGAAGCGAGACTGGAAAGGCTGGGGTTGCTTTCTTTAGAACAGAGAAGGCTGAGGAGGGAATATGATTGAGGTATACAAAATTATGAAGGGTATTGATAGGATAGATAGGAAGAAAACTTTCCCCTTAGTGCAGGGGTCGGCAACCAAGGGGCATCGTTTTAAGGTAAGGGGAAGGATATATCGAGGTGATTTGAGGGGAAAAGTATCACCCAGAGGATGGTTGGAGTCTGGAACACATTGCCTGAAGAGGTGGTAGAGGCAGGGACCCTCACAACATTTCAGAAGTATTTAGATGAACAATTGAAATGCCATCGCATACAACACCATGGACCAAGTGCTGGAAAATGGGGTTAGAATAGATAGGTGCCTGATTGCCGGCAGAGATACGCTGAGCCGAAGGGACTGTTTCAGTGCTGAATAACTCTATTAATCTATGACTCTATGACCTGATCTCCTGCTTGTGATCGTTTGGAAACGACTGCCTGTCTAGTGAGGTTACAAGGCTCGATCTTATCAGCTTTAGAACTGTCTTGTTACAGAGCCTGTTCTGGTCGGGTCCTTGGCAGTGCTAGGCGCCTATGCTGTCCCAGCTACAGAATCTTTCTCAAGAGAGAGAGGTCTATTTCTATAGGAACTTTATATTATTATGAAAAGTGTCATTTATTAAGCGTCCCATTTCTTATAATAAATCAGGAGTGATTTGGATGGGTGGAATATGAGTGGAGGGCGTCGTTTTGGAATGTTGAATCACCGCTGGTGAATACAGAAGGTCCTATACAAGTATCACCTGTCAAAATAACAGTCAGACACGGTTGGACAGCTCGATATTGGATGCCCAGAGCCGGAATCTGAAAGGCTGGAACTGATAACCAATGGATGAAGGAAGATTAACAGACAAGTAAATAGTTGAATGCACAGCTTAAAAAGTTGAAGTAAACTTCCGGATCCTTTGTTACAATAAGTAAATTCTTCCAGAATTTCATGTATGATGTGCTGAACTCTCACAGTGAATGTGGACACTTCAAATCACTCTCCATTTTAAATGTCACATTTTACTAAATCCTGAGCACATTGAATGGAGAAAATCAGCAAAAATAAAAATAATGTGTTTCTAACAAGGCCACTTGACAGTCCATAGAAATCTGCAAGGAACGAGAGTTTTGCATGCATATGACACAATATCTGGGATCTTTCGTTGGATCCGCGGTAAGATATGAACCTCACCTCTTCTGATTGACTTTTTCTGTATAACCACCATCAGTGAGATCAACACACAGAATAGCAGGACTCCGAAGCAGACCGCAACTAGGATGGAAGTAGTTTTATATCCCTGTTCTTAATGACAATAATACAGAAAGGTTTAACACATACACAGTCCGTCTTGCACAATAACATATTTACAAAAGGGAGTTAATAATTATATCCACTGCTTCCGGGCGATGACTCAGGCTGAACATTCCGCAATATGTGTGGTGCACATTGCACCAGAGGGAAGTGTGAGCCAGTCTAAATTACAGAGACAGTGCCCCCATGTTTCTGATGAGAACACGACAGTTCAGGTCCAGCCAGAATCTGGAATTAGCTGAATTTCAACCAGACCATTTGAAATATGCGGTGAGGAAAAGATATTCCAGTCAGTGAGAAAGTGCTCATAGCATCTTGAGAAAATGACTACAATACCAATTCAACTAATTCAAACCCTAACGCTGGCGAGGATACTAATAATGGTAAGTACCTGCAGATGTGGATGGGACAGCAATTGGAGGCACATCGAGCCCTGTGGAGTATATTGTACAAAAGGTTCAGGAGGATGAAATTTCAGCACTTTCCATTTAAACGATAAATACTGTTCTTAATTTCCGGAACTAGTGAGTCAATTTAACAAAACAATGAACCCTAACCCCACTCTCCAAACCCTGTCACCCTCACCGGAACAAAACACACTGGCATCTTCCTTGTGATCACAGTCAGACTGAGCCGGCGATGAAGAAGGACAGTCGGCCAGAGAAGATTCGCTTCCAGTGCATTTCACCTCATCCAGCCAGATAACACCGTCACCCTGGGAAAAAGTAGCTCCTCCTGGGGCCAAAAGAGCGTGACCACAATCCAGCTGTCTGCAGACAACATTGGCATCGGCCATATCCCAGGAGTCATCACACACCGTGCCCCAGCTGTTATTGCACAGTATCTCAACTCTCCCGGAGCAGTTGGTGTTACCTCCAAACAGGCGCAACCAATGTCCAGAATCTGGCAAAGAGAATCAATGGTTATTATTGATGTAGGATAAGAAAGGAGTACATGTCAGATAGTTGGTATAATAAAGAGGAAGTAGCACCTGGTGAAAGCCCACGTTTACAATCATATTCTCGAATGCAGTCCTTTGATCTGTGGTGCTGCTCCTTAGTTACTTTTGCTTCTGTTCAGAAGAGAAACATGCTGACTGTATCGGACACCAATGTTTGAAATGACACTCGCACATTTAGAGGTTTGTTGTGTTACCTGAACAAACAATGCCAGCATCCTCCCTGTGTTCACAGTTGTGTTTACCCCACGGTTCTTTTTGACATTGCCAAAGGAACGATTCGTGTGAAATACATTCCATCCCATCAAGCCAAATGGGTCCAGATCCTTCTCCAAATGACTGAGCATAATAATCGATAGAACTGAGGGGACCGCACTCTAACTGTTTGCAGATCACTTCTGCATCAGGTCCATCAAGTGTATCCGAGCACACTGTTCCCCAGGTGCCATTGTAGAACACTTCCACTCTCCCCTCACAGCGATGCTTCCCATTCACCAGCCGCAGCTCTTTGTGCTCTGTCAATGACACAAGAAATATCCAGATAGTTAGATTGATAACTCGTTGTATGTTCATACTGCACAGCTCAACACATGCTGCACCGGTTGTGTTCACTGATTTCCAGTAATTATTTCAGAAAAGAAATAGAAAAACACCGACTGCCCATAAAGTAATAAAGAATAATCAACACCGATTTCACAACAGAAAGACAAACAACGTTATTGAATTATGTGAAGAAGTTACAGAAAGATAACATGGATAATGCAGTCGATGTAATATGCATGTTTTTCCTTCAGAAGGCCTCTGAGAAGGATCATGACTGGGGTCCGAGCCTGTGAAGTCAAGAGATCAGTGGAAGAATGATAGGAAACCAGCTACAAAGCACACCGTCCGGGTACAATGTGGTAACCCAGAATGGCGGAAGGTGGGAAGTGGTGTTCCACAGGTCTGGGGTCACTGCTGCTCAACATTTACATGAACGATTTGGATTTAGACAAGGGAGACTTAATTTCAAATTTTAAGATGACAGCAATTTGGGGGTATAGTTAACACTAAGAAAGACAGAGACAAAATACGGGAAGACGTTAATAAACGGGCCGAATGGGCATACAATTGCCAAATGAGTTGAATGCAGATAAGCCTAAGGTGCTCAGTGTTGACAGGAAGAATAAAGAGGCCACGTACTTCTTCTAAAATAAGAGTGAAAATGATATAGATCAGCAAAGAGACCTCGGGATACAGAGGCACTAATCACTTCTGAAGTGACAGAGACCGAAGCGAGTGATCATAAATATAGGATAATCCCGAATAAATCTAATAAGAAATTCAGGAGAATTTTTTTTTTACCTGGGGAGTGGTTTGAATTTTGAATTCCGAACACATGCAATTGCTGAGGTGATTTGCACTGATGCCTTTATGGTAAAGCTATGCAGGTACATGAGGCAGAAAGAAGCTGGAGGATATGCAAAGAGGGTTAGGTGCAGTGATGTGGGGCGATACTCGTAGGCAACGTAAACACCACATTGACCAGTTCGTCCGAATGGCCAGATTCCGTGCTGTCCAATGTATGTAATTCGAAGTAATATCTTCCCTGTGAAACCACGTGCACAACACTACGGAAAATGGGAACATGGAAGCACCTTTACCTGAACACATGATCCTCACATCTTCTTTATGAGAACAGTCGTGGTTACCCCACGATGCTGAGGGACATTCCCAGAGAAATGATTCGTTACTGGAACACTTCAGTTCATCCAACCAAACTGGCCCTGAGCCTGGTCCACAAGATGCAGGAAGTGCCAGGTCCAATGCCTTTCCACAACCCAGCTGTTTGCAAACCACGTCAGCGTCCGCCAGATCCCAGGAATCATCACAAACTGAGCCCCAAGTCCCATTGTAATAAAGCTCCACTCGGCCAGTACATGGGCTTCCACCGTCAGCCAGCCTTAACTGCACGTGGTCTGTTGGATAACAGTACATGAGGATTATACTTTCAATAGACATTCACATCATCACTCAATACAACTGATTTTATCATCACCAGCACAAAAAATGAAGGTTAAATGCACCGGTGACAGGTAAAAAAAATATACAACAGAATATCTGTTTACACTTACTTCTTACATAGAATGTAATGAACAGCAATGTTTCAGATATCCTATTACATCTGGCTTTGACAAGTTCTGATCTCCAGTTCACCTTTTATGTTTTGAATGCTGTGTACGGTGTCAAACAGGCAATCACTCACACGATTAACAGTTAATTTATACTCATGTTATATAACTGTATCTGTTCTTTATCCATGTATGTTACCCTTATTTGTTATCTTGGTCAGACATTTACTGCCATCTGCTATTTCCCTCATCTTCAATTACAAGTGACTTGCATTTATCTAGCGCCATTAACGTAATTAAACATCCCAAGGCGCGATACAGGAGTGATATCAAAGACATTTTAACACAGAGCACCGAAAAATATATTAGGTCAGATGACCAAAAGCTTAGTCAAAGAGTTAGTTTTTATGCAACGTCTTAAAACAGAAAGACAGGTTGAAAGGCAGAGAGATTTAAGGATGTAATTCTAGAGCATGTGACCTTCGCAAATAAAGGCACGGTCGCCAATGGTGCACAATTAAAACCAGGAATGACAGCAAGATTAACACCAAGATTCCAAGCTGTCTGGCTGAGTGACAGACAGTTGGCATGGCGAGAAATGGAGTTGGAGACAAGGAAACATGCGGTGGGGACTGATGGTTTCTATCTTTTCAATACAGTGTTGGAGGAATTTTCTGCTGATGCAGTACTGAATGTCAGCCTGGAATTCTGACAGTGTACAGGCATTGGAGGGCTCAAGAGTGTTGAATGTGAGGTAGAGTTGGATACAGTGAGATACATGTGGAAACTGAGGCTGTGTTTGCGGATATCGCTGAAAGGCAGCATGTAAATGAGTAATGAAGTGTCAAAGGATCGATCCTTTGGTGACACTATAGGTGACTTTGAAGGAGCGGGAATGAAGCCATTGCAGGCCACTTTCTTACCATGACTGCATGGATAATACTAGAACCAGCTGAGTGCAGTCCCACCCAGCCGTGTGTTAATGGGGAGGAATTGGAGAAGTATTTCATGATCAATCATATAAAAATTTGAGACAAATCAAGAAAGAGGAGGTGGAATCGTTTATGTTTGTCACAATCACTTCGGATGTCGTTTGTTTTCGTCCTGTGGTGTGAATAGAAAATTGATTTGCGGAATTGAAACATGCAGCTTCATATAAGATGAGCATGGATTTGGGAGGCGACGACACATTCAAGGACTTTGGCGAGGTACGAACAGTTGGAGCTGGGGCAGTAACCTGCATGGACAGGTGGTCAATGGTTCCTTTCTGAGGAGAGGTGTGATGACTGCTGATTTGAAGGAGAGGAGCCTGAACATGTAGAGAGAGAGAGAGAGAAAGAGAATCGTTAATATTGCCAGCTAACATGGAACCCAGGAAGGGAATGTTTGTGTTCAGTAGTTTAATAGAAATAAGGTGTATCCAGCAAAATGTGGATACCATCAACAGCACAGGTTCAGAGTGAGAGTGAAGGATTCTAGGAGAGAAACAAGAAATGTGAATTCAGGGTGATCGTATGGGATGGGGGTGGGAACTGATAGGAAGTTAGGCCTGATGGGTTGGGGAAGAAAAGGAAGTAGTGGAGGTGACTGAACGGATGTTTTTGAACTTTGTGACAAAAAGTGTATGAGCTCCTCTCAATTATTTTGGGAGTTCAGGGTGGATGAGGCAGGGGAGTGGTTCAGGAGGAAGATTTATGATGGAGAATATTTGCTGTGCATTTTCTTTGCCTTCCTGGATAATCTTTGTCAAACGGGAGGTTTTAGTGAAGATGAGGAGGACCCAATGATGCTTTTTGTGATTGATCCATTCAGGATTATATTACCAGATAGTTCCCCACATGTCACCGTGCCTTTCTGTTTTTTAATTATTTTAGGGAATGTTGGTGTCACTGGCAAGACCAGCAGTTTAATCCACGCTATTTATTACTTCATTATTACTTTACTACTCCACTTCATATTGGAGAATGTAATGTCCACAAGTACTGCCCTTAAACATCAGCCTTGTAATGTGCAGTATCTTCGTGCAGAATTACGTTCTAGGGTTGTGTTGATTACTACATTATCATAAATCAATTTAATATTAATAGCATAAGAGAATCACTTACCTTTGTAAGGATGGAACTCTGTCTTTGACAAGGAATATATTTGAGCAATTTTAGAGACATAAACCGCATGTCTGAACAGAGAATATGCAGACTTGTCTGTCCAGACAGACTGCTGCAATTATGTTAAATGAGCAAACGAAACTTGTGAGGCACATTAGCAATTGCTATTGTCTGCAAAGATTCAATGAACTGAACGACTAATTCTATCAATATATGACTGTTGGACCGGACCAAAGAGGGCAGAAAACAGGATCTGTCTGCAAAATGTTGGACAGGATCAGGAAGCGCCTACAGGCAATTGGACGCCAGATGTGTAGACCTCCTGGCTAAACAGAAACCAGTATTTAATCTGGACTGGACAAAAATGATTGGACTAATTGCGTCAGGCACTTTGGAGAGTAAACATCAGCAATGTGACCATCAGATACAGAAGTAGAAGACAAGGAGAAGACACATGGCTTCTGTAGGTGGGCATAAATGTTGGGTGGAGCTTAACATCTACCTAACTGAAGAACAAGATGACATACTCGACTCTGTCCAGTGACTGAGTGTGTAATAACCATTCAGCACTGGAAACTTCTGACGTGAAACGCTGGATGTATTGATTTCCGCAGTGTCCGAAGAAAATGCTTACTGTAACCAATCGGTATCAAATCTGAATCATTAACGATCTCATATGTTGTAAGTTCCACATGTCGTATGCAAATAAATGTTCATTGGAACAACCCGAAAACATCTGCCCACACTCAAGCCAAAAGACTTGCAGGTTGTTAGGTAAATTGGCCATTATAAATTGCCCCTAGCGGTGGTCGGGAAATATAGGGACAGATGGGGATGTGGTAGGAATATGGGATGAGTGCACGATTAGTATAAATGGGTGGTTGATGGTCGGCACAGACTCGGTGGGCCGAAGGGCCTGTTTCAGTGTTGTATCTCTAAACTAAACTAAACTAAACTACACTCTGCATAATGCAACATCCCCAGAACACATGCCTGCATTAACATGCTACACAATGAAACTTTAAAGTGCCTAGTCCAAAACATCTGTCTACTTTTATACACAACCTAATGAAACTTGCACCAGACCAACTCCCACACAGCTACCTCCACTTATATACTATGCAGTAGAACTGATTGCAAGCTTGGCGCCGGATTTGATACCACAGCTGAGATTCCAATTCCGTATTCTCTTTATCATAAGGCCGTTATCTTTCACCTCTATCATCATTCACCTCCCTTCCTGCCTCAGCCCATCTGCTGCTGAAATGCTCACCCATGCTTTGTTGCCTGCAGAATCGAATATTTCAATGTTCTCCTGGGCGATCACCCATCTTGCATCCTCCAGAAACATCAGCTTATCCAAAGTTTCGTTGCCTGCCCGACATGAAGCCCCTCTCAGGAACGCCATGGCACTCGACGATCTATTGGTTTCCCTGCGATCAATACCTAGAGTTTCCAAATATGATCTTCATGTTCAGACACCTTCATGCTCTCCCCCTACATCAGTATAACCGTCTCCAGCCTGAATCATTTCAGGAGCTCTGCTTTTTTCTGAATACAGCTTCTTGTACTTCACCCACTTCAATTGCCCACAACTTTCAGTTTTGCCTTTAACCATCTAACCCCCAGATCTGAATTTCCACCAGAAATATTTCCGTGTCTCCAGCTCTTCAAATCCAACCATCTGACTAAGAATTTCGTCACCCACTCCATCATCTCTTTGTTTGGCTCTGTGTCAGTTTTCTCTCCGTTTACATTCCTGTTAAACCCCTTGTGATGTATGTGTTAATTGACATTTCTGTAATACAAACGTTCTTGCTGTTTAATTGTGTCCGTGTCCTCTCTCTCTGTACACCACCCCAGCTCCCCGACCGCCCACCATCCTCTCCCACTCTCCTCGAGTGAAATTACTGGTTTGAGAAACACAGGAACAAGTAACCGATATTATCACTTTTCTCAGCAGATTAGACATTTCACTTTTATGTTTTTGTAAAAGCAGTGAAGAATTTGCTTACCTGAACACAGGACCCCAACATCCATACTGTCAGTGAGAGACGAATTCAATGTGAATAAGATGCAGTTCTGGAGCTGCAATTCGTTTCCTTCACACTGGACATCATTCACCCAGATGGGTCCTTCACCATCCTTTGAATAGTTATAAGCGGCTGTCGCTTCACCACAACCCAGCTGTGTACAGACTACGTTGGCATCATTCAGGGTCCAGTGTCTATCCTGCAATCTCCCCCAGCTGCCATTGTGGTAAATCTCCACTCGCCCATCACACCAGCTTCCCCCGTTAGTCAGTCTTAGTGACCAATTTTCATCTACAACATGAAACACATTGAGAATGGTGAAACTGAAGCAAAATATCTCAGAATTTACTGCCACCCGAAAAGTCATTAATATTAATGCTTACTATTCCTGTCATCATTGTTCAGAAGGCTTGTTGAAAGATCATTTTCACCATTACCTTTTCTCTGTAAATACATTTGAGAGACGGACCGAGTAGCTTACGGTTGCTGAACTGGGGACAGAGGGTGAAATGAACTGTAGGTGATAGCCGAGGGACTGAAGGTCGTCCTCCTGTCCACATGCACTGATATTCCAGCTCTCGCCCTGTACTTGAAAATATCAACTTTTCTTCCAATTTATCCTCCTTATATTCACATGGTCCATCTTCAACTCTTCCATTCTCTTCCTCAACATCTCTGTCTCTGATTCTGGGGATAGGTTATTAACTAATGTAAAGAGTAAACCCAGTGACTCTCACAGTTACCTTGTCTATGCTTCCTCACACCCCAATTCTTCGAATGACTCTATCACATTTTTTCACTTGCTCCATCTGCAATGTCTGGTGATGCAAACTTCCATACCAGTGGTTCCAGATATGTATTCCTTTTTCCTCAACCGATGACTCTCCTCACCTCCTCATCCACCCACCATGGTTGACAGGCCCCGCAAGCACGTCCATTCCATTCCCCAAACGTCTGCTTTCACCCTTTCCCCCTCCCGGAACAATGATAGGATTCTGATTCTCCTCATCTTCCACTCCATCAGCTTCCATAATCAACAGATCATCTTCCACCATTTTCACCACCTTTAATGTGGTGCCACTACAAATCACATCTTCCCCTTCCCTCCACGTTTAACATTCTGAAGGGACCATTCGCTCTGTGGCACTCTGATTCACTCTTCAATCATTCTCAGCACCCCTTCCCCCATGACCTTCCCATGAATGCGCAGGAGGTGCAACCACTGCCCTGTTACCTACACCTTTCTCACCATCCAAGCCGCCAAATACTGCTTCCAAGTGAAACAGCGATTTTCTTGTACTGCTTTCTCTTTAGTATACTGTATTCACTGTATTGACTGATCATGATACCGTCTCCTTTACATTGGGACACCAAACATAATTGAGTGGTTACTTTGCACAACACCTTTGTTCAGTCTGCAAGCTTTACCTTTAGCTTCCAGTTGCCTGTCCTTTTCATTATTTATTCCGCTCCCACTCTGACATTTCTCTCCTCTTTCTCCGACACAGTTCCAATGAAGATTTACATAAGTTTGAGAAACAGCACTTCCTCTTTCCACTAGACTCTTTACAGGCTTTTGGAATGAACACTGAATTCAGCAATTTCAGGAAAGATTCCCTCCCCTTTTTTGGACGATGTCTTGCCTTCCAATTTGCAGCTCCTCTCGAAATGTGTTTTTCACTTGGCCCATTCCTATCTCTTTCTGCCTTGCATTGTCCCATTTACCATTTAATTCTGCCTGCCTTCCACCATATCACAGATTGTTCCTTTCGTTCTTTCCTTGCTTTCCCCTTTCTTTAAAACTGTTAAATCTCTAAGTTCTGATGAAAGATCTGCAAACTGTAAGGTTGATTCTGTTTCTTTCACCGCAGATGCTGCCAGAACTTCTGAGTATTTTCAGCACTTACTGTTTTTATTACCTATATTTTAAATTGTGAAAAGTGGGAGCAATGTGCGTTGAGCAATGTCCCACGTACAGCGATCAGTTAACTGAGCAGATAATCTGTTATGAGAGGGCGCTGGTTGAGGGATAACTGGGAGAATTGTAATTTACATCAAGTTTGTGTACTAATCAAAGACATGGCATATTGGTGAAATAACGAGTTACTTCACTCACGATCATTTTATTGCCCTTAATGTAATGGAAATTAAAATTTATCTCATGTTATTTAGCTGGAAACAAGTTCACAGTTTTTTCTATTGTACAGCTGATCTTTGCAGAGAATTCCATGATAATTCATATTTGAACGGCCAACATTGATAACAGTTTCAATGCTCGAGCAACATCTCCATTCGATGGCAGTGGTCCTGGGAGCAAATTGCTGATTCTATAGCCCTTGAACAATGCCCTAGATTTACCACAAAAGAGATATTATATGAGCGATAAGTACTCATCACGAGACATTGTATGTATTCAATGTTTACTGGAGTGAAGCTCTTTGATTCATTTGTAATTTAATTCAGACCAATAAACCGACAAACACATCTCAGATTCTTAGTGTCGAAGGAAGCATGGGATCAGCAAAACTAGTGAATCAGCGACCTGTGGAAATAGTTAATGATGCTTGACAGCAGAACAGTTGGTGTATTTCAGTTCAATTGACTGAGATGACTCACCCGTACAGATGACACTGGCATCATTTTCATGGGAGCAGCTAAACTGTTCCCAGGATGAAACAGGACAATCCCACAATCGCGTCTCATTCCGCCGACACCTGTAACTTTCCTTCCACACTGGACCGGCTCCCTTCCCAAAGTGAGCTCCTCCCGGGATTGAGGATACTGTCCCACACTGCAAGTGCTCACAGACCACGTTGGCGTCTTCCACATCAAAGTACATGTCACACAGCGTCCCCCACTGGTCTCCGTGCAGCACCTCCACCCGGCCAGAGCATCTGTTCGTCCCATCAACCAATCGAGGTCCATGTTTCCCTGTGTTGGAAACCAATCCAAATCCAAATAATTTATAAATCATCCTCTGCATAGAAACAGCAAAATAGAAAATGGGTATAAAAGTTGAATCTTATGTACACGATTATCAATCCATACTTTATACAAATTATCTATCAAAAAACAATTAGAATTACCACAGCAACACAAAAGCAAAATACTGCAGATGTTGGAAATCTGAAATAAAACAGAAAATGTTGGAAATACTGAGCAGGGCTCGCAGCATCTGTGGAGAGAGCAAGAGAGTTATGTTTCTGGTCTGTGTACTTTCATCACAATAATTACTACAGGACCTCTTTAAGAAGTTGACTGAACACTCAAAAATTAACAGCTCTTCTTGCAAATGCTAATCGATTGTTGGTCTTTATCTCTTGGATTTTGGAATGTAAACGCTGAAGGATGTGATGTTTCTGTTGTATCTGTTGTCACGTTTGGGCACGGCACTTCACATAACCATTGGCTTTGGAGGTTGTTCAGGACAGTGTCACTAGAATGGCAGCAATGCTTAAAGCGTTACATTATGAAGACAAGTTGCATAAACTTTGTTTGTAGTAGATTTGGTTTAGAAGGATTACAGCTTATCTAGTTGATGTGTTTAAAATGGTTAAGGGGTTTGATAGATGAGCTATAGAAGATCTGGAGAACAAATACAAAACAAGCCCATTTCGGAGCTGCTTTTCTTTCTGCGGATGTGGACATCTCTGGCAGAGGTGGCAGTTATTGCTCAACTCTATTTGCCCTTGAAACCGGTGTCAGGACCGTCCTCTTGAACTGCAATTGCCTGCATGGGGAATGTTCTTCTGCAATGCAGTAAGGTAGAGTTAAGGCAAAGTGTGCAAGCATAGAGTGTACCTTTAGCTGCGTGTGTTGTAAGCAGAGTGGGAAGTTTGGAATTTGGTAATTAGTGGCTAAGACTGAAATCGAGCCTAACATTTAGCAATTCGCTTGGAATTAAAAACCAAACTGCAAGGCAGTTCATTGTTCGCAGTTAACAGGGCAAGTCAGGTTAGCAGTAAGCTGTCAATCAGCTGTGATTGTGTGAACTCGGGTAATTACTGTCAGCTGGAAACTGTCTAGACTGTTGCATCTCGAATTTGCCTCAAAAAGCATATAATATTGGACGTCATTGCAAGATGATTTGAGTAAAGGAGCAAGATGTTACTGCACCTATACAGGGCTTTGGTGCGACCACACCTGGAGTATTGTGTGCAGTTTTGGTCTCCTTATCTGAGGAAGGATGCCCTTGTCATGAAGAGTGTGCAAAGTAGATTTACAAGGCTAATTCCTGGGATGGCAGGATTCACGTATGAAGAGAGATCGGATCGACTCGGACTATATTCACTAGAGTTTAGAAGAATGAGAGAGGATCTCAGAGAAACCTATAAAACTCGAACAGTACTAGACAGGCTACATGCAGGGAGGATGTTCCCGATGGCTGGAGAGTCCAAAACCACGGGTCACAGTCTCCGGATATGGAGTATGCTATTTAGAACCGAGATGAGGAGAAATGTCTTCACTCAGAAGGTGGTGAACCTGTGGAATTCTCTACCACAGAAGGCAGTGGAAGACAGATCTCTAAATATATTCAAGAAGGAGATAGATATCTTTCTTAATACAAAAGGAATCAAGTGATATGGGGAAAAACGGGAACAGAGTACTGAATTAGATGACAGGCCATGACTTATTTTGAATGGCGGAGCAGGCTCCAAAGGGCTGTCTGGCCTACGCCTACTCCTATTTTCTATGATTCTATATTTAGACTTCTGGTAAGGCAGAGTGTAAACAAAGATTGCAATGTTAACTGAATACATTATGAACATAGTGGGAAGTTGGAGTTTGCTCAGAGTCAGAATTCGGTGCAGAGGGGTAACAGGAGGTATTTTCTAGTCTTTCACAGGGGGTGGGAATTTCGGGCTCGGACAGCATTTATTACCAATCCCGAACTGCCCTTGCAAAGATGGTGGTGAGCCGCCTTCTTGTACCACTGCAGTGCATGCGCTTTCAGTACACTCACAGTACTGTTAGCAAGGGACTTCCAGGATTTGACCCAGCGACAGTGAAGGACCGGTTATATAGTTCCAAATTAGGATGGTGTGTGCTTCGGAGGAGAACATGCAGATGGTGTTCCCATGCATCTGCTGTCCTCGTCCTTCTAGGTAGTAGAGGGTGAGCGTTCGGATGGAGGTGTTCTGTTTTGTCTGTTAAACTGGAGTCAGTGACTAGAGCAACCGGTTTAAAAGAGCGCCACAGCCAGCAGTAGCAGAGCCTATTGGAAGGGGCTGAGAGACAGACACCTGGCAAATAGAGGGACAAACTCACTCAGTGAAGCAATTGTCAGGTCAGAGTGTGAGAGGGCGTGGGTAAGTTGTAAATACGTACTAAGTTAATTGATGAGTGCTGAGTGTTTCGGCATTAGCTAACCAGTAAAATAGTGTTAAAGCTAAAATGCATCGACAAATAATTTTACCTCTAAAATAAAGACAGACTAAGTTCTGGCAGAGAAGGTTTTTTTCTGGATATTGGAATTTGTAGATAATGGAACTGAACCGAGGGAACTTGTCTGTAGTAGATATCTCAACCTGGAACCTCTCTGGCTCAGGATCATAGAGCTGTTGTGGGAATTGGAAAAACACCAACACATATGATAGCAAGAAGAGTATTTGACAGTTTGCTGCAGATTTCAGTCACACACTGTCGAGAGCTGCAGGATCAGAATGAGGTTGTTGCAGCTTATAGTGTACAGATTTGAAATCCAGATGTAATGGAGAACGAGGATATACAGAAGTGAACAGGAACAAAGTACTGTCTATTTGTGAAGATCAGGATGAAGACTGTTAGAAGGACAGCCACAATGTAGACCGTGATACCTTCGAATAGGAAGCTGTTCAAAAGGAGGAGGAGTGGTGCATAATGTGATACTTTTAAGTGATTCAATAATTAGGGCATTAAGAGTCCCACACAGTATTTTCCCAACTTGTGCGAAGTGAGGGTTATCTCAAATCAGAATGCAAGATTGGGGTGGAAATATCCAGTCGTTGTGGACCAATTAGGCATAAACAACATTGCAAAGAGTAGGCAAGAGGTTCTTTTCGGAGAGTACCAGGAGCTGAAATATAAAAGAAGATCTCAAGGATTATAATATCTGGATTATTATACAAGCCGCTTGCACATTGGCATAGGAAAAATAAACGATCAGGGAGATGAACACGTGCTTGAAGGTTATGATGTTGGAAAGAGGTGTTACCTTTCAAAGGACCCTGGCACCTGTACTGGGATATTAAAGAACTATTCTGTTGGAATGTGAAGCACCTGAATCGGGTTGGGATCAGGGTCCCAGAATAAAGGATAAATAGGGTTGTTACAGGAACCTTAAACTAGTAAATGGGTGAGGGGAGGCTGGTGGGGGGCGGGGTGAGGGGGTAGAGCACAGTTGTAAATGTAGCATATCTAGGTGCTACAGGGAAATAGAAAACTAAAATATGCAACATTTGAGTCAGACCATTTTACGGTTTTACATCACGTGCCTTTGCGCTGAGAACAGCAGTTGCTTTCTTGAAAAAGCAGTTGTTAGAAATACTGACAGACCACGACGTTTTGGGCCATGTACTCTGCCCATTGTCTGGAGAAATAATTGTAATTGGTGGAAGCAGTCTGTTTATATGCAGTGCAGAACGGGAATGTGGGCAGGATCTTACTACTGATAGGTTATTACATGTTCTTGTTCTGTTTTTTCTTGGTCAGTTAATTATATTCCATGAGAGGTCAGTATATGCCATTATTCTTGCTGCTGATTCGTCAGTTATTGTGCATCGTGGCAAGTCAATCCATGCTACTGTTCTGGTCGTGGTTTGTTGGCTGCACAGCAGGTGCTTGTGCGTTTCTCGAGGAGGGAAACCCTGATATTCACCGAGGAACAGGTCACTGTTAGGGGAAAGGTCTTGTGTTTATCGATCTCCATAGCTTCCTTGACGCAGTGAACGGCACAAGCCTGCCATCAAAGAAGCTCAACTCAATGACCACCGCATTGAATTTTCCAATTCCAAACTCAACCTCATCTATTATGGACTGGCGTGCACGACACAAGAACATCATAAGTATAAAAGAGACCAAAAACATGCAAAAATGCAAAAAGAAAAATGCACAGATCTTCGTGAATGGCAGAGATACAAAGAATAGCAAAGGATGACAAAACAGTTCGCAAGAGCTACAAAACTTTTACAATAACTTCAGAAATATATTGTCATTAAAAGCAATGTGGTCTCATTGCAATGACAGTTGTGATATTATCAATGAAAATAAGGAAATGGCAGGAATTATGCATAATTTCGTTGCATCAGTATTTACATGGACACAAGTTTTATTAAGATTCTTTGTTGCCGCAGTTGGACAAATGCTGCCCTGACATTGAGGGCAGTTACTGTCATCTGGAATGCAGCTTTATCATACATGTTTGTACAAAGGGTGTGATGTGGTCTGAAGCTGAGGGGTCCGACAAACCCAAACTGAGCATCAGTGAGTAGCTTATTGGTAAGTACTGCTTGATAGCACTGTAAACAACACCTTCCATCCCTTTGTTAATGATTGAGAGCAAACGGCTGGGTCAGTAATTAGAAAATTGCAATTGTCACACTGCTATTTAAAGAAAGGTTAGCGAGGGAAGCAAGGCAATTATAGATTGGTTAGCCTAACAGCAGTTGTCAGGAAATTACTAGAGTGTACATTTGAAGATAGAGTGTCTGATCACCTTGAAAAGTGACAGCCAATCAGAGAGAGCCAGCGTGGATTTGTAAAAGGTCGATCATGCTTGATGAACCTGATCAAATATTTTGTGGAGGTAACTAAAGTAGAGAACAGGGGAACCTGAATGGATGTTATTCAGATGAACTTCCAGAAAGCACTCAGCAAAATCTCTTGTAACTGATTGTTGGCTAAACTTGAAGCTCATAGAATTTAGGGAAATTATTGACCTGCTTCGGACGTTTGTTTAGTGGCAGGAGATAGACAGCAGGGATAATGGGCAGATCATCTAACTGGCAGGATGTGATGGCGCCGTCCCACAGGAACCTCAACTATTCACCATATTTATTAATGATTTAGATGACTGGATCGAAAGCCACATATAATTGACATACTCAATATTGCCATTGAAATAAAACATCAGCCATATTGTAATCATGCATATTTTAAGCATAACTTTACAAAAAAAAAATTCCGTGACTGTGTAAAACTATTTCAATATTGGTGAGCGTGAGGTGTCCAATTTGGACTTAAAAAGATTACAGTACTTTCTACATGGTGAAAAGCCGGATGCAGCACAGGGAAAATAGACTTCAGGGTCATGGGAAAGTACAGGAACGAAAATCAAAGCAGCCAATGGAATACTGGGATTTATGTCTAGAGGAATGGAATACAAGGGTGAAGAAATGATGCTGCAGTAAAAAAAAAACTGGTCAGGCCCCATCTGGTGCAATGTTAAGCTATGGGCAATATGCTTTGGGAAGGATATGTTGACCAAGGAGAGTGTGCAGCATAAAAGATGCGAGAATGATTCCTTGGCTTCAAATGTTTCTGTTTTTTATTCATTCATTTGATGTGGGTGTCGCCGGCAAGGCCAGCATTCATTGCTCATGCCTCGTTACCTTTCACAACTGGGTGACTTGTTAGGCTATGTAAGAGGACAGTTAAGAGTCAACAGCATTGCTGTAGGTCTCTGGTCACATGTCGGCCAGACCAGGTAACAATGGCAGATTTCATCCCCTAAGGATATGACGAAACAAGATTTTTTTAAATAATAATCGACAATGGTTTTATGGTTACCATTACTGAGACTAGTTTTTAATTCCAGATTTATTAACTGAATTTAAATTCCACGAGCTGCGATGGTGGGAATTGAACCAGCGTCTCCAGAAGTAGCCTGGAACTCTGGATTGCTAGTCCAGTGACATTAGCACCACGCCATTGCCTCCCCTCATTATGAAGAAGGATTACACAAACTGTGGCTGGGTTCCCTGAAATTTATAAGAGTCATGTCCTTTCACATTCCCAGCCTATGTCTTCCAGCTGCTGGAAAGTCTTTGGGAATTCTGCAGGTGAGCTACTTGCCACAGAATGCCGATCATCTGACCTGCTCCACTCGCCACTACATTATTGTGAATGGTCTAGTTCAGTTTCTTGTCAATGACAACACCCAGTAGGATTTGATGGTGGTAGTGAATTTACTGATTATAATAGCAAGGGGAGATGATATTGTCTCTCTTGTTGGAAATAGTCATTAACTGACACGGAGGTGGTGAGTGTGTTACTTTCTACCCATCAGCCCAAGTCTAAATAATGTCCGGATTCTTGATGTAATTGGGCATGAACTGTTTCTTAATCCAAGGAATTGTGAATGGAACTAAAGACCATGCAATTCTCAGCAAAAAGCCCAACTTCTGACATTTTGATGGTGGGAAGGTAACTGACGAAGCACCAGAAGATAGTTGGGCCTCAAAGAACAATTAGGAAACACATTTTTCTATAAAAACAGCGGCAATCTGGAACATTCCCTAACAACGTCCAAAGTAAAGAGCTGTGGATGTTACATCTAATCTAAATTTTCAAGACTAATATTGATAGCTTTTTGTAAGCTCGGTGTATCAAGGAATCTGGTTCAAAGCCAGGTAAAGAGACTTGAAGAACATATCAGGTATGATCGAACTGAATGATCGAACAGGCTGGTGCAACTGAAAGCTCTGTACTGATAATGTGGATATGTGTCCGATCCTGTCATATTTAGCGGGTAAAATGCACACATTCTATAAAATAACTTTGTAATCTTTCACTTATGGCCTGATTGCACTGAGCAGTGCTGGAGTACAGCCGTTCTTTTATACCCTGCCGTTCAGTTAGTGTTAACGTGGGCACAGTGGAGCAGTGGTTTGCATCACAGCTCCAGTGACCTGGGTTCAGTTCTGGGTGCTGTCTGTGTGGAGTTTGCATGTTCTGCCTGTGAATGCATGGGGTTCTGCCGCGTGCTCTGGTTTCATCCCACAGTGAAAGACTTGCAGGTCGAAAGTAAATTGACCATTGTAAATTAACCCAACTGTGGGTAGGTGCTAGGAGAGTGGAAGGTAATGTAGGATTAGTAGAAATGGGTGGTTGTTGGTCGACAGACAGTCGGTGGGCCGAAGGGCCTGCTTCAGTGCAGTATGATAAGAATACTAACGTGGGCAGGGAGGGTCAGAAGGCTATTGTAATGTCGGATCATTCGTGGTGTTCAAATTAAAGTATCGAAATAGGCCAGTGCATATTCATTTAGTCAACTCCCAACTGTTGCAGCCAATATTCAATATTCAATTCTAAATATACATTCGGTGCAGTGGTAAACAAACTTGCGAAAATTCTGCTTCTTGCAAAATTAATGTTAAGATTCAGAACCATCTTGTTTACCAGTCATTGTGGGTATTTTGTGCCACGTTACACCAGACCTTTAGCAGTAATAATAAACTATAATGACTAGTTTAGATATGAACCTTACAGACAGAAACATGGGAATGCCACCTTCCTCAGTTTTCCACATATTAAGCAGGGAGTTGTCTGCTTTTCAGTAAGTCTGTACTCACCGGAACAGATCACACTGGCATCGTTCCTGTGGCTGCACTCCTGCTGAGTTCCTTGAAAAAGACGGCAGTCTAATAAACTGGTCTCATTTCCAGTACATTCAAAGATATCAGACCGTACGAGCCCAGTGCCCTCTCCAAAATGAGCATATCTTGGCACCGACACGGCGACTCCACACTGAAGCAGACTGCAGACCACATTGGCGTCTTTCAAATCCCAGTCAAGGTCACACACTGTCCCCCAGTTTTCACCGTACTGAATCTCCAGTCTGCCTGAGCATGGGGAGTCTCCGGATGTTAGTCGAGGATATCTGTGATCTGAATAAGCGTATTATATCATAATTAGCATAATACGTTAATAATCACAATAATACATAGATTTTTATTTCAATACACATCTGATTAATCACAGATCTGGCACGAGCCGTTCTCAGATTCTGTTCAAAACTGATGATGCTGGGTTTCCTGTATCACGACTGCTTATAATGTGACAGGACTATAATCTTTAAAATGTGCCTATATTTATTTATAACTTACCCAGTCGCCGTCACTGTATCAGCAGTTAGAACTGGGCAAGAAGTATTGTGTGACAAGAACTGGTGCTGGGAGTACTCCAACATCTACACCTAGGTCATTAATAACAATAGTAAAGAGCAATCCTCCCCAACACCAATCCCTGTGGGTCACCACTGGTGATCAGTCTCCAAACAGAATAATTGGTTCAACCTAGCATATCATTATTGCTGATTATGGTGTATTCTCCTCTACACTGAGGAGAGAAAATGCAGATTAAAGTACCACTTTGTCAAACACTTCCGTTCTGTCCTCATTTCCCAGTGGCCTCCCATTTTCGTTCTTCCCTTCATTACTTTGGCCACCTACACTGTTCCAACCATGCTCAACACAAATCTTGGCAATAGTGTTGTGCCTTTTTCCTGGCCATTGCAACCTCTAGTCTGAACAGTGACTTTATTATCTCCGGTATACTGCTATAGTCAGTTCAGAGTCAATCCCTTTGGTGTGGGACTGGAGACAAGTGTAGACCCAGACTGGGGAAGGTGTGCTTCCTGATGGGGCATTTGTTAACCAGTTGGGGTTTTCGTAACAAAACAACAACTTCATGGTCATCTTTTCCTGATTTCTTTTTTCAATTTTTCCGATTTTTATAACTCTCCATGAAATTCTGAGATTTCTGCAGTTGGATTTGAAGATGTGTTTATCTACATTATGAATCCAGTATTTCACTAAACTACCATCCTTCTTGAAGACCTAAAACTACTGTTGTTCATAGTTAACATAAATGATTTCGACTCAGAAAAAGGACGTACAATTGTAATATTCACTAATGACATTGACTTGGAGCAATAGTTAATACAAAGGCAGATTGTGAGAAAAATACTTCATGTTAACGAAATTGTAAATGAATTTTCATGCAGATAAATGTACACTTACACATTTGGGTAGGAAGACTGAGAACCCATACTCCTTGGACAATGATAATCTAAATTGTGTCACGGAGCAATGGGACTCAGGGGTGCAGATATAAAAATCAATAAAATAGCAATACAGGTTAACAAAGCTCTGGAAAATACAAAAAAAATGAGTTTTATTAAAGAGAGATACGTTGAAAGGGGAGTCACACCCAGCACAAGGAAAGATTTGGTGTTGATTGGGAGTAGGTTGATTGGGTACTAACCAGTCAGTGTTTCCCTACTTTTCTAGGCAGTGTGCAACTGAGCAACTTCACACCATATCAGTTGAATCCTAGTGCTGTAACTGCTGTAATTGTACTGGATCAGCTTGGCTAGAGTTGTCGCTAGTTTTAGAGCACTGATCTTCAGCACAACAGCTGGAGTGTTATCAAGCCTTTAACTTTTGCTTTGTGCTGCGTGCTCAGCCGCTTCTTAATGTTGTGTGCCGTAATCTTCGGAATGGACCAAACAACAGAACGCATTTGCACAGCGCTAACCCATTGACATGAATTGTCACACAATACTTCTCAACTTTTGTCAGTCTGAATAACTACCTTTAACCCACACTTTGTTGACTTTTTTGTAGCCAGTTTGCTACAGTCTGTCATGATCAACCTTCAAAGCCCTTCGTATGCAAATAATTACCCTGAAACCACATTCACAGTTTTAAGTTTAAAAACTGGACAGGCAGTTTGTGACCAACAAGCTGCAGCAGTCAGCATATAATCATAGAATGTTGACAACACAGAAGGAGGCCATTCAGCCCGTTGTGTCCATGCTGGTTATCTGTAAGAGGACCTCACTAGTCCTATGCTTCTGCCCTTTCTACATAGACATGCAAAGATTTGCTCTTCAGGTGCTTGTCCAATTGCATATTGAAAGCCACAATTGAATCTGTCTCCATCAGACTCGCAGGCAGAACATTCCAGATCCTAACCACTCACTATGTTAATAATTCTTTCCTCATGTCACGGTTGGTTCTTTTCCCATCCACCTTATAACAGTGGCCTCAGGTTATTGACCTTTGTGCCAAGAGGAAAGGTTCCTCTCTATCTACTCTGCCTGGACCACTCATGATTTTGAATAACCTCAATCAAATTTCCTCGCAGCCTTCTCTGTTCTAAGGAGAGCAACCACAGCTTCTCCAATCTATCATTATAACTGAAGTCTTTCATCCCTTGAACATTCCTTGTAAATCCTTTCTGCACACACTATTAAGCATTCACATTCTACTAAAGTGCCATATTCAGAATTGTACACAATCGATCAGTTGAGGTGAAGCCAGTGTTTCACAAAGGTTCATAATAACTTCCTTACTTTTGTACTCCATGCCTCTATTTAAAAAGACCAACATCCCTATTAACCACTTTCTCAACCTGCCCTGCTCCATTCAACTATTTGATCCCAAATACTCCCAGATCACTCTCGTCCTGCAGTCACTTTCGAACTGTACCCTTCAAAAGAGACTGGCAACTAGCATTAAAAGAAGTTCCAATATTTTTTATAGACAGATAACTAGCAAAAAGTTGGTAAAAGGAGGAGTGGGGCCGATCAGGGACCAGAAAGCGGATTTAATATGGAGGTAGCGGGCATAGCTGAGCTATTAACTGAACTCTTTGCATCTTTCTTTACCAAGGAAGAAGATACACCTCAGGCAATAGTAAAAGAGCAGGCAATTCACATACTAGAGGGGTTTAACATTAATAAAGAGGATGTTTTAGATATACCCTGTTCTATACGAACATACGGATGAACATACGAGTTAGGACCAGGAATAGGCCACTCGACCCCTCGAACCTGCTCCACCATTCAATAAGTTCACGGCTGTACTGATTACTCCACATTTCCACCTACCCACGATAACCTTCCACCTCCTTGGTTATCAAGAATCTATCTACCTCTGTTTTAAAAAAATTCAAAGACTCTGCTTCCACTGACTTTTGAAGAAGAGAATACAAAGACTCACGAATCTCTGAGAGATAGAAATTCTCCTCATCGCTGTCTTAAATGGGCGACCCCTTATTTTTCAACTGTGACCCCTAGTTCGAGATTCTGCCACCAGGGGAAACATCTTTTCCACATCCACCCTGTCAAGACCCCTCAGGATTTTATATGTTTCAATCAAGTCGCCTCTTACTCTTCTAAATTCCAGCGGATACCAGCCTAGTCTATCAAATCTTTCCTCGTACAACAGGTCACCCATTCCAGATATTAGTCTAGTAAACCTTCA
Source organism: Heterodontus francisci (assembly GCF_036365525.1). NCBI lineage: Eukaryota > Metazoa > Chordata > Chondrichthyes > Heterodontiformes > Heterodontidae > Heterodontus > Heterodontus francisci. The sequence continues at coordinate 117,170 of NW_027140118.1, forward strand.
CTGTACTGCCTCCAAGGCATTTACATCATTCCTTAAATAAGGAGACCAGTACTGTACACAATACTCCAGATGTGGTCTCAGCAATAACCTGTAAAGCTGAAGCATAGCCTCCCTATTTTTGTATTCAATTCCACTCACGATAAATGATAACATTCTACTAGCTTTCTTAATTACGTGCTGTACCTGCATACTAATGTTTTGAGATTCATACACTGGGACAAGCAGATCCCTCTGCATCTCAGAGCTCTGCAATCTCTCACCATTTATATGATATGCTTCTCTTCTATTCTTGTTGCCAATATGGACAATTTCACACTTTCCCACATGAAACTCCATTTGACAGGTCTTTGCCCACACACATAACCTATCTATATCCGTTTGCAGACTCCTTATGTGCTCTTCACAAGTTACATTCTTACCTATCTTTGTGTCATTAGCAAATTAAGCAACCATATCTTCGGTTCCTTCATCCAAGTCATTGATACAAATTGTGAAAATGTGATGTCCCAGCACAGATCCCTTTGGCACACCACTCGTTACATCTTGCCAACCAGACAATGAGCTATTTATGCCTACTCTCTGCTTCCTGTTAGCTACCCAATCTTATATCCATGCCAATATGTCACCCCCTACACCATGAGATTTTATTTTCAGCAATAACCTTTGATATGGCACCTTATCAATGCCTTCTGGAAATCTAAGTACAATATATCGAGCGTTTTCCCTTCATCCACAGCACTTGCAACTCCCTCAAAGAACTCCAATCACTTGCTTAAACGTGATTTCCCTTTCACAAAAATATGTTGACTGTGCCTGATGACCTTCAATTCATCTAAATGCCCTGCTATAACATCTTTAATAATAGTTTGTAACATTTTCCCTCAGACAAATGTTAAAATAATTGGCCTGTAGTTTCCTGCTTTATGTATTCCTTCCTTTCTGAATAAAGGCTTTGCATTTGCTATTTTCCAAACTAAAAGAACCTACCCCGAATCCAGGGAATGTTGGAAAATTAAAATTAACGCATCAACTATCTCACTAGCTACATCTTTTAACACCTCAGGATGAAGTCCATCAGGACCCGGGGACCTGTCAGTTCGCAGTTCCAACAATTTGCTCAGTACCATTTCCCTGGTGATTGTAACTTTTTTGAGTTCTTTCCTCCCTTCCATTTCCTGACTTACAGCTAATACTGGGATGTTACCTTTACCCTCAATATTGAAGACCGATGCAAAATATCTGTTCAATTCACCTGCCATCTCCTTATTACCCATAATTAATTCCCCAGGCTTATTTTTTACAGGATAAAAGCTCACTTGGTTAACCCTTTTCTTTTTTGAACAATATCTATAAAAACTCTTACTATCTGACATTATATTTCTATCTAGCTTTCTCTCGTACTCTAATGTTACCTTCCTTATCAATCTTATAGTCGTTATTTGCTTTTTTGTATATATTCTGTCCAATCATCTGACCTGCCTCCCATTTTTGTGCAATTATAGGCTTTTTCTTTAAGTTTGATACGACCTTCAACTGTTTTACTTAACCACAGATTGCGGTCCCACTCTTGGAATGTTTCTTTCTCATTGAATTGTATCTACTCTGTATATTCTGAAATATTCCCCTAAATATCTCCCACTGCATCTCTATTATCCCTTCACCTGATTTGCCAGTTCACTTTAGCTAGCTCTGCGTCCATGCCCTCATAATTGCCCTTATTTAAAGTACTAGTCATGGACCCACTCTTCTCTCCCTCAAACTGAATGTAAAATTCAATCATATCATGATCGCTGCATCCTAGGGGCGCCTTAACTATGAGGTCATTAATTATTGGTAGATCGTGGCACAATACCAGGTCCAGGATTGCCTGCTCTCTGGTTGGCACCGCAGCGTATTATTCCAAGAAATTATCCCGAAAATACTCTATGTACGCCTTATCTCGGCGACTTCGGCCATCTGCTTTTTCGAGCTACATGTAGGTGAAAATCCCCCCATAATTATCGGTGTACCTTTCGGACAAGCTTCCATTATTTATTCCTTTATACTCCGTCCCACAGTGTGGTTAAGGTTAGGTGGTCTGTACACCACTTCTGACAAGTGACTTCTTGCCTTTATGAATTTTCATCTCTACCTAAACGGCTTCCACATCCTGGTCTGCTGAACTTAGTTCATCCCTCACTATTGCGCTAATACCATCATTATTTAACAGAGCGACCCCTCTACCTATTCCTAGCTTCCTGTCCTTCCTAAATACCATGTATCCTACAATATTCGGTTCCCAAACTATATAGTGTACAGGACACAATTTCAAAGTTTGCAGATGACACAAATTTTGGAAGCATTGAGAACTATGAGGAGGATAGTGCGGATCTTCAAAAGGACATTGACAAGTTCGTGGAATGGGCAGGCAGGTGGCGGATGAAGTTCAATGCAGAGAAATATGAAGTGATTCATTTTGGTAGGAAGAACATGGAGATAAATGAAAAAATGAAGGGATCAATTCTAAAGGGGTTGCAGGAGTAGAGGGGCCTTGGTTGAATAGTGCATACGTCATTGACGGTGGCAGGTTGAGCGAGCGTTTAATAAGGCGTTCAGTGTCCTGGGCTTTATTAATATGTGCATGGAGTACAAGAGTAAGGAAGTTTTGTTGAACTTATATAAGATACTAGTTCGGCCTCAGCTGGAGTATTGGGTTCAGAGCTGGGCTCCGCACTTGGGGAAAGATGTGAGGGCATTGGAGAGAGTATGGAGACGTTTCATGAGGATGGTTCCAGGGATTGAGGAATTTCAGTTATGAAGCTAGATTGGAGAAGTGATGTCTGTTTACCTTGGAGAAGAGAAGGCGGAGAGTTGATTTGATCGAGGTATTCCAAATCATGAGGGTTCTCTATCTACTCTATGGAAATGTCGCAATCTCAAGCCAACTCTCCATTCATCAACCCAGCAGCCGCTACCGGGCATGTACTGTCAGCCCGGCTGTCCATCTGCAATGATCGCTTGGCCTCAAATCTGATATAGTACACAGATTGTGAAGGTGAGACTGGGGAGCAGGGGAGGGAGGGAGGTTTATCAGCCTCGTGGAGCCGTAGTAATGGGTCCGCAGTAATTGTGGGTATCACAAGAGGAAAATGCTCAGAAAGATCCCACTTACAGGGTGGGAACTGTTTCCACTGGTGAAAGGATCGAGAAGGAGAGGGCACCGATTCAAAGCATTTGGTAAAAGAAGTAAAAGTGACATGAGGAAAATCTTTTTCATGCAGCGAGTGTTTCAGATCTGGAATGTTTACCTGAGAACGCGGCGGAGACATGTTCAGTTGAAGCATTCAAAAGAGAATTAGACAGTTCTATGAAAAGGAAGATTGTACAGACTTATGGAGAGAGGGTAATGGAACTGAGTGAATGTCTCTTTCAAAGAACCCATGCAGACATGATAGGCCGAATAACCCCCTTCCGCTCTTCAGCAGTTCAGTGATTCTGTGATATCGCCTCTCCTCCGTGTTCCAACCAGAATGTATCAGTTCACACTTCTCTGCATGAAATTGCATCTGCCACCTGTCCGTCCATTTCACCAGCCTCTTTTTGACCTCTTGAAGTCTATCACTATCCTCCTTACAGTAACTGATCAGGATTTCAGGAAAAGATTAGAGATACAGCAGTGAAACAGGCCCTTCGGCCCACCGAATCTGTGCCGAACATCAACCACCCATTTATACTAACCCTACACTAATCCCATATTGCTACCAAACATCCCCACCTGTCCCTATATTTCCCTACCACCTACCTATACTAGTGACAATTTGTACTGGCCAATTTACCTATCAATCTGCAAGTCTTTTGGCTTGTGGGAGGAAACCGGAGCACCCGGAGAAAACCCACGCAGACACAGGGAGAACATGCAAACTCCACACAGGCAGTACCCGGAATCGGACCCGGGTCCCTGGAGCTGTGAAGCCGCGGTGCTAACCAGTGCGCCACTGTACCGCCCTACTCGCTTTTCTTCCAATAGTTCAACGGTGCTGAGTTTAATCGTTGCAACTGCTTCCTGAACTATCTTAGCTCTTTTGTTCAATATTCTGTGCATTTCACTTTCTTAATATTTGCCAAAATGTAAATGGCAATGCGCACGCAGCGGTGGGATCTTACAGAGCCGTTTCCTCTTTGTGATACTCCCAAAAACTGTGGACCCATTACTTTGGCTCCCCAAGGCTGAGAAATCTGACTCCCTCCCTCCCCTGCTCCCCAGTCTCAGCTTCACAATCTGTGTAATATATCAGATCTGAGGCCAAGCGATCATTGCAGGTGGACAGCTAGGCTGACAGTACATGCCCGGTAGCGCTGCTGGGTTGATGAATGGATAGTTGGATTAAGATTGCGAAATTTCCTGCGGTTCAGCTCATTCACTGCAGCTTTAGGGAAAATCTCAATGGAAAGTGCTTTGTCTGTATTGCAAATGTGCTGAGTATCAGGTATTTACTGCTCCCGGTGGAGAATGTTTATGAAATATATTACTAATGATATAAGTTTGAACAGTGAACATAACATTAATGATAATTTTAACCAGAGATTACTGGAATTATTATCATCTGATTTTCCAGGTACGGACCGACCCGGATTGTTTTATTTTCGCTTCTTCATAGATTCTATCAGCTGCGGCGGCAGATGAGAAACTGAGAAAGATTTTTACCTGAGCAGATGACGCCGGCATCATCGGAGTGTGACCAGGAATAGTGATCCCATTGATATGATTCACAGTCCCGCAGAGCGGCCTCGGTTCCGCTGCACGCTACATCAGCCGTCACAACGGGTCCGGTCCCTTCCCCAAAGTGAGCCCAGCCCGGTTCAGAGACCGCGGTCCCGCAGCCCAGCTCCCGACACACAACAGCTTCGTCCAGCAGGTCCCAGTACGAGCCATACACAGTCCCCCACTGTCCCCTGTAGTGAATCTCCACTCTCCCAGCGCACCGACTGCCCCCATTCACCAGTCTCAGCTTCACCGTCTAGGTAAAATATCAGAAATATCTTCAAGCGGTCATGGTGTGTTAAACCCACAGGTTCCCAGCGAACGGACCCTCCCTATTCACTCGGCATGAATTGATAGGAACATCGGTCTGCACCCTGGACCCTAATAAAACCCAGAGTAAATATTACACATGAAGAAAAAGGAAAGGGAATTACTAATAAACAGTGCAAACCAGCAGGGAACCGGGCGGCAGCGAGATATTCCCACCAACACAGAGGCTCCAATGGGATCTGGATAGGGACAAACTCATAATATATTTAACCTGCAGAAGTGGGGAGATGGGCGTGGTTGGTATGATCACATGTTTACGTGCTCAGTACTGAATGGACGAACACAGTGAGATCCCAGCACTTGGAAAGAGCAGAGGAAATTGCACCCTCACCCACCATAGCCAATAAAGACAGGGCTGGATGGTGATGTGATCTGGAGATCAGCGCAGATTGGTGAGGTGGATCGTTGGACTGGTAACAGTGTCAGTGGAGCTGATAATTCACACTCTGCTCTTCAGACACCCTCAGTTATTGCCCCTCGACATGAAGCGAGCAGTCATCTCTCAGCTAGGTAACAGTGTCAGTGGAGCTGATAATTCACACTCTGCTCTTCAGACACCCTCAGTTATTGTCCCTCCACATGAAGGCAGCAGTCATCTCTCAGCTAGAATTAAAGACCTTTGCTAACATTATGAGGGACACACTCCCTTTCTGGCTCGCAACCGGGCAGCGGGTTATTCCGTGATCAAAAATAGTACAGAGATTGTCGTCCAAGCTTAATATTTAATGGGATGGATTAGAGCAAAGAGATAACAGGTCGTGTGAAAATAATGGGCGATTACCTGACGGGTCAGCCTGACTGTTCCCAGGTCTGCCTGAAATAAGAAGTTAACAATTAGAGTTCACTGGGACAAGAAAGGAATGACAATGTCAGAAAGAAAAGACACAAATACAACTAACTGCAGGGTCATTATTCCTTTCGCTTTGCAGAAGAAATTATACCGGGATCTGTGATTTCATTTCTTAACACCCAAAATAAAATTTCTGCAACAAATTAATATTGGTAATGGGCCAAAATGTAGCCAGAAATGTTTTCACATATACACACACTGACACCTGGATACACTGTCTCCTTGTGGTGACGGTGGGTGGTCTCCATGTATTCCCAGTGTGAAGGTGCTCTGAGAAGGCGGTGTTGATGGTCCTCTCCCTTATAGAATCTTACAATGAAACAGCACAGATGGACGCCATTCGGCCCATGGTGCCTATGCTGTCTCTTTGTCAGAGCTGTCTAGTTAGTCCCATTGCCTTTCCCCGTCGCCCTGTAAATTTGTGCTGATGGTGCTCTGACCCGTGTGTAGGTACCCTGAGAAGAGGGTGGTGATGTAACCGCCTTTAAACCCACTGGTGATGGCACTCTCAGTGAATTCAGCATTCCGATCCAAAGTTCGAGAAGGAATGGGAACATTTAAATTCAATTAAAGATTTTCTGATCCTGTGGTAAATTTCAATGCCTTTTAATTTACTGCATAATCTTCCACTGGGAACTTTCAAAGTTTCTATAAAGGTGTAATTGGCCCTTTCTGTTTTTCCATAAAATATATAGCTTCCTCAACCAAAACAAAACAACATGAAGGGTCTGTCAGCCTCCAACTCCGTGCTGACTGTTTCTTACTAAGTTGCTGCTGCTCTGATTCTCTTGTAAGCTGCCCTCGCCGACGTGCCTTATTCTTTTACCCGTTAATGATGTTCGATCAATGGTCCTCCCGTTTACTGGGTAAACGTTCCTGCTTTTGAAAAATGCAGTCAGTCGGTTGACATGCACCCAATCTCCAAGATCACAATGTGTCTCACAGATCTACAGGTGTTTTTACTATTCACAGCATTATATACTATAGACGGTGTGTTGACATGTACCCAATCCCCCTGATCACAATGTGTCTCACAGATATCCACGTGTTTTTACTATTCACAACATTATATACTGCAGACGGTGTGTTGACCTGTACGCAATCCCCATGATCACAATGTGTCTCACAGATCTCCAGGTATTTTTACTATTCACAGCGTTACATACAAAAGACGGTGTGTTGACCTGTACCCAATCCCCCTTATCACAATATGTCTCACAGATCTCCAGGTGTTTTTACTATTCACAGCATTATCTACTATAGACGGTGTGTTGACCTGTACCCAATCCCCCTGATCACAATGTGTCTCACAGATATCCACGTGTTTTTACTATTCACAACCGTATATACTGTAGACGGTGTGTTGAACTGCACCCAATCCCCCTGATCACAATGTGTCTCACAGATCTCCAGTGTTTTTACTATGTACAACATTATATACTATGGACGGTGTGTTGACCTGTACCCAATCTCCCTGATGACAATGTGTCTCACAGATCTCCAGGTATTTTTACTGTTCACAACATTATATACTGCAGACGGTGCGTTGACCGATACCCAATCTCCCTGATGACAATGTGTCTCACAGATCTCCCGGTGGTTTTCTATTCACTACATTACATACGACAGAAAGTGTGTTGATCTGCTCCCAATCTCCCTGAGCACAATGTATAGAACATAGAACATAGAACATAGAAAATAGAACATTACAGCGCAGTACAGGCCCTTCGGCCCTCGATGTTGCACCGACCTGTGAAACCATCTAACCTAAACTATTCCATTTTCATCAATATGTCTATCCAATGACCACTTAAATGCCCTTAAAGTTGGCGAGTCTACTACTGTTGCAGGCAGGGCGTTCCACGCCCCTACTGCTCTCTGAGTGAAGAAACTACCTCTGACATCTGTCCTATTTCTCTCACCCCTCAACTTAAAGCTGTGTCCCCTCGTGTTTACAATCACCATCCGAGGAAAAATACTCTCACTATCCACCATATCTAACCCTCTGATTGTCTTATATGTCTCTATTAAGTCACCTCTCCTCCTCCTTCTCTCTAACGAAATCAACCAAAAGTCCGTCAGCCTTTCCTCGTAAGACCTTCCCTCCATACCAGGCAACATCCTAGTGAACAAAAACAAAAACAAAAACATCCTAGTAAATCTCCTCTGCACCCTTTCCAAAGCTTCCACATTCTTCCTATAATGTGGTGACCAGAACTGCACGCAATACTCCAGGTGCGGTCTCACCAGAGTTTTGTACAGCTGCAGCATGACCTCGTGGCTCCGAAACTCGATCCCCCTACTAATAAAAGCTAACACACCATATGCCTTCTTAACAGCCCTATTAACCTGTGTCGCAACTTTCAGGGATTTATGTACCTGGATACCAAGATCTCTCTGTTCATCTACACTACCAAGAATCTTCCCATTAGCCCAGTACTCTGCATTCCTGTTACTCCTTCCAAATTGAATCACCTCACACTTTTCCACATTAAACTCCATTTGCCATCTCTCAGCCCAGCTCTCCAGCCTGTCTATGTCCCTCTGTAACCTGCAACATCCTTCGGCACTATCCACAACTCCACCGACCTTCGTGTCATCCGCAAATTTACTAACACACCCTTCTACACCCTCATCCAGGTCATTTATATAAATGACAAACAGCAATGGTCCCAAAACAGATCCTTGCGGTACACCACTAGTAACTAAACTCCAGGATGAACATTTGCCATCAACACCACCCTCTGTCTTCTTTCAGCAAGCCAATTTCTGATCCAAAGCACTAAATCACCTTCAATCCCATACTTCCGTATTTTCTGCAATAGCCTACCGTGGGGAACCTTATCAAACGCCTTACTGAAATCCACATACACCACATCCACGCCTTTACCCTCATCCACCTGTTTCATCACCTTCTCAAAAAACTCAATAAGGTTTGTGAGGCACGACCTACCCTTCACAAAACCGTGCTGACTATCGCTAATGAACTTATTCTTTTCAAGATGATTATAAATCCTATCTCTTATAACCTTCTCCAACATTTTCCCCACAACCGAAGTATGGCTCACAGGTCTATAATTACCAGAGCTGTCCCTACTCCCCTTCTTGAACAAGGGGACAACATTTGCTATCCTGCAGTCTTCCGGCACTATTCCTGTCGACAATGACGACAAAAAGATCAAGGACAAAAACTCTGCAATCTCCTCCCTGGCTTCCCAGAGAATCCTGGGATAAATCCCATCAGGCCCAGGGGACTTATCTATTTTCACACTTTCCAAAATTGCTATCACTTCCTCCTTGTGAACCTCAATCCCATCTCGCCTAGTCGTCTGAATCTCAGTATTCTCCTCGACAACATTTTCTTTCTCTACTGTAAATACTGACAAAAATATTCATTTAACGCTTCCCCTATCTCCTCTGATTCCACACACAACTTCCCACTACTATCCTTGATTGGCCCTAATCTAACTCTAGTCATTCTTTTATTCCTGATATACCTAAAGAACGCCTTGGGTTTTCCTTGATCCTATCCACCAATGACTTCTCATGACCTCTCCTTGCTCTTCTTAGCTCTCCCTTTAGATCCTTCCTGGCGAGCTTGTAACTCTCAAGCGCCCTAACTGAGCCTTCACGTCTCATCCTAACATAAGCCTTCTTCTTCCTCTTGACAAGCGCTTCAACTTCTTTAGTAAACCACGGCTCCCTCGCGCCCATCCCCTGCAGTTTCCTTCCCCAACGTACGCATCCTAAATCTTGCCTAATCGCGTCATATTTTCCTTTCCCCAGCTATAATTCTTGCCCTGCGGTATATACCTGTCCCTGCCCATCGCTAAGGTAAACCTAACCGAATTGTGATCACTATCACCAAAGTGCTCACCTACATCTAAATCTAACACCTGGCCGGGTTCATTACCCAGTACCAAGTCCAATGTGGCATCGCCCCTGGTTGGCCTGTCTACATACTGTGTCAGAAAACCCTCCTGCACACACTGGACAAAAACTGACCCATCTAACGTACTCGAACTATAGTATTTCCAGTCAATATTTGGAAAGTTAAAGTCCCCCATAACAACTACCCTGTTACTCTCGCTCCTGTCGAGAATCATCTTCGCTATCCTTTCCTCTACATCTCTGGAACTATTCGGACGTCTATAGAAAACTCCCAACAGGGTGACCTCTCCTCTGCTGTTTCTAACCTCGGCCCATACTACCTCAGTGGACGAGTTCTCAAACGTCCTTTCTGCCGCCGTAATACTCTCCTTGATTAACAATGCCACCCCCCACCCTCTTTTACCATCTTCTCTGTTCTGACTGAAACATCTAAATCCCGGAACCTGCAACATCCATTCCTGTCCCTGCTTTACCCATGTCTCCGAAATGGCCACAACATCTTCCCCCTGCCCTTCTGAGCAACAGGGACAGACTCTGTGCCAGAGACCTGTACCCCATTGTTTACCCCTGGTAAGTCGTCGTCCCCCCAACAGTATCCAAAACGGTATACCTGTTGTTGAGGGAAACGGTCACAGGGGATCCCTGCACTGCCTGCTGGTTTCCTCTCCTTCCCCTGACGGTAACCCATCTACCTACTTATTTCACCTGAGGTGTGACTACCTCCCTATAACTCCTCTCAATAACCCCCTCCAGCTCCCGAATGATCCGAAGTTCATCCAAATATGTAACCTCACTTACCCAGCAGTCCCGCGTGCGCTCCGCCTATATAGGAGAAATGCTCTGCTCCCGCTGTTCTCTCTCTCTCTCTGTGGCTTCCTATTTCTTGGCGCGCTTTTCAAAGCTCTGCTCCTGCTGTTTTCTCTCTCTCTCTGTGCCTTCCGATTTCTTGGCGCGCTTTTCAAAGCTCTGCTCCCGCTGTTCTCTCTCTCTCTCTCTGGCTTACGATTTCTTGGCGTGCTTTTCAAAGCTCTGCTCCCGCTGTACTCTCTCTCTCTCTGTGGCTTCCGATTTCTTGGCGCGCTTTTCAAAGCTCTGCTCCCGCTGTTCTCTCTCTCTCTCAGATCTCAGATCTCCAAGTGTTTTTCTGTTCTCAACATTATACACTATAGATGGTGTGTTGACCTGCTCCCCAGCTCGCTGGTGATAATATATCTTCCATGTATTGTTGTCTCTTTGTATACCCTGGTGATCTGGGCAACGGGACAACGATTCCTGTCCTCAGCTGTGCTTACCGAGTATCTTTCATGAGATACATTTTCCCAACTATAATCTCACTGGTCTCTTTATCCTCCTAATTCTATAATGTAAATAGCATGTGACTTCCTCCCAGTCCTGCAGCCTTAGCATTCCTACCAACTTTACCTGATAATAGTCAGTTCCCGCAAATTCCCCTTTTCCAGTGACCCAATGAGAGGCGAGGGGGAATAATCTTTCAGAATTTCCTGAAAAACTGTTCCAACCTCAGTGTTTCTGTAGAGTCCATGAATCTTCTTCAATCCACTCATTCATTTCTCCTACTCTTCATGCATTTATCATTTCAGCCTGTAACCATCCATGTCACGCCAGATTTTTTTTCCAGATAATCCAGTGGTTCAAGGAGCAAGCCCACGAGGGAAACAAGGGATGGACAATAAATGGGTGCAGACCAATATCGCCAGCATGACGACAGCGGTTCAAGAAAACACCCCGCCATCCCTTCCGGCAAAGAAGGGTTGCTCGGTAAATTCCGCCTGGCCAGCGAACTCATATCCCGAAAATGAATCTAAACAACCTGTAACCGGGACTCCCATTCTTGCCTATTCGACAAGTTTATCTCTTACTGTCTCAGAGAAATGTTCAGTCATACCCCTTTCTCAATCATTACTATTTTGCCATTTATCTACACTACTCATATCTGCTGATTCCTCCATTTTGCTCTTATATCCTTCCTCACAGTTTCTAACTGTTCTCATTGTTGTACTCGAAGAAGTTTGAATGCATTTCTTTGTGCACCGTTATCCAAATCACCTCTATATACAGAGAATATACCCAATATTCCCACACTCTTCTGGTCAGTCTCCGACCCTACGTAAACTTCAACAGATCTGAAACTCTGCTGCTGCTGTTATCCTGGTGCGGACTTTCCCGGTCACCCATTTCCCCTGCTCTTACTGACCGACAGCGACTCCCACTGCCCAGCACCTCAAATTTCAGTGGTCGCACGGTTAACTTCCTGATATTTAGACTAATGGTTTTGGTGCAAAACTGTTAAGTTATTTATACATGTTATACTTATGTTAACTTGCTATTGCACCATGTTACCACAAAGAGTAATAGATAAATATTAATTGGAAATAACAATAAATTCAAAGGAGGTGAACTGAAACGGGACAAACGTGGGATATTCAAAGCCCAGAATTGAAACTCTTGAATGAGTTACAAAACCAAGGATAGAGGTGGTTTAGGGGTTACAAAATACAGTCAATACAGAGAGTTTATAAGTGCATATTCCTCACGGCAGGTTACTCGGTGGGTCAAGAATCAAAATGATTATATCAAACTTTTTTAGGTCCAACTTGAACAACTTCCGCAATTAAGTGAGCTCTTTTAGATTTCAGAAGCAAATGAATTCAGATAATTACAGTTATTGTAGCTTACAACCACAAGCAAAGCACCGGACAGAAGGAAATCATATCAAACAATCCGGATTCAGTGCGTCAATAGCATTATCAGTAATTTTTAACAATCTATCTCCAAAACACATGAGCTAGTGCCTGAAGGAACGATACCATTGTTATAAATAACCAAACAGGCATCAAACATTTACAGAACTGAGACAAATTGTTCTGGGCACTGTCTGTTAATTTTAAATATGGAAAAGAATTCAGGATTTGTTCCACAAGTTTACCAGAGTATGGGACTTGTGGAAGGACATTAAAGAATTTAATAGGAGTAGGGTTAGGCCATACTGCCTACCCAGACGACTCCGCCGTTCAATAAGATCATGGCTCATCTATTGCCCCATCTCCACTTTCCCACCTTTCCCCAGAGATTGGGAAAAAACTCCAGATCTGTCATTAAACACTGCATCGCACGATACAAAAAGAATGGGACATGTGGAAAGAGATGCCGAAACACGTCTGGATGTTGAAAACTGCATCAAATGTATGAATCATGTAGAAATAGATTGAGAAATACTAATTATTACACAACACCGTGCACAACAATGTATGAAACAGAAAGCATGATTTATTATAAAAAATGATAGTTTTGAAGATTGTCGGTGACCAAATAAAACAGTTCACACACCGAATCCCCCTGAAACCAGTAGCATCATTTCTGGAGGGTGTAATTGATAACTCTAGTAATAATCAGTACAAATGAACCAATATTGGATTCCACCTCCAGTTAATATAGTATAAAATATTTATTGTCCATTCTGAATATTCCAAATGCTGTACACAATATTTAATCTAATTCTCTGTATGACACGGCACTTCACTGAGAAATTCCGTGGACAGAAATCTCAATGTGGGATGAGTCGACTGGATGGAGATCCCGGTATTCTGCAGTTCTGACTCCCATAAACTCGATTGTAACACTGACTACTTTTTACTTCCAGGAGTCTCCGTTTTAAACGCCTGATTAGAACTTTAACTCCAGTCTGCTGCGTCTGTACGAGAGTCTTAGGAAACAACATAAAACCGACTCTTACGGTGTTTATATTCAATTTTGGTACTAAAACTAAATTTAACTCATATCTCCTCTGGAAATGCAATTAAATGTTAATCAGATGACAAATATTAGTTCAATTTTTGCTGTCAACGACAAAAATGGATAACATTTCCCTATTTGAAATCAAACAGGACAAAATGTATTTAATGACAAATTTATAAATTAAGGAAACTGTTTCAATATTCACTTTATACGATCTCAATAAATGACAAATTAAAATAAATATGCACTTTCCTATAAATTGATTTTGATCTGGTGCGGATTGCTAAAAACAAAAATTCAGGGAGTCAGCTGCATTTTATACTTTCCTTCTGTTCTGTGGCTTGCAGAAAATATTCTTAAATTACTTTCAAGATCAGGATTTTACAACACAATCCCTTTTACAAAACCAAAAGAAAATTCATCACGGAAGTATGTAATAACATTTAGGGAGTGTTTCCCTGTCGTGAACCTGCATTTGTTGTCGATAGACATTAACAAATGTAACCAAACCCGCTCTGGAAACAGTGAGAAACTGAATGGAATCATCGACCGAAAAACTCTGAAAAAATATTGAGCAGGTGGAAGGAGACTATTCATGATATCTCATGAAACACTTCACGATGCTTTACAAAAAAGGAGCATGTGGAAGGAGACTTTGTCACACTAATCATTATTTGACACTGTACATACGAATATGTGAAATAAGTTGAGAATTTATAATACAAAGTTCGAAAGTTTCAAGGTCATCATTAAGTAAACAATAATAAATGGAAAATCTTCCGCAGATTTTGGAATATTCACTAACATTATCTTTTGGACAGGCACTTCACAATTACAGTAATAACTGATGCTAATTCAAGTAATATTGGTTCTGTCTCTAGTTAATATATTATACAATATTTATAGATCATGTACAACACTCTAACGTGGAACAAACTTATTTAAATTATTTCAGTTCCACTCAATGTATCATCTAGTGTCAGACAGCACTTCTAATGTGAAATACCTGGGACAGAAATGCCCGTGTGGGTTCAGTCAGCAGTAGATTTAGCTTTGACTGCTGTTCTATAATCTCTGTGTTCCCATGGACCCCAGACCCCAAACCCCGAGACCTTCTATTCTCACTCTGATCACATTCTGCTGCTCGATTGCTGTGTTTATATAATCTGCTGAGAATTTCAACTCCAGTCAGTCGTGTCGGTACAATAGCCGCAGAGGACCACATAAAATAAATTGCCACGTGATTTGTTTTCAATTTTGGATTTAAATGATAGTTTCACACATGTCCCACCAGGGAATTGAGAAGACGTGTTAATCAGATGTAAGATATTATAAAAACAATGATTTCTGATAGAGAAAGAATGGATAATTGTTCTGTATTTAATATTGATAGAATGTAAAATCAAGCCAACAGCCCAAGATCCGTATTCAATGCGAATTCCACAAATGATATAAACTATTTCAATATTCGCTTCATATGACAGCAATGAAACATTGTTTATTTGTCATAAAGCATGCCTGCTTTTTAAAAATCATTCGGAGCAACTAGCGATTGGAGAAAAGGATACAGGGAGTCATGTGCACTTCATTTTTTTATCTTTTCAGTGGCTTGAATAATTTTTTTTTAACTAATCCACAAAACAGGATTTTACTCTCCAATTAGTTAATATTCACGGAAGTATAATTCGCTAAATACATAAAGTATTGGATAGCACTCAGACTAAATTTTCCTGTCAGTAAACCAATAAAGTTTCAATAGACAGAGATTAATGAATGTAACCAAACACACACGGTAAATAGTGAGAAACAGACTGAATCATCAATGGAATAAAACAACAAATATGCAACAAGCATGAGCTGTTGGAGCAATAATAAAGAACATTATCACGCACTCATTACACACTACATGACACTGTGTAAAAATATGTGATTGGGAAAACTGAACTATCTTTAGGTACTGTACATACAAATGGAGGATATATAATAATGAATTTAATGTAAAAGATACTAATTTTGAAGATCATCACTAACTGATCAATAAGACAGAGCAAATTCCCCAACGATTCAGGAACTTTCAGTAACGCCATTTTTTGCAGAGTGCACTTTATAATTATACTAACAATGAAAACAAATTGACAAATTTTGGTTCCATCTACATTTGAGAGGAATTATAGATTGAATATTACACTTCAAAACTGAACAAACTATTTTAAAATATTTTGTCTCATGAACTGTATCACTAGAAGAGCAGACAACATTTGTATTGAAAAATATCTGTGACAGAAATGTGTGTGGCGGTTAATGTCAGCCGTCGAAGCAGTTTTGACTGGTGCTCGACACTCAGTGAGATAACTTACACACAGACTCATATTCAGTCTATTCAAACAAAGACGGCGCTCTACTTCTAACAGTCTCGCTTTAAATAATCAGATTAGAATTTCAATTCCAGCTGGCTGTGTCAGTGTAAAAAACGCAGTGCGGGACGGCGGGGGGAGTGGGAGGGGGGCGGGTAATAAAACAAACTGCCTTGGTCTTTGTGCCCAACACAAATTCAACTGGGAATTTAAAATTCCCGTTAATGAGATGTAGAATATTCCAAACTTGTTTACTGTCACCAATACAATATTACTGTCAGCAATAACTCAATTGTTAGCACTCTCGCCTCTGAGTCAGGAGATGGTGGGTGCAAGTCTAATTCCAGAGACTTGAGCACAAAATGTGGGCTGCCACTTCAGTGCAGTACTGAGGGTGTGCTGCACTGTCCAAGATGATTTCCATCGGAGGAGAAGTTAAACTGAGGCCCCGTCAGCTCTTTCAGATGCAGTATTTGGAGAAAGGGCAGGGGAATTATCCCTAGTGCTCTGAGGAATGTTGATCCCTCAATCAACATCACACACACACACTAAAGGTATTCTGGCCATTATCACATTGATGTTTGTCGGAGCTTGCTCTGTGCAACTTGCCTGCCACGTTTCCTACATTACAGTATGGACAACACTACAGAACAGTACTTAATTGACAGTAAAGCTCTTTGGGACGTCCTGACGTCGTGAAATGCGCTACATAAACGCAAGTCATTTTTATATATATGGAGGTTTATTCCTATTTGTTGTTGATGGAACTTAAAATGGAAACAATCAATCCCAAATGTGTGTCAAATGAAACTTCTACAAATTGTATAAACCTTTCAGTATCCATTTCATATCATCCCAATGAATGACAACTGTAAATAAAATAGATGCGTTTTCTGTAAACTGATCCCAGATACTGACAGATTCTATTGTAACAGCGAAGTGGCTCTTTTTCCAACAGACCCTGCTTAAATAGACCCATTAGATTTTCAACTCCAGTCTGCTCTGTCTGTACGAGCGGCAGGTAGAAGGCAATAAACAAGTTCCGATATTTCATTGCACTCGACACAAGAATATAAAAATGCATAAAGCATTATTTACTTTCTACATCTCCTGAATGGGTTCTGTATTAAATATGATAATTAGATTAATAATACATATCTTGTAATAATAATCAGTGTATCAGTAAATAAGATAATGCATTCAATAATCCGTAACTCACAGTTCAAAAGCTGCAGCAGAGACAGGGTGAGGAAGGACAGCAGCATCGTTCTGGTGCCGGGTACAGCGATGTGAACAGAACATTAACCGAACGCTATTCTCAAAGACTAAGAGCTCCTTCCAGCAACTTCTGAAACTCTGACTGTTGTGGAAATTAATTCTTTGACAGAAGTTTCTACAGAAACCAATGTTTCCTTTCAAATACCCAATAGATTTTGACTTGTGTGAACCGTGAATTACAGTCTGGTAAAATACACCAATGAGATGAAATGTGACCATTAATGGATGAAATGAACCCAGGTTCCAACTACCAGCCTATCCTGCGAGGATAATGACATGTGACAGTGTGAAAAGTAAATGAATCACTGATCTGGCGCCCAGATCATCGAATCAAAGATGCACAGGAAAGGCCATTCGCCTACTTTAGTCAGAGTCGTTTTTAAAGAGCTGTCTAATTTATTGTCACATATGTAGCATTTTCTGGTAACCCTGCAAATTATTCCACTGCAAACACTTGTTTAATTGTCTTTAAACATTCCTCAGGAATCTGATTTCATCACTCTTTCAGGTCGTGCTTTCCAGATCTTAACAAGCCTCTGTGTAAAATACTGTCTCTTCATTCCCCCTCCAGTTATTCTGCCGGTTCTATCGAACTCCTCGGCCCCCAGGCGCAGCGCTGGAAGCCCAGAGAAGAGGTAGGTGAAGCGGGGTCACCAGTTACAGTCCGTTAGGCCCCGGTGAGAGATTAAGGCGGTATTCTGGTGGTGCAGGTGGAGGGAGGTCCCGGGAATGAACTGGTTCCTGGTGGAGGTGCTCTGTGGGCAACAAAATACCCAGGAATGAGGCAGCGCCCCACCCCACCCGCACGGCCACAGGGTGAGTGCTTCGTTTTACAAGGTGTCCTCTCCATGTGGTGGAGGACCTCGCTGCTGGTAAGATCCCAGCGGCGGTGGAATGATCCCATAATTATCCCACAATAGGCCACTTAAGATCGTCAATGTGCCACTGGGCGAGAAGGCTGTTGTCGGTCTATCCTGCCCCCAGGATCACTGGACGAGGGGGATGCGTTGGGATCTCCATCCTGCCATATCCCCTGTAGGCCGCCGCTTTTCTCCTTGTCCCCTCCCCACCCCTCCTGGCTTCCAATCATGCCTCTGGGGGCCAGTAAAATCCTGGCCATGATCTCTGATGACAAACGTATTCATGAGAGGAAATAATTTCCACATGCTTACTCCATCATAACTCCTCATTATTTTGAGTTCTGTTAGATCTGGAATGGCGGGATTGACGTATGAGGAGAGATTGAGTCGGTTAGGACTATATTTTCTGGACTTCGGAAGAGTGAGCCGGGGGGGTGGGCGTTCTCATAGAAGCCTACTAAATTCAAACAGGACTTGACAGGGTAGATGCAGGAAGGATGGTCCCGATGGTGGGGGAGTCCAGAATCAGGGGTCATTGTCTAAGGATACAGGATAAACCTTTCTGGACCGAGATAGGGAGAAATATCTTCACCCAGAGAGTGGTGAGCCTGTGAAATTCGAGACCACAGAAAGCAGTTGAGGCCAAAACATTGCATGTTTTCAAGAAGGAGTTAGATACAGTCTTTACCTGCAGTGTGACCACTTCCCTGTACGTGCTATACACGATTATATCAATCTCGTAGATGCTCCACAGTGTTCCCAACCGCCGCTCAAGATCCGAAACGCGGATTTCGAGTAGCTGCAGCTGGAGACACCTCCTGCACACGTGTTCGCCCTGGACACTGTAAGTGTCCCTAACTTCCCATATCGCTCACGAGCAGCACTCCTAGTTGTCGAGCTGCCCTGCCATAACGTACCCTTAATTTGTACCCTTAAATTACCCAACAATTAGATGATTTACACAAAGTAGCTTGGGTCCCTAAAAAAAACTACATACTGTATTGAAAAAACTGTAGACCTTTCCCTTTACCTTTACTTTCCAACCCAGCTACTTGGTGTTATTCTGTAACAACTGTTACTCGCCAACTGTTGAGCATTGAAGAAACTTTATTATCCAATACAATATTTAAAATGTGTTTTATTTTGTTTCAAGAATCGACATTCCATTTGATTCCAGGCCTTGCCATGTTTTGTTTGTCTATTCATTTGATTCCTCCACTAATAATACTTTTGTCTTTGTCTCAGTTGTTGTTGCACTTCTGAATCCCAGTGGTCATACTCAAATATTTTCTCTCCTATTTGCTTGATATAAGTTAGGTTAAAATTGAAACTGGATTATCTTATAACTCAAATTACTTATTGCAAGTTGCAACAAAATAGTTGCCTTAGTAGCGTTAGTCATTTTAAAACATCATTCCAAGAACCTCCAATTCCCCACAGTACAAAATCTGCCTCTTCCTTAATCTCATTGTGTTGTTGACCACTCTTTCTATTCTCTAGCTCATGAGTGGTGTGATCTGCACAAATTTGCATCTTCTTACCTTCTAAAATATCATAACCCGAAGTGACTACTGATGATGAAGTATGTTATTATCTGTTAAAACTTCATTGACAATCCTCAGATTGAAGACTGTCACTCGACCTGCTGATCACCTCACTCGATGACAATCATTATCCTTTCACATGAGTGCTGTTTATTCCTAAACTATTATCAAGTAAGTACATACATTAAAACAACAGATTAGGAATGCGGGGTTAACTGATGATAGGAAACGCACCGAATCATACTGATTTTTTTTTTCGTCTAAGATTCCCAAATTCAAATAATGGTGTCGTCAGTTGATAACATCTTTCATTTATGCATCTTAAAAAAAAGGTTTTCCTCAATACTCAGCAACCACCTCGACAGTATTCCCATGAACGTTTTGCAAAATTACGTATGTTTATATCCCTTCTCAGGTAGATTTCCCTTTGAGTGCTTGGAATAGCAACACATATTAATTTATTTATTATTGATTCAAATGTCATAAACAATTATTTCCATCTTTCGTGGTTTCAGATGAATTTATCAGAGACACTAATGTCTACAGTTGTTATGCAAGCTGGCTACAAATAATTACAAAGACTTTCTCCAGAAAGATAACAAAAATAAACAAATGTATGAATGAATTAATGCCAATTCCTGACTTTTTAAAAAAAGGCCAAGTCTTCAGATCAAAATATTACCATGCTTTCTTAAATGTTGCAGAAGTCTTAAGCTGCTGGAGTTGATCAATCTCTGTGACCGTATGGTCCACATATTTAGAGATAACAAAGAACACAGGGTCCATTCGGCTTGGAGCCAGATCAGTTCCTACTGCCCAGATATATGTGTTAATTCAGAAACAGTAATTATCACAAAATCCTAGGTGGATACAAAATTGGCTTTGTGGCAGGAAACAAAGGGTAGTTGTTGATGGGTGTCTTAATGACAGGAGGGCTATTTCCAGTGGTATTCCGGGGGCTCAATACTTGGTCCCATGCTTTTTGTGGTATATTTTAATGATTTGGATGTAAATGTAGGGGGCATGATCAAGACGTTTGCAGATAAGACGAAGATTGGCTGTTTTGTAGATAGCAAGGAGGATAGCTGCAGGCTGCAGGAAGATATTGATGGTCTGCTCAGATGGGCACAAAAGTGACAAATGGAATTCCAGGCAGAGAAATGTCAGGTGATGCATTCTGGGAGGTCAAACAAGGAAAAGGAATACACGATAAATGATAAACTAATGAGAAGTGTAGAGGGAGTGAGGGGCCTTGGAGTCAATGTCCACAGATCCCTGAAAGTAGCAGGACAGGTCGACCAGGTGGTTCGGAAGGCATATGGAATCCTTTCCTTTATTAGCTGTGGCATAGAATATGAGAGCAGGGAGGTTATGCTGGAACTGTATAACTCATTGGTTTGGCCACAACTTGAGTACTGTGTGCAGTTCTGGTCACCCCATTACAGAAAGGATGCAATTTCACTAGAGAGGGTACAGAGGAGATTTACGAGGATGTTGCCAGGACCGGAAAAATGCAAGTAGGAGGAAATATTGGATTGGCTGGGGTAACTCTCCTTGGAACAGAGAAGTCTGAGGGGAGATCAGATTGCAATGTACAAAATCCTAAGGAGCCTGGATAGAATGGAGATGAAGAATCTATTCGCCTTAGCAGAGAGGTCAGTGCCGAGGGGGTATATCTTTAAACTGATTGATAGAAAAGTAGAGGGGAGATGAGGAAATAAAAATTCACCCAGAGAGTTGTAGTGATCTGGACCTCACTGCCTGAAAGGGTAGTTGAGGCAGAGACTCTCAACTCATTGAAAAGGAGTCTGGATATGCACGTCAGCTCCGAAAATCTGCAGGGCTCAGAACCAATTGTTGGAAGGTGGGATTGGAATAGGTGGATCCTTTTTCGGCTGGCACAGACACGATGGGTCAAAGTGGCCAATTTCTGTGCATTAAACATTTTATGTTTCGATGATTCTATGGTTATGGGAAGCTTAAAATGCTAAATTATTGCTCTTTGCTGCTGATATTCGTTCTATGTTTTTGAACAATCTTTTTCCTCGTAATTCAAATGACATCTTATTCACAGGTCTTGCTGTTCTATGTCCGGTTATTCCCCTCATGGATTCCCAATCTTGAATGAAAAAAGTTGGTCAGACTAACAAGAGCAAGAGTCCACTCAACTTCACAACCAGTCATTTCGTTTTAGCCTTTTTCAAGGTCTGGCTCCAAGTTGCACCATTGTATGTTTTGGGGTTTTGAGGCTTAAGCACTTTTATCTAAAAATTCTCAGTTCTGAATTTTCAATTTATTACAATGGGGTCCTCAGTTGTGCCTGCCCTAACAAGTTACAAATAACGGCTGCTTATGAATCCAGTATAATTTATTAAGCAAGATGTTATGAAGACTTAACAAAAAAACACTGGAGACAACATGGAAGTTTTTTATCCTACAAGGCCAGAATTCCTTGAATGTTGCCAGCACAGGCGATCCCTTTGTTCTCCTGTCTCTGAATTGATATTACGTTGAACTGTGTTTCCGAACAATTACACCACAGACACCGTTGTAAACCGTACAAGCAAAGACACTGAGTTTCCATCTTTTGGGCTTCCGATTCCTTATTATGATATTCTTTGAATTAACTCTTCCATTAGTTTAACATGAGGTTCATCTGTTGTCACCGCACCTCTGTAATTAGAGTGGAGTTCGCTAAAAGCATGTCCATCTCTTATTTCCTGGGCTCTGAGAGTTAACATTTCTTTGCGTGAACAAATAACACATCCTTGTACAAAAAGAAGCAGTTATACAAGCAATATTTCATTTTCATATATGCAATGTCAACTACCATCAACAATTCAACTCAACATTCCCAGGGTGCCAAAGCAATTAAGAATAAATGTTTCTAGTGGAATATCAGAAAAACAACGTTGTTTTTAAATAGAAATGTTTTCTTCTGCAGATGTATTTAATTGATCAAGTCAGTTATCATACTTATTAAACTGCATGGTTCTCGTTTAATGATAGGTGTCATATCCAGTTCAAGCTTCTTTCACATCAGTTCCTTTCGGCAGAGCAATCACTCTCCTCCCGACTCCTTCACGAAGGTCATCTCTGTCCCTTCGCTCATTGCTCGTTATCTTTTTTGATTTCCGCTAGTTTACTTCTGATCCTCCTGCTCTCGCCTCCCTCTTGCCGTCGCTAACAGCTCTCGTGTTTGTATTTACTCCTGCAGGCTATTTTCTTCTGGACCTCCAGCGGTCACCTCTTGTCCATTAACCACTGGATATTTAAGATGGTCTCAGTTGCTTTGTTGATTAATTAATTTAATAATTGATGTAACTGCATATTTCATGGTGCTCTTTAACTGCTCTCTGAACTCAGACTGAGTGGCCACATAAATAAATGTGTTTGTACGGCAACTGAAATTCCGCAGTATATATGCAACATCTTCAAAGGTTTAGTTTAGTTTAGTTTAGAGATACAGCACTGAAACAGGCCCTTCGGCCCACCGAGTGTGTGCCGACCATCAACCACCCAGTTATACTAATCCTACTCTAATTCCATATTCTTACCACATCCCCACCAGTCCCTATATTTCCCTACCACCTACCTATACTAGGGGCAATTTATAATGACCAATTAACCTATCAACCTGCAAGTCTTTGGTTTGTGGGAGGAATCCGGAGCACCCGGAGGAAACCCACGCAGACACAGGGAGAACTTGCAAACTCCACACAGGCAGGACCCAGAATTGAACCCGGGTCGCTGGAGCTGTGATGCTGCGGTGCTAACCACTGCGCCACTGTGCCACCCAAGGTATAATTAGAAACATCATCGAAGTAATAATCAGCACCAAAA
Organism: Heterodontus francisci; assembly: GCF_036365525.1. NCBI lineage: Eukaryota > Metazoa > Chordata > Chondrichthyes > Heterodontiformes > Heterodontidae > Heterodontus > Heterodontus francisci. The sequence goes on from NW_027140118.1 coordinate 140,617, forward strand.
ATATATAAAATATACAGCAGCCACAGAAATATGAAACTGCCAGATATGGTGAAGAGTAAAACCATGGACTTCCTTCTTCTCTCCATTTCAGAGTCACTGTGATTATCTTTCTTGCTCTGACCCCTCAGTCTCGGACGAACACGACTGGTCACAAAATGTGTCTTATAGTCAGAGCGTTCAGCAACATAATTAAAATGAATGGCAATAATGGTGTTAAAACCTTTTCAAACATTCTAAATCCAATCCATCGCGGGTCAGTAAAATAACTTGGCTTATTAGAGCAGCCCCGTTGTACACTGTCGATTACCCATTTAAGGTAAGATCTAAAGTAGGTGGGAATATTTTTTAGTAAGAGCAGTATGCCAGTTATTGATATAACCAGAACTGCAGTTTTCCTGGTGCAATATTTTGTTTTCAGCTTCTGACAACAAATGGCGACAAATCGATCAAATGTGAAAGCGATGGTGAACCAAACAGAACAGTCGACGACTGCACGGGTCAGGACATAACGAGAGAGAAACACAAAGGTGAGGTCCAGGAAATTTAATGGGAAATAAAGATAATTGATTTTCCGGAGTATGATCTCAGTGATAATGACCAGTAGATCCGCCGTTGTCATGGCCGCCAGGTTGCGGGTGGTGCAGCTGGAGAGTCCGCAATTTCGCTTGGACAGCATCAGAATTGACACTAAATTAGCTGTAAAGGAGAGAAGGGAAAAGTGGCTGTAAATTACTGAAAACCATTCTCCGCTTCTCAACCCAGGCAGGAAGGATTTTAGCACCAAAGATCGTGTGGGTTGGGATCGCGTGAGATCGGGTCCATGACCTCAACCTGCATCCAACCTCAGCACTTCGAGATTTAACAAATCCTGGAAGGGGAGGAACAACACCCCGCTCACCGGACGCTGGCCAACTAGTTTAATGTAGCAATGAGGAGCCAAAAAACGGGTGGATTGTAGAACTGCACCCGGTCTCCAACCACTCGCAGTGTCTGAACTCATCCTGGACTCGAATCTCTCCCTGGGGACGAAGGAATTCTTCCCAAACTCGAACCAGTCCCTCGGATTGGAGGCACTCATCCGTCTTGGACCACTCCCTCTAATGTATAAATGAGTTAAATTGAAAAGGGAATTTACTGAGTCACTGCAAATTTGATCACAGCACAGGCTTTATTTTCTGCAGGAATATCACTAAAAGAATAGTGTTATAATAACGTATTATAGCGGTGGTTATTGAATACATAAATAATGTGTATTCTTCTGGGCTACACATTCAAACAAATATCCAGGGTAACCAGCAGGTTCACATATTCTTCACAATAGTAAGACCATAACAGAGAGATTATAATTATCGGGATATGTCGTGGCTCTGTTCTGTTGTTAAGAGAAGGCTGCGTGTTGAACTAATAGAGGCCTTTAAAACTGTATAGTGGTTCGAGAGGGATAACGTGAAACTGCCATTTCCACCTTTTCTGGTGACCAGTTCTGCAATTCCTCAAAATAAGAGTGTTGATCAATAAATGCATGATGGAATTCAAGAGAAATCTAATTACTCGGAGTGCTGGGAACGTGGAATTGAGACCTTTTGGAGTAGTTGAAATGGAAAAACAATATATGCAGAAGCGCGGTTCGTGCATGAGGGAGACAGGATTGGAAGGATATACAGATAGGCTTAGATGAGCTGAAATGAAGAGAGGCTCGTGCAGAGCAGGAAGAAACTTCGAATCTCGTTGTGCCGAATGCCCAGTTTCTGTGCTGTAAAATCTGTAACTTGTCTATTAACAAGTCATAGTCATCAGTTTTGTTTCGTAATATTGAAGAGGATTATTTATTATTGCAGTGCACTCATGACCAAACGCTTCTCAGGACCGCGCTCGGGAAGGAAATTAATCAGCACCTGATAGTGCTGTCAACAACTCTACTTAGTGTAAGAGTAAATTGGGGTCACACATTGAATACAATGACAGATACTCCAGGAAATACATGATCCCTAATGCTACGTTGTCCACGCCAGTTAGTCAGCCACAATCAGTGCAATTCTGGAGTGTCAGAGACTCCCAGTTTTCCATGATCGCTGAGGTCAGGTGTTCCAGTCCAGTTAGTTCACGCACATTGTATAATTCTACGTTAACAGATAATTCCAGTAACCCTTCCCCTCTGAGATATTTCTGCTTTGAGCTGTGATTCTGCAGAACATAACATTCCACAGAATCCAATAACTTTACAATGTAGAATGCCTTGAACTAGAAACATTTGAGACAACAGATTAAAACTGCACATATAATTCAAGAAATTAATGCAATTATCTGATTGAATGTGTGTCTGTGTAACTGTAATTATTCGATTATATGTAATATTATTATTCCCATGGTAATGAAAAAAGCCAGCTCTAACACAGATTTACAAAACTTCATTGAGTATCGATACTTATCAGGAACGTCAATTATAGCAAGGATCACAGAGAATATGTTCCTCACCCAATGAATTGGTCGGTGCATTTTCTGCTTGGAGTGATCGGTCAGTTCATGCTGCAGGTAATATCTCTGAAATACATTCTGAGGTGACACATTCCCAGTGTATTAACTTTATATCCTCCCGGATCAATATGGGGGTACTGAGGTATGCAAAATTGTTCAAACAGTTTTTTTCTTAATCTTTGAACAAACAGATTACGACAAACAGATTAATTCCCTGTTGATGGAACATATTTTCCACTAAAATTGAATTGGACCAATCTCCACCCCCAAGACTGGACAAATCTGATCACAATAAGCAACGAATCATAACTGGAAGCTGTGTTAAACAGAAATCAAGGAAGTCCTACAAAAATCACGAGTCGCATCTGTAGATCTCATGTTGTTTTTGTGATGGCCTTCACTCTGCATGACAATTCAGAAATTAAATTGCTAACGTCAGAGAAGCCTTTAAGGGATGTTCGTCTATACTTTGGACGCCTCTTATCTGTGCAATTCCGTTCAACAATTAATATATTCAAACAAAAGGAACGTATAATGGTTGCAACACATCAGTGGGCCATTTCATCCGCCTTGACCATGTCAGCTCTCTGCACGGGCAGCTCAGCTAATCTCACTCCCACACCTCCTCATCACTGACCTGCATTGTTTTTCTCTTCAGTTGTTTATTCAATTCGCTTCTGACTAAACCTGGCTTGACCACATTCTCAAGCAGTTCATTTCATGTCCCAAGCACGTGCTGTGTAAAAATACGTTTCCCTCATGTCGCTATTGATTCTTTCGCCAATCCCTTAATCCTGTGTCAGTTGGTTTTCGCTGGTCTGCCAATGAGAGCAATTTAAACCGTGCATGGCTTGGAACAACTCTATCAAACTTTCCTTCAATTTCCTCTTTCAGGTGAACAACCCCGATTCTCGAATCTGTCGGCAGAAAACATCTGTCACCCCTAGAATTTTCTCTCGAATATTCTCTACACCCGCTCCAAAGCCTACACATTGTTCCTCAAAGTGTGGTGCCGAGAACTGGATACAATGGCAGGACTGTCAATACCGTTCTATCCTTCACACAGTCCGAGCTACTCCGTTTCCCTTTTCACCCTCTTTATCCAATACATCGATAATTGTTTTTGTGTCAAACCCTTCTTTCACATCGAGATCGAAAATTTAATCAAATTTGCATTTCAATATCTGTACCTCCCTCGCCTGAAAACGGTCTATCTGTGACTCTTCACTTCTCTTCCACGAATTCCCTCTCTCCATTGAAGTGGACAGACTCTGCATTAATATTTACTGCAATCCGCCAACTTCCACAGTTACCTTGACCACACTTCCTCCAACTCCACGTTGCGTAAAAAGTAATTTCCATTCACTCAGTTTCCTCATTGCCTTCTGTTTGTCCCAACGGTGCTATCTTCCAAACCAGAGCTTCCGCAGTCTTATCATTTCATATTAACCGTGCATTCCTCATATTAGTTTTGCAGAGGCCTCAGCTTTATCTCTCCCATCACCCGAGTGTCTGTCCTCACCTCCTTCCCTGCCTTCCAGGACCATGATATTAATTCACTTATTCTCACTGTCAAGTCCAACTGCTTTCAACACATCATCCTCCTCCATCTCCACCATGTCCACCTAAAATCATGAACTAAACATCTTTGTTCACACTTCTGTCATGGCCAAGATCTGATTTGCTTGCCCGCAGCTCCTTTCTATGCAGGTGGAAGAGATGCAACAGGTTTCCTTTCACCTATGGTAATAAGGTCATTAGAAATAGAAGTTGGATTAGTCCATTCAGCCCATAGATCATGTTCTGCATTCAATATCATAATGGCTGATCTGACCATGGCCGTATTTCCAATTTCCCTCCAGACAACATTCTGTCTTCACTCCCTCGTGAATGAAAAGTCAGTCTAAACCAGCCTTGAATATATTCAAGGACCCGGGCTCCAATTATTTCTGGGTAAGTGTATTCTAAATCCGATGTAACTTTCAAGAGAAGACATTCCTCCTCATCACCATTTTAATTGGGAGACCGCTTGTTAATAAACGGTGGAGAATGTGCTGAGCTCAGGGCCAGGCAGGGCACCAATGTACCACACATCTGGGCTTAGACTGACTTATCAAGGTGAAGGCTGTTCCTTCTTGTTCCTTGGATGTGGGCATTGCTGGCGAGGCTGGGATTCGCTATCCATTTTTTGTTTCCCTTGGGAACTAGGTGGAGAGCTATCTACTTGAAACGCTGGATTCCATCTGCTTTAGGTACAGCTGCAGTGCAATTAGAAAGGAAGTTCCAGGATTTTGACCCAACAATAATGAAGAAATGGTGATGTCGTTCCAACTCAGGATGTCTATGGTATGGAGGGAACTTTCAGGTGTTCATGTTTCCATGCGTCTGCCGCCCTTATCCTTTTAGGTGTTAGCGGTCTCATGCTTGAAAGGAGCTGTCGAAATATATTTAGCAACTTCCTGCAGTGTGATGTTATATATGGTGCACACGGCAGCTGGTGTGCTGGTGGTGGAAGGAGTTAAGTGTTAGTATGGTGCATCGGATGCACATCAAGCAAGCCCGTTTTCTTGGATCTTGCTGAGGCGCTTGAGTTTTGTTGTCAGTGGCACAGATTCAGGAAAGTGGGGTGTATTCCATTAATCCTAACTTATGCCTTGGAGATTGCGGATGTAAAAGTAAGTGAGTTATTTGTTGCATAAATCCCAGCGTCTGATCTCTGGAGCAACAATATTTATTTGGCTGGCCCAGTTAAATATCTGATCAAAGGTAACGCCTGTGATATTAATAATGTGGTAATTGGGGACTGACCACAATGATGACTATCAAGAGGAGGTGGTTAGATTCTCTCTTGTTGGACAAGGCCATTTCATGGCAAATGTGTGATGCGATTTTTAGTTGCCTTTTATCAGCCCAAATCTGATGCAAACAATACAATGCGTTGTTTTTTGTGGGAGTGAAATAAGACAGTTTAAGTTTGTCCGCCATTCATCCAGAGTATATTGCTTCTCAACTTGGCCTCAATCTTTGACCGAATAATTGAAAGATGCAAATCACAGGGTAGTTGGGGGAATTATAAACTGCCGTTGGTCTATTTGTTGAACCAAGCCACGATCTTCACGATTGGCTGTGATAATTTCGAAAAGATACATTGTAATGATCAGGAGAACATGGAAAATGCTCAGTATTGTGTCATATATGGACAAGAGGAGGGGTCATTGGATCTGATACAGGCTCTTCAATTCCCCATCAATGCTTAGTTACATGTTTCAAAGGGGAGGTCACAATATGGATAGTTATGATGTTGTGTAACGAACCTTGGGGTATTCAAGGCTTAATCTTGGGAGATAGATGAACCATCTCTTCCCACTACATGGAGGAACATCGTAGTAACAGGGGGGAATGCAGAATGGGTGTGCGGGGGTTCGGGCTAATGGGAGGGCTAACCTTGTCTTCTTGTTTATGGAACTGTAGCTCGAGTGTCCAGTTGGTAGGCGATGGAAGAAGCTGTTAGCAGCACAGCTCTTACTCAGAGTTCTGGAAGTGATTGACAACAGATTGCAGAGTACGACGGAAAGTAAGCAATACAATTCCGGCCCCAGTATATCATTGTATCTTCTGGGTTACCTAAACACAGCAGCAAGAAACCTCTAACCCCGAGGACGATGTCAGTTCACTGTAAAGGCAAAGCTGCCACAGATTTCACATTCATAACAGAAACCAAAGACGTGGATTCACTGGTGAATCAGATTCAAACCTTGGTCAGTACAAATATCTTCCTATTTAGATAATTTCGTTTCCTTTCTCGAGAAGGTCTATTTTCCCTCGTAATTTTACATGTTGTTCCCAAATGTTTATGTGATTTTATGTTCGATTTCGCACATTATCATGATGGATCAGTTCTACACTTACTAACTTGATATTCAACAAACCCCACAAAAATCCTCAAGGCAAATCTGAAAACAAAAGCATTGCCCCATCCTTCTGCCTCTCCCTCAAATGAATTACAATTATTGCACATTTTTACTTTGCGGTGAGTCGGTTCCGTATTGGTTTTAATTACCCTGAGGGAGGGACTCATAGCCTAATAGAATATTTAATTCACCTGCCCTGCACGGCCTGAAGTCAGGCAAATCCCACGCCCTGACAGAGATCAACAAAGGAACATGAAACATGCCAATTACAAGATCTGATCCTGGAAAGGCACAAAATGCATGACCATTATGTTAATTTGGTAAACATGCATCTGTCAAAGGATAAAGCAGGAGACAGTCTTACTTCCACATAGGTTTATTCACAATAATACATACAACATAAGTGCATTCGACATTTACCTTCTCCAGACCAGCTCCCCGATACCCCTCCCCGGGTCGAAACTGGTTATTCCAAATGTACCCTGATCTTTCCACAATTAGTATCAGCTGCTCTTAATCACAATTAGAGCATGAAGCAATACATACTCAATTGGCAAATAATTTGCAACATTGGTTCATAAGCAGCATTTTGTTATCAGTCTATCTATGTGTCCATTGTACATTATTATTTTTCTTGTGATTCCTCTTCGAATATACAGGTCAAATGTGAGCATTACAGCTCCTGTTTGAAGACCAGAACTGCTCTTCACGTGTCCTGTATTGCATGAATGCCCAACCTCCGGACTGTTCATTCAAAACTCACCCTGAAATCTAACGCGATGGCACTCACTCATGCAGCGATATACAAAACACACTTAAGGAAAATACAGTTGAAAAGAATAGTGCACTTTTACAGCTTATCAAAATAATAGTTCATAATTCACATGGCTCGTTCTCGAAACGCCTTCACTCCTGAAGAGTAGCTTAGCTTCGTTCAACAGCCAGAGTCACGTGCTGAAGTAGCTTTCAGGATTCTCTTGAAGGGATAGAATTTCTGCAGGCCACAAACTTGGTTGCTTGTAGTCTCGTTACCACGAGGTCAGTTTGCAGTCCCAGTGGATTCGAAATAGAACAGGCTTGGAGACCTTACCACGCTACAGTCTCCAATTATTTAGGCTTAGATTTTTCTGCCCTTTTTGCTGTTGCTGTTACTTGAAGAATAAAAAGAAGCCAACATGGTTAGCTTATCATGTGCATTATCACATTTCGCTTTCCCAAACATGGTGTTGGAATTAGTGTGATTATTCATTATCTGGCGTATTGCTTGATTATGGTCTTTGTTTCAGAAAGACCCTTTCAGTTCAGGATTGCCTCTTGGATTGTCTCAGGGTACGGGAGTTGCCACTTCTTAGTCTGGAATGTATCATTTTGTCCTTGTGAGATAGTAAGGCTGTTTAGAAATTCACTGCTCAGGTCAGATGACTATTGGTGGCCATTATTTGCGGCTCGTATTGTCCATTTTAAAAGAAAAGTCACTTACAAAATGCTACACACTCAGTGAAATTCTATGTTAAAAGATATGAATTTGACATGGCTCTACTGGGCATGGCAATAATATTAAAGTAATTGTGTCAAATGACATTAGTGCTAAATATCTTGAAAAAATATAAGGCACAAATCCCATTGCACAGGTTCTCCAATTTAAGCAGGCTCCAGCAGTTATAGGACAGCTGACCAGTATCACTCGACTTGTGATGGTTCCTCTCCTCCTTTACGGATGCACTTTTCCAACATACCTTCCACTGCAATGAGGAAAGAAGTGGGTGAACCCAGACCGTAAAGGGTGGGGTGGCAAAACACCGGTGACATGCAGCGAAATGGTCGCCGACCACAACCATGACAACTTACATTAACAAAGTGCTACACACAATCAAAGAGACATCTCGGAAGATGTAATAGAGCAGGTTAAAACAGTGTGACATCCAGAGTGAGTGGAAACGTATAGAGAGTGTGAGATTGATGAGCACGTGGTGAAAGATATCGAATTCCATACGGGTTTTGAAGACAAAGAGAGAGTTGAAATGATGGAGTGCTGGAATTTCCGATGTCCTGGGTACAGCTTTTTGGGGGTAAAACCTGCTGACAGTGCAGCAGAAACTGTGGTGCAGAACAAATACTGTTCGAATACAGATAACAAGGGAGGAGTGGAGAAAGTTCACAGCAATTTATAGCTTGGAAGATTGTTGTGATTGACAGGGTGTCATTTGCAACAGGATTGAGATGTTAGTCCACGATTCTTCAAATTATTCAAGTGCAGCAAAGAGGACAAGGGGAACTTGGTGCAATGCTGCTGGACATGGATTGGGGTCCTATTCCTGGTCAGGATTTGAGCTGTGGCATTCAGGATACCTGTTGTTTAGGCTGTGCTCTTGAATTGGTCGTGGGTAGACAAAAACTGGAGTCAGAGCCAGGGATAGTTGGATTGGTCATGTGACCCTGTCTGACTGGAAGTTGGGGTAACTTGCGCTGGCTGCTGTTTGAATGTCTCCTGACTTTGTGATCAGATTTCCTCCCTGGTTACCATTCATGAGCTTCAGTGAACTTGGGCAGCAGGTGCTTCGAACAGTGGACACAGTGAGTATGATTCCTCCATATAAATAGAAGAAACAATTAGGAGCGTAGAATGTGGGAGGTCGGCCAGGAGTGTGTTTGAACGTTCAAAACAGGAGCTGATAAATACACGGATGAGCTTTCAGCAGCATTTGAGGTAAAACGGGGGCAGCGGAATGTGTGATTGTGATGGCACAGGCTTGTGGTTGTAAGCTCGTCTCGAGGTTACTGTGTGACCAAGGTTGCGAAAAAATGGTTCAGTCATCGACTGCTTCCAGGAAAAGGAATTCTGGCTCGAGAGTAAAGTTTGTAACAAGGAACATAGTTAATGGCTTCAGCCTTTCCAATCTTTAATTGAAGGACATTGCTGTTCACCCAGTACCAGATTTCTCACAAGCCATGTGACAATCCAGAGACAACTGAGAAAAGACAGATGTGAGGGTGAAGGAGAGTTTGGTGTCTTCAGCACCAATGGTGAAACTGACATTCTGTTTTGGGTGATATCACTGGAATATAGGGAGTTAGGTTGGAAGCTGAAAGGCAGGACGAGCAGAGTCGTATTCTCAGGATTGTTACTGGTGCCACGTGCTAGTGAGGCTGGAAAAAGGGAGCGAGTGCAGCTGAACACGTGGCTACAGAACTGGTGCAGGAGGGAGGGATTCAGATATGTAGATCATTGGGCTACCGTCGGGGAAGGTGGGAGCTCTACAAGAAGGACGGGTTGCATCTGAACTGGAGCGGAACCAATATCCTGGGCGGGAGGTTTGCTAGAGCTCTTCGGGAGGGTTTAAACTAGTTTGGCAGGGGGATGGGAACCGGAGCTACGGATCAGTGGATGGGGTAGCTTTTGAACAGGCAGATACCGAGTGCAGAGAGACGGCGAGGACGGTTAGACAGTTGACAGGGCAAAGTTGCAGACAGTATGATGGGTTGAAGTGTGTCTATTTTAAGGCAAGAAGCGTCAGGAATAAGGGTGATGAACTTCGATCAGTACTTGGAGCTACGATGTTGTGGTCATTACGGAGACGTGGATATCACAGGGGCAGGAATGGATGTTGGATGTTCCGGGGTTTAGATGTTTCAAAAGGAATAGGGAGGGAGGTAAAAGCGATGGGGGAGTGGCATTGCTAATCAGGGATAGTATCACAGCTGCAGAAAGAGAGGTCGTCGAGGAGGGTTTGTCCACTGAGTCATTATGGGTGGAAGTCAGAAACAGGAAAGGAGCAGTCACTTTGTTGGGAGTTTTCTATAGATCCCCCAATAGCATCAGAGACATGGAGGAACAGATTGGGAGGCAGATTTTGGAATGGTGCAGAAGTAACAGGGTTGTTGTCATGGGTGATTTCAACTTCCCTAATATTGATTGGAAACTCCTTGGTGCAAATAGTTTGGATGGAGCAGTTTTTGTCAGGTGTGTCCACGAAGGTTTCCTGACTCAACATGTAGATAGGCAGACTAGAGGGGAGACTATGTGCGACTTGGTGCTTCGCAACGAACCAGGCCAGGTGGCAGACCTCTCGGAGGGAGAGCATTTCGGTGATAGTGATCACAACTCCCTGACCTTTACTGTAGTCATGGAGAGGGACAGGAGCAGACGGGATGGGAAAATATATAATTGGGGCAGGGGGAATTGCAATGCTATTAGCAGGAACTGGGTTGCATAAATTGGGAACAGATGTTCTCAGGGAAATGCACAAAAGAAACGTGGAGGTTGTTTCGGGAGCACTTGCTGCGACTGCTGGATAGATTTGTCCCGATGAGGCAAGGAAGGGATGGCAGGGTAAAGGAACCTTGGATGACAAGAGATGTGGAACAGCCAGTCAAGAGGATGAAGGAAGCTTACTTAAGGTTGAAGAAGCAAGGATCAGACAGGGCTCGAGAGGGTTACAAGGTAGCCAGGAAGGAACTGAAGAATGGACTTAGGAGAGCTCGAAGGGGACATGAAAAAGTCTTGGTGGGCAGGATTAAGGAAAATCCCAAGGCGTTCTACACTTATGTGAGGAACAAGAGGATGGCCAGACCGAGGGTAGGGCTGATCTGGGATAGTGGAGGGAACTTGTGCCTGGAGTCGGAGGAGGTAGGGGAGGTCCTAAATGAATACTTTGCTTCAGTATTCACTGTTGAGAGGCACCTGGTCGTTTGTGAGGACAGCGTGGAACAGGCTGATATGCTCGAACAGGTTGAGGTTAGAGGGAGGATGTGCTGGAAATTATGAATGATATGAGGACAGATAAGTCCCCGGGGCCAGACGGGATATACCCAATGATATTACGGGAAGCGAGCGAAAAGATTGCCGCGCCTTTGGCGATGATCTTTGCGTCTTCCCTGTCCACTGGAGTAGTGCCAGATGATTGGAGGGCGGCAAATGTTGTTCCCTTGTTCAAGAAAGGGAATAGGGATAACCCTGGGAATTACAGACCAGTCAGTCTTACGTCGGTAGTGGGCAAACTATTGGAGAGGATTCTAAGAGACAGGATTTATGATTATTTGGAAAAGCATGGTTTGATTAGAGACAGTCAGCATGGCTTTGTAAGTGGCAGGTCCTGCCTCACAAGCCTTATTGAATTCTTTGAAGATGTGACAACACACATTGATGAAGGTAGAGCAGTGGATGTGGTGTATATGCATTTTAGCAAAGCGTTTGATAAGGTTCCCCATGGTAGGCTCATTCAGAAAGTAAGGAGACGTGGGCTTCAGGGAAAGTTGGCTGTCTGGATACACAATTGGCTGGCCCATAGAAGTCAGAGGGTGGTAGTAGATGGAAAATATTCAGCATGGAGCTCGGTGACCAGTGGTGTTCCACAAGGATCTGTTCTGGGACCTCTGCTCTTTGTGATTTTTATAAATGACTTGGATGAGGAAGTGGAGGGCTGGGTTAGCAAGTTTGCCGATGACACGAAGGTTGCTGGAGTTGTGGATAGTGTAAAAGGCTGTTGTAGGTTGCAACGGGACATTGACAGGATGCGGAGCTGGGCTGAGAACTGGCAGATGGAGTTCAACCTGGAAAAGTGTGAAGTGATTCATTTTGGAAGGTCGAATTTAAATGCAGAATACAGGTTTAAAGACAGGATTCTCCGTAGTGTGGAGGAACAGAGGGATCTTGGGGTCCATGTCCATAGATCGCTCAAAGTTGCCACCCAAGTTGATAGGGTTGTTAAGAATGTGTATGGTGTGTTGGTTTTCATTAACAGGGGGATTGAGTTTAAGAGCTGCGAGGTTATGCTGCAGCTCTATAAGGCCCTGGTTCGACCAGACTTGGAATATTGTGTTCAGTTCTGGTCGCCTCATTATAGGAAGGATGTGGAAGCTTTAGAGATGGTGCAGAGGAGATTTACCAGGATGCTGCCTGGACTGGAGGGCAAGTCTTATGAAGAAAGATTGAGGGAGCGAGGGCTTTTCTCATTGGAGCGAAGACGGATGAGAGGTGACTTGATGTAGGGGTACAAGATGATGAAAGGCGTAGATAGAGTGGATAGCCAGTGACATTTTCCCAGGGTGTAGAGGGCTATCACCAGGTGGCATAATTTTAAGGTGATTGCAGGAAGGTTTCGGGGAGATGTCAGAGCTAGGGGTTCTTTACACAGAGAGTGGTGGGTGCGTGGAATGCGCTGCCAGCGGTGGTAGTAGAAGCAGATACATTAGGGCCATTTAAGCGACTCTTGGATAGGTACATGGATGATAGTAGAATGAAGGGTAGGTAGTTAGTTTGATCTTCGAGTAGGTTAAAGGTTTGGCACCACATCGTGGGCCGAAGGGCCTGTACTGTGTTGGACTGTTCTATGTTCCATGTTCTATGTAAATGAGAAATGGACCTTTCGAGATAAATAGAGGCACTGCTGCAGAAATTGGAATAGAATCCATTGATGTCGATATTCTGACGATGATTATAATGATAAGAATGGAAGCAGATGATTGCACTTCCAGACACGGGGACGATGGTGGAGAGATCTGGAGCATTGGCTGATCAACTCAGTCCATTCCTGTAGACAGGTCACGAACTCGAGGAGGAAAAGTAAATTTTTATTTCAGTCACACAGGATGCCATTTTTGATTTTGAGAAGAGCTGATATGGTACTATGGCAGTGACGGATGTCTGATTGGAGGACTTCAATCATGGAATTCTGGAAAAGATAGCCACAAATTAAGGTGGCAACACGGAAAGGCAAGAGCTTGGGATGGAAACTGAGTTTGGAAATCGACTAAAGAAAAGGTGACAAAATAAAAACTAAATGTCCTGGAAATATGCAGCAGGTCTGGCTGCATTTGTGGAGAGAGCAACAGAGTTAACCTTTCAGGTCAGTGAGCTTTGATCAGAAATGGCAAAGGGTAAAAATGTGATATGTTTTAAGTAAATAAAGCGTGGGTGGGGCAACAGAAAACAAAATGATAGGCCAGAGGGTCACAGAGAATAACTGACATTGAGGTCATGGGGCAAAGTCAAAGAGACTGTGTTAATGGCGTGGTGAAAGACAACGCGTCAGTCCAGACAGTATGTGAAATGACTGAGTGATAAAAGCTCCAGCCGAAAGCAACAAACATGAATAAAAACAGTGGGCAGGAATATGGTGAAAAAATTGAATGATGAAACAAAGTAAAATAATTAAAGTAAACATGAAAGATAAAGTTAAAAATAAAAAAAATTGGGGGCCTGTCATGCTCTGAAATTATTGAACTCAGTCTTCAGCTCGCAAGGCTGTAGAGTGCCTAACTGGTGAATGGGATGCTGATGCTCGATCTTGTGTTGATTTTCACTGGAAGACTGCAGCAATCCGAGGACCGAGATGTGGGCTTAACAGCAGGGGTGTATGTTGAAATGGCAAGTGACAGATGGATCAGGATCATGTTTTAAGACTGAGCGGAGGTGTTCAGAAAAGCGCTTACCTAATTTACGTTTCGTCTCCCAAATGTAGAGGAGACCACAATGTGAGCAGCGAATGCAGTATACTAATTTGAAAGATGTACAAGTAATGGCTGCTTCATCTGAAATGAGTGTTTCGGGCCTTGGATAGTGAAGCGAGAGGAGTAAAAAGGCAGGTATTACACATCCTGCGATTGCATGGGAAGGTGCCGTGGGAAGGGGACGAGGTGGCGAGGGTAATGCAGGAGTGGACCAGGGTGTTGCAGAGGGAACAATCCCCTCAGAAGGCTGAAAGGGAGAGGAGATGTATTTGGTGGCGCATTACGCTGGATGTGGCGGAAATGGCGGAGGATAACCATATGCATGTGCAGGCTGGTGGGTGGAAAATGTGGAAAAGAGGATCCCTGTCGCAGTTCTGGGAGGAAGAGGAAGGGCTGAGGGTACAGTTACAGGAAATAGGCCGGACACGGTTGAGGGCCCTGTCACCCACAGTGGGGAGAAATCCTTGGTTGAGGAAAAAATAAACCATATTAGAGGCGCTGTCGTGCACAGTGAATCGTCACAAGGTTGAACACAGCTTCCAGGGAAACCTATGCATTAAATAGTCACAAGTTTAAACACATGGCCTGGGTGGAAGATGCACGGTTAATTATCACAAGATTAAACACAGGGACCAGGGACTCCTGCACAGTGATTGGACACATGTTTAAGCACAGGGCCCGGGGCGCAACCTGCACAGTGAATAGTCATAAGTTTAAACACAGGGCTCGGGGGATCCTGCACAGTGAATAGTCACAATTTAAACACATGGCCTGGACGGAAGATGCACGGTGAATTATAACAAGATTAAACACAGGGACCAGGGGCTCCTGCACAGTGAATGGTCACAAGTTTAAACACAGAGCCCGGGGGAACCTGCACAGTGAATAGTCACAAGTTTAGACCCAAGGCCCGGGGGTCCTGCACAGTGAATAGTCGCAAGTTTAAAAACAGGGCCTGGGAGTCCTGCACAGTGAATGGTCACAAGTTTAAGCACAGGGTTGACGGGGGGTGGGGGGGGTGTGGGGTGGGGGTGGCGGGATCCTGCACAGTCAATAGTCACCAGATTAAAAACATGGCCTGACGTGCACAGTCAATAGTCAGAAGATTAAACACTGGGTCTGGGGGATCCTGCAAAGTGAATAGTCCCAAGTGTAAACACAGGGCCCAGGGGATCCTGCACAGTGAATAGTCACAGGTTTAAACACAGGGCACAGGGGATCCTGCACAGTGAATAGTCACCGGTTTAAACACAGGGCCCAGGGGATCCTGCACAGTGAATAGTCACAAGTTTAAACACAGCGCCCGGGGATCCTGCATAGTGAATAGTCACAAGTTTAAACACAGGGCCCGGGGGATCCTGCACAGTGAATGGGTACAAGTTTAAACACATGGCCTGGGGGAAGCTTGCACAGTGAATTGTTGCAAGATTAAATACATGGTCTGGGAGATCCTGCACAGTGATTCGTGTCACGTTTAAACACATTGTTCGGGTGGATCCTGCACAGTGATAGGTGTCAAGGTTAAACACAGGGCCCTGGGGGGATCCTGCTAAGTGAATCGTAATAAATGGAAACACAGAGCCCGGGGAGAAACCGCAGAGTGAATAGTCACATGATCAAACACAGGGCCTGCAGGGAGGCCGCACAGTAAGTAGTCACAAGCTTAAACACAGGGCCCCGGGGGAAGCCGCAGTTTGAATAGTCACAAGATTAAACACAGGGCCCGGGGTAAGCCACACAGTGAATAGTCATAAGATTAAACACAGGGCCCGGGGGGAAGCTGCACAGTGAGTAGTCACAAGATTTAACACAGGGCCCAGGGGGAAGCCGCACAGTGAATAGTCACATGATTAAACACAGGGCACGGGGGAAGCCGCACAGTGAATAGTCACAAGATTAAACACAGGGCCCGGGAGGAAGCCGCACAGTGAATAGTCACAAGATTAAACACAGGGCCCGGGGGGAAGCCGCACAGTGATTAAACACAGGGCCCGGGGGAAAGCAACAAAGTGAATCGTCACAAGATTAAACACAGGGCCCGGGGGGAAGCCGCAAGGTGAATAGTCACAAGATTAAACAGAGGGCCCGGGGGGAAGCCGCAAAGGTGAATAGTCACAAGATTAAACACAGGGACCAGGGAGAAACCGCAAGGTGAATGTTCACAAGATTAAACCCAGAGTTTGGGGGAAAGCCACAATGTGAATAGTCACAAGATTAAGCAAAGACCCCAGGGTGTACCGGCACAGTGCTTTTACCATTCCCTCTCGTAAATACAATGGTCACGAGTTGGACTCTAAGCCTGCTGGGAATTGCTGGAGCGTTCCAGTTATGCCAACTGTGGAAGTGAACAGTTTGCTCACACAATGGTGTCAAATCTCCTTCTGTACATTTCAAGGCATATGATGCCAAGAGGGCCAGAACTACTGGAGTGCACTACTGGTGTTGCTTCCTTAGCTCAGAAGGCGAGTACAGAACGCCACAGCACTGAGGGAGGTGAGCTGTCCATGCCTCCGGGTGGGTGCTAGTTTCCTCCCAAAGAAGCAGGTTGCTGACTTTTAAGAGCAAAGTATGTTGTATTAGCATTCAACACCCAACCACCACTTCTAATACACCGAACGTCTCTCCACCCCCAGCACAAGTACAGTGATCTAGGGGGAGACGTGTATGGAAGTCTTGGGGTAGCTGGGTACTTTTGGTATGCCTGTGATGTTGTAGACATGAACCCAAATGAGTTATCTCATATTGACCCCACATCCTACAGCTTGCAGATTACTCATCTTATACACAGGGTAAACACACCATGTGATGCAAGCTTCGCAGTACAGTAAGTAGTCATGTGTGGGCTTCAGATGCAAAATTAGCAGTCAATACCCACATCGTCGAATAGCCTGCAACCACTCAGTTCGAAGGCTCACATTTGAAGAATAGCTTCTTGGGCAAGGTCGTGGGGAACTACTAACACCTGTCAAATTGGAATTCAGTGGAATTACAGGCTTCAACAGAAGATAAGTCCAGAACAGCCATTGCACAGCTTGTATTTACAAAAGCATGGGAAGGAGGGGGAGAGTGTGCTGGAAGTGTGAACAGCAAGGGAGCAGTCTCTGTGTTTATTTTTTTTCCTATTTCCTATGAAATGTCTTGCCATGTGATGAAAGAAAAGTTTCCTTACATGGTGTGACATACCACAGAAAACGCAATGCTGCCTTCTGTAATAAGCACATTTAGGCCGTTCAACAGTACTGCGAACAGCAACGTTATGTAACGTGCTATGCATCATTCAAACGGTCCCGTATCCTGACTCACAGCAATGCCCGTTCACGCATCAGCTCCTGCTCTCGCTGATCTACATTGGTTCCCAGTCAAGCGACTTCTAAAATTGTCGTCCTCGTTTACAAAACACACCGTGGAAGTCGCTGCACTCCTACTCTCTGTCAACTCCTCCTGTCCTACAATACTCACTTCCTCTGCAAAACCCTTGAGCTGCCAGAACTGTACCCCAAGCTAATATCCTTTCTACTTGTGTCGCCTCCTTCAGGAATACAGTCTCTCAATCTCTGTAACATCCTCCAGTGCAACGCACCTCCCTATTATTGAAACGTTTCCCAGCCCTGCAACCCTCCCTCTATCTGGACGTCCTCTCGCGCTAACACCCTCTCTATCTCTGTCACATCCTCCAGCACTATAACCCCATCTCTGTAGCTTATTCCAGATCCGCAACTCTCCCTATCAATGTAACTGATTCCAGAATAACAACCCTCCCCATCTCCAGAATTTCCACCAGCAGCAAACCCTTCCGTATTTCTGCAAACTACTCCAGCCTCTATAACCATCCCGATTTCTGGAACATCCACCAGCTCCTAAACCGTTCCTAAATCTGTACCCTCATCCAGCCACACAACCATCCTTAGCTCTGTGTGCTCCACTAGCCCCTCCGATACTCTATATCTCTGTGACCTCTTCCAGCCTTACCAACATCCCTATCTCTGTAACTTCCTCTGGCCCCTGGAATTATCTGAGCTTTCTGCATTCCTCCAATGCTGGCTCTTCTGCACCAGCCTCCTCCTCCAACATTGGAGCCTATGCTTTCAGCTGACCAAGCCCTTAACTCTGGTATTCCCTTCCTAAACCACTTCACCTGTCTGATGTTCCTTTGACGCTCCTTAAATCCTTAGTCTTTGGCCACGCTGTTCTAATCGCGGCTAATGTGATTTTGAGTCAAGATTTGCTTGCATGGTAATCACTCCTTAAAAGTGACTTGGGACTTGCTTCTTTTGCTGCAATTTAGGCTGTTGCTGCTGATTGCAAGACTGAAGCGTGTTTTCTGGATGAGACGTTAAACAGACGTTCTGTCTCCCTTCTCAAGTGGACATGAACGATCCCAGGGCCACGACGATAAGAAGTGCAAGGGAAAGTTTTTCACGAGCCCTGGGCCCAATATTTATTCCGCAACTAACAAAAATGTTTTCATATTTTCTGGTAATTATCCCATTGTTAGTTGTGGAATCTTGCTATGCAAACATTGGCTGTCACATGTCCTACATTACAACGATGACGAAACTTGGAAAATCGCAGTTAACTGACTGAAACATACAGTCTCCATACAATTTTAGTTTCTCCATCATAAAACAAATTTTGACATATTGGGAAGCTGCAATATTAATTCACAAGGATGATCACAAACTCAAGAGTTATGCCCTTCCAGAAAGGTTGAATAGGTTGCAGCTCTTTTTTTTCTGTTGGTTGACCTGGTTGATGTCTTGAAGTTTCTGAAAGGTTCGCTTGTGCAGTCGTTGACTCTTGTGGCAGACGCAAGGACGATATAAGATGTAATATATAATAATATAATACAAAAATTATAAGATTATTAAATCCTACAGGCAATTCTTTACCCATAGAGGGGTGAGAATGTTGTCACTCCCTACTACAGAGTGGTTGGGGCGAATAATATAGTTGAATTTAACGATGGTTAACACACATGGGAGAAAGAAATAGTAGGATGTTCTGATAGAGTAAGAAGAAGATGGGAGGGAGGAGACTTGTGAGGAGCATCAATATCCAGGGACCTGTTCGTTGAATGACCTGTTCCTGCACTGTAAATGTTATGTACTTCTATGTGAAACAATTTGGGATGCCCTGAGATTGTGAAAGGCACTCTACTTGAAATACATGTTTCTTCCGATGCCTCGAAAAAGGGATAGAATTCGGTTCTTCCTTCAGCCACCTCGGTCCTAAGCTCTGGAATTCCCTCTCTGAATCTCTCTGTCCTCTCTTTCTCTCCTCCTCTAATATCCACCTTAACACCTATGTCTCTGACCAAGCTTCTGATCACCAGTCCCAATACCTCCCTGCTTGGCTCGATATGACTTTGCATAATCCCTTATTTGATGCACGTTGGGACGTTTTACTACCATACAGATTCCATGTAACTGCAAGATAAATGGCAAAATAAGAAATAGGATCAGGAGAAGGTAATTGGTTCCTTGAGGCTGCTCTGTTACTCAGTACGATATGGCTGATTTTGTACCTCAACGCCACATTCCTGCAGTATCACAGTACCGTCGATTACTTTAGTAATCAAATCGTCCTCAGTTTTGACTATACTCAAAGAATGAACAGCTAGAGCTCTAAGTGGTAGAGAATTACGAAGATTCACCATCCTCTGCGAAGACATTTCTCCTCCTTTAATCATGAACCCTGCTTCTGAACTCTCCAGCCACACAAAACTGCCTCCCAACATATGGCCTCACAAATCCTCCAAGAACTGTATACATTACAATCAGATCACCTCTCATGTTTATAATCTACAGGGAATAATGCCCATTCTACTCAATATCTCCTCATGCCACACTGATCTCATCCTAATTATTTGGCTTAGAGAAGACAGCAGTTACTATATCAGTAAGATTTCTGACGAGAAAAATATGATATAAGAACCCCTCGACCAATTTAAAGAATTACAAGGCAACATTTCAAGTTTGAATACTTTTATTATAATAACAAAGCTAAAATGAATCTCCATTAACTAAATGGTACTTTGTAAGCAGCTGATACCCTGATAAGTAGCTGATAAGTAGTCCTCGCTTTCTCCTTC
Source organism: Heterodontus francisci (assembly GCF_036365525.1). Taxonomy (NCBI): domain Eukaryota; kingdom Metazoa; phylum Chordata; class Chondrichthyes; order Heterodontiformes; family Heterodontidae; genus Heterodontus; species Heterodontus francisci. The sequence goes on from NW_027140118.1 coordinate 160,543, forward strand.
CCTCCTATGTTCAATAGTAGGGTCACATCTGTTTATTTCCAGTCTGCAGGAAGCTTTCCAGAATCTCAAGAGTTTTGAAAGATAACCATCAATGCATCTATGATATCTATAGCCAACTCCATCAGCACTGTTTGATGTATCTCATCTGGTCCAAGGAATTTATCAATATTCAACCAGTTAATTTTTCAAGTGCTAGCTCTTTATTAACACAAATTTCTTTCAGTTCCTAATTTTCGTAAGTCCATTGATTCCCTAGTATTTCTGGGAGATTTTCTAGATCTTCTTCTGTAAAGACAGGAACACAGTACTTCTTTCAGTTACTCCAACATTTCTTGATCTTCATTATAAGTTCTCCTGTCTCCGCCTGAAATGGTCCACGTTTCCCCTTGCTACTTTTTACCCTTTCACATATATAAAGAAGCATTTACAGTCCACCTTTATATTTCTCGCTAACTTGCATTCTTATTCTCCTTCCCTTTCTGTTTCCAGTTCTTGATCATCCTCTGCTGGATTCTAAATTGCTCACAATCTTCCGGCCTGCAAATTTTTCTGCCGTACCTTATAACCGCTTCCTTTGACAGAATGCAAACGTTAACGTCTTTGTTAGCCACTGTTAATTCATCTTTCCTGTTTGGTTTTAGTGTCTTAGGGTGAATGTATATTTATTGTAGTCCATATAATACTTCTTCAAATACTACCCATTGTCTGTTTACCATCAAATCTTTCAGTGACTTTTCCCAATCCACACCAGCCAACCAGCCCCTCATAATTTCGTAGATTCATTTGTTCAGATAAAACCCCTAATTCCTGAATGAACGATATCACTTTCAAACTCAATGCAATATCCTATCATATTCTGGTCACGAATTCACAAAGACTCCTTTTCAGCGAGGTTACTAATTAGCCCTTTCTCACTACATCGTGCTAAATCCTAAATAGCCAGATCCCTAGTTGGTGATTCGACATTTTGCTGCAAAAATCCATCTCATATACAATCCAGGAATAGATCCTCCATGGCGCTGGCGCTAATTAGGTTTACCTTGTCTATATGTAAACTGAAGACGCCATTATTGCTGTTTAACCCATGTTACATGCACATCTAATATCCTGAGTTATACCATACCCAACATTACCACTACTGTTTAGTTGCCTAAAAACGGCCCCTTGTTGTTTTTGCACTGAACCCAAATTGATTCGAAATCCTGATCGTTTGATTTTCAATCGTCTCTCACTGATGTACTCATCTCACTCCTTGTTAAGTGCGCTACCCGGCCTCCTTTACTTCTTTGACTATCCTTCTGAAATTAGGAATATTCTTGAATATTCAGTTCCCAGTCTTTCTAATGACTATTAAATCATACTCCTTTGGTTCTTTTTGTGCCTTCAAATCATTTGTTTTGTGGCGAATGCTGCGCATATTCAGATAAAGTGACCTTACCTTGGTCTTTTTAACAATATTCCGCATTATGAGCCTATTTGATGCTTTCTTCCACTTTATGTGGCCTAAAATTCCGCTCACCACTTTTCTACTTCCTGTTAACATGTTTGCTTCCCTCCGACCTTCCCTTCCTGCCACACTCAGATGTTCCATTCCCTCAGCTTGCCCTCTTGACTTTTCCATTCTCTGTAAATTATCACATCTACCCTCACATGATTGCTTGCCCCAAGATTTAGTTTAAAGTCTTCTCTCCCACCCTAGTTATATGACTCACCAGAACACTGGTCTTAGCAAGGTTCAGGTGAAGGCCATCCCAACGCTACAGCTCCCACTTTCCCCCATACTCATGCATCGAAACCCATTTCTCTCACATCATTCGTTGTGCCTCTCACTGAAGACTCTAATCTTATTTAACCTCTGCAAGTTTGCTCGTGCCTCAGGTAATAATATAGGCATTATTACCTTTGAGATTCTGCATTTTCAACTTGGCCCTTAGCTGCACGTAATCTCAATGCAGAATCTCCTTTCCAGTCCTATCAATGTCGCTGGTACCCACCTGGACCAACTGAATCCTCCCCCTCCCAATGCAAGTCCTTCTCCAACACTGAGCAGATATCTCACACCCTGGTACTGAGCAGGCAACACTGCCTCTGGACTCCCGCTGCATGCTCATACATACTGTGGCACTCGCTCTCATCCATACAAGCTGAAACAACCTCAGACCTGTTGGACAGTTGCAAGGACTCAGGCTCCTCTGTTTCTTCCCTCTTGATCCCTTACCTGTCTTACTGACAGTCATACCCTCTGTTCCTGACAACTAACCAAATCAGAAGACGCTATCCTAAGAGGTGTGACTGCCTTCTCTCTCTCAGGGCAAGTATATAACGGGTTAGATACAGAGTAGAGCTCTCCCTGCACCATACCATCAGACACTTTTTGTCTTCTCTCTCGCAATCATTTTATTTGTATTATTTGCTGCCAGAGGTACATTGCATGAAATTCCACCCTAGACTGGCTTTGCCAACTGCCTCCTCCCCAGCATTACGCCTCGCCCATTATATTTCTGACGTTTCCATGCTCGTGCTACTGCATATTGATTGCACAGGGTTTGCAATTTGATTATTCTTGGCTATCAATAAAACAGGCTTGATCTCTAACGCCACTTCCCATTAACATCGCTATCAGTATCAAGAAATAAAACTAGAATGAAAATTATTAATTTTTTAAAGACCTCGATGATTTTTGTTTCCCTCGGGGTGGAGGTGTGTCAGATCGTTTTCATTCAAGCAAATATTCGGTAATCTTCAATTCCTGGAGATTCAAAGCCATTCCAGGACATCTCTTAGGGGATGGGGAGGAATATAGAAAGGGAGAGGGCTTATCCAGTTGTCATGGTCCTTGTGGGTACCAACGACATAGTGGACACTAAGAAAGATTTCCTTCCGTGGGCGTATGATCAGCTAGGGTTCAACTTAAAACGCACATCTACAAAGCTCTGGTTCGCCCCCAACTGGAGTCTTGCATGCAGTTCTGGTCACCACACTTTAGGAAGGATGTGAGATTCCTTGAGAGGGTGCAGAAGAGATTTACAGGAATGGTTCCAGGGATGGTGGATTTTCCTTGCATGATAAGGTTTGGAAAGCTGGTTTTGTTCTCCTGAGGGCAAAAGAGTTTGAGCGGAGATCAAATAGAGCTGTTCAGGATTATGACAGGCTCAGATAAGTTAGACATGGAAAATTGGTTCCCATTGACTAATGATGAAAGTAGTAGGGGGAATAGAGATTGAAGGTTTTGCACAAGAGATGTAGGGGGATATGAGGATGAACCCTTTTTTTTAGGCAGTGCATGGTAATGCCCTGTAACTCATTGATCACAGTGGATTGGAAGCAGAGACAATCACATCTAAAGGAAATTGGATGGCCACTTGAAGGAACTACACTTGCAGGACTACGGAGATTGAGCGGGGGAATAGGACCACCTCGATTGCTCCTCAGAAAGCCGTCATGAACTCTATAGTCCGAATGTACTCCTGTGCTGCAGATGACTGAACTTAATGATTTCTGAATTAAGTCTGAACCACGAGCAAATTGGCACAGGGTAAATAAGAGCTAAATTTGTGGCTCAATGATATTTATGGCCCTAGTTCCCAGAACTTCAGGAGTGAGTGAAGGGTCAATGTTTAGCTTAGAGTCAGCTTTCACCAGACCTGATTTAGCATTACATTCCATTCCAGCCAGTTTGGAAATTGGCATTTGGAACGAGAGTTAGGTTGAGATTCTGGTTAGGATTACAGCTATGCTTACAGTTAGGGTCACTGCTAGGTTTATGTTTTGGGTAAGATTTTTGGATACAGATAAATTTAGAGTAAGATTTATCGTTAGGGTTGCATTTAGGTTGAGAGTTAGGGTCAAGGTTACAGCTAGGGCTCGGTTTAGGAAAGGAATTGATATTGGTGTTTTTCTTAGGGTAAGGTTTAAGGTTACAGTTAGGGTTAGGATGAGTTCTAGGGTGAGGCTTAGGTTATGGTTCGAGTTGCAGTTATAGTTATGATAAGGGCCGGAGTTTGGTTTGGGTTTGCATTTTTGGTTAGGGTTGCAGTTAGAGTTAGAGTTAGGGTTAAGGTTACAGCTAATATTGGCATTAGGTTTTGCTTTAAAGTTAGGCTTAGGGTTAAGGTTAAGTGTCGGTTTAGTGTAAAGGTTTGGACTTGAGATATATTATGCGTTAGGATTAAGAACACAGTTAGGGTTAGCATTTCAGTTGCAGCTATGTTTAGGTTTATATTTACCGTTAGCATTAGAATCAGTTTTCGGGTTAGTTGTACTGGTTGGGTGAATGTTTTGGATCCTGTTAAACCGAGGTGTAGTTTTAGAGTTACTGTTATGGTTACACTTAGTATGAGGACAAATTTATGGTTAGAGTAACAGTTAGCTTTAGGGTTAGAGCTGATGCAAGGATTGACACATGATTAGTATTGCTGTCGTTTGATTTAGTGTTAGGATGGATATTGGGCTACATATAGGGTTAACAATTGTGCCACAGATAGGGTTAGGGTTAGGTTTACAGTTAGTTTTTGGTTATGGTTACAATCACACCTTATAGGCAAAGCCCCAGTCACTGCATCCCCGGGTATGCCCTGTTCCACCGGCAGGACAGCCCCAGCAGAGTTGGCGGCACAGTGATGTGCAATCGGGAGGGAGCTGCCTTGATGAGTCCTCAACATCGACGCCAGACCCCATGAAGTCTCAAGGCATCAGGTCAAACATGGGCAAAAATACCTCCTGCGCATTACCACCTACCGCCCTCCAGAACTGATGATTCAGTAATCCTCAATGTTGAACAGCACTTAGAGGAATCATTGAGTAGCAAGGGCGCAGAATGTACTCTGGGTGGGGGATTTCAATCTCCCTTACCAAGAGTGGCTCGGTAGCACCAGTACTGACTGAGCTGGCGTAGTCCCAAAGGACATAGTTGATAGAAAATGTTTGCAGCATGTGGTGAGCGAACCAACAAGAGAGAATATATACTTGACTTCATCATCACCAATTTGCCTGCCGCAGATGCATGGCAGAAATGGCAGGAGTGACCACCGCTCAGTCCTTATGAAGACAAAGTCCCATATTCACATTGAGGATACCCTCCATCGTGTTATGTGGCACTACCACCATGTAAAATGAGGTAGATATTGCACAGATCTGGCAATGCAAAGCTTGGCATCCAGGAGCTGCTGTGGGCCATCAGCAGCTGCAGGACTGTACTCAAGCACAATCTGTAACCTCATGGCCCGGCATTTCCCCACTCTACCATTACCATGAAGCCGGGAGACCAACCCTGGTTCAATGAAGAGTGCAGGAGTGCATGTCAGGAGTAGCACCAGGAATATCTCAAATTCAGGTGTCAACTTGCTGAAGCAGCAACACAGGACGACTTGCGTGCCAAACAGCGTAAGCAGCATTTGATAGATAGCGGAAGTGATCCCATAACCAATGGATAATATCTAAGGTCTGCATTCATGCCACATCCAGGTTTGAGTAGTGGTGGACAATTAAATAACTGACAGAAGGGGCAGGAGGCATCATCCATTTTGGCCTCCGCTTGAAGTCCCCAGCATCACAGAAACGAATCTTCAGCCAATTTGATTCACTCCACTTGATATCAAGAAATGACTGAAGAAAGGCTATGGGCCCTGACAGCATTCTGGCATAGTACTGAAGACCGGTGCTCCAGAAATTGCCAGGCACCTAGCCAAGCTGTTACAGTACTGCTACAGCATTAGCATTTAGCCGGCAATGTGGACACTTTCCCAGGTATGTCACGTACACAAAAAGCAGGACAAGTCAAACCTGGCCAGTTACTGCCCTATCAGTCTACTCTCAATCATCAGTTAAGTGATGGAAGGTGTCATCGACAGTGCGATCAAGTGGCACTTGCTTAGCAATAACCTGCTCAATGACGCTTAGTTTGGGATCTGCCAGGGCCACTCAGCTCCTGACCTCATTACAGCCTTGGTTCCAATATGGACAAAAGAGCTGAACTCAGAAAGTGAGGTGAGTGATTGACCTTGACATCAAGGCAGCATTTGAACGAGTATGGCATCAAGGAGCCCTGTCAAGGCTGGAGTAAATGGAAATAAGGGGGAAAACTCTCCGCTGGTTAGAGTCATACCTAGTGCAAAGGAGGATGGTTGTGGTTTTTGAAGTTTAATCATCTCAGCTCCAGGATATCACTGCAGGGGTCCTCAGGGTAGTGACCTGAGCCTAACCATCTACAGCTGCTTCATCAATGAACTTCCTTTAATCATAAGGTCAGAAGTGACGAAGTTCATTGATGATTGCACAAAGCTCAGCACCATTCGCGACTCCTCAGATACTGAAGCTGTCCATGTAGAAATGCAGCAAGACTTGGACAATCTCCAGGCTTGGGCTTATAAGTTGCAAGTAACATTGACGCCACACAAGTGACATGCAATGACCATCTCCAACAAGAAAGAATCTAACCATCTCCCTCGACATTCAATGGTATCACGATCGCTGAGTCCCCCACTATCAACGTCCGGGGGGTTACCATTGACCAGAAACTGAACTGGAGCAGCTATACTGTGGCTACAAGAGCGGGTCGAAGGCTACAAATCCTGCAGCGAGTAACTCACCTCCTGACTCTGCAAAGCGTGTCAAGCAATTGCAAGGCACAATCCAGGAGTTTGATGGAATACGCTTCACTTGCTTGGATGGGTAGAGCTCCAACAACATGCAAGAAAGTCGGCACCATCCAGGTCCAAGCAGGACACTTGATTGGCACCCCATCTACAATCAATCACTCCTCCCATGACCGAATCAAAGTGGCAGTAGTGTGTATCATCTACAAGATGCGCTGCAGCAATGCCCCAAGGCTCCTTAGACAGCACCTTCCAAACCCGCAACCTTTACCATCTTGGACAAGGGCAGCAGATACTTGGAACACCACCACCTGCAACTTACACTTCAAGACACACACCATCCTGACTTGGAACTATATCGCCGTTCCTTCACTATCGCTGGGTCAAAATCTTGGAACTCCGTTCCTAACAGCACTGCGGGTGTACCTACCACGCACGGACTGCCATGGTTGAAGAAGCCAGCTTCCCACCACTTTCGCAACCGAAATTAGTAATTGGCAATAAATGCTGGACTAGCCAGCGATGCCCACATTCCATGAATGAATAGGAAAAAAGTGCAACTGTTAGATGTAGTCTTAAAGTTAAGGTTAGAGATGGAGATTGTTAGACAGGGCAGTAACTGCTGTAAGAGAGGGACAACAGCAAATGGAGATGATGAGGGGAGGTAGTAACTGTAGTGAGACAGGGACACCAGCAGATGGGGATGGTGAGAGCGGGCAGTAACTGCAGTGAAACGGGGAATTAGTGATTTGAGAAGAAGGGGTTACGATTCTTGGTGCACTGGCTTCAGTAATCAGGGAAGATGGAGATATTCCGTTGCGATGGGTTCACTTGAACCGAGGTGGAACCAGTGCCGGTGGCAAAAACTAGGGATGTGGACAGGGCTTTAAAATAACAGAAGGTGCATGCGCGTTTGGGTAAAGGCAAATGTAGAAATTCAAATAGAGAGGTCAGGGTATCAGAGCAGGTTAGTGATGTGGGTAAATGCCAACAGAATGGGGTAAGAAGGGACGGATAGTTTAGCAAAATATGTATATTGGCTAATACCGACATTGCAGACAATGGAGGTAAAAAAATAAATTAAAGTGCCTTTATGTGAATGCATGAAGCATCCCTAATAATATAGATGAACTACTGTCACGAATAGAGGTATATTATCCAGATCAAATTGACTTTAGTGACATATGGTTACAATGAGATCAAGTTGGGAAACGAATATTCCAGGGTGAACAATATTTCAGAGAGACAGACGGAAAACCCAAGGAGGAAGAGTAGCCCTGATAGTAAAGGATGACATAAGGACATTAATAAGAAGGGATCTGGTCTCAGAAGATCATGATGCAGAATCAGTTTGGGTGCAAATTAGGAAGAGCAGGAGTCAGAAAAAAACACTGGCAGCAGTAGTTTACAAACAGTAGTTATATTCTTGTACAGAACATTAAATGGGAAATTATTGGAACGTGTAAAAAAGGTGATGTATGAATTGTGGGGGGTCTTAATATGCATATAGGCTGGGACAGTGAAATTAGCAGCAATGGTGTAGAAGATGAGTTTGTACAATGTTTTCATGACAGTTTCTTGGAGAAATGCGTTGTAGAATAGATTGGGGAAAGATGTATATTAGATCTCGTATTGTGCAATGAACGGGTTAATACCTAATGTCATAGTAAAAGATCCACTGGGAAATAACGATCACAATACCATTTAATTTCATGTTCAGTTTGAAAGTGACACAATTCAATCAAAAACAAATTTAAACTGAAACAAAGCCAATATCGATGGGTGAGAGGAGAACTGGCCACGGGTAATTGGGTAAATGGACTGGAAGGTATGTATGGTGGTAAATGAACAGTGAGAAACATTTAAAGAAGCAATTCGAAGGCTTCAACAAAAGTGCATTCCGTTAAAAGAACAAAAACTCGTCAAGAGTGGCTCATCCTTGACTTACTCAGGAAGTTAAAAGGAGTATGAGATTAAAATAAGAGGATACCCTATTACAAAAATAGTAGCACGTCTGAGGATTAGGAGTTTTTTTACAAATCAGCAACGGACCATCAAAAAGTTGATAAAACAAGAAAAAAAATGAACGTGAGAGCAAAGCAGCCAGTAATATAAAACATATTGTAAGAGCTTTTATAAGTACATAAAAAGGAAGAGAGCAGCTAAAGTAGACGTTGTTCCCTTAGAGGCTGAGAAAGGAGCAATCCTCATGGAGAATGAGGAAAGGGCAGAGCCTTTGAACAAATATTTTGTATCTGTCTTCACAGTAGAGGACACAGGTTCCATACCAGAAATAGGCAGTAACCTAACGGCTAATAAGAGTGAGGAAATTAAGAAAGTTGATATCATCCGAGAAACATGGAGAAATTGGAGAAACTTGAGGTACTAAAATCTGACATGTCTCCGAGACCAGATGGCCTACACCCTAGTGTTCAAAAAGAGATAGCTGCAGAGATAAGGTATGCGCAGGCTATGATTTTCCAGAATTACTTAGATTCTGGAATGGTCCCGTCATATTGGAAGTTGGCACATGTTACACCGCTTTTCATGAATGAAGGTGAAGAGAAAACAGGGAAAAACAGTCGTTGGGAAGATGCTAGAAACTATTGTTAAATAAACCTTATCATTGCACTTGGGAAAGCACAGTATGATTAGAAAAATGTCAGCATGGCAAAACTGAGGGGAAATCCTGTTTCGAAAAAAATCTGAGTTTTCAGAGGATGTAACTAATAGGGTAGATAAAGGGAAACCTGTTGATGTAGTATACCCGGATTTCCAAAAGTAATTCAATAAGGTGCCACACAAAAGATTAATAGGCAAGATACGGGCGCATGGTGTTGTGGGTAATATATTAGCGTAGATGGAGGACTAGTTAACAGACAGGAAGCAGAGAGTGGGAATAAATGGGGCATTTTCAAGTTGGCAGGCAGTGAATAGTGTTCTGCCGCAAGCATTAATGCTGTAGCCTCAGCTATTTACACTCCATATTAATGAGTTGGATGAAGAGACAGAGAACAATGTATCCAAGTTAGTTGATGATATAAAGATCGGTACAAGGTCAGCTGAGGGAAGGAGATAGAGAGCTAGAAAGAGATACGGACAAGATCAATGAGTGGGCAACAAGATGGCAAATGAAACATAATGTAGGGAAGTGTGAAGTTGTTCACTTTGTCGTAAAATAGAAAAGCAGATGTTTTTATTTTTATTTTTAAAGTGTGAAACTGGTAAGTGTTGATGATCCGAGAGGCATGAGGGCACTTCTAGAGGAAGCACACACAGTTAACATGCAGATGCAGTGCAGCAAGGTATTAAGAAGGCAAATGTCTTGTTGGCCTTAATTATAAGGGGATTGGAGTAAGTAATTTTGAAAACTTGCTAAAATTGTACAAGGCTTTGGGAAGACTGCACCTCGAATACTGCGTGCCGTTTTGGTCTCCACATTTGACAAGCGATATAGTTGCACTGGAGGCGTTCAGTGAAGATTTACTAAAATGGTTCCTGGGACGAGGGGGTTGCCCTATGATGCGAGGCTGAGTACATTGGACCTATATTCTCTGGAGTTTAGAAGCATGACAGGTGATCGAATTGAGAGAGACAAGATGCTGAAAGGGCTTGATAGGGTAAATGCTGAGAGATTGATCCACTGGTCGTGGAATCTAGAATGCGAGGGCAGTATCAGGATAAGGGGCCAATCATTGAGGGCAGAGATGTGGAGAAATTACCACCTACTGCACCTCCACTCTGTATCCCATCCACCTGCCAAATTATTTTAACCACCACCCAACAACACTAGCAAGCCTCCCAGCAAGGATGTTGGTACCATTCCGGTTCAGGTGTAATATGTCCATCTTGGACAGGTCCCACCTTTGCCAGAAACAGACCCAGTGAACCAGGAAACTAAAGCCCTCCCTCTTGCAAAATCTCTTCAGCCACGCGTTAATCTGCTCTATCCTCCTATTCCTATGCTCACTAGCACGTGGCACTGGGAGTAATCCAGAGATTAGAACGTTTGAGGTCCTGCTTTTCAATCTGCTACCTAGCACCCTAAATACTTGTTGCGGGATCTCATTCCTCTTTCTACCTATGCCGTTGGTACCAATGTGTACAACAACCTCCGGCTGTTCACACTCCCCCTTCAGAATGTCCTGCAGCCGTTCCTTGACGTCCTTGCTGCTCGCATCAGGCAGGCACATACCATCCTGGAGTCACGTTTGCGGCCACATTAACGTCTGTCTGTACCCGTTACGATAGAATGCCCTTTCACTATAGCTCTCCCACTCCTTTTCCTCTCCTCCTGTGCAGCTGAGCCAGCCGTGGTGCTACAGACTTGGCTGTTGCTGCGTTCCCCTGAGAAGCTATCTCCCCCAACAGTATCCAAAGCTGAACATCTGTTAGATATGGAGATGGACCAAGGGGACTCCTGCACTACCTGCCTAGTTGCTCTACTCTGTCTGGCAGTCACCAATTCTCTTTGTGCATGAGCAGTCTTTAACTACAGTGTGACCACCTCCCTGTACGTGCTACCCACGATGATCTCAGCCTCACGGACGGTCCACAGCGTCCCCAGCCGCTGCTCCAGATCCGAAACGCGGATTTCGAGTAGCTTCAGCTGGAGAAACTTCCTGCACACGTGTTCGCCCTGGACAGTGGAAGTGTTCCTGACTTCCCACATTGCACAGGAGGAGCAATATAGATTGCCAAGCTGCCCTGCCACGACTTACCCTTAATTTATACCCTTAAATTACCCAACAATTAGATTATTTACACTAGGGACATTGATTCCCGCCAAAAATTACCTGTTATATTAAAAGAAAACTGTAGAACTTTCCCTTTACCTCTCGTTACCAACCCAGCTATTTGCATTAATTCTCTAACAACTGTTACTCACCAACTGATGAGCGTTGAAGAAACTTTATTATCCAATACAACACTTGAAATGCTTCTTTTTTTTCAAGAATCAACATTCCATTTGATTCCAGGCCTGACCATGTTTTGTTTGTCTATTCATTTGATTCCTCCAATAATCATTTCTTTGCCTTTGTCTCAGCTGTTGTTGCACTTCTAAATCTCAGCAGTCATCCTGAAATAATTTCTCCCCTATTTTCTTGATATCATTTAGGTTAAAACAGAAACTGGATTCTCTTATAACTCAAATGACTTATTGCAAGTTGCTACACAATAGTTGCCTATTTAAAGATAAATGTAGCTCAACTTATTTTACTGCATCTTCGCACATTTATATTGTAGATGAATGTTTAATTGTGAATCCAAGGAAAAGTTGCAAACTATTTACTAATCATATTATCATTCACAAAGTATGACATTGACTAATCCCTTTCTTAATGAGTCCACTTATTATTTATTATGAGGATTAAATAACGTTAGTCATTTTAAAACACCATTCCAAGAATCTCCAATTCCCCACAGGACAATATCTGCCTCCTCCTCAATCTCATTATTGTTGTTGACCACACTTTCTATTGTCAAGCTCATGAGTGGTGCGATCGGCACAAATTTTACATTTTCTTACCTTCTAAAATATCATAACCCCAAATGACTACTGATGATGATAAATGTTATTATCTGTTAAAACTTCATTGACACTCCTCAGATTAAAGACTGACACCCGATCTGCTGATCACCTCACTCGATGACAGTCACTATCCCTTCACAGGAGTGCTGTTAATTCCAAACTATTATCATGTATGTACATACGATGAAAACAACAGATTATGCACGCTGGCTTATTATTTTCCTCAGATACCCCTTTACTGTTGATAGGAAAAGCACCGAATTATGCTGATTTGTTTTTCATCTGTTTCCCAAATTCAAATAATGGTGTTGTCAGTTGATAATATCTTTCATTTATTTATCTTCAAAAAAAAATTTTCCTTCAAAACTCAGCAACCCCCTGGACGGTATTCCCTTGAACCTTTTTTGAAATTGACGGATGTTTATATCCCTTTAAACTCAGGTAGATTTCCTTTTGAGTGCTTGGAATATCGACTATATTAATGTATTTATTATTGATTTAAAAGTCATGAACATTTATTTCCATGTTTCGTGGTTTCAGATGAATTTATCGGAGACAGTAATGTCTGCAGTTGTTATGGAAGCTGACTGCAAATAATGACAAAGGCTTTCTCGAGAAAGATAACAAATAGAAACAAATGTAGGACTAAATTAATGCCAATTCCTGACTTTTTTTAAAAAAAAGCAAGCCTTCAGATCAAAATATTACCATGCTGTCATAAATGTTGCAAAAGTCTGAAGCTGCTGAAGTGGATTGATCTCTGTGATCAGACGGTCCACATATTTAGAGAAATAAAGAACACAAGGTCAATTCGGCTTGGAGCCAGATTACTTCATTTAGAGCTTTGGATCAGAAATTGGCTAGCTGAAAGAAGACAGAGGGTGGTGGTTGATTGCAAATGTTCATCCTGGAGTTTAGTTACTAGTGGTGTACCGCAAGGATCTGTTTTGGGGCCACTGCTGTTTGTCATTTTTATAAATGACCTGGAAGAGGGTGTAGAAGGGTGGGTTAGTAAATTTGCAGATGACACTAAGGTCGGTGGAGTTGTGGATAGTGCCGAAGGATGTTATAGGGTACAGAGGGGCATAGATAGGCTGCAGAGCTGGGCTGAGAGATGGCAAATGGTGTTTAATGCGGAAAAGTGTGAGGTGATTCACTTTGGAAGGAGTAACAGGAATGCAGAGTACAGGGCTAATGGGAAGATTCTTGGTAGTGTAGATGAACAGAGAGATCTTGGTGTCCAGGTGCATAAATCCCTGAAGGTTGCTACCCAGGTTAATAGGGCTGTTAAGACGGCATATGGTGTGTTAGCTTTTATTAGTGGGGGATCGAGTTTCGGAGCCACGAGGTCATGCTGCAGCTGTACAAAACTCTGGTGAGACCGCATCTTGAGTATTGCATGCAGTTCTGGTCACCGCATTATAGGAAGGCTGTGGAAGCTATGGAAAGGGTGCAGAGGAGATTTACTGGGATGTTGCCTGGTATGGAGGGAAGGTCTTATGAGGAAAGGCTGAGGGACTTGAGGTTGTTTTCGTTGGAGAGAAGGAGGAGGAGAGGTGACTTAATAGAGACATATAAGGTAATCAGAGGGTTAGATAGGGTGGATAGTGAGCGTCTTTTTCCTCGGATGGTGATGGCAAACACGAGGGGACATAGCTTCAAGTTGAGGGGTGATAGATATAGGACAGATGTGAGAGGTAGTTTCTTTACTCAGAGAGTAGTAAGGGCGTGGAACGCCCTGCCTGCAGCAGTAGTAGATTCGCCAACTTTAAGGGCATTTAAGTGGTCATTGGATAGACGTATGGATGAAAATGGAATAGTGTAGGTCAGATGGTTTCACAGGTCGGCGCAACATCGAGGGCCGAAGGGCCTGTACTGCGCTGTAATGTTCTAATTCTAATTCCGTCCAGAAATATGTGGTAATTCAGAAACAGTAATTAGAATTAGAATTAGAACATTACAGCGCAGTACAGGCCCTTCGGCCCTCGATGTTGCGCCGACCTGTGAAACCATCTGACCTACACTATTCCATTTTCATCCATATGTCGATCCAATGACCACTTAAATGCCCATAAGTAATTATCACAAAATCCGAGGTGGATACAAAATTGACCTTGTGGCAGGAAACGAAGGGTAATTGTTGACGGGTGTCTTCATGACTGGAGGGCTATTTCTAGTGGTATTCCGTGGGGCTCAGCACTGGGGCCCTACTTTATATGGTATATCTTAACGATTTGGACGTAAATGTAGGGGGCATGATCAAGAAGTTTGCAGACCAGACGAAGATTGGCTGTTTGGTGGATAAGCTGTCGGAAGATATTTATGGTATGGTCAGATGAGCATACAAGTGACAAATGGAATTCCAACCAGAGAAATGCGAGGTGATGCTTTTTGGGAGGTGAAACTCGACAAAGGAGTACACGATAAATGAGAAAATACTGAGAAGTGCAGAGAAAGTGAGGGATCTTGGAGTCAAAGTCTACAGATCCCAGAAGGTAGCAAGACAGATCAATAATGTGGTTCAGAAGGCATATGGAATCCTTTCCTCTATTAGTTGTGGTATAGAATATAAGAACAGGGAGGTTATGCTGGAACTGCATAACTCTTTGATTGGGCCACAACTTGAGTACTGTGTGCAGTTCTGGTCACGTCATTACAGAAAGGATGTAATTGCACTGGAGAGGGTACAGAGGATATTTACGAGGATGTTGCCAGAACTGGAAAAATTCAGGTCGGAGGAAAAATTGGATAGGCTGTGGTTATTCACTTTGGAACAGTAAAGGCTGAGTGGATATTTGAATGAAATGTACAAAATCAGTAGGAGCCTGAATCGAGTGCAGGTGAGCGATCTATTCGTCTTAGCAGGGAGGTCAGTGACGAGGGGGCATTAGATTACTAGAAAAATAAAGGGGAGATGAGGAAAAACATTTTTCACCCAGAGGTTGGTACAGATCTGGAACTCACTGCATGAAAGGGTAATTGAGGCAGAAACTTTCAACTCATTGAAAAGGCGTCTGGATATGTACCTCAGCTACCATAATCTGCAGGTCGAAGAACCAAATGCTGGAAAGTGGGATTGGAATAGATGGATCATTTTTCGGCTGGCACAGACACGCAGACACGATGGGTCAATATGGCCTCTTTCTGTGCCTTAAACATTCTCTGTTTCTATGATTCGATGGTTCTTGCAAGCTTAAAATGCTAAATTATTCCTCTTTTCTGCTGATATTCGTTCTATGTTTTTGACCAATCTTTTACCTCGTAATTCAAATGGCGTCTTACTCCCTGGTCTTGCTGATCTATGTCTGGTTGTTCCTCTTATGGATTCCCTTCCTTGAATGAATAAAGCTGGTCAGACGAATCAGAGCAAGATTCCACTCAAATTCACAACCAGTCATTTCGTTTTAGCCTTTTTCAACGTATGGCCCCAAATTGCACCTTTGTATGATTTGGGGTTTTGAGGCTTAAAACACTTTTATTTAAAAATTCTCAGTTCTGAATTTTCAATTTATTACACTGGGGTCTTCAGTTGTGCCTGACCTAACAAGTTACAAATAATGGCTACTTATGAATCCAGTATAATTTATGAAACAAGATGTTATAAATACTTAACAAAAAAAGCACTGAAGACAACATGGAAGTTTCTTATCCTTCAAGGCCAGGATTTCTTGAATGTTGTCAGCACAGGCGGTCCCTTTGTTCTCCTGTCTCTGAATTGACATTACGTTGAACTGTGTTTTTGAATAATTACACCAAAGACACCATTGTAAACAGTGCGAGCAAAGACTCTGAGTTTCCAACTTTTGGGATTCCGATTCCTTATTATGAAATCCTTTGAATTACCTCTTCCATGAATTTAACGTGAGTTTCATCTGCTGTCACTGCACCTCTGTAAATAGAGTGGTGTATGATAAAAGCATGTCCATCTCTTATTTCCTAGGCTCCTAGAGTTAACATTTCATTGTGTGAACAAATATTTCATACTTGTAGATACAAAGCTGTTGTACAAGCAACGTTTCATCTTCTCATCAACAATGTCAACTATCATAAACAATTCACCTCAATATTTCCAGTGTGGCAAAGCAATTAATAATAAATGTGTCTAGTGAAATATCAGGAAAAATTATGCGTTTAAATATAAATGTTTTTTTCTGCAGATATATTTAATTGATCAAGTCAGTTAGCATACTTATTAAAACTACTTGGTTCCTCTTTAATGAAAGGTGTCATATCCAGTTCAAGCCTCTTTCACAGCAGTTTCTTTAGGGAGCGCAATCACTCTCCTTCTGACCCCTTTACAAAGGTCATCTCTTTCCCTTTGCTCACTGCTCGTTATCTTTTTTGATTTCTGCTAATTTACATCCGATCCTCTTGCTCTCGACCCCCTCTTCCCGTCACTGACAGCTCTATTGTTTGTCTTTACTCCAACAGGCCATTGTCTTCTGGACCTCCAGCGGTTACCTCTCGTCCATTAACCACTGGATGTTTAAGCTGGTCTCAGTTGTTTTGTTTATTAATTAATTTAATAATTGATGTAACTGCATATTTCACCGCGCTCTTTAACTGCTCTCTGAACTCGGTCTGAGTGACCACATAAATAAATGTGTTTGTACAGCAACTCAAATTCCGCATCATATATGCAAGCTTTCCAAAAATATAGTGAGAATCATCATCTAAGAAATCACCAATACGAAAAATATATAACATATACAGCAACCACAGAAATATGAAACTGCCAGATATACTGAAGAGTAAAATCATAGACTTCCTCCTTCTCTCCATTTCAGTGTCACTGTGATTAACTTTCTTGCTCTGACCCCTCAGTCTCTGACGAACTCGACTGGTCACTAAAATGTGTCTGAACGTCAGAACGTTCAGCAACAGAATTAACATGAAAGGCAATAATGGTGTTAAAGCTTTTTCAAACATTGCAAATCCAATCCATCGAGGGTCAGTAAAATAGCTTGGCTTATTCGAGCAGCGCCATTCTACATTGTCAATTACCCGTCTTGGTTTATATCTAAAGTAGGTGGGAATATTTTTTAGACAAAGCAGAATGCTGGTTGTTGATAGAACAACAGTGGCAGTTTTCCTGGTGCAATATTTTGATTTCAGCTTCTGGCAACAAATGGCGACAAAACGATCAAATGTGAAAGCGATGGTGAACCAGACGGAACAGTGGATGGCTGCACGGATCAGGAAATAACAAGAGCGACACACAAAGGTGAGGTCCAGGAAATTTAATGGGAAATAAAGATTATTGATTCTCCGGAGTATGATCTCAGTGATAATAACCAGTAGATCTGCCATTGACATGGCCACCAGGTAGCGGGTGGTGCAGCTGGAGAGTCCGCAATTTCCCTTGGACAGGATCACAATTGACACTAAATTAACTGTAAATGAGAAAAGGGAAAAGTGGTTGTAAATTACTGAAAAATATTCTCCGCTTCTCAACCCAGGAAGGATTTCAGCACCACAACCGTGTGGATTGGGACCAGGTCCATGTCCCCAACCTTCCTCCAACCTCAGCACTTCCAGAGTTAACAAATCCTGGACGGGTAGTTCCGGCACCCCGCTCACCTAACGCTGGCCAGCAAGTTAAACATCGCAATGAGGAGCTAAAAAAGGGTAGATTGGAGACCTGCACCCAGTCTCCAACCACTGCCACTGTAGGAACCCATCCTGGACTCGAATCACTCCCTGGGGTCGAAGAAATTCCTCCCTGACTCGAACCAGTCCCTCGGATTGGAGGCACACATACGTCTTGGACCACTCCCTCTGATGTATAAATGAGTTATATTGAAAAGGGAATTTACTGAGTCAATGCAAATGTGATCACAGCATGGGCTTTCATCTCTACAGGAATATCATTAAAAGAAAAGTTTTATAATAACCTATTATAAAGATGGTTATTGAACACAGAAATAATGTGTACTCTTCTGGACTACACATGATGAACAATATCCAGGGTAACCTGCAGGTGCACGTATTCTTCACAAACATAATACCATAACTGAGAGATTATAGTTATTCGGATATGCTGTGGCTCTATTCTGCCGTTAAGAGAATGATGCGTGTTGAACTAATAGAGGGCTTCAAAATTATATAGGGGTTAGAGAGGGAAAACGTAGATCTGATATTTCCACCTTTGCTGGTGGCCAGTTTTGCATTTCCTCAAAATAAGACGGTCATCAATAAATCACGATGGAATTCAAGAGAGACCTGTATACTCTGAGTGCTGAGAACATGGAATTTAGACCTCTTGGAGTAGTTGTAATGGAAGAAAAAATGAAGAAGCGATGTTAGTACATGAGAGAGACAGGACTGGAAGGATATGCTGATAGCATTAGATGAGCTGTAATGTCTTCAGACAGAGCATGAAGACAGTTGTGATCTAGTTGTGCCGAATGCCCAGTTTCTGTGCTGTAGAATCGGTAACATGTTTATTAACAAGTCATAGCCATCAGTGTTTCTCGTAATATTGAAGAGGATTATTTATTATTGCAGTCACTCATGACCAAAGGCTTCTCAGGGCCGTGCTCGGGAAAGATATTAATCAGCACCTGATAGTGCTGTCAACAACTCTACTTAGAGAAAGAGTAAGATGGGGACCCGCATTGAATGTAATGACAGATACTCCAGGAAATACATGGTCCCTAGTGTTGAGTGGTCCACATCATTTAGTCAGCCACAATCAGTGCTATTCTGTAGTTACAGAGACTCCCAGTTCTACATGATAGCTGAGGTCAGGTGCTCCACTCCAGTTAGTGCACACACACACTATAGTTCTACATTAACAGATAACTGCTGTAATCCTTCCCCTCTGAGATTTTCCTGCTTTGAGCTGTGATTCTACAGAATACAACATTCCACACAATTCAATCACTTTACAATGCATAGTGCCTTGAGCTAGAAACAATTGAGACAACAGATTAAAACTGCACAGATAATTCAGGAAAATTATGCAATTAAATTATTGAATGTGTGTCTGTGTAACTGTAACCGTTCGATCTCATGTAATATTATTATTCCCATGGTAAGGGAAGAAACCAGCTCATATGCAGATTTACAAAACTTCATTGGTTATACATCCTTACCAGGAACACCAATTATAGCAAGGATCACATAGAATATGTTCCGCACCCATTGCATTGGTCGGTGCATTTTCTGCTTGGAGTGATAGGTCTGTTCATGCTGCAGGTAATATCTTTGAAGTACATTCTGAGCTGACACATTCCCAGTGCATTAACTTTATAGCCTCCCGTATCGCCAACGGAATACTGAGGTTGCAACATTGTTCAAACAGTTTTTCTTAATCTTGAACAAACAGATGACGACAGTTGGGTTAATTCCCTCTTAATGGAATGTATTTTCCACGAAAATTGAATTGGACCCATCCCCACCCCCAAGACTGGACAAATCTGATCACAATGAGCAAATAATCATAACTGGAAAATGTGTTAAACAGAAATCAAGGAAGTCCTACATAAATCTTGAGCCCTATCTTTAGATCTCATGTTGTTTTAGTGATTGCCTTCACTCTGCATGACTGTTCAGAAATTAAGTTCCTAACGTCAGGGAAGCCTCGAAGGGATGTTCGTCTCTCCTTTGGATGCTCTCTTTATCTGTGGAATTCCGTTCAATAATTCATATATTCAAACAAAAAGGAACATAGAATGGTTGCAACACAGCACTTGACCATTTAGTCTGTCTTGACCGTGTCTGCTCTCTGCACAGGCAGCTCAACTAATCACACTCCCAGATCTGCTCATCACTGACCTGCATTGTTATTCTCTTCAGTTGTTTATTCAATTCGCTTCTGATTGAATCTGTCTTCACCATACTCTCAGGCAGTTCATTTCATATCCTAAACACGTGCTGTGTAGAAATAAGTTTCCCTCATGTCGCCATGAATTCTATTGCCAATCCATTCAACCTGTGTCCTTTGGTTTTCGGCACTTCTGCCAATGAGAACGGTTTCTCTGTGTCTACTCCGTTTAAACCGCCATGGTTTGGAAAAACTCTATCAAGCTTTCTCTCAATTTCCTCTTGAAGGAGAACAACCCCGATTTTCTAATCTATCGGCATAAAATATCTGTTAGCCCTGGGATTTTCTCTTTGAACATTTTCTACACCCGCTGTGAAGACTGCACATTGTTCCTCAAAGTTCGGTACCTGGAACTGGACACAATGGTAGGAATGTCAATATCGTTCCGTCCCTCACACAGTCCAAGCTCCTCTGTTTCCCTTTTCAATCTCTTTATCTGATACATCGATGATTGTTTTTGATTCAAACCCTTCTTTCACATCGAGTTTGAAACTTTAATCATAATGGAATTTAAATCTGTACCTCTTTCGCCTGAAAACGGTCCACCTGTGACAGTTCACTTCTCTTCCACGAATTCCCTCTCTCATTTTAAGTGGACGGATACTGCATAAATATTTACTATAATCCGCCAACTTCCATAGTTATCTTGACCACACTTCCTCCAACTCCACTTTGCATAAATAATAGCTTCCATTCTCTCAGTTTCCTCATCCTTCTGTTTATCCCAACGATGCTATCTTCCATACCAGAGCTTCTGTAGTCTCTTCATTTCACATTAACCGTGCATTCCTCACATTAATTTTGCAGAGGACTCTGCTGTATCTGTTCCATCACCCGAGTTACTGTCCTCACCGCTTCCCGACCTTCTGGAACCATGATATTAATTCACTTATTCTCACTTTCCATTCCAACTTCCTCCACCTTCAACACATCATCCTCCTCCATTTCCACCATGTCCAACTAAAATCGCGAACAAATTATCTGTATTCACTCTTCACTCACACCCAAGATGTGGTATGCTTGCCCGCAGCTCCTTCTTATGCAAGTGCAAGAGATGCAACAGTTTACCATTCACCTATGATGATACAGTCTTTAGGAATAAAAGTGGGAGTAGGCCATTCAGCCCATAGATGGTGTTCTGCATTCAATACCATAATGGCTGACCTGACCATGGCTGTAATTCCAATTTCCCACCAGAAAACAGTAAATCTTCACTCCCTCGCAAATGAAAAGTCAGTCTAAACCAGCCTTGAATATATTCAAAGACCCAGACTCCACTGACTTCTGGGTAAATGAATTCCAAATGCGATGGAACTTTCAAGAGAAGCAATTCCTCCTCATCACGATTTTAATTGGGAGACCGCTTATTCATAAATGGTGGAGAATGTGCTGAGCTCAGGGCCGGGCAGGGCACCAATGTACCACACCGGTACATTAGACTGAGTTAGCAAGGTGAAGAGTGTTCCTTCTTGCTCCTTGGATGTGGGTATTGCTGGCGAGGCTGGGATTTGTTATCCATTTTTTGTTTTCCTTGGAAACGAGGTGGGGAGCCGCTTTCTTGAAACACTGGACTCCATCAGCTTTAGGTACACCCGCAGTGCTATTAAAAAGGAAGTTACAGGATTTTGACCCATAATGAAGAAAATGAAGACAATGAAGAAATGGCGATGTCGTTCCGACTCAGGATGTCTGTGGCATGGAGGGAACCTTCAGGTGTTCATGTTTCCATGCATCTGCCTCCTTTATCCTTTTAGGTGTTAGAGGTCTCATGCTTGAAAGGAGCTGTCAAATACATTTTAGTAACTTCCTGCGGTGTGATATTGTATATGGTACACACAGCAGCCACTGTGTGCTGGTGGTGGAAGCAGTTAAGTGTTAGTATGGTGCATCAGATGTACATCAAGCAAACCCATTTGCTTGGATCTTGCTGAGGCGCTTGAGTGTTTTTGGTGGTGGCACAGATCCAGGAAAGTGGAGTGCATTCCATTATTCCTGACTTATGCCTTGTAGATTGCGATGTAAATGTCAGTGGAGGAGTTATTTGCTGCATAAATCCCAGCGTCTGATCTTCTCTTGGAGCAACAACATTTATTTGTCTGGCCCAGTTATGATCAATGGTAACGCCTATGATATTGATAATGTGGTAACTGGGGAGTGACCACGATGATGAAAATCAAGGGGTGGTGGTTATATTCTCTCTTGTTGGACATGGCCATTTCCTGGAAAATGTGTGATGCTATTTTTAGCTTCCTTTTATCAGCACAAGCCGGATGCAAACAATGCAAAAAATGTGATGTGCTTTTGCGTGAGTGAAGGAAGAAAGGTTCAATTTGTCCACCATTCAACCAGAGTAGACTTCATCTCATCCTGGCCTCAGTGTTCGACCGAATAATTGCAAGAGGCAAATTATAGGGTAGATGGAGGAAGTATAAACTGTCGTTGATTTATTTGTTGAAACAAGCAAGTGCTTCTTGATTGGCTTTGATAATTTCGAATAGATACATTGTAATAATCAGGTGGGCGGCACAGTGGTGCAGTGGTTAGCACCGCAGCCTCACAGCTCCAGCGACCCGGGTTCAATCCTGGGTACTGTCTGTGTGGAGTTTGCAATTTCTACCTGTGTCTGCGTGGATTTCCTCCGGATGCTCTGGTTTCCTCCCCCATGCCAATGACTTGCAGGTTGATCGGTAACTTGGCCATTAGCAATTGCCCCCAGTATAGGTAGGTGGTAGGGAAGTATAGGGACAGGTGGGGATGTGGCAGGGATATGCAATTCGAGTAGGATTAGTATAAATGGGTGGTTGATGGTCGGCACAGACTCGGTGGGCCGAAGGGCCTGTTTCAGTGCTGTATCTCTAAACTAAGCTAAAACTAAACTAAAAACGAGGACAATTCGCAGGGTTGTATCATATATGGACAGGCGGAGGGGTCATTGGATCTGATACAAGCTCTTTTATTCCCCGTTAGTGCTTCGTTACATGTTGTCAAGGGGAGTACACATTATGGAGAGTTATGCTGCTATCCATCGAACCATTGGGCTTGCAAACCTTACTTTGGGTTATTAGATGGACCGTCTCTTCCCACTACATGGCGGGACGTCGTAGTAACAGGGGGAAATGCGGTGGTGCAGGGTCGGGGTAATGGGAGGCCTTTCGTTACCTTCTTGTATATGGATCTGTAGCTTGAGGGTCCAGTTGGGAGGTGATGGAGGAAGATGTTAACAGCACAGCTCTGGCTCAGAGTTCTGAATGTGATTGACAACAGGTTGAAGGTGTTCCACGGAAAGTAAGTAATACAACTCCAGCCCGAGGAATTCATTGTATCTTCTGGGTTAGCTAAACACAGGAACAAGAAACCTTTAATCCCGAGGTCTATTCCAGTTGTCCATAAAGGCAAAGCTGCCACAGATTTCACATTCATGTCAAGCAGGAATCAAACACTCGGACTCTCTGGTAAATCAGATTCAATTCTTTGTAAATACAAACATTTGCCTGTTTCAACAATTTCGTTTCCATTCTTGGGAAGATCTATTTCTCCCTGACATCCTAATTTTACATTTTGTTCCCAAATATTTACGTGATTGCATGTTCCATTTCTCACAATATCAGGATGGATCAGTTCTACACTTACTAACTTGACATTCAACAAACCCCCAAAAATCTACAAGGCAAATCTACCAACAAAAGCATGTCCACCTCCTTCTGCCTCTCCTTCACATAAATTGCAATTATTGCAGATTTTTACTTTGTGGTGAAGAAGTTCCGTGTTGGTTTGAATTACCCTGAGGGCGTGACTGACAGCCTCATAGAATATTTCGTTCACCTGCCCTGCACAGGCCTGAAACCAGGTAAATCCCACGCCCTGAAAGAAATCAACGAAGGAGCATAAAACATCCCAATTACAAGATCAGATCCTGGAAAGGCGCAAAATGCAGGACCATTCTGTTAATTTGGTAAACATGCATCTGCCAAAGGACAAAGCAGGAGTCGGTCTTTCTTCCACATAGCTTTATTCACAGTGCTCCATGTGGACTCTGCTCTTTCCACAATTAGTATCAGCTGCTCTTAATCACAGTTAGAGCATACTCAATTGACAAATCATTTGCAACATTGGCTCATTCGCAGCATTTTGTTCGCAGTCCATCAATGTGTCCATTGTACATTATTATTTTTCTTGTGATTCCTGTTCGAATATACAAGCCACATGTGAGCGTTTCAGCTCCGTTTGAAGAACAGAACTGCTCTTCACATGTCCCGCATTGCATGAATGCACAACCTCTGAATTGTTGATTCAACTCTCACCCCGACATCTAATGCTGCGGCACTCACTCACATAGCGACACACAGAAACACACTTAAGGAAAGTACAGTTGAAAAGAATAGTGAACTTTTACAGCTTAGAAGCAAACTAATACTTCATAATTCACATGGCTCATTCTCGAAAAGACATGTTGCAGACCTTATGAAAAATACGTCTTCACTCCTGAAGTGTAGCTTCGCTAATTTCAACAGCCAGATTCAGGTGCTGAAGTGGCTTTAAAGATTCTATTAAAGGGATAGAATTTCTGCAGGCCACAAACTTGGTTGCTTGTCGTCTCGTTACCACGTGGTCAGTTTACAGTACTTGTGGACTCGAAATGGAACAGGCTTGGAATCCTCACCATGTTACAGTCTCCAATTATTAAGGCATATATTTTGCTGCCCTTTCTGCTGCCCTTTCTGCTGTTGCTGTCGTGTCTTTCTTCAGACAGCACTTAAAGAATAAAAAGAAACCAATATGGCTACCTTACTATGTGCATTATCACATTTCCCTTTCCCAAACATGATGTTGGAATTAGGCATATTATTTATTATCTGGCTTATTGCTTGATTACGGTCTTTGTTTCAGAAAGACCCATTCAGTTCAGGATTGCCTTTTGGATTGTCTCAGGATACGTGGAGGCGCCACTTCTTAATCTGGGATGTATCATATTGTCCTTGCGAGACAGTATGTCTGTTTAAAAATTCACTGATCAGGTCAGATGACCTTTGGTGGCCATCATTTGCGGCTCGTATGGTCCACTTTAAAAGAAAGGTCAGTTACAAAATGCTACACACTCAGTGAAATTCTATTTTAAAAGATATGAATTTGACATGGCTCTACTGGGCATGGCAATAATATTAAAGTAATTGTGTCAAATGATATTAGTGCTAAAATATATTGAAAAAAAGAGACACAAATCCCATTGCACAGATCCTCCAATCTAAGCAGGCTCCTGCAGTTATAGGACAGCTCACCAGTATCACTCGACTTGTGATGGTTCCTCTCCTCCTTTACGTATGCACGTTGCAGCATGCATTCCACTGCAATGAGGAAAGAAGTGGGTGAACCCAGACCGTACAGTATGGGGTGGTGGTGACCTGCAGCGAAATGGTCGCCGACCACAACCATTACAATTTACATTAACAAAGTGCTACACACATCCAAAAAGAAATCTCAGAAGACAGAATAGAGCAGGTTAAAACAGCGTGACATCAAGAGGAAGTGGAAAAATAGAGAGAGTGCGAGATTGTTGAGCACGTAGTGAGAGATATCGACTTCCAGGCGAGTTTTGAAGACAAGAAGAGAGTTGAAATGATGGTGTGCTGGAGTTTCCGATGCCCTGGGTACAGTTTATTGGGAAACACTTGGTTACGGCGCAGCAGAAACAGTGATGCATAACAAATACTGTTCGACAACAGATGACAAGGGAGGAGTGGAATAAGTTCACAAGGATTTATATCTTGGCAGATTGTTGTGATTGACAGGGTGTCATCTACAATAGGATTGATATGGTCGTTCACTATTCTTCAAATTATTTCAGTGGAGCAATGAGGACAAGGGGAATTTGGTGGAAAGGTACGGGACAGGGATTGGGGTCTTATTCCTGGTCAGGATTTGAGCTGTGGCATTCAGGATACCTGTTGTTTATGCTGTGCTCCTGATTTGGTCGTGGATAGACAAAAAATGGAGTCGGAGACAGGGCTGGTGGGATTGACCAGGAGCAGAGCCTGGTCATGTGACCCTGACTTACTGGAAGTAGGGACAACTTGTGCTGGCTGCTGTTTGATTGGCTCCTGGCTTTGTGATCAGATTTCCTCCCTGGTTAGCATTCATGAGCTTTAGTGAACGTGGGCAGCAGCTGGTTCTGACAGCGGACACAGTGAGTATGATTCCTCCAAATAAATAGAGGAAACAATACGAGTGTAGAATGTGAGAGGTCGGCCAGGAGTGTGTTTGAACATTCAAATCTGGAGCTGGCAAAGACACTGATAAGTTTTCAGCAGCATTTGAGGTGAAACGGGGGACGAGGAATGGGTCATTGAGATGGCGCAGGCTTGTGGTTGTAAGCTCATCCCGAAGTCAACCAAATGACCAAGGTTGCAAAAAATATGGTTGCAAAAAATACGGATGTCTGCACATTGAATATGCACACGTTTAAAAACAAGGCCGAGGGGAATCTGCACAGTGAAAAGTTATCAGTTTAAAGAGACGGTCTCGGGACCAACGCCCACAGTGAATAGACACATTTTTAAAACAGGGACTGGAACAACCTGCAGAGTGAATTGCCACAAGTTTAAACACTGGGCACCATGGGGGAAATCTGCACAATGAACAGTCAGAAGTTTGAAAACAGGGCCTCGGGGAATCTGAACACAATAGACACAAGCTTAAGCAGAGGGCTCAGGAGCAACGTCCACAATAAATAGACACATGTTTAAAACAGGGCCAGGGGGATCCTGCACCATGAATGGTCACAAGTTTAAACACAGGGCCCTGGGAATCCTGCACAATGAATAGTCACATGTTTAAACACAGGGCCCGGGGGATCCTGCACAGTGAATAGTCACAAGTTTAAACACAGGGTCCGGGGGGAATCTGCACAGTGAATGATCACAAGTTGAAACACAGGGTCCGGGGGATCCTGCTCAGTGAAAAGTCACAAGTTTAAACACAGGGCCCAGGGAGAACCTGCAAGGTGAATAGTCGCATGATTGAACACAGGTCCAAGGGGATACGGCATTGGAAATATTCACAAGTTGAAACACAGGGCCCGGGAAGAACGTGCACGGTGAATTTCACAAGTTTAAACACCGGGCCTGGGGAATCCTGCACAGTAAATAGTCACAAGTTTAAACACAGGTCCCAGGGGATACTGCACAGTAAATAGTCACAAGTTTAAACACAGGTCCCAGGGGATACTGCACAGTAAATAGTCACAAGTTTAAACACAGGTCCCAGGGGATACTGCACAGTAAATAGTCACAAGTTTAAACACAGGTCCCAGGGGATACTGCACAGTAAATAGTCACAAGTTTACACACAGGGCACGGGGGATCTTGCACAGTGAATAGACACAATTTTAAACAGAGGGCCTGGGGGGATCCTGCTCAGTGATTTGTGTCAAGTTTAAACACAGGGACCGGGAGAACCAGCAGGATGAATAGTCACATGTTTGAACACAGGTCCCGAGGGGAATCTGCACAGTCAATAGTCACAAGTTTAAACACAGGGCCCGAGGGGATCCTGCCCAGTGATTCAAGTCAAGTTTAACAGAGCGCTCGGGGGATCCTGCTCAGTGATTCGTGTAAAGTTTAAACACAGGGCCCGGTGTGATCCCGTATAGTGATTCGTGTCAAGTTTAAACACAGGGCCCGGGGATTTCCTGCAAAGTGAATAGCCACAAGATTAAACACAGGGCCCTGGGGAAGCTGCACAATTCATAGTCACAAATTTGAACACAGGGCCGGGGGGATCTTGCACAGTCAGTCATGTCAAGTTTAAACACAGGGCCTGGAGGAATCCTGCATAGTGAATAGTCACAAGATTAAACACAGGGCGAGGGGGAATGCGGCACAGTGAATAGTCACAAGATTAAACACAGGGCGAGGGGGAATGCTGCACAGTGAATACTCACAAGTTTCAACACAGGGCGCGGGGTGAAGCCGCACAGTGAATTCTCACAAGATTAAACACAGGGCCCTGGGGAAGCTGCACAATTCATAGTCACAAATGTAAACACAGGGCCGGGGGGATCTTGCACAGTCAGTCATGTCAAGTTTAAACACAGGGCCCGGAGGAATCCTGCACAGTGAATACTCACAAGATTAAACACAGGGCCCGGGGGAAGCTGCTCAGTGAATACTCACAAGATTAAACACAGGGCGAGCGGGCATGCTGCACAGTGAATACTCACAAGATTAAACACAGGGCACGGGGGAACGCTGCACAGTGAATCTTCTTCTTATTTGGCCTCCTTGTCTCGAGAGAAAATGGGTAAGCGCCTGGAGATGGTCAGTGGTGTGTGCAGCATCGCCTGGAGTGGCTATAAAGGCCAATTCTGGAGTGACAGACTCTTCCACAGGTGCTACAGATAAAATTGGCTGTCGGGGCTGTTACACAGTTGGCTCTCTCCTTGCGCTTCTGTCTTTTTTCCTGACAACTGCTAAGTCTCTTCGACTCGCCACGCTTTAGCCTCGCCTTTATGGCTGCCCGCCAGCTCTGGCGATCGCTGGCAACTGACTGCCACGACTTGTGATCAATGTCACAGGACTTCATGTTAGAAAAGCACTTTTCTAATATTTGTCAGTTCCGAAGAAGGGTCACTGACCCGAAACGTTAACTCTGCTTCTCTTTCCACAGATGCTGCCAGACCTGCTGAGTGAATCAAGCATTTCTTGTTTTTGCTTCAGATTTCCAGCATCCGCAGTATTTTGCTTATCACAGGACTTCATGTCGCGTTTGCAGATGTCTTTAAAGCGGAGCCATGGACGGCCGGTGGGTCTGGTACCAGTGACGATCTCGCTGCAAAATGTGTCCTTGGGGATCCTGCAACCTTCCATGCGGCTCACATGGCCAAGCCATCTCAAGCGCCGCTGGCTTAGTAGGGGGTATATGTTGGGGATGTTGGCCGCCTCGAGGACTTCTGTGTTGGAGAGATGCTCCTGCCATCTAATGCCAAGGGTTCTCCGGAGTTAGCGCAGATGGAATGAATTGACACGTCGCTCTTGGATGACATACGTTGTCCAGGCCTCGCTGCCACAGAGCAAGGTACTGAGGACACAGGCTTGATACATTTGGACTTTTGTGTTCTGTGTCAGTGCGCCATTTTCCCACACTCTCTTGGCCAGTCTGGACAGAGCAGAGGAAGCCTTTCCCATGCGCTTGTTTAATTCTACATCGAGAGGCAGGTAGGTGAACTCTTGAACCACTTCCAGAGTGTGGTCGCCGACATTGATAGATGGGGCATTTCTGATGTCCTGTCCCATGATGTTCGTTTTCTTGAGGCTGATGGTTCGGCCAAATTCATTGCAGGCAGCCTCAAACCTGTCGATGAGTCTCTGCTGGCACTCTTCATTGTGAGATGTTAATGCAGCATCTTCAGCAAAGAGGAGTTCCCAAATGAGGAGTTTCTGTACTTTTGTCTTCGCTCTTAGACGGGCAACGTTGAATAACCTGCCACCTGATCGTGTGCGGAGGAAAATTCCTTCTTCTGAGAACTTGAATGCATGTGGGAGCAGCAGGGAGAAGAAGATCCCAAACAGTGTAGGTGCGGGAACACAGCCCTGTTTCACGGCACTCAGGATTGGAAAGGGGTCTGATGAGGTGCCGCTATGCTGAATTGTGCCTTTCCTATTGTCAAGGAATGAAGTGATGATACTCAGCTGCTTTGGTGGGCATCCAATCTTTTCTAGTAGTCTGAAGAGACCACTTCTGCTGACGAGGTCAAAAGCTTTGGTGAGATCAATGAAAGCAATGTAGAGGGGCATCTGTTGTTCATGGCATTTCTCCTGTAGCTGGCGAAGGGAGAACAGCATGTCAATGGTGGATCTCTCTGCTCGAAAGCCATACTGTGCCTCAGGATAGACACGCTCAGCCAGCTTCTGGAGCATGTTTAAAGCGACTCGAGCGAAGACTTTCCCCACTATACTGAGCAGGGAGATTCCACGGTAGTTGTTGCATTCACCCTTGTTCTTATAGAGGGTGATGATATTGGCATCGCGCATGTCCTGTGGTACTGCTGCCTCATCCCAGCACAGGCAAAGCAGTTCGTAGAGCACTGCAAGTATAGCAGGCTTGGCACTCTTGATTATTTCAGGCTTAGTGCCGTCCTTCCCAGGGGCTTTTCCACTGGCTAGAGAATCAATGGCATCACTGAGTTCCGATTGTGTTGGCTGTACGTCCAGCTCATCCATGACTGGCAAAGTCAGGGCTGCATTGAGGGCGGTCTCAGTGACAGCATTTTCCCTGGAGTACAGTTCCACGTAGTGTTCCACCCACTGTTCAATTTGCATGCGTTGGTCAGTGATTGTGTCCCCTGATTTAGATTTGAGGGGGGCAATCTTCTTGACGGTTTGCCCAAAAGCTCTCTTAATGCCATTTGATATTCCTTGTGTCAGAGGCCAGCTGAATATGACTGCATAGGTGTTGCCAGTAGTCATTTGCGCAGCGCCTGGCTGTTCTTTGTGCAGCGCTTCTGGCAGCGTTAATGCTATGGATGTTACCTCGCTGGGGGCTTTCTTGTAGTTCATCAGTGCAATGTGCTTAGCGGCTATGACAGGTTCCAGCTCTTCAATGTGAGATTGAAACCAGTCTGCATTCCGCTTCACACAGTTGCCATAGGTGGTCATTGCTGAATCATAGATGGCGTCTCTGATGTGGGCCCAATGGTACCTGCATCCCCTGTGGGAGTGCTGTGGAGGGAATTTTCAAGTGAATTTAGAAACTTGTGTAACAGCTGTGGATGTGAAATTCTGCTAGTGGTGATGCGTGGGTAGCCCTTCTGCTTGGAGTGATGCAGCTTCTTTGGTTTGAGTATATCCTTGTTGCACACCAGGGAGTGGTCTGTGTCGCAGTCCGCACTTTGGAAGCTGCGTGTGATTTGAACACTGTTTAAAGAGGCTCGCCTTCTGACGATGAGGTCCAGCTGGTGCCAACGACGTGGTCTTGGGTGCCTCCAAGGAACCTGGTGACAGGGTTCAGTGTGAAGGAATGAGTTGGTGATGCAGAGGTTATGATAGGTACACAACTCAAGCAGTCTCTGCCCATTCTCATTCATCCTTCCAATGCCATTTCGCCCAAGGCAGGAAGGCCATGAGTCATGGTGGGTCCCAACCATGGCATTAAAGTTCCCCAGCAGGAATAGGTGTCCGGTGTTGGGTATGCTATTAATGATATTATGGAGTTCAGTGCATTACTCTCCAGCAGATTGTGATTTTTGTGATTGGTCGGCTTACTGAAATACCCGTATCCACCAGCAGAGGGCGGCCATTATTAGAATTGAAAACAGATAATGCTGCATACACTTAACAGGTCAGGTATCATCTGTGGAGAGAGACATAGAACTAGCTATGCACGTTAATGCGATTTCTTCAGAAATACATAACATTGGAGATAAACTACTTTTAGCAAATACAGAACCAGGGAAAAGGGGGTATGGAGAGAATGAAATAGTTAAGGCTTGTGTTAAGATGGAGGCATGTGTGATTAAATGAACCCCACCCTTATTAATCTCTCTTATCTATGCCCCTGTGATCTACAGCACTTCAATCTCTCAACCCTGACATTGTCATTCAACCTACTGAGAATGGAATCGCTGCTGTTATTTGTTGAAAAGACCAATACCTTGGGAAGCCAAAACACTAACTCTCTGACATATCATCCCACCTCCCTCTGGATCATGACCCCACCACCGAACATCATGTCATCCTTTCCCATATTATCATTGAACCTATCTCCTCTTGAGATCTTCACCTCACAGCCTGCAACCGCACTGTCTACCAACCTCACACAGCCCCCTCTAAATCTTTCCGAACATCAACTAACAAGGCTACATCAATAGACTTAACATTTCAACCTGTTCCTTTCCGATGGATCTTAATTCTTCCTATCACAACACTACTTTCTCCGCTTTTCTTCTTCTGTTGCCATCCACGATTTTAGCTATTATGGTTTCCTGTTCAGAACAGTCTCCATTTCGCCATTGGCAACCAGTCCAACACTGTAAGCAGGACAGTTAGACTCCTACAGCTCCACAGGGCGGCACAGTGGCGCATTGGTTAGCAAAGCTCCAGCGACCTGGGTTCAATTCTGGATACTGCCTGTGTGGAGTTTGCAAGTTCTCCCTGTGTCTGCGTGGGTTTCCTCCGGGTGTTCCGGTTACCTCCCACAGCCATAAGACTTGCAGGCTGATCGGTAAATTGGCCATTATAAATTGTCCCTAGTATCGGTAGGTGGTAGGGAAATATAGGGACAGGTGAGGATGTGGTAGAAATATGGGATTAGTGTAGGATTAGTATAAATGGGTGGTTAATGGTCGGCACAGACTCGGTGGTCCGAAGGGCCTGTTTCAGTCCTGTATCTCTAAATCAAAAAAAACACTCTATATTTACATCTCTCACCAAGATGTCCATTCCCTGTAAACTTCTCTCTCTCTCCAGAACATGTAATTCTGCTAAACCTCTATCTCTCACCAGGACAATCAATCCTTTTAAAACTCAATCCATTCAAGAAATTCGGGTCCCGACAACTCTATCCCTAATCAGGATGGCCAGTCCCTCAACACTTACATCTCTTACCAGGATGTTCAAACCATCTACAGCTTAACCCATTCAAAATATTCAGGTTTCTACTTTCCCATCGCACACCGGGATGTCCAGTCGCTTTACAGTTCATCTTTCACCAGGATATGTCTTCCACCTACACCTGGACCTCTTACCAGGACGTGCAGCCTCTCTGCTTCGCTATCTCTCGCCACGCCATCCATTCATTTGACACCTTTATCTCCCACCAGCCCATGGCATCTTGTTTAGCTACACTGATGACTGTTTCAGTGTCCTTTCCTGACCTCGTTCTCAACTGAAAGGAATTAAATTTGCTTCGATCTGCCAACCCTACCGTCCGTTTACACGACCCATCTCCAATTCGATTCCTCGAATTCCTATCGCCATAACTGAGGACAGGTAGGTAGCTCACAATGTCTATTTATAGCCACCAACTTAGTGACCTCCCTTGATATGCTCCCCGAACTCCCACATCCTGCTTCGTGCCAGGTCAATAATTTGTTCTCCAGGCATCTACGTCTCTGTTAAATCAGTACCAACGATGCCACCTTCCACGTCATTGTTTCCGAATTGGCTTCTGTCTTTGTTCAACTGAAGGGTTCCCTTCTTTAGGCACATAACCTGCAATTCCACCCTCATCCCTCCTCGCCACCACCAGAGCCATGATCCGGTTCGCCTTGTCCTCACTTGCCACAGCAACACCGACACATTCAACAGTTTTCTGCAATTTCGACCATCAAATGCAAAATTCCCTCCCCTCCCCTTTAAACAATCCAAAGGCACTACTCCCTCTGTGAAGCTCTAGTTTAATCCTCTGTCAATCCCAGAATCACTCCTGTTCCCATATAAACATCTCATGCAACTGTCGAATGATGCCACATACTTTTCTCTCCTCCCTTTTCACAGAGAGTCTCCCAAACATTCCTTCTTGATGAAACAGGTATATAATTGTACTTCTTCCAACTGAGTTACATGGTATTCGTTACTCACAGTACAGTCTGCTTTGCAGAGACCAAACTGAGGATAGATAGGTAGATTGGTTGAGGCGACAATGAACACGTCAACTTTCTATTGGCACTTTTCAGCCTGAAAAGCGCTCCTGTGTTTTTGAATAGCGGGTATTATAATGGATGCGCAAGGTGAATTGCAGGAGGTGTGGGTTCAT
The DNA here is from genome assembly GCF_036365525.1 of Heterodontus francisci. NCBI lineage: Eukaryota > Metazoa > Chordata > Chondrichthyes > Heterodontiformes > Heterodontidae > Heterodontus > Heterodontus francisci. Next base: position 194,243 of record NW_027140118.1, read on the forward strand.
GCTCGGTGTGGGGATCCCTTATCGACACATAACAGGAGCAGTTACCCTGGGATCAACCTTCCTCTTTCCGACCACAGTGGGGGATGACAAGAGCACTCCTCCTCTTTGACAGATATTTCATATTTCCATCCTACTGTCCTGTGTCAGCAGCCAGACCTGGAGACCACACTGAGGGATGGCTCTGTCGAGCCAGTCACTGCACTGTCATCGTGCAGGCCGAATTGGAGACCACACCGAGAGCTGACCATGTGGTGCCTGGCATTACACGGTGATACAGCGAGTAACAAGAGATGTCTGAGAACAAATGATTACCCACACTCCTTCCTCTCATCCCTGCACCCAGTGATCCACGAACATCATTCTTCTCTTATATTTAGCTCAGATCTCCACTGTACTTGGACAGAGAAATTCCTTCACATGCTGTGATGGCCCTAAAGATATTAACAAAACAATCTTCACAAATTGACATGGATAAACATTTGACTAATATTATGTTAACAAATTGCACTCAAATGAATATTCATTCATGTGCCACCCAACAGTGTTTCCTTGAAGGCTTTGTGTTTTTTAATTCTAGAGCTGCCCCTTTGACTTTAGCGTGGTGGACGCTTGCTGCAGTTGTAAAAATGGCACTGCAGATACTTACAACCTGCATTTTCGGCAGTGCGACCGAGAGTGGCGACTGAATGCAGGTTGGTGCATCTCGACTAACTTGGTGGTGCCTGCATGGGCATCGAACGAGGGTCTGTCAAGGGCGTAGATGCACTTCCCTCTTGAAAGAGGACACCGTCTGCATCTCCCATAGCACCAGTCTGCACCCATGGGGCTGAACATTATCTCTCACTGATCAGCATGACAGAAAACTTAAGGACATCAGTGATCCTCTCCATTCGAACCACTAAATCTGTCAATGCTGCCTCTCTATTTTTCGAGGCTGGAAGGGATTGTAGAAATCAATGCCCCAACAGCAGCAGGTTAGGCTTTAATCAAATCTGGCCTGTGTGGGTTGGTGCATGTTTGTGTGTGTGTGTGTGTGTGTGTGTGTGTGTGTGTGTGTGTGTGTGTGTGTGTGTGTGTGTGCGTGTGTGTGTGAACATAGAACATTACAGCGCAGTACAGGCCATCCGGCCCTCGATGTTGCGCCGACCTGTGAAACCATCTGACCTACACTATAGAACATAGAACATTACAGCGCAGTACAGGCCCTATGTGTTGGTATATCTGTCTGGCTCATTGCCTGAGTTCTGATCGGTGTGTGTGTGTGCGTGTTTGTGTGTGAGTCTGTCTCTGTTTGTTTCTGTGTGCTTGCAGATCTGTCTGGCTCAGAGCCTGGGTTCTGATTGGTGCGATTGTGTGTGTGTGTGTGTGTGTGCGCGCGTGTGTGTGTGTGCGCGCGTGTCTGTGTGTGTGTGTGTTGTTTGCATCTGTCTATCTCTGTTTACATATGTATATTTGTATATCTGTCTGGCTCATAGCTGGGGGTCTGTTCGGTGTGTGTCTCTCTCTCTGTGTCTATGTGTATCTGTTTCCATATCTGTCTGGCTCAGTGCCTATGGTCTGATTGGTGTGTGTATGGTGAGTATTTGTCTGTCTGTCTATGTTTGTGTGTGTGTGTGTGTGCGTGCATGTGTGTGTGTGTGTGTGTGTATGCGTGAGTGTGTATGCGTGCATGTGTCTGTTTGTATATCTGTCTGGCTCAGTGCCTGAGGTCTGATCGGTGTGCATCTGTGGGCGTGTGGTGTGTGTCTGTGCTTGTATATCAGTCTAGCTCAGTGCATGGGGTCTGATCAGTGTGTGTGTGTGTGTGTGTCTGTCTCTGTTTGTGCCTAAGTGTTTGTCTAACTGTCTGCCTCAGTTCCGGGGCTCTGATTGGTGTGTGTCTGTGGGTGTGTAGTGTCTTTCTCTCTTTGTGTGCATTTATTTGTATATCGCTCCTGCTCAGTGCCTGGGGTCTGATCAGTGCTTGTGTCTGTTTGTGTGTGTGTATGTATACCTGTCTGGCTCAGTGCTTGTGGTCTGATCGGGGTGTGTATGTTTGTGTCTTTCTCTGTTTGTGTCTAAGTGTTTGGATAACTGTCTGCCTCAGTGCTGCGGGTCTGATTGTTGTGTGTCTGTGGGTGTGTGGTGTCTGTCTCAGTTTGTGTACATTTAGTTGTATATCGCTCCAGCTCAGTGCCTGGAGTCTGATCAGTGCTTGTGTGTGTTTGCTTGTATGTGTTTGTGTGTGCGTGTGTGCATGTGGACACCTGTCTGGCTCAGTACTTGTGGTCTGATCGATGTGTGCATGTGCGTGTGTGTGTGTTAGTGTATGTGTGTGTATGCTGTGTGTTTGTGTCTGTCTGTTTCTCTTTGTGAGTGTGTGTTTGTATATCGCTCTAGCTCAGTGACTGGAGTCTGATCAGTGAATGAGTGTGTGTGTATATCTATCTGGCTCAGCGCTTGTGGTGTGATCGGTGTGTGTATGTGTGTAGGAGCAGGAGTAGGCCATTCGGCCCTTCGAGCCTGCTCCGCCATTCAATATGAACTTGGCTGATCACCTAATTCAGTAACCTGTTCCCGCGTTTGCCCCATATGCTTTGAACCCCTTAAACCCAAGAGCTCTATCTAATTCCTTCTTGAAAACCTACTGCTTTCTGTGGTAGCGAATTCCACAGGCTCACCACTCTCTGGGTGAAGAAATTTCTCCTCCTTTCAGTCCTGAAAGGTTAACCCCGTATACTTAGACGATGACCCCTGGTTCTGGACTCCCCCACCATCGGGAACATCATTCCTACATCTACCTTGTCAAGCGCTGTTAGAATTTTATTGGTTTCTATGAAATTCCCCCTCAATCTTCTGAACTCCAGCGAATATAATCTTAACCCACTCAATCTCTCCTCATACGTCAGTCCCGCCATCCCAGGAATCAATCTGGTAATCTTTCGCTGCACTCCCTCGATAGCAAGAACATTCTTCCTCAGAAAGGAAGACCAAACCAGCACACAATATTCCAGGTGTGGTCTCACCAAGCCCCTGTATAATTGCAGCAAGACATCCCTGCTCCTGTACTGGAATCCTCTCGCTATGAAGGCCAACATACAATTTGCAGTTTTTATCACCTGTTGGACCTGCATGCTTGCCTTCAGCGACTGATGTACGAGAACACACAGGACTCATTTCATAATCCCCTCTCTCAGTTTATAGCCATTCAGATAATAATCTGCCGTCCTGTTTTTGCTGCCAAAGTGGATAACCTCACATTTATCCACATTATACTGCATCCACCATGCATTTGCCCACTCAATCAACTCTCACCCAGTTTTGTGTCATCTGTTCGGGAGGGTTTAAACTAGTTTGGGAGGGGGATGGGAACCGGACTTGTAATCCAGGGACCAGTGGGTCCACTCAGAAAGACAAAGAGTGTAGTGAGGTATTGGGGAAGGTAGCACTGTCACAGAGGACAGATGGGCACGGAGAAGGGTTAAAGTGCGTATACTTCAACGCAAGAAGCATCAGGAATAAGGTGAGTGAATTGAAGGCGTGGATGGGCACTTGGGACTACGATGTTGTGGCCATCACTGAAACATGGATAGGTGAGGGGGAGGAATGGTTTTTGGAGGTACCTGGTTATAGATGTTTTCATAAGATTAGGAATGGTGGTAAAAGAGGTGGGGGGGGTGGCATTGTTAGTTAGAAATAGTGTAACAACTGCTGAAAGAATTTTCGAGGAGGATCTGCCGACTGAGGCACTGTGGGTTGAGGTCAGGAACAGGAAAGGAGCAGTCACCTTGATGGGAGTTTTCTATAGGCCCCCCAATAGCAGCAGGGAGGTGGAAGAGCAGATTGGGAAACAGATTTTGGAAAGGAGCAGAAGTCACAGGGTAGTAATTATGGGGGATTTCAACTTCCCAAATATTGATTGGCAACTCTTTAGATTGAATAGTTTGGATGGGGTAGTGTTTGTGCAGTATGTCCAGGAAGCTTTTCTGACTCAGTATGTAGACTGCCCGACCAGAGGGGAGGCAATATTGGATTTGGTACTAGGTAATGAACCAGGGCAAGTGATAGAGCTGTTGGTGGGCGAGCACTTTGGAGATAGTGATCACAATTCTGTAGCATTCACTGTGGTAATGGAGAGGGATAGGTATGTGCAACAGGGCAAGGTTTACAATTGGGGGAAGGGTAGATATGATGCTGTCAGGCAGGAACTGAGGAGCATAAGTTGGGAGCATATGCTGGCAGGGAAGGGCACGGTCGAAATGTGGAACTTTTTCAAGGAGCAGATAGTAGGGGCCATTGATAAGCATGTCCCTGTCAGACAGGGAAGGGATGGTCATGTGAGGGAACCGTGGTTGACAAGAGAGGTTGAGAGTCTTGTTAGGAAGAAGAAGGATGCGTATATAAAGTTGAGGAAAAAGGGCACAGGCATAGCTCTGGAGGGATACAAGATGGCCAGGAAGGATCTGAAGAAAGGGATTAGGAGAGCTAAGAGAGGGCATGAAAAATGCTTGGCGGGTAGGATAAAAGAAAACCCCAAGGCCTTTTACGCGTATGTCAGAAATATGAGGATGACTAGGGGGACCTTAGGTCCGGTCAAGGACAATAGCGGGAGACTGTGTGTTGAGCCGGAAGAGATAAGTGAGGTTTTGAATGAGTACTTCTCTTCGGTATTTACGAATGAGAAGGGGAGTATTACTGAAGAGGACGGTGGGAAGCAGACTGGTAAGCTCGAGGAAGTGCTCGTTAGGAGGGAAGATGTGTTGGGGTTTTTGAATAACTTGAAGATAGACAAGTCTCCCGGGCCTGACGGGGTATATCCAAGGATGTTATGGGAAGCAAGGGATGAAATTGCAGAGCCGCTGGCAATGATCTTTTCATCTTCTCTGCTGACGGGGGTGGTACCAGGTGATTGGAGGGTGGCAAATGTTGTGCCCCTGTTCAAGAAAGGGAATAGGAACAACCCTGGGAATTACAGGCCAGTTAGTCTTACTTCGGTGGTAGGCAAGTTGATGGAAAAGGTGCTGAGGGATAGGATTTCTGAGCATCTGGAAAGACACTGCTTGATTCGGGACAGTCAGCACGGTTTTGTGAGGGGTAGGTCTTGCCTCACAAGCCTGATTGAATTCTTTGAGCAGGTGACCAAGCAAGTGGATGAGGGTAAACCAGTGGATGTGGTGTACATGGATTTTAGTAAGGCATTTGATAAGGTCCCCCATGGTAGACTTATGGAGAAAGTCAGGAGGCATGGGATAGTGGGGAATGTGGCCAGTTGGATTAAGAATTGGCTAACTGATAGAAGGCAGAGAGTGGTCTTAGATGGTAAATACTCAGCCTGGAGCCCAGTTACCAGTGGCGTGCCGCAGGGATCAGTTCTGGGTCCTCTCCTGTTTGTGATTTTTATTAACGACTTGGATGAGGAAGTCGAAGGGTGGGTCAGTAAATTTGCAGATGATACAAAGGTTGGTGGAGTTGTGGATACCGAGGAGGGCTATTGTCGTCTGCAAAGGGACTTGGATAGGTTGCAGTGCTGGGCTGAAAAGTGGCAGATGGAGTTTAACCCTGAAAAGTGTGAGGTCGTCCATTTTGGAAGGACAAACATGAATGCAAAATACTGGGTTAACGGTAGGGTTCTTGGGCATGTGGAGGAGCAGAGAGACCTTGGGGTCTATGTGCATAGATCATTGAAAGTTGCAACTCAAGTGGATAGGGCTGTGAAGAAGGCATATGGGGTGTTAGCGTTCATTAGCAGAGGGATTGAATTTAAGAGCCGTGAGGTGATGATGCAGCTGTACAGGACCTTGGTAAGGCCTCATTTGGAGTACTGTGTGCAGTTCTGGTCGCCTCATTTTAGGAAGGATGTGGAAGCCTTGGAGAGGGTGCAGAGGAGATTTACCAGGATGTTGCCTGGAATGGAGAATAAGTCTTACGAGGAAAGGCTGAACATTCTAGGCCTCTTCTCATTAGAAAGGAGAAGGATGAGGGGTGACATGATAGAGGTTTATAAGATGATCAGGGGAATAGATAGGGTAGACAGTCAGAAACTTTTTCCCCGGGTGGAGCAAAGCGTTACAAGGGGTCATAAATTTAAGGTGAAGGGTGGGAGATATAAGGGGGATGTCAGGGGAAGGTTCTTTACCCAGAGAGTGGTCGAGGCATGGAATGCCTTGCCCGGGGAAGTTGTTGAGTCAGAAACTTTAGGGACTTTCAAAAGGCTTTTGGATAGGTATATGGATAAAGGAGAATGATGGGGTATAGATTAAATTGTCCTTGACAGAGGACAAAGGATCGGCACAACATTGTGGGCCGAAGGGCCTGTTCTGTGCTGTATGTTCTATGTTCTATGTTCTATGCAAATTTGGAGATATTACATTTAGTTCCCTCATCTAAATCATAAATATATATTGTGAATAGCTGGGGTCCTCGTACCGATCCCTGAGGTACCCCACTAGTCACTGCCTGCCACTCGGAAAAAGACCCATTTATCCCTACTCCTTTTTTGCTGTCTGCCAACCAATTTTCTGCCCATCGCAATACAATACCCCCAATCACATGCGCTTTAATTTTACTTGCTAATCTTTTATGTGGGACTTTTTCAAATGTCTTCTGAAAGTCCAAATAAACCACATACACTGGCTCCCCCTCATCATCTCTACTAGTTACATCCTTGGAGAATTCTAGTAGATTTGTCAAGCATGATTTCCCTTTCGTAAATCCATGCTGACTCTGGCCGATTCTACCACTGTTCTCCAAGTGCTCTGCTATAAAATCTTCAATAATGGAATCTAGAATTTTCCCCACTACCGATGTCAGGCTGACTGGTCTATAATACCCTGCTTTCTCTAGACCTCCCTTTTTCAATAGTGGAGTTCCATTAGCTAGCCTCCAATCTGTAGGAACTGCTCCCAAATCTACAGAATCTTGGAAGGTGACCTCCAATGCATCCACCATGTCTAGGCACTTCCTTAAGTACTCTGGGATTCAGACCATCAGGCCCTGGGAATGTATCAGCCTTCAATCCCACCAATTTCCCAACACCATTTCTCTACTAATACCGATTTCCTTCAGTTCCCATCTTCCACTAAGCCCTGCGTTCCCTAACATTTCTGGTACGATATTAGTGTCCTCCTTTGTGAAGACAGAACCAAAGTATACATTTAGTTCGTCAGCCATTTCTTTGTTCCCCATCATAGATTACCTGTTTCTGACTGTAAGGGACCTCCATTTGTCTTCACTAATCCTTTTATCTTCACATACCTATAGAAACCTTTACAGTCAGTTTTTATGTTCCCCACAAGCTTGCTCTCGTACTCTATTTTCCCCTTCTTAATCAATCCCTTGATCCTCCTTTGCTGAATTCTAAACTGCTCCCAATCCTAAGGTTTGTTGTTTTTTTTCCAGCGAATATATCTGCATCTTCCGTGGATCTAATGCTTTCTCTAATTTCCCTTGCAAGCCATTGATTGGCTACCTTTCCCGTTTTACTTTTGCACCAGACAGAAATAAACAATTGTTGCAGTCCATCCATGCGCACTTTGAATGTTTGCCTTTGCCTTTCCACCATCATCCCTTTACGTAACGTTTCCCAATCCATCACAGCCAACTCACACCTCATACCTTCATAGCTTCCTTTACTAAGATTCAGGGCCCTCGTCTCAGAGTCAACTATGTCACTCCCCATCTTGATGTAGAATTCCATCATATTATGGTCGTTCTTCCCCATGGGGTCTCGCACAACCAGATTGTCAATTATTCCTCTGTCATTACACAATACCTAGTCTAGGATGGCCTCTTCTCCAGTTGGTTCCTCAACGTATTGGTCCAGAAAACCATTCCGTATATACTCCAAGAATTCCTCCTCTACGGTATTGTGACAAATTTGATTTGCCCACTCGATAGGCTGATTAAAGACACCAGAAAATACAAATGTTCCTGTATTGCATGCGTCTCTAATTTCCTGTTTAATGCCAATCCGAACATCACCACTACAGTTTGGGGATCCATATGCAACCCCCACTATCCTTTTCTGCTCCTTAGATTTTCTCAGCTCTTCCCATACACATTCCATATCGTCAGAGCTAATATCCTTCCTCATTATTGCATTAAAAACCTCTTTAACCAGCAATGCAACTCGAAAGCCTTTTGCTTTTTGTCTGTCCTTCCAAAACACTGAATACCCTTGGATGTTCATTTCCCATCCCTGATCACCTTGCAGCCATGTCTCCATCATCCCGACTGTATCATACTCGTTTATATCTATTTGCGCGATTCATTCATCCACTATATTTTGAATGTTCCACGCGTTAAGGCACACAGCCTTAAGGCTTGTCTTTTTAACATTATTTTGCCCCTTTCCACTATTTTTCACTGCGGCCTTGTTTAATTCTGGCCCTTGAATTCTCTGCCTTTCATTTTTCCTATCCCCCTTACTGTCTTTTGTCCTTGTCTTTGATCATCCCTCCTCTGACTCTTTGCAAAAGTTCCCCTCCCTCCGTGTGTGTGTGTGTGTATATCTGATTGGCTCAGAATCTGGGGTATGATCGGTGTATGTGTGTGTGATTCTCTTTGTCAGTCTGTGTATTTGGTTGTATATCTGTCTCGCTCAGTGCCTGGGGTCTGATCAGTGTGTGTTTGCCTGTGTGTGTGTTTTATCAACATCCTTGCTGGTAGATTTGCTAGTGCTGTTGTGGTGGGAGGGGGTCTGTTGGGGTTAAACTAATTTGGCAGCGCAATGGTATAAGACTGGAGGTACAGTCGGGGTGATGCACAGTCAAATAAAGAAGAAAACCTAAGTCAGTTTGGAAGGTAGAGCAAATACAGACCTGTTAAGGCACGAGTGAATAATGCAAGGATGGATTGCATCTATCTTTTTAATGCGAGGAGTCTTTCTAGCAAGGCAGATGATTTGAGGGCGTTAATTAACACATGGGATTATGATATTAATGCAATCACAGAAACATATTTGTGGGAAGGGCAGGACTGGCAGCTCAGTATTCAAGGGTATAGAATCTTGAAGTGAGACAGAAGAGGGGGTAAAAGAGGAGGCACTGTTGATCAAAGAGTCAATTACTGCAGTAAGGAGCGATGATATCTCAGAGGGATCCTCAAATGAGGGCATATGGGTAGAAATTCAAAGCAGAAAAAGGGGAATTACTTGGCTGGGAGTGTACTACAGGCCTCCAAACAGTCAGAGAGAGATAGAGAGCAGATACGTAGGCAAATCTGAGGGTGGTGTAACACTGATAGGGCTATAGTAGGGGAGTTCATGTTCCCCCAATATTAACTGGGATATTCTTTGTGCAAAAGGCTTAATGGGGGCAGAATTCTTAAAAATGCATATCGGAGAATTTTTTGAGCCAGTATGTAGAACGTCCGACAAGACAAAGGGCAGCACTGGACCTAATCCTAGGGAATGAAGCAGGACAAGTAATAGAAGTATCAGTGGGGGAGCATTTCGGGCTTAGTGGTCATAACTCTGTAAGATTTAAGGTAGCTATGGAAAAAGGTCAGGAGGGACCGAAAATAAAAGTACCGAATGGGGGAAGGCAAATATCAATATGAAAAACAGGATCTGGCTAAAGTGGACTGGGAGCACCTACTTGAAGGTAAGTCTACATCAGATCATTGGGAGTCATTCAAGGAGGAAATAGTGAGAGTTCAGAGCCAGCACGTACCCGTAAAGATGAAGGGTAGGTCTAACAAGTCCAGGGAACTCTGGATGTCAAAGGATCTCAAGGATTGGATGAGGAAAAAAGGGGTCTTGTGGCATATTTCGAGCGCTGAAAACAGTGGAAGCCATGGAGGAGAATAGAAACATAGAAAATAGGATCAGGAGTAGGCCATTCGGCCCCTCGAGCCTACAGAATGTGCAAGGGGGTGTACTTAAAAAAATAATTGGGAGAGCGAAGAGGGGACATAAAAAACACTGCTGGGCAAGATAAAGGAAAGCCCCAAGGCGTTTTTTAAGGATATTCAGAGCGAGAGGATAACTAGAGAAAGATTAGGCCCATTAGGGACCAAAGTGTCAATCTGTGTGTAGAGCCGGAGGACATAGGTATGGTTTTAAATGATTACTTCACATCTGTTTTGACTATGGAGAAGTTGGATGTAGGCATAGAGATCAGGGAGGGGGATTGTGATATACTTGTACAGATTAGCATTGTAACGGAGGAAGTATTAGCTGTTTTAGTGGGATTTAACGTGGATAAATCCCCAGGACCAGACGAGATGCATCCCAGGCTGTTATGTAAGGCAAGGGAGGAGATAGCAGATGCCCTGACACAAATTTTAAAATTCTCTCTGGAAACAGGAGGGTTGCCAGGAGGCCACTGAATGTGGTACCATTATTCAAGAAGGGGAGCAGGGATCTAACAGATAATTACATCAGTAGTATGGAAACTATTGGGAAAAAAATTCTGAGGGACAGGATTAATCTTCACTTGGAGAGGCAGAGATTAATCAGTGATAGATAGCATGGCTTTGTCAGAGGATTTTCCTGTCCAACAAACTTGATTGAAATTTTTTGAGGAGGTGACTAGATGTGTAGATGAGGGTCCAGCAGATTATGTAGTCTACATGAACTTCAGTAAGGCTTTTGATAAGATCCCGCATAGGAGATTGGTGAAGAAGGTAAGAGCCCATGGGTTCCAGGGTAATTTGGCAAATTTGATCCAAATTTGGCTTAGTGGCAGGAGGCAGAGGCTTATGGCCGAGGGTTGTTTTTGGGAGTGCAGGCGTGAGACCAGTGTTGTACCGCAGGGATTGGTGCTGGTACCCTTGTTGTTTGTAGTGTAGAGTAATGATTCAGACGTGAATATAGGAAATATGATTCGTAAGCTTGCAAATGGCACTAAAATTGATGACATTGTAAATAATGAAAGAGGAAAGCCTTAGATGACAGGACGATATAGATGTGCTGGTGAGGTGGACGGAGCAGTGGCAAATGGAGTTTAATCCTGAAAAGGTGATGCATAGGAGGGCTAACAAGGCAAGGAACTATAAAATGGATGGTAGGACCCTAGGAAATAGATGATCAGAGGGACCTTGGTGTACTTGTCCATCGATCACTGAAGGCAGCAGCAAAGGTCGATAAGGTGGTTCGGAAGGCACATGGGATACTTGCTTTTTTTAGCTGAAGCATGGAATATAAGAGCAGGGAGGTTATGATGGAGCTGTATAAAATGTAAGTTAGGCCACAGTTAGGGTGCTGTGTACAGTTCCAGTCTCCACACTATCGGAAGGATGTGATAGTACTGGAGAGATTGCAGAGGGGATTCACCAGGATGTTGCCTGTGCTGGGGCATTTCAGATATGAAGAGAGACTGAAAAGGCTAGGGTTGTTTTCCATAGAGCAGAGAAGGCTGTGGGGGGACGTGATTGAGGTATACAATATTCTGAGGGCATTTATAGGTTAAATGGGAAGAAACTTATTCCTTTAGCTGAGGGATCAATAACCAGGGGGCATAGATTTAAAGTAAGGGGCAGGGAGTTTAGAGGGGATTTGAGGGAACGAATTTGAACTCGTTGGAGTCTGGAATGCACTGTCTGAAGATGTGGCGGAGGCAGGAACCCTCACGACATTTAAGAATTATGTAGATGAGCATTTGAAACGCCATAGCATACAATGGTCCGGGCCAAGTGCTGGAAAATGGAATTAGAATAGTTAGGTGCTTGATGGCTGGCACAGACACGTTGGGCCGAAGGGCCTGTTTCTGTGCTGTATGACTCTATGACTCTATGACTGACCACCGCACAGTCCCTCTGGAGACGAAGTCCTGTCATTACATTGAGGTATACCCACCATTGTGCTGTCTGGCACTGCCACCATGCTATATGGCATAGATTGCAAACTAATGTAGCAACTCAAAACTGGGAATCCATGAGGCGCTTTGTGCCTTAAGCAACAGCAGAATTATATTCAACACAATGTGTAACTTCATGGCACGGCACATCCCCCACTCTACCATTACCACCAAGCCGCAGGATCAACCCTGGTTCAATGAGAGTGTAGGAGGGCTTCCCAGAAGCAGCACCAAGCATACCTAAAAATGAGGTGTCAGCCTGGTGAAGCTACAACACAGAACTACTTGCATGCCCAGCAGAGGAAGCAACATGTGATAGACAGAGTTAAACAATTCCACAACACACAGATCAGCTCCCAACCCGATGCCTGCCCTACTCGTATTGCCAGCCGTCCTGACTCCCAGGCCATCTCCAAAAAGCTTGAAAAATTCAGCCTGTTGAATCAGGCAAGGTTTCCAGCAAGATGACACATCAGATAAAATAACTTGTCGAGAAAACAGGTAAATCCTTTGGTCGATGAACTCCATTTTTTCCACAGTTCATATAAAACTCCTCCTCCCCCTCCCACAAGCTTTGTGTACGCTCTTATACCTACAAGCTAACAGTTAAAAAGTAATTATTGATACTGTCCCCACTCACTTACCTGGATGAGTGCAGGTCCAATAACACTGAAACTGATTTGCAGTCCTGCCGTATCCAGTCACGAATGGTGGAGGACAAATGATCAACTAACAGGAGGAAGAGGTTCCACAAATATCCACATCCTCACTAAGAGTGGAGCCCAGCACATCAGTGCAAGAGACAAGGCTGCAATATATACATCCATCTTCAGCCAGAAGTGCAGATTGGATGATCCATCTCGGCCTCCTGCTGAGGTCGCCAGCATCCCAGATGTCAGTCTTCAGCCAATCTTATTTATTCCACCTGATATCAAGAAATAGTCGAAGGCACCGGATACTGTAAATTCTCTGGACCCTGACAATATTCTGGCAATAGTACTGATAACTTGTGTTCCAGAGCTAGCCATACGCTGAACCAGGCTGTTGCATTACAGCTACTAAATTGACATAGAACATAGAACATAGAACATACAGCACAGAACAGGCCCTTCGGCCCACAATGTTGTGCCGATCCTTTGTCCTCTGTCAAGGACAATTTAATCTATACCCCATCATTCTCCTTTATCCATATACCTATCCAAAAGCCTTTTGAAAGTCCCTAAAGTTTCTGACTCAACAACTTCCCCGGGCAAGGCATTCCATGCCTCGACCACTCTCTGGGTAAAGAACCTTCCCCTGACATCCCCCTTATATCTCCCACCCTTCACCTTAAATTTATGACCCCTTGTAACGCTTTGCTCCACCCGGGGAAAAAGTTTCTGACTGTCTACCCTATCTATTCCCCTGATCATCTTATAAACCTCTATCATGTCACCCCTCATCCTTCTCCTTTCTAATGAGAAGAGGCCTAGAATGTTCAGCCTTTCCTCGTAAGACTTATTCTCCATTCCAGGCAACATCCTGGTAAATCTCCTCTGCACCCTCTCCAAGGCTTCCACATCCTTCCTAAAATGAGGCGACCAGAACTGCACACAGTACTCCAAATGAGGCCTTACCAAGGTCCTGTACAGCTGCATCATCACCTCACGGCTCTTAAATTCAATCCCTCTGCTAATGAACGCTAACACCCCATATGCCTTCTTCACAGCCCTATCCACTTGAGTTGCAACTTTCAATGATCTATGCACATAGACCCCAAGGTCTCTCTGCTCCTCCACATGCCCAAGAACCCTACCGTTAACCCAGTATTTTGCATTCATGTTTGTCCTTCCAAAATGGACGACCTCACACTTTTTAGGGTTAAACTCCATCTGCCACTTTTCAGCCCAGCACTGCAACCTATCCAAGTCCCTTTGCAGACGACAATAGCCCTCCTCGGTATCCACAACTCCACCAACCTTTGTATCATCTGCAAATTTACTGACCCACCCTTCGACTTCCTCATCCAAGTCGTTAATAAAAATCACAAACAGGAGAGGACCCAGAACTGATCCCTGCGGCACGCCACTGGTAACTGGGCTCCAGGCTGAGTATTTACCATCTAAGACCACTCTCTGCCTTCTATCAGTTAGCCAATTCTTAATCCAACTGGCCACATTCCCCACTATCCCATGCCTCCTGACTTTCTCCATAAGTCTACCATGGGGGACCTTATCAAATGCCTTACTAAAATCCATGTACACCACATCCACTGGTTTACCCTCATCCACTTGCTTGGTCACCTGCTCAAAGAATTCAATCAGGCTTGTGAGGCAAGACCTACCCCTCACAAAACCGTGCTGACTGTCCCGAATCAAGCAGTGTCTTTCCAGATGCTCAGAAATCCTATCCCTCAGCACCTTTTCCATCAACTTGCCTACCACCGAAGTAAGACTAACTGGCCTGTAATTCCCAGGGTTGTTCCTATTCCCTTTCTTGAACAGGGGCACAACATTTGCCACCCTCCAATCACCTGGTACCACCCCCGTCAGCAGAGAAGATGAAAAGATCATTGCCAGCGGCTCTGCAATTTCATCCCTTGCTTCCCATAACATCCTTGGATATACCCCGTCAGGCCCGGGAGACTTGTCTATCTTCAAGTTATTCAAAAACCCCAACACATCTTCCCTCCTAACGAGCACTTCCTCGAGCTTACCAGTCTGTTTCACACCGTCCTCTTCAGTAATACACCCCTTCTCATTCGTAAATACCGAAGAGAAGTACTCATTCAAAACCTCACTTATCTCTTCCGGCTCAACACACAGTCTCCCGCTATTGTCCTTGACCGGACCTATGGTCCCCCTAGTCATCCTCATATTTCTGACATACGCGTAAAAGGCCTTGGGGTTTTCTTTTATCCTACCCGCCAAGCATTTTTCATGCCCTCTCTTAGCTCTCCTAATCCCTTTCTTCAGATCCTTCCTGGCCATCTTGTATCCCTCCAGAGCTATGCCTGTGCCCTTTTTCCTCAACTTTATATACGCATCCTTCTTCTTCCTAACAAGACTCTCAACCTCTCTTGTCAACCACGGTTCCCTCACATGACCATCCCTTCCCTGTCTGACAGGGACATGCTTATCAATGGCCCCTACTATCTGCTCCTTGAAAAAGTTCCACATTTCGACCGTGCCCTTCCCTGCCAGCATATGCTCCCAACTTATGCTCCTCAGTTCCTGCCTGACAGCATCATATCTACCCTTCCCCCAATTGTAAACCTTGCCTTGTTGCACATACCTATCCCTCTCCATTACCACAGTGAATGCTACAGAATTGTGATCACTATCTCCAAAGTGCTCGCCCACCAACAGCTCTATCACTTGCCCTGGTTCATTACCTAGTACCAAATCCAATATTGCCTCCCCTCTGGTCGGGCAGACTACATACTGAGTCAGAAAAGCTTCCTGGACATACTGCACAAACACTACCCCATCCAAACTATTCGATCTAAAGAGTTGCCAATCAATATTTGGGAAGTTGAAATCCCCCATAATTACTACCCTGTGACTTCTGCTCCTTTCCAAAATCTGTTTCCCAATCTGCTCTTCCACCTCCCTGCTGCTATTGGGGGGCCTATAGTAAACTCCCATCAAGGTGACTGCTCCTTTCCTGTTCCTGACCTCAACCTACAGTGCCTCAGTCGGCAGATCCTCCTCGAAAATTCTTTCAGCAGTTGTTACACTATTTCTAACTAACAATGCCACCCCCCCACCTCTTTTACCACCATTCCTAATCTTATGAAAACATCTATAACCAGGTACCTCCAAAAAACATTCCTCCCCCTCACCTATCCACGTTTCAGTGATGGCCACAACATCGTAGTCCCAAGTGCCCATCCACGCCTTCAATTCACTCACCTTATTCCTGATGCTTCTTGCGTTGAAGTATACGCACTTTAACCCTTCTCCGTGCCCATCTGTCCTCTGTGACAGTGCTACCTTCCCCAATACCTCACTACACTCTTTGTCTTTCTGAGTGGACCCACTGGTCCCTGGATTACAAGTCCGGTTCCCATCCCCCTCCCAAACTAGTTTAAACCCTCCCGAACAGTACTAGCAAACCTCCCTCCCAGGATATTGGTGCCCCTCTGGTTCAGATGCAGCCCGTCCTGTTTGAACAGGTCCCATCTTCCCCAGAATGCAGTCCAATTATCCAAGAACTGGAAGCCCTCCCTCCTACACCATTCCTGCAGCCACGTGTTCAGCTGTGCTCTCTCCCTATTCCTAGCCTCACTATCACGTGGCGCCGGCAACAAACCAGAGATAACAACTCTGTCCGTCCGAGCTTTCAGCTTCCAGCCTAACTCCCTAAACTCACTTCTAACATCTGTGCCACCCTTCTATCTGGCGATGTGGAAAGTTGCCCAGGTATGTCCTGTGCACAAAAAGCAGGACAAATCCAACCTGGCCAATTGTCGCCTAATCAGTCTACTCTCGACCATCAGCAAAGAGATGGGAGGGGTGATCAATCGTGTTTTCAAGCGGCACTTGCTCAGCAATAACCAGCTCACTGACGCTCAGTTTAGTTTCCGCCGGGCCACTCAGCTCCTGATCTCATTACAGCCTTGGTCCAAACATGGGCAAAAGAGCTGAATGCGAGAGATGAAGGGAGCGTGACTGCTCTTGACATCACGGCAACATTTGACTGAGTATGGCTTTAAGAAGCCACAGCAAAACTGGAACCGAAGGACATCAGAGGGAAAGCTCTCCACTTAGAGTAGTATCTAGCACAAAGGAAGTTGGTTGTGGTTGTTGGAGTTCAATTATGTCAGCCCTAGGACATCAGTGCATGAGTTCCTCAGGGCAGTGTGCTCGGCTCAACCATCTTCAGCTGCTTCATCAATGACCATCCCTCCATTATAAGGCCAGAAGTGGGGATATTTGCTGATGATTGCACAATGTTCAGCACCATTTGCGACTCATAATATACAAAAGCAGCCTGTTTTCATATGCAGCAACACATGGACCACATCAAGCCTTGTGCTAATGAGTTGCAAGTAACATTTGCACCAGACAAGTGCTTGTCAGCGACCATCTCAAACAAGAGGTAATCTAACCATTTCCCCTTGATGCTCACTGGTATTAGAAAGGTTGATCCCCCACTATAAATACCCAGTGGGTAAACGTTGACCAGAAACTGAACGGGACCAGCCAGGTAAACGCTGTGGCTACAGACACAAGTCAGCTGTTAAGGAATTCTGCCACAAGTAACTCATATCCTGTCTCCCCAGTGCCTGTCCATCATCTGCAAGGCACATGTCAGGAGTATGATGGAATACTCTCCCCTTGCCTGGATGGGTGCTGTTCCAACAACACTCAAGAAGCTCGACACCATCCAGGAAAGCAGTCCGCTTGATTGGCACCCTATTCACAACTTCCAACATTCACTCCCTCCACCACCGACACACAGTGGAAGCAGCGTGTATCAAGAACAAGGTGCACTGCGGCAACACACCAAGCACATACCAAAGCCGCTACCCATATGACCGAGAAGAACAAGGGCAGCAGATGCATATGAACACCACCACCTTAATATTCCCCTCCAAGCCATTCACCATCCTGACTAAGAAAAAGACCGTCGTTCCTTCACTGTCGCTGGATTAAAGTTCTTGCACTCCCTTCCTTACAGCACTGTTGGGTGTACCTACACCCCAAGGACTGCAGCAATTAAAGAAGGCAATTCACACCATCGCAAAGGCAATCGAGTATGGTCAATAAATGCTGGTCTCGCCAGGGACGCCCACTCCCCATGAATGAATAGTCACAACAAAAAATCTCTCCTGCCCTCCATCCTATCATACATCTAAATTTTATTTCTTCTTGCCGCCTTCTTTTCACTTTGTGAAAAAAACAGTTACATTTCTAACCTTTTCCAGTTCTGATGAAAGGTCACAGACTTGAAATGCTAACTGTTTCCACAGATGCTGTCAGATCTGCTGAGTATTTCTAGCACTTTCTGATTTGAGATCAGTGTTTATTTGGTTGCCTGCGTGTCACATTATTAACAGGGACCCCAGAAAATGACAGTATTGGCAGAGAGATCCTCAGATCTCGACTTTCATACTGCATTCTCTTAAGTATTTAAAATGTCTGAGGAGATCTTGCATGTATAACATAATTTATCAAGGTTCTTTGCTGAGTATCAGTGTTTACTGCAAGTTCCTTGGTTAGTGCTACCATTTCTCAGTATGTTCATGTGTAAGTGCCACTGTTTACAGGATTGATCAGCTCCTCACAGATACAAGAGATTGACCCAAATATCTCCAATCCCCACCATTCTGTGCGTGTGTTTCAAGTTTCTCTGACAACCCTTGGCTCATAATGAAATTGTCAGTCTGTGATTTCTGCAAAACACACCTCAGGGGGACAAGTCCATAATATTGGGAAAGTACCGGACATATCCTCAGAAACAAAAGAGTGTGTGGCAGTGTTATGGGGGATTTACCTTGTTTCAAATCATTTTTGTCGAGATTGACAATGCAGTTTGTGGAATTCCTTTATTAAATGTCCATTTCTGGGGAGTTTTTGTTTCATTCTATGTGAGATCCGGAGGAATTAATCATTTGAACACTTTCTACCTGTAATAATTCTATGGTGGCTGCTCAGCTGTGTTCATTTATTGATCTGTTTTAGTTCTTCAGACTCTTTTCATTACCCAGGTCTACTTTCGCTCCCAGAGAAATCAGGCTGACATTAAATGTTATTTATTGGGGCACAGTGGCTAGTTTATTGAAACCACTGTCCACCTTCAGATCCCCTCTTTGAATTGAATCACGGCAAGTTAACTACTGACATTGACACAGGCTGCATTTCCAGTGATCGGACCACAGCGAGTTAACACTTTACATTAACACAGGCTCAATCCTCCTGATTGTATTTGATTGTTAACAGTATTCCTGCTTCATGAACCTATACAGGCAACAGCCTCAACATCTCATGGGTTCTTCTATTTTAAATTAAAACCACAGCGAGAATTGATGCATTGGTGTATCTGACTTTGCTGATTGATTTGGACTCAGAGTGATTTATCATGGCCCGTTGATATTGTGTGTTATACATTTGGAAATTGTACACAGATTACAGATATTCTGTGCTGTGATTCAGTTTTTGTGATGAATTACGTTTATTTGCAGACACTAAGCTGTCAAATATTTCCAATGAATTAATGATATTGCCCAGAAATGCTTCCCCCGATACTTTGGCCTTCTGGATTTTAAACAACGTAATTTCAAATTCCGAGTTTTAATATGCTGCTGCAGTTTCTTGACATTACAGAGCAGCAGGCAAGAAAAACGGAAGCAGAGAAATCACCGCAATGCCAGGTGCTTCCTCTCAGTTCAACAGAACAGAAAAACACACAGTGACTGTTCTGAGGCTCTGCAGACTGTGAGCTGCTTTTCACATATTTCAGCAATGGAAAGCCGTTCCTGATTCCAAGTGATAACCTTCCAGAAAACAGATTCCTTTGTTTTAGAGGAAACACATCACATCCCTCCCTGTATAGTTCAACGATGGTGAACATTCACAACTTATGATGACCACTCAGTGTCTCAGTGTGTTCTGTGTCTCTCGACAGTCTCAATTAGAGATCACATTTCCTCAAATATTTGGCAGTTTTCCCAATAAAGCTGCACAGTCCTGATATGGAGTGCAGCAGTTTTGAGAGGAATGTCTCAGATACACTCTGCTGTTCCACAGTGGGCAAATACAGCAAAACTGAGCAGAAAAACAGTGATTGCTGTATTGCTCGCAATGGTGGTCATGGCAATCGAGGTGACTACCCTGGGCAACAAGTCAACATTTGACCAAGTGTGTGCCGAAGAAGATTACTTTCCTGATCCCATCATATTCCCATGTGCCACTCTCTCCGAAGTTATTTATCTATTGTGTGTATGTATTTACATTCAATTGCAACCTCACCACATTTCTCTATGACATCAACTTCTTTAAAAAGTCAAATTTCTGCAGATGCTGGAAATCTAAATCATGAACTGAAAATGTTGGAACTACTTAGCAGGCGAGGCAGCATTTTGAGAAAGAGAATTTTCTTCAGAACAGGAAAAGATTGTGCTGTAACAGTGTTTCAGTAAGGACAGAGGCAGGGAAAATGGGAACAGAGGAAGGAGATAAAGAGAGAAAATGTGATGGGGTGGAAGGCAGTCGCGATTAAATGAAGAACAGAATCATTACCAGAACCTGCTGTCAAAAAGAAATGGTGGCAGTAGTTCCCACGTGTTTATTTTTGAAGTTGATGCTGAGTCAGAAAAATTGGAACAATGTAGGAGGCTGAGTACAGAGAGGTCAGCTGTGAGTGGGACAGCGAATTATAATGGCATGTGAATGGAAGCTAAGGGACTTAAAGGAAGTACTCAGCAAAGTAATTGCAGAAGGTATGCTTCATCTCCATGGTGTGGAGGACAATTGTTAAGAATTAATACATTGATTAAACAAAGACAAAAATGCAAATAAATCACTGTTTGTGGTCCTGACAGTTGAAGG
This sequence comes from Heterodontus francisci, assembly GCF_036365525.1. NCBI lineage: Eukaryota > Metazoa > Chordata > Chondrichthyes > Heterodontiformes > Heterodontidae > Heterodontus > Heterodontus francisci. Next base: position 214,554 of record NW_027140118.1, read on the forward strand.
AGAGAAGGTAAAAGGGCAGGTCATGCATCACCAATACTTGCATGGGAAGGTGACATTGGAAGAGTAGTGGGTGTTTTGAGTGAAGGAACAGTGGGTCAAGCTGTACCTTCAGAATGCTGAAAATGGAGTAGAGGATGTCTGGTGGGAGCATTGTGGTGAAGTTGGCAGAAGTGATGGAGGATATTTCATTGAATGTAGAGTCTGGTGGAGTGAAAGTTGAGGGTAAGGGCAACTTCATTACAGTTAAGGAAGGATGGAAGGAATAATAGTGGAACTGGAATGGAAAGGTTCAAAGGCCCTTTCAGCCACCGAGAGCTAAATACACTTCATTCTAAAGCACACTTCTAACTGGAGAAGAGTAAAGGAGAAGGTGGAAAACAAGATCAACAACTTCTTATTGATGAGGTGTCCTTACATAGTTAAAATTTCCAAGTCATATTATCAAACACAATTTGATAGCGAGCAGCGTTAACAGATATAATGGCAGATGACCAAATGCTTCGTCAAGGTGGTAAGTTTTAAGCAGCATCTTAAATGAGGAAAAAGATGTCGAGAGGCAGAGGTTTATGGAGAGAATTCCAGAATTTCGGATCTAGGCAGATGCAAATAAGACCACCAGCGGTGGAGCGATTAAATTTGGGAATGCTCAGGTATCCGGAATTGAAGGAGGACAAATATCTGATAGGGCTGAAAGAGATTACAGAGATAGGGAGAGAAGAGCTCATGGGGAGATGATAAAATAAACGTGGGAATTTCAATATTGTTAAGGTGCATGACCAGAAGCTAATGCGATTGCAGAGGTGATGGATGAACGTCTCCTGGCGAGAGTTGTATATAGGCAGCAGAGGTTTGGATGTCCTCAGGATGACTGAGGATGCAAACAGGGAGGTTGGCCAGGAATGCATTGGAATACTCAAGTCGAGAGGTGAAGATGGGGAATTAAATGCTGCACTCTCTGGATGAAAAATGAATTGTCAGTTAAAGGAAAAGAGAAAGGAGGGATTCATTACAAATTCCAATTCAAGAATATAATCTCAAACCAAATAGAAAGCAGAGTGTACAGGGAGAATTGGAAAAGAATACAAGAAGGACAAAGGGAAAGCATAGAAAAGATTAACAGCTGACAGTAAAGGGGATCAGAAATCTTGTAAAACATATACAAGTAAAAATAAAGGAATGGTGCAGCCGATTATGGAGAAGCAAATAAATGTTCCTGTCGAGGCAGAGGTCGTGACTGAGGTACAGAATGAGTAATTTGCAACTGGCTTCAAAAAAGAAGAGGCTGAAATTAATGTCCCAATCGAGGAGAGGGATGTAGATATCCTGCATAGGATGAAATAGATGGGAACGCGTTGCTAAAACAGTTTGTCACTAAATGTCGACAACACCCCTGGTCCAGATGGGAAGCATTCTGGGAGATAAAGGAAGCTGGGTAGAGATAAGATCAGGTCTGACCACAATGTTTCAATCCTCCTTGTATATCGCACTGGGGCCAAAGGACTGGAATTTGGCAAACGTTAGACTCCTTTTCAAAACGAGAGGAGAGGGTAAACCATGTGACTACACGCTAATCTGTCTAACCACAGTGAAAGTTGAGAGATCTACTAGAGGCCTTCATCAAGGACAAAATTAATTCTCACTTGCAGAAGCATGAGGTAAGATGAGAAAAACATCTCGGATTTATAAAAGGCCAATCGTGTGTAACTTAACTGATTGAGTTCTTTAATCAAGTAAGAGACTGAAGCAGGCCTTGTGTATTTGGGATCCAATGCTGACGAAGTACCTCATAACAGACTTATTCAGAAAATGAGAATGCATATTATTAAAGGGACGATGTCAGCTCGAGCAGTCGATTGGGTAAGAGATAGGAGGTAGAGAACAGTGGTGAATGGATGTTCTTCTGACAGGCGAGAGTGGCTGTTGCCCGGGGGTTGGTTTTAAGACTACTGTTTTTTCCTTCGACATGCAAATTACATAGACTTGGGTTTAGAATGTATAATTTTTACATTTGTGGATGGTGAAAAACATGGCTCTGCATTAAATCGTGAATATTATAATAGCAGACTTCAGGGTAGACAGTCTGCTGAAAATGGCAAATCAACGGTAGATGCAACTTATTGTGGTCAAGTCAGAAGTGATGTTCATTGTGAAAACATCATGTCAATATAACATAAATAGTACCATTTTCAGGAGGTGCAAGAACAGAGGGGAATGCATGTTCATGAATCTTTAAGGATTGCAGGGCAAGTAGAGAAGCTGATTGAGAAAATGTACGAGATATTTGCTTTGAAAATGGGCTTATTGAATTCAAACATAACGGGCATCAAGCTACTACTTGATTGATCAATTGTTATGACTCAGCTGGCGTCCTATGTACAATTCCGGGCATGAATACCTTGGAAGAATTTCAAGGCCCTGCAAAACGTACAAATGAGGATTATCAAGAAGGCACCACGGGTGAGGGAATTCATTTACATGGAGAGAATTCAGGAGCTTGGATTTTTCTTATTGGAGCAGGGAAAGTTCAGTGGGATAGAAACATAGAAAATAGGAGCAGGAGTAGGCCAATTGGCCCTTCGAACCTGCTCCGCCATTCATTATGATCATGGCTGATCATCCAACTCTGTAACCTGTTCCCGCTTTCGCCCCATACCCTTTGAACCCTTTAGACCCAAGAGCTGTATCTCACTCCTTCTTGAAAATCATACAATGTTTTGGCCTCAACTGCTTTCAGTGGTAACGAGTTCCACAGGCTCACCACTCTCTGGGTGAAGAAATTTCTCCTTAACTCTGTCCTGAAAGGCTTACCTGTATCCTTAGACTGTGACCCCTGGTTCTGGACTCCCCCAACATCGGGAACATCCTTCTTGCATCTACCCTGTCAAGTCCTGTTAGAATTTTGTACGCTTCAATGAGATCCCTCCTCACTCTTCTGAACTCCAGCAAATATAATCCTAACCGACTCAATCTCTCCTCATACGTCAGTCCCGCCATCCCAGATCTAACAGAGTTCAAAATAATGAGGGGTTATGGTAGAGTAAGAATGAGGAAATTATTTCCTCTCATGAATAGGTTTGTCATCAGAGATCATGGCCATGATTTTACTGGCCCCCAGAGGCGTGATTGGAAGCTGGGAGGGGTGGAGAGGGGGCACGGAGAAATGTGGTATGTGACAAGGGATTTGGCAGAATGGAGATCCCATCGCCTCACCGTCTTCCAGTGATCCTGGAGCAGGATAGGCCTACAACAGCCTTCTCCCCCAATGGCAGATTGAGGATCTTCAGTGGCCAATTAAGGGACAATTATGGGATCATTCCACCCCCGCTGGGATCTTACCAGCAGCGATGTCCTCCACCATATGGAGAGGACACCTTGTAAAACAAAGCATTCTCCCTGTGGCCTTGTGGGTGGGGTGGGGCGTTGCCTCCTTCATGGCCAATGTGTGACGCACAGAGCACCCCCACCAGGAACCAGTTCATTCCCCGGGACCGCCCTCCTCCTGCACCACAAGAAAACCACCCAGGCGCTCTCACCGGGGCCTTGCGTACTTGCTCTGGTGACCCTGCCTCAGCTACCTCTTCTCTGCAGTTCCAGAGATGGGCCTGGGTCCGACACCTTCTGTAGAACCTGCAGAATAACTAGAAAGGTAGTGAAGAGACATTTCTTCACACTGAGGCTTGTTTAGATCTGGAAAGCAAGACCCGAAAGAGTGATGAATTCAGATTCCAGAGGAATTTATGAAGGCAATTAAACAAGTGCTTGCAATGGAATAATTTGCAGGGTTACGAGAAAAAGCGACATATGTGACAACAAATTAGATAGCTGTTTCAAAGGGACGACTCTGACTAAAGTAGCCGAATGGCCTTTCCTGTGCATCTATGAATCTATGATCTGGACGCCAGATCAGTGATTCATTTACTTTTCACACTGTCACACGTCATTATCCTCGCAGGATAGGCTGGTAGTTGGAACCTGGGTTCATTTTATCCATTAATGGTCACATTTCGTCTCATTGGTGTATTTTACCAGCTTGTAATTCACGGTTCACACAAGTCAAAATCTATTGGTTATTTGGAAGGAAACATTGGTTTCTGCAGAAACTTCTCTCAAAGAATTAATTTCCACAACAGCCAAAGTTTCAGAAGCTGCTGTAAGGAGCTCTTAGTGTCTGAGAACTGCGTTCGGGTAATGTTCTGTTCTCATCGCTGTACCCAGCGCCAGAACCATGATGCAAACCTTCCTGACCCTGTCTCGACTGCAGCTTTTGAACTGTAAGTTACAGATTTTTGAATGCATTATGTTATTTACTGATACACTGATTATTATTACAAGATGTATATTATTAATCTAATTATCATCTTTAATACAGAACCCATTCAGGAGATGTGGAAAGTAAATAATGCTTTATACATTTTAATTTTCTTGTGTAGAGTTTAATGAAATATTGGCACTTGTTTATTGCCTTCTACCAGCCGCTCGTACAGAGCAGACTGGCGTTTAAAATCTCATGGGTCGATTTAAGCAGGGTCTGTTAGAAAAAGAGACACTTCGCTGTTAGAATAGAATATGTCAGTGTCTGAGATCAATTTACGTAAAACGGATCTATTTTATTTTCAGTTGTCATTCATTGGGATGGTATGAAATGGATACTGTGTAATATAATTTGTAGTAGTTTCATTTACTACAAATTTTGGATTGAATGTTTCAATTTTAAGTTCTTTCAACTACAAATAGGAATAAACCTCCATTTATATAAAAATGCCTTGCGCTTATATAGCGCATTTTACGACGTCAGGACGTCCCAAAGGGCTTTGCTGTCAATTCGATATTGTTTTGTAGTGTTGTCCATACTGTAATATAGGACACGTGGCTGCTAATTTACACACAGCAAGCGCCGACAAACAGCAATGTGATAATGACCAGAATACTTTTTTTGTGTGTGTGATGTTGATTGAGGGATCAACATTCGCCAGAGCACTAGGGATAATTCCCCTGCCCTTCCTCCAAATAGTGTACCTGAAAGGGCTGACGGAGCCTCGGTTTAACTTCTCCTCCGATGGAAAGCACTTGGGCAGTGCAGCACACCCTCAGTACTGCATTGGAGTGGCAGCCCAGATTTTGTGCTCAAGTCTCTGGAATTAGACTTGAACCCACCATCTCCTTACTCAGAGGCCAGAGTGAGCTACTGCTGACAGTAATATTGTTTTGGTTACATGAAACGAGTTTGGAATATTTTACATCGAATTAACGGGTATTTTGAATTCCCAGTTGAATTTGTATCGAACACAAAGACTGCGGGAGTTTGTTTTATATTTCCCCCTGTGTTTCTTATACTGACACAGCCAGCTGGAATTGAAATTCTAATCTGATTATTTAAAGCGCGTCTGATAGAAGCAGAGTGCCGTCTTTGTTTGAATAGAGTGTTTCGAGGTCTGTGTGTAAGTTATTTCACTGAGTGTTGAACATCAGTCAAAACTACATCAACTGCCCACATGAACTGCCACACACATTCCTGTCACAGATATTTCTCAATACAAGTGCTGTCTGCTGTCCTAGTGATACAGTTCATGAAACTAAATGTTTTAAAGTAATTTGTTCATTGTTGAAGTGTTATATTCATTCTATAATAAGCACTCAACTGGAGATGGAACCAATGTTTTTCAATTCGTTTTTATTGTTAGTATAATTTTCACGAGCACTCTGCAAAAAATGATGTTACTGAAAGTTCCTAAATCGTAGGGGAATTTGCTCTGTATTATTGACCAGTTAGTGATGATCTTCAAGATCAATATCTTTTATATTAAATTAATTCTACTATTTCCTCATTTTTGTACAGTGCCTAAAGATAGTTCAATTTTCCCAATCACATATTTTCACACAGTGTCATGTTGTGTGTAAAGAGTTAGCGATATTGTTCTTTATTATTGTTCCAACGGCTCGATGTTTGTTGTGTTATTCCATTGATGATTCAATTCTGTTTCTCACTATTTCCCGTGTGTGTTTGGTTCCATTTATTAATCTCTGTCTATAAAAATACTTTATTGGTTTACTGACAGGACAACGTAGTCCCAGTGTTATCAGATACTTTCTGTATTTAACGAATTATATTTCCATGAATATGCAATAATTGGAGAGTAAAATCCTGTTTTGTGGATTATTTAAAGAAAACTTTATTCAAGCCACAGAAAATATAAACAATGAAGCAGGTTGAATCCCTGTATCCTTTTCCCCAATCGTTAGTTGCTCAGAATCATTTTTAAAAGCAGGCATGCTTTATGACATAAAACAATGTTATTCTTTGCTATCATATGAAGAGAATATTGAAATAGTTTATCACATTTGTAGAATTCACATTGAATACGGAGCTTGAGCTGATGGTTTGATTTTACATTCCGTCAGTCTTAAATAGGGAACAATTATTCATTCTTTTGCTATCAGAAAACATTGTTTTATAATAGCTTGTGTCTGATTAACACGTCGTCTAAATCCCCAGGTGGGGCATGTGTAAAACTTTGATTTAAATCCAAAATTGAAAACAAATACCGTGGCAATTTGTTTTATTTGATCCTCTGATGCTCTTGTACCGACACAACTGACTGGTGTTGAAATTCGAAGCAGATGATTTAAACACAGCAATCTAGCAGTAGAACGTGATCACTGAGAGAGTAGAAGGTCTCGCGGTTTGGGGTGTGGGGTCGATGGTAATGCAGGGATTATAGAACAGCAGTCAAAGCTAAATCTACTGCCGAATGAACCCACACGGGTATTTCTGTCCCAGGTATTTCACAGTAGAAGTGTTGTCTGACCCTATGCGACATACTGAATGGAACTGAAATAATTTAAATAGTTTGTTCCAGGTTAGAGTGTTGTACATGATCTTATCATATTGTATAATATTAACTGGAGGCAGAACCAATATTGTTTCAATTAGCATTAGTTATTACTGTAATTGTGACGTGCCTCTCCAAAAGATAATGTTACTGAACATTCCAAAATCTCCGGAGGATTTTCCATTTATTATTGTTTTCTTAATGATGACCTTGCAACTGTAGCACTTTGCATTGTAAATTCTCAACTTATTTCACATATTCATATGTACAGTGTAAAGTAATAATAATTGTGGCAAAGTATCCTTCCACATGCTCCTTTTATGTAAAACACCGCGAATTGTTTAATGAGATATCTTGAATAGTCTCCTTCCACCTGCTCGATATTTTTGCAGAGTTTTTCAGTGGATGATTCGATTCAGTTTCTCATTGTTTCCGGTGCGGGTTTGGTTACATTTGTCAATGTCTATCGACAACAAATGCTGGTTCACGACAGGAAAACTCTCCCTAAATGTTATTGCATACCTCCATGATGAATTGTCTTTTGTTTTTGTAAAATGGATTGTATTCTAAAATCCTGAATTTGAAGGTCATTTAAGAGTATTTTCTGCAAGCCAAAGAACAAAGAGAAAGTATGAAATCTATCTGACTCCCTGAATCTTTTTTTTTTTAGCAATTGGCCCCAGATCAAAATCAATTTATACGAAATGTGCATATTTATTTTAATTTGTCATTTATTGAGATCGTATAAAGTGAATATTGAAACAGTTTCCTTAATTTATAAATTTGTCATTAAATACATTTTGTCCTGTTTGATTTTAAGTTCATCAAATTCAAATAGGCAACTGTTATCCACTTTTGTCGCTGACAGCAAAAGCGGATCTAATATTTGTCATCTGATTAACATTTAATTGTGTTTCCAGAGGAGAATTGAGTTAAATTCAGTTTTAGTACCAAAATTGAACATAAATGCCGCAAGAGTTGGTTTTATATTGTTTCCTATGGCTGTCGTACAGACGCTGAAGACTGGAGTTAAGATTCTAATGAGGCGTTTAAAACGAGACTCCTGGAAGTAGAAATTGCTCAGTGTTAAAATCGAGTGTATGGGAGTCAGAACTGCAGTATACTGCGATCTGCATCTAGCCAACTCATCCCACATTGAGATACCTGTCCCCAGAATTTCTCAGTAAAGTGCCGTGTGATGCAGAGAATTAGATTAAATAGTTCTTACAGAATTTGGAACGTTCAGAAAGGACAATAAATATTGTATAATATATTAACAGGAGGTGCAATCAATATTGCTACATTTGTACTGATTATTATTAGAGTTATCAATTACACCCTCCAGAAATGATGCTACTGTTTTCAGGGGATTTGACGTATGAACAGTTTTATTTAGTCACCGACAATCTTCAAAACAAAGCCTTTTCACATTAAATCATGCTTTCTATTTCATACATTTAGGTGCACGGTGTTGTGTAATAATTAGTGTTTCTCAGTCTCTTTCTATATGATTCATACATTTGATGTAATATTTAATATCCAGACGCGTTTCTGAATCTCTTTCCACATGCCCCATACTTTTTATATGGTGCGATGCAGTGTTTAATGAAAGATCTGGAGTTGTTTCCCAGTCTCTGGGTAAAGGTGGGAAAGTAGATCTGGGGCAGGAGATCAGCCATGATTTTACTGAATGCCGGAGTAGGCTGCGTAGGCAGTCTGGCCTAATCCTACTCCTATTAAATTCTTTAATGTCCTTCCACATGTCCCATACTCTGATCACCTGTGGAAGAAACCCTGAATTCGTTTGCATATTTCAATTCAATAGACAGGGCCCAGAACAAATTGTCTCGGTACTGTAAATTTTTGATGCGTGTTTGGTTATTTCTAACCGTGGCAACGTTTCTTCAGACACTAGCTGATGTGTTATGGATAGTGATTGCTAAAACTTACAGATAATGCTATTGACGCACAGAATCCGGATTGTTTGATATGAGTTTCTTCTGTCCAGTGCTTTGCTTGTGAGTGCAAGCTATAATAACTGTAATTCTATCAATTAATTTGCTTCTGAAATCTACAAGAGCTCACCTAATTGTGGAAGTAGTTCAAATTGGAACTAAAATAGTTTGATTAAATATAATTATTTTGATTCTTGACCCACCTAATAATCTGCCGTGACAAGCATGTACTTATAAACTCTTTGTACTGACTGTATTTTGTAATCCCTAAACCACTCCATCCCTGGTTTTGTGACACATTCAAGAGTTTAAATTCTGGTCTTTGTATATCCCACGTTTATCCCGTTTCAGTTCACCTCCTTTGAGTTGATTGTTATTTATAATTAATATTTCCATGTTACTGTTTGTAGTAATACGGTACAATAGCAAGTTGACATAAGTATAAAATGTTAAAATAACTTAACAGTTTTGCACCAAACCCATTAGTCTAAACATCAGGAAGGTAATGGTGCGACCGCCGAAATCTGAGGTGTGGGAAGCGGGAGTTACCACTTGTCGGTGAGAGCTGGGGAAACGGGTGAGCGGGACTGTCCGAGCCAGGATAACAGCAGCAGAGTTTTAGATCAGTTGAAGTTTACCTCGGGATGGAGGCCGACCAGAAGAGTTTGGGAATAATGGGTGTATTCCCTGTATGTGGAGGTGATTTGGAAAACGGTACACAAAGAAATGCATTCAAACATTTTCAAGAAAAATAATGAGAGCGGTTACAAATTGTGAGGAAGGATAAGAGAGCCAAATGGAGGAGTCAGCAGATATGAGTAGTGCAGATAAATGGAAATATAGTAATGATTGAGAAAGGGGAACGACTGAACATTTATCTGAGATGGTAAGAAATAAACTGGTCGAATAGACAAATATGGGAATCTCGGTTATAGATTGTTTAGATTCATTTTCGGGATATGAGCTCGCTGGCTAGCCAGAATTTACAGAACAACCCTACTTAGCCAGATGGGATGGCGGGGTGTTTTCTTGAAGCACTATCGTCATGTTGGCGATATTGTTCTGCACCCATGTGTACTCTATCCCTAGTTTCCCTAAGAAGGTGCTCGTGGGTTTTCTCCTTGAACCACTGGATTATCTGGAAAAAAAAGTCCAGTGTTACATGGGTGGTTACAGGCTGAAATGATAAATGCATGAAGAGTAGGTGAAATGACTGAATGGATTGAAGAAGATTCACGGACTCTACAGAAACACTGAGATTGGAACCGTTTATCAGTAAATACTGAAAGATTATTCCCCCTCGTCTGTCATTGGGTCACTGGAAAAGGGGATGTATGGGAACTGACTATTATCACGAAAAGTTGGTAGGAATGCTAAGGTTCCTACTGGGAGGAAGTCACACACTATTTACATTATCGAATTAGGAGCATAAAGAGACCAATGAGATAATAGTTGGGAAAATGTAACACATTCAAGATTCCTCAGAAGGCACAGCTGAGGACAGGAATTGGTGTCCCGTTGGCAATAATATATCACCAGAGTATACAAAGAGACAACAATACATGGGAGATATATTTTCACCAGGGAGTTGGGGAGCAGGTCAACACACTGTCTGCAGTATATAACGTTGTGAATAGAAAAACACCCGGAGAGCTGTGAGACAAATTGTGATCAGGGGGATTGGTACAGATGAACACACCGTCTATAGTAGATAATGTTGAGAATCGTAAAAACACCTGGAGATCTGTGAGACACATTGTGATCAGGGGGATTGGGAGCAGGTCAACACACCCTCTATAGTATGTAATGTTGAGAATTAAAAAAACACCTAGAGATCTGTGAGACACATTGCGATCAGCGAGATGGGGAGCAGCTCAATACACCCTCCATCGTATATAATGTGTTAATAGAAAAACACCTGGAGATCTGTGAGACAAATTGTCATCAGGGGGATTGGGAGAGTCAACCGACAGACTGCATTTTTAAAAAGCATAAACACTTAACCAGTAAACGGGAGGACCATTGATCGAACATCATTAACGGGTAAAAGAATAGGGCACGTCGGCGAGGCAGGTGACAAGAGAATCGGAACAGCAGCAACTTAGTAAGACACAGTCAGCAGGGAGTTAGGAGACTGACAGATCCTTCATCTTGTTTTGTTTTGTTTGAGGAAGCTATATATTTTATTGAACAGCAGAAAGGCCCAATTAAACCTTTATAGAAACTTTGAAAGTTACAGGTGGAAGACTTTGCAGTAAATTAAAAGGCATCGGAATCTACCACAGGATCGGAAAATCTTTAATAGAATTTAAATGTTCCCATTCCTTCTCGAACTTTAGATCAGAATACTGAATTCACTGAGCGTGCCATCACCAGTGAGTTGAAAAGCAGATCCATCACCACTCTCTTCTCAGGGCACCTACACAGGTCATCAATGGTCAGAGCACCATCAGCACACATTTACAGGGCGATGGGGAAAGGGAGTGGGACTAATTAGACTGCACTGACAAAGAGACAGCATAGGCACCAAGGGCCGAATGGCATCCCTCTGTGCTGTTTCATTGTAAAATTCTATAAGGGAGAGGATCATCACCACCGCCTTCTCAGGCACCTTCACACTGGTATTACATAAGGCCCACCCACCGCCACAAGGGAAGAGTGTATCCGGGTGTCAGTGTGTGTATATGTGAAAACAATTCTGGATACATTTAGGCCCATTACCAATATTAATTTGATGCAGAAACTGTATTTTCTGTTTTAAGGAATGAAATCACATATCCCTTATAATTTCTTCCGCAAAGTGTTGGGAATAATGACCCTGCAGTTAGTTGCATTTGTGTCTTTTCTTTCTGACAGTTTCATTCATTTCTTTTCCCAGTGAACTCTAATTGTTAACTTCTCATTTCAGGCAGAACTGGGAACAGTAAGGCCGGCCCGTCAGGTAATCGCCTTTTTTTTCACACTATCTGCTATCTCTCTGCTCCAACCCATCCCATTAAATATTAAGTTTGGGCGACAGTCGCAGCACCTTTTTGATCACGTTGCCCTGTTGCTACTCAGAAAGGGAGTGTGTCGCTCATTGTGATAGTAAAGATCTTTAATTCTAGCTGACAGATGGCTGCTGCCTTCATGTGGAGAGACAGTAACTGAGGGTCTCTGCAGAGCAGAGTGAGAATAATCAGCTCCACTCACACTGTTACCTAGCTAAGAGATGACTGCTGTCTTCATGTGGTGGGACAATAATTAAGGGTCTCTGAAGAGCAGAGTGTGAAGAATCACCTCCACTGACATTGTTGCCGGTCCAAAGGTCCACCTCACCAATCTGTGCTGACATCCTGATCACATCATCATCCAGCCCTATCTTTATTGGCTGTGTTGGGTGAGGGGGCAATTTCCCCTGCTCTTTCGTGGTGCTGGGATCTCACTGTGTTCGCCCAATCAGTACTGAGCACTTAAATATGAGATCATTACAGCCACGCCCATCTCCCCACTTCTGCCGGTTAATTCGACTCTGAGCCTGTCGCCACCTCGTTCCCATTGGAGCAGTTGTGTTGGTGGGAATATCCGGCTGTCTCCTGGTTCCCTGCTCGTTTGCACCGTTTATTAGTATTTCAGTTTCCTTTTTCTTTTATGTGTAATATTTACTTCGGGTTTTATTAGGGTTCTGAGTGCAGACTGATGTTCCTATCTATTCATGCCTGGTGAATGGGGAGGGTTCGTATGCTGGGAACCTGTGGGTTTAACACACTCTAACCGCCTGCTGATATTTTTGATATTTTACAGAGATGGTGAAGCTGAGACTGGTGAATGGGGGCAGTCGGTGCGCTGGGAACTTGTGGGTTTAACACACTATAAGCGCTTGATGATATTTCTGATGTTTTACAGAGATGGTGAAGCTGATACTGGTGAATGGGGGCAGTCGGTGCGCTGGGAACCTGTGGGTTTAACACACTATAACCGCTTGATGATATTTCTGATATTTTACAGAGATGGTGAAGCTGAGACTGGCGAATGGGGGCAGTCGGTGCGCTGGGAGAGTGGAGATACACTACAGGGGACAGTGGGGGACTGTGTATGGCTCGTACTGGGACCTGCAGGACGCCGCTGTTGTATGTTGGGAGCTGGGCTGCGGAACTGCGGTCTCTGCACCAAGCTGGGCTCACTTTGGGGAAGGGTCCGGACCCATTGTGACGTTGAGTGTAAAGTGCAGCGGGACCGAGGCCGCTCTGCGGGACTGTGAGTCAGCTCAATGGGATCACTATTCCTACCCACACACCTATGATGCCGGTGCCATCTGCTCAGGTAAAAATCTTTCTCAGTCTCCCGTCTCCCACCGCGGCTGATAGAATCTGGGAAGAAGCAAAAGTAAAACAATCCGGGATGGTCAGTACCTGGAAAGTCAGATGTTAATAATTCCAGTAATCTCCGGTTAGAATTAATGTTAATGTTCGGATCACTGTTTAAAATTATATCATTAGCACCATATTTATTAAACATTATCCACCGGCAGCAGCAAATACCTGATACTCAGCACATTTACAATGCAGACAGAGCAGTTTCCATTGAGATTTTCCCTTGATCCGCAGTGAATTATCTGAACGGCTGGAAATGTCACAACCTCAATCCAACTCTCCATTCATCAACCCAGCAGCCGCTACCTGACATGCACTGTCAGACCGGCTGTCCGCCTGCAATCATCGCTTGGCCTCAGATCTGATGTATTACACAGATTGTGAAGCTGAGACTGGGGAGCAGGGGAGGGAGGGAGGCAGGTTTCTCAGCCTCGGGGAGCTGAAGTAATGGGTCCGCAGTTATTGTGGGTATCACAAGAGGAAACTGCGCGTTAAGATCCCACCGCTGCCTGCGCATTGTCTTTTAAATTTTAGGAAATACTGAGAAAGTAAAATGCACAGAATATTAAACAAAGGAGCTAAGATAGTTCAGGAAGTAGCTGCAACGATTAAATTCAACACCGTTGAACTAATGGAAGAAAAGAGGCGCGTTTGCCTGAAAACATGGCCAGTAAGGAGGATTGCAATAGTCTTCAAGAGGATAAAGCGAGGCTGGTGAAGTGGGCGGACAGGTTACAGATGAAATTTCTTGCAGAGAAGTGTGAACTGATGCATTTTGGTTGGAAAACGGAGGAGAGGCAATATCACAGAAGCACTGAACTGTTACAGTGCAGAAGGGGACTAATCGGCCCATCATGACTGCATGGGCTCTCTGAAAGAGAAATTCACTCAGTTCTATTCGCCGGCCTTCACTCCATAACTCTGCACATTCTTCCTTTTCATAGAACTGTCTAGTTCCATTTTTAATGCTGCAATGGAACCTGCTTGCACCACGTTCTCAGACAAACATTCCAGATCTTAAACACTCGCTGCATGAAAAACGTTTTTCGCATGTCACTTCAGCTGATCTTACCAAATGCATTAAATCGGTGCCATTTCCTTCTCGATCCTTTCACCAGTGGAAACAGTTTCTCTCTACGAACTCCATTCAGAATCCTCATTATTTTGAATACCTCTGCCTATTCACCTCTCAGCCTTCTCTTCTCCAAGGAAAACAATCCAAACTTCTCCAATTTATCTTCATAACTGAAATTCCTCATCCCTGGAACCTTGATGTTTCTCATGAAACGTCTCTGTATTCTCTCCAATGCCCTCACATCTTCCCTCAAGTGCGGCGCCCAGAACTGGATGCATTACTCAAGCTGAGGATGAACTAGTGTCTCATACAAGTTCAACATAACTTCCTTGCTCTTGCACTCTATGCACCTATTAATAAAGTCCAGGGCCGTGTATGCTTTATTGCACGCTCTCTCAACCTAGCCTGCCACCGTCAATGACTTATGCACTATTAAACCAAGGTCCCTCTGCTCCTGTAACCCCTTTAGAATTGAACCCTTCATTTTATATTTTATCTTCATGTCAGTCCGTCCTAAATGAATCACTTCACATTTCTCTGCATTGAACTTCATCTGCCAACTGCCTGCCCATTCCACCAACTTGCCAATGTCCGTTTGAAGATCTGTACTATCCTCCTCACAGTTCACAATGCTTCCAAGTTTTGTATCATCTGCAAACTTTGAAATTGTGCCCTGTACACCAAGGTCTAATTCACTTATATATATAGACAGGGACCTGAAGATTGAAGGATACATGGCATTTAGGAAGGGCAGGAAGCTAGGAACAGGTGGAGGGGTAGCTCTGTTAATTAATTATGGTATTAGCACAATGGTGAGGGATGACCTAAGATCAGGAGACCAGGATGTAAAAGCTGTTCGGGTAGAGATGAAAAATCATTAAGGCAAGAATTTGCTTGTCAGAAGTGGTGTACAGACCACCTGACATTAACCACACTGTGGGGCGGGTTGTAAATGAATAAATGAATGGCAGCCTGTCAGAAAGGTACAGTGATAATTAGGGGCAGATTTTCGCCTAAATTTAGACTGGAAAAGTCAGATGGGCAGAGATAGCCTAGATGAGGACTGCATAGAATATTCTCGGGATAATTTCTTGGAACAATACCTTGTGGAGCCAACCAGAAAGTAGGATATACTAGACCTGGTATTGTGCAATGAGGTCGGAATAATTAATGACCGCACAGCTAAGGTGCCCCTTGGTAGCAGCGATCATGATATGATTGAATTTTACATTCAGTTTGAGGGAGAGTAGAGTGGGTCCAAGACTAATATTTTAAACTTAAATAAGGGCAATTATGAGGACATGAATGTAGAGCTAGCGAAAGTGAACTGGCAAATCAGGTTACGGGATAGGTCAATAGAGTTTCAGTGGCAGACATTTAAGGGAATATTTCAGAATACACAATTTCTCATATTTCAACGAGAAAGAAACATTTCAAGAGTGGGTCCCACCATCCGTGGTTAAGTATAACAGCCAAAGGTCGTATCATACTTAAAGAAAAAGCTTGTAATTGCGCAAAGATGGGAGGCAGGTCAAAAGATTGAACAGAATATTTTTAAAAAACAAAGGATGACAAAAACATTGATAAGTCAGGTAGCATTGGAGGACGAGAGCAGGCTAGATAGATATATAAGGACAGATAGTAAGAGTTTTTATATATATAAATATATATACATTAAAAAAAAAGAAAAGAGGTAACTACGTGAGCGTTGAACTTATAAAATGTGAGTCTGGGGAGTTAATAATGGAAAATAAGGAGATGACAGATTTATTGAACAGATATTTGGCATCGGTCTTCACTATTGAGTACAAAAGTAACATCCCAGTTTTAGCTGTAAGTCGGGAAATAGAAGGGACGGAGGAACTCAAGAAAATTGCAAACACCAGGGAAAAGGTACTGAGCAAATTGTTGGAGCTGCAGGCTGACAAGTCCCGGGGACCTGATGGACTTCATCCTAGGGTGTTAAAAGAAGTGGCAAGTGAGGTAGTTGATGCGTTAATTTGAATTTTCCAACATTCCCTAGATTCGGGGAAGGTTTATTTAGATTGGAAAATAACGAATGCAACTCCTTTAGTCAGAAAGGGAGGGAAACAGCAAGCAAGAAACTATAGGCCAATTAGTTTAACACCTGCCTTAGGGAAAATGTTACAAGCTATTATTAAAGATGTTATGGCAGGGCATTTAGAAACATTCAAGGTAATCAGGCATAGTCAACATGGATTTGTGAAAGGAAGATCATGTGTAACCAATAGATTGGAGTTCTTTGAGGGAGTTACATGTGCTGTTGGTAAAGGGGAACTGGTAGATGTATTGTACTTAGATTTCCAGAAGGCATTTGAGAAGGTGCCACATCAAAGGCTATTGCAGAAAATAAAAGTTCATGGTGTGGGGGGTAACGTATTAACATGGATGGAAGATTGGTTCGTTCACAGGAAACAGAGAGTAGGCATAAATGGGTCATTTTTTTGGTTGACAAGATGTAACGAGTGGTGTGCCATAGGGATCTGTGCTGGGGCCTCAACGTTTCACAATTTATAGAAAGGACTTAGATGCAGGGACCGACGGTATGCTTGCTAAATTTGCTAATGACACAAAGATAGGTAAGAATGTAACTTCAGAAGAGGACATAAGGAGTCTGCAAAGGGATATAGATAGGTTAAGTGAGTGGGCAAAGACCTGGCAAATGGAGTATAATGTAGGAAACTGGGAAATTGTCCACTTTGGGAGTATGAATAGAAGGGAAGCATATTATCTAAATGGTGAGAGATTGCAGAGCTCTGAGATACAGAGAGATATGGGTGTCTTCGTGTATGAAACGCAAAACGTTAGTATGCAGGTACAACAAGTAATTTAAAAAGCTAGGAAAATGTCATCATTTATCGCGAGTGGAATTGAATACAAAAGTAGGGAGGCTATGCTTCAGCGACACAGGGTATTGGTGAGACCACATCTGGAATATTGTGTACCAAACTGGTCTGCTTATTTAAGGACTGATGTAAATGCGTTGGAGGTAGTACAGCGAAGGTTTACTCGACTAATATCTGGAATGAGTGACCTGCTATACAAGGAAAGATTTGAGAGGCTAGGCTTGCTTCCGCTGGAATTTACAAGAGGAAGAGGTGACATGATTGTAACATATAATATCCTGAGAGGTCTTGACAGGGTGGTTGTGGAAAAGATGTTTCCCCTTGTTGGAGAAGCTAGAACTAGGGGTCACTGTTTAAAAATAAGGGTCTCCCATTTAAGACAGAGATGAGGAGAATTTTTTTCTCAGTGGTTTGTGACTCTTTGGAATTCTCTTCCTCAAAAAGCAGTGGAAGAAGTGTGTTTGAATTTTTTTAAGGCAGCGGTAGTTTGATTCTTGATAACCAAGGGGGTGGAAGGTTATCGGGGGTCAGTGGAAATGTGGAGTAATCAGTTCAGCCATGAACGTATTGAATGGTGGAGCAGGCTCGACGAGTGGAGTGTCCACCTCCTGCTCCTAATTTGTGTGTTCATACGTATGTTCTTATTAACAGGGTATATCTGATACATCCTCTTTATTAATTTAAACCCCTCCAGTATCTGAATTACCTCCTCTGTAACCATTGTCCGGGGTGCATCTTCTTTCCTGGCAAAGACAGGCGTTGAGAATTTAGATAATACCTGAACTATACCCGCTACCTCCATATGTAAATCCTCTTTCTGATCCCTCATCGACCCCACTCCTCCTTTTGTCACCCCTTTACTATTTCTCTGTCTATAGAATACTTTGGGATTTCTTTTAATGCTTGCTGCCAGTCTCCTTTCAAGGGTACAATTAGAAAGTGGCTGCAGCCAAGAGTCACCTGGGAGTATTTCTGATCAAATCGTTGAAGGTAGCAGGGCAGGTTGAGAAATTGGTTAATAGTCAATGGGATGTTGGCCTTTTTCAGTAGCGGTATAATGTAAAAAAGTAAGGAAGTTATTATGAACTTTTGTGGAACACTGGCTTCACCTCAACTGGCATATTGTGTACAATTCTGGGCATGGCGCATTAGAAGAATGTGAATGCCATAGAATGGGTGCAGAAAGGATTTACAAGGAAGGTTGAAGGGATGAAAGACTTCTGTTACAATGATAGTTTGTAGAAACTGTGGTCGCTCTCCTGAGAACAGAGAAGGCTGCGAGGAAATTTGATAGAGGTGTTCAAAATCATGAGGGGAATAGACAGAGTAGATAGAGGGAAACTGTTCCTCTTGTCAGAAAGGTCAATAACCAGAGAACACTGTTATAAGGTGGATGGGAAAAGAACCAACCGTGACATGAGGAATACGTTATTTACACAGCGAGTGGTTAGGAGCTGGAATGTTCTACCTGCGAGTCTGATGGAGACAGATTCAATTGTGGCTTTCAATGTGGAATTGGACAAGCACCTGAAGAGAAAATCTTTGCATTGCTATGGGGAAAGGGCAGAAGCATAGGACCAGCTGAGGAGCTCTTGCCGATAACCAGCATGGACACAACGGGCTGAATGTCCTCCTTCTGTGTTGTAAACATTCTATGATTATATGCTGACTGTTGCATCTTGCTGGTCACAAACTGTCTGTCCAGTTTTTAAACCTAAAACTGTGAATGTGGTTTCAAGGTAATTAATTGCATAATGTGAAGGGTGATCATGACAGACTGTAGAAAACTGGCTACAAAACAGTCAACAAAGTGTGGGTTAAATGTAGTTATTCAGACTGGCAAAAGGTGAGAAGTAGTGCGTGACAATCCATGCCAATGAGCTACTGCTGTGCAAATGCTTTCTATTTTTCGGTCCATTCCTAAATTTACAGTGCACAACATTAAGAAGCGGCTGAGCACACTGCACATAAGAACTAGGGGCCCGATAACACTCCAGTTGCAGGGCTGACGATCAGTGCTCTAAAACTAGCAACAACTGGAGGCCAGCTGATCCAGTACAGTTACAGCACCAGGATCCAACTGATACGGTGGAAAATTGCCCAGTTGCATACTGCCTAGAAAAGCGGGGAAACACTGACCAGTTCGCACCCAATCAACCGACTCCCATCAACAGCAAATCTTTGCTTGTGCTGGGTATGACTCCCCTTTCAACGTATCTCTCTGAAAATAATCCTCAATGTTTTTGCATTTTCTGTAGCTTTGTTAACCCGTATTGCTATTGTATTCATTTTTCTATCTGTACCCCTGAATCCCATTGCTCCTCGACACAATTTAGATTATCATTGTCCAAGGAAAATGTGTTCTCAGTCTTCCTCCCCTAATCTGTAAGTGAACATTTATCTGCATTAGAATTCATTTACAATTTCGTTAACGTCATGTTTTTTTTATCACAATCTGCCTTAGTATTAACCATTGTCCCAAGTACATGTCATTAATGAATATTGGAATTGTACGTCCCTCCCTGAGTCGAAATCATTTATGCAAAATATGATCAATAGTACTCCCAGCATCAGTTCTTGTCGCACAATACTTCTTGCACAGTTCTAACTGCCCAAAGTACTTTTTAGTTTGCATACAGCTGAACACTACTGTAGATGTGACCTGATCAGGATTTTTTTTAGCTGTCGCATCATTTCTAGCCCCTTGTATTCCGTTCCTCTAGATATAAAGCCCAGCATTCCATTTGCTGTTTTTTTCCTGTCCTTGCCCATGACCCTGAAGTCTATTTTCCGTTTTTTCACCATTTCGAAAATACTGGAACATTTTAAATTCCAAATTGGACACCTCACACTTGCCAATATTGTAATAGCTTCACACAGTCACTTAATCTATTTTTTTCTTGTTGCAAATTTATGCTTAAAATATGCATAATTACAATATCGTTGATTTTTTTTCAATGGCAACATTGAATATGTCAGTTATATATGGCTTTCTATCCAGTCATCTAAATCATTAATAAATAGTGGAAGTTCCTGTGGGACGGCGCTATCACATCCTGCTAGTTAGATGATCTGCCCATTATCCCTGCTGTCTGTCTCCTGCCACTTAGCTCACGCCCTATGTAGTCAATAATTTGCCCTACATCCTATGAGCTGCAACTTCAGCCAACAATCGGTTATGAGGGATTTTGTTGTTTGCTTTCTGGAAGTCCATCTGAATAACATCCATTGAGGTTCCCCTGTCCTCCACAAAACAATTGATCAGGTTCATCAGGCATGATCTACCTTTTACAAATGCATGTTGCCTCTCTCTGATTGGCTGTAACTTCTCAAGGTGATCAGACACTCCATCTTTAAATGTACACTCTCGTAATTTCCTGACAACAGCTGTTAGGTGAACCAATCTAGAATTCCCTCGATTCACTCGCTAACCTTCTTTAAATAGCAGTGTGACAATTGCAACTTTCTAATTACTGTCTCAGCAGTTTGCTATCAATCATTAACAAAGTGATGGAAGGTGTTGTTTACAGCGCTATCAAGCAGTACTTACCAATAAACTACTCACTGATGCTCAGTTTGGGTTTGTCGGACCACTCAGCTTCAGGCCTCATTGCACCCTTTGTCCAAAAATGGAAA
The DNA here is from genome assembly GCF_036365525.1 of Heterodontus francisci. NCBI lineage: Eukaryota > Metazoa > Chordata > Chondrichthyes > Heterodontiformes > Heterodontidae > Heterodontus > Heterodontus francisci. The sequence continues at coordinate 235,269 of NW_027140118.1, forward strand.
AAAGAGCTGAATTCCAGAGGTTAGATGAAAGTGACTGTCCTCGACGTCAAGGCAGCTTTTGGTCAACTGTGGCAACAAGGAACCTTAAGAAAAGTGACGTCCACGTCCATACTGATGCAAAGTAATTATGTATAATTCCCGCCATTTCCTTATTTTCATTTATAATATCACCATTGTCATTTTAATGAGGCTACATTGCTCTTACTTACAACCTATTTTAGAAGTTATTGTAAAAGTATTGTAGCTCTTGCGATCTATTTTGTCACCCTTTGCTATTCTTTGTACATCTGCCATTCACGAGAATCTGGTCTCTTTTCCCTATTTTTCCATGTTTTTGTTTTCTTTTATACTTATGATGTTACTGTGTCTTGCACACAAGTCCATAATAGATGAGGTGAGTTTGGAATTGGACCATTCAATGCGGTGGTCATTGAGTTGAGCTTACTTGACGATGGCAGGCTTGTCTCATTCATTGCATCAGGGAAGCTATGGAGATCTACAAACACCACAACGTCCCCCTAACAGTGGCCTGCTCCTCAGTGGATATCTGATTGTCTCTCCTCAAGAGACACACCATCCCCTGCTCTGCAGCCAACATACCACGAGCAGAACAACAGTATGGATTGACCTGCCACGATACACTGTAGCTGACCAAACAGCAGCAAGCACAATGACATGTACCGACCTTTCACGGAATATAATTAACAGACCAATAGCAGCCAGAACAAGAACATGTAATAACCTAAGATCCTGTCCATATTCCCATTCTCCACGACATATAAACCGATCGCTTCCACCAGTTCCACTTGTTTCTCCAGACAATGGACAGAGTACACTGCCCAAAACGTCGAGGTCTGCCAGTATTTCTGGCAACTGTTTTGTCAAGAAAGCAACAGCTGTTTTCAGAGCAGATTCAAGTGTTGTAAAGCTGTAAAATTGTCTTACTCAAATATTGCATGTTTTAGTTTTTCCTCTCCCGGTATTGCCTATTTACGTTAGATTTCCAACTTTGCTCTACCCCCTCAGCCAGCCCCCACCAGCTTCCCTTCACCCACTTACTAGTTTAAGATTCCTATAACAACCTTATTTATCCTTTATTCTAGGACCCTGATCCCAACCCATTTCAGGTGAAGCGCATTCCAACAGAACAGTTGTTTAATATCCCAGTACAAGTGGTGGGTACCATGAAAAGTAACACCTCTTTCCAAAATCAACACCTTCAACCACGTGTTGACCTCCCTAATCCCCCACCCCCCACTCCCCATTCAAATGTGCAAGCGGCTTGTATAATAATCCAGAGATTATAATCCTTGAGATCTTCTTTTATAGTTCAGCACCAGGTACTCTCTGAAAAGAAACTCTTGCCTTTTCTTTCCTATGCTGTTGGTCCTTGCATGGTCCACAACGACTGGATATTTCCCCTGCATTCTCGCAATCTGATTTGAGATATCCCTCACTTCGCACAAGTTGGGCAAATACTGTTTGGGACTCCTAAAACCCTAATGATTGAACTACTTAAAAGTATCACATTATGCTCCACTCCTCCACCTTTTGCACAGCCTCCTGTTCCAACGTATCCCGGTCAACATTCTGGCTGCCCTTCTGACAGTCTTCATCCTTATCCTCACAAATAGCCAGTACATTGTTCCTGTTGGATAGATTCATTTTCTGCATATCCTCGTTCACCAACAAATCTGGATTTCCATTGCTGTGCACTATAAACTGCAACAGCCTCATTCTGACCCTGCACCTCTCTACAAGATGTGACTAAAATCTGCAGCAAACTGTCCAATACTCCTTTTGCTGCTGTATGTTTTGGAGTATCTCCAATTCCCACTCCAGCTCTATGACCCTGTGCCAGAGAGTTTCCAGGTGGAGACATCTACTATGGACATGCTCCCTCGGGATAATTCCGTTATCCACAAAATCCTATATCCAGAAAAAAATAACTGCTCTGCGAGAACATAGGCTGTCTTTATTTAAAAGGTAAAATTATGTGTAGATGCATTTTAGCTTTAAAGCTATTTTACTGGGTAGCTAACGCCGAAACACTAAGCACTCACCAATTAACTTAGTACTTATTTGCAAATTATCCACGTCCCCTCATACTCTGACCTGACAACTGCTTCCCCTCTATTTGTCTGGTCTCTGCCTCTCTGCTGCTGCTGGCCGTGGCGCCCTGTTAAATCGGTGACTCCACTCACTTACTGAAGCTTAACAGACAAAAGAAAGCACCTCCTTATAAACCCACGCCCTCTGCCACTGAGAAGGACAAGGACAGCAGATGGATGGTAGAAGCACCATTTGCAGGTTCCCCTCCAAGCCGCACACCATCCTGATTTGGAACTATATCAACGTTTCATCACCGTAGCTGGGTCAAATCCTGGAACTCCCTTCCTAACAGCACTGTGGGTGTACTGACAGCGCATGCACTGCAGCAGTACAAGAAGGCGGCTCAGCACCATAGTTGCAAGGGCAATTCGGGTTGGGTAATAAATGCTGGCCTAGCCAAAAACCTCCACTCCCTGTGAACGAATGAAAAAAAAACTCCTTTTCCCCCTGTACACCGAATTCTTACTCTGAGCAAACACTAACTTCCCACTATTTTCATAATGTATTCAGTTAACATTGCAATCTGTGGTAACACTCTGCCTTACTAGAAGACTAAAAATAGAAACACAGAAAATAGGACTAGGAGTTGGCATAGGCCAGTCGGCCCTTCGGGCCTGCCAAGCCATTAAAAAAACATGTTTGATCATCAAAATCATTACCCTGTTTCGTTTCGTCCCCATACCCCTTGATCCCTTTGGCATTAAGATAGATATCCATCTCCTTCTTGAAAATATGTAATTGTTTGGCCTCCCCTGCCTTCTGCGGTAGAGAATTCCGCAGGTTCACCACCCACTGAGTGAAGACATTTCTCCTCATCTCGGTTCTAAATAGCATACCCCATATCCTGAGACTGTGACACCTGGTTCTGGACTCTCCAGCCATCGGGAACATCTTCCCTGCATCGAGCCTGCCTCGTCCTGTTCGAATTTTATAGGTTTCTATGTGGCTCTATCTCGTTCTTCTAAACTCTAGTGAATATAGGCCCAGTGGACCCAATCTCTCCTCATACGTAAATCCTGCCATCCTGGAAACCAGCCTAGTAAATCTTCTTTGCACTCTGTCCATGGCAAGGGCATCCTTTCTCAGATAAGGAGACCAAAACTGCACACAGTACTCCAGATGTGGTCTCACCAAGGCCCTGAAGTAAGACATCCCTGTTCCTGCACTCAAACCCACTTGCAATGAAGTCTAATGTTATATGCCTTTGCAGGCTCATTCAAGTTGCAACAGTTTAGACCGTTTCCAGCTGACAGTAATTACCCCAGATCAGACAATCACAGCTGATTGACTGCTTACTGCGAACTTGACTTGCACGATTAACTGCTAACATGAACTGCCTTGCAGCTTTTTTATATTACAAGTTAAATTCTAAATGTTAAGGCTAGATTTCAGTCTTACACACTAATTACCAAATTCTACACTTCCCACTCTGTTTATAACACATGCAGCTAAAGGTACACACTATGCCTAAAACCTTTGACTTAACTCGACCGACCTCAGAACTTGCAGAAGAACATTGCCCAGGCAGTCAATTTCAGTTCAAGAAGAAGGTTCTGACAACGGTTTCAATGGCAAATAAACTTGAACAAAAACTGCCAGTGATGTCCACATCCCTCATGAAGAAAAGCAGCTCCTAAATGGCCTTGTTTTGTATTTGTTCTCCTGATCTTCTCTAGCGCATCTATCAAACCCCTTAAACATTTTATACACGTCAACTTGATAATGTCTAATCATTCTAAACGCAATCTACTGTAAACAAAGTTTATGCAACTTGTCTTCATAATGTAATGCTTTAAGCATTGTTGTCATTCCAGTGACTCTGTCCAGCACCACCTCCAAAGCCAATGGTTTTGTGAAGTGCGGTGCACAAAAGCGACAACAGATACAACAGAAACATCACATCCTTCTGAGTTTTATATTCCAAGCACCAAGAGATAAAGACCAAGAATTGATCAGCGTTTGAAAGAAGAATTGTTAACTTTTGAGTATTCAGCAAACTTCTTAAAGAGGTCCTGTAGTAATTTTTGTGAGGAAAGGACACAGACCTGAAACAGAACTCTCTTGTTCTCGCCACAGTTGCTGCTAGCCCTGCTCAGTATTTCCAGCATTTTCTATTTCATTTCAGATCTCCAACAGCCGCAGTATTTTACTTTTGTGTTGCTGTAGTAATTCTAATTGCAATTTGATCGATAATTTGTGTAAAGTATGGCTGGATAATCGTGTAGATAAAATTCTACTTTTTTTTTTTTACCCATTTTCTATTTTGCTGTTTCTGTGCAGAGGATGATTTAGAAATTATTTGGATTTGTATTTGTTTTCAATACAGGAAAATCTGAACTTCTATTGGTTGGTGGGATGGACAGATGCTCCGGTCGGGTGGAGGTGCTACATGGACACCAGTGGGGGACGCTGTGTGACCTTTACTTTGATATGGAAGACGCCAAAGTGGTCTGTGAGCACTTACAGTGTGGGACAGTAAACTCAATCCCAGGAGGAGCCCGCTTTGGAAAGGGTACTGGTGCAGTGTGGAAGGAAAATTACAGGTGTCTGGGGAACAAGACGCGATTGTGGGATTGTCCTGTTTCATCCTGGGAACAGTTTAGCTTCTCACATGAAAACGATGCAAGTGTCATCTGTGCGGGTGAGTCATCTCAGTCAATTCTGCTTTCAAGCATCATTGACTATTTCCACAAGTCTCTGATTCACTAGTTTTGCTGATCCCATGCTTCCTTTGTCACTAAGATTCTGAGATGTGTTTGTGGGTTTATTGGTCTGAATTAAATTACAAATGAATCAAAGCTTCACTCCAGTAAACATTTAATACATACAATGAAAAGTTGGTAGTACTTCGCGTCATATAATATCTATTTCTGGGTAAATCTGGGGCATTTTTCATGGGCTATAGAATCAGCAAGATGCTCCCAGGACCACTGCCATGGAATGGATATGTTGCTCGAGCATTGAAACTGTTATCAATGTAGGCAGTTCAAATATGAATGATCATGGAATTCTCTGCAAAGATCAGCTGTTCAATAGAAAACACTGTGAACTTGTTGCAAGATACATAGTGTGAGATATATTTTAAGTTCCACAACACCGATTGCAATAAAATGATATTGAATGACGTAATTCGTTATTTCACCAATGTGCTATGTCTTTGAAAATGTCACAAACATGATGTAAATTTAAATTCGCCCAGTTTCCGGGATTACATTTATCTCTCAGCCAGCACCCTCATATAACAGAATATCTGCTCAGTTATCTGATCACTGTATGTGGGACATTGCTCAATGCAAAAGTGCTCCCACGTTTCACAACTTAAAATATAGGTAATAAAAACAGTAAGTGCTGGAAATACTCAGCAGTTCCGGCAGCATCTATGGTGAGAGAAAGAGTATCAACCTTTCAGTTTGTGGATCTTTCATCAGAACTTCGAGATTTAGCAGTTTTTTTAAAGAAAGGGGAAAACAAGGAAAGAATGAAAGGAACGCTCCGTGGTGTGGTGAAAGACAGGAGAGATGAAATGGTAAAACGGACAATGCACAACAAAAATATGTTGGAATGGGCCAAGTAAAAAGCACATTTCTAGAGGAGGTGCAAATTGGAAGACAAATATCGTCCAATAAAGAAAAAAGGGGGAGGGAATATGATCTGAAATTGCTGAACTCAGTGTTCATTCTAAAATGCTGTAAAGAGTCTAGTGGAAAGAGGAAGTGCTGTTTCTCAAACTTATGTTATCCTGCATTGGAACTGTGTAGGAGAAAGAGGAGAGAGAGGTCAGAGTGGGAGTGTGGTACACAATGAAAATGACAGGCAACTGGAAGCTAAAGGTAAAGCTTGCAGACTGAACAAAGGTGTTCTGCAAAGTAATCACTCCACTGTGTTTGGTCTGCCAATGTAAAGGAGACGCATCATGATCCGTCAATACAGTAAATACAGTATACGAAAGAGTAAGCAGTACAAGTAAATCGTTGTTTCACTTGGAAGCAGTGTTTTGGGGCTTGGATGGTGAGAAAGGTGGAGGTAACAGGGCAGTGGTTGGAACTCCTGCGCTTTCATGGGAAGTTCCTGTGGGAAGGGGTGTTGAGAATGATTGAAGAGAGTATAAGGGTACATTTTCTATACTTAATAAAGAAATAGGAGGCTTATTAAAGCAGGAATATTCTGAGGAGATCATACATTTGGAGTATTTGTTTGATGGTTAGCATTGCTGTAACCCTCTCAAGTCGTTTTTTTTTGCGAATGCAGTATATGACATTGAAAGAAGTACAAGCAAATCGCAGTGGGGGGGGGGGGGTGGGGGTGGAATCCTCGGTTGAGGAAAAAGGAAGACACATCAGAAACGCTGTCATGGAAGGTAGCATCATCAGAGCAGATGCGACGGAGACGGAGAAACTGGGAGAATGGAATGGAGTCCTGATAGGAGGTCCTTACAACCACTGTGGCTTTCAGGGCCCTCAACCGTGTCTGGCCCGTTTCCTGCACCTCTACCCTCTCCCCTTTCCATCCCTCCCAGAACCATGACAGGGTTCCCCTTGTCCTCACTTTCCACTCCATCAGCCACCATATCCAAAGGATCATCTGCCGCCATTTCCGCCACCTCCAGCGTGATGCCACTAACAAATGCATCTTCCCCTCCCTTCCCCTGTCAGCATTCTGAAGGGATCGTTCCCTCCGTGACACCCTGGTCCACTCCTCCGCTACCCCACCACCTCATCCCCTTCCCACGGCACCTGCCCCTGCAATCGCAGAAGGTGTAATGCCTGCCCATTTACCTCCTCTCTCCTCACTATTCCAGGCCCCAAACACCCCTTACATATGAAACAGCGATTTACTTGTACTTATTTCAATGTACTATAATGTCTTCGCTGCTCACAATGTGGTTTCCTCGACACTGGGGAGACCAAACGCAGACTGCGTGACTGATTTGTGAACACCTCCAACAGTCCTCAAGCAGGACCCTGAGCTTCAAGTTGCTTGCCATTTCATCACTCCCCCTGCTCCCATGCTCACATCTCTGTCCTGGGATTACTGCAATGTTCCAGTGAACATCAACGCAAGCTCGAGGAACAGCATCTCATTTGCTGATCAGGCACTCCACAGCCTGCCGGACTGAACATTGAGTTCAATAATTTCAGAGCATGACGGGCCCTCCATTTTACTTTTATTTTTAGTTGTTTTTTCTTTTCCCTTTTTAATTTTTTTTTGTTTTTATATTATTTCATCTTAGTTTGTTCAGTTGGTTTACCCACTGTTTTTTTATGTTTGTACTTGTGGCTGTTCAATTTTCATTCCGTTAAAACCCTTTCTGTACTAATGCTTTGTCTTTCAACACACCATTAACACATCTTTGCTCGATGTCATTCTGGTCAGCTATTCTGTAACCTCATCCTATCTAAACCTTCTCCTTTGTTATCTCTTGCCCCACCCCCACTTAACTTGCTTATAACCTTTTACGTTTCTAATATTTGTCAGTTGTGAAGGCGGGTCACTGATCTGAAACGTTAACTCTGCTTCTCTCTCTACAGATGCTGCCAGACCTGCGGAGTATTTCCAGCATTTCTTGTTTTTATTTCAGATTTCCAGCATCTGCAGTATTTTGCTTTTAATTTGCTATTTCTCAAACTTATGTTAGCCTTCATTGGAACTGTGTAGGAGAAAAAGGAGGGAGAGGTCAGAGTGGGAGTGGAGTATACAATGAAAATGACAGGCAACTGGAAGATAAAGGTAAAGCTTGCAGACTAAACAAAGGTGTTCTGCAAAGTAATCACTCAACTGTGTTTGCTGTGCCAATGTAAAAGAGAAGCATCATAATCAGTCAATACAGTAAATACAGTATACAAAAGAGAAAGCAGTACGAGCAAATCGTTGTTTAACTTGGAAGCAATGTTTGTCGACTTGGACGGTGAGAAAGGTGGAGGTAACAAGGCAGTGGTTGCATCTTCTGCGCTTGCCTGGGAAGTTCCTGTGGGAAGGGTTGCTGAGAATGATTGAAGAGTGCGAAGAGTGTCACAGAGGGAATGGTCCCTTTAGAATGAAAAAAGTTGAGGGAAGGGGAAGATGTGCTTGGTAGTGGTATCACATTAAAGGTGGTGTAAATGGTGGAAGATCATCTGTTGAATATGGAAGCTGATGGAGTGGAAGATGAGGAGAAGCAGAATCCTATCATGGTTCTGCGAGGGGGGAAAGGGTTAAAGCAGAAGTATGGGAAATGGAATGGACGTGATGGGGCCCTGTCAACCATGGTGGGTGGATGAGGAGGTGAGGATAGTCCTCGGATGTGGAAAAAGGAAGACATATCTGGAAGCACTGGTATGATCGGTTGCATCACCAGACAGATACAATGCAGATGGAGAAAGTGGAAGAATGTGATAGAGTCATTCTAGTATTCGTGGTGTGAGGAATCATAGACAAGATAACTGTGAGAGTCCCCAGAATCAGAGACAGAGATGTTGTGGAAGGGAATGGAAGAGTTGAAGATGGACTATGTGAAAATGAGGGGGAGAAATTGGAAGAAACGTTGATGATGCTTCAAGTACAGGGCGAGAGCAGGACATAACAGTACATGTGGACAGGAGGACAACCTTCAGTCCCTCAGGTCAGTCACCTGTCAGCATTAGTGACTACAAATCAAAAGTGCTTCATTGCCTGTGAGGCGACTTGAGATGTCATCGGAAGCATTGTGGCAACGTAAACTTGTCTGTTTCTCTCTATATGGGATGAAAGGAACTGTCATCTGTCAGGAGCTATTTAAAGCCCCTGCACCACCCTTCGGTCTCATCACTTATCCATTGCCGGAATGTGCCGCGCTCAACCCCAGTTCATTTTACCCTTGGCCCCCAGTTTAGTCAGCGGAAGCTACTTGGTATGTCTCCAAAATGTATTTACTGAGAAAAGGTAATGGTGAACAACATCTGCCGACAAGCCTTCTGAACAATGATGACAGAAATAGTAACCATCAAAATTAATATCTTTTCTGGTGGCAGTGAATTATGCTTCAATTTCACCATTGTGTTTCATATTGTAGATGAAAATTGGTCACTAAGGCTGACTAACGGGGGAAGCTGGTGTGATGGGCGAGTGGAGATTTACTACACCGGCAGCTGGAGGAGATTACAGGACAGACTCTGGACCCTGAATGATGCCAACGTGGTCTGTACACAGCTGGGCTGTGGTGAAGCGACAGCCGCTTATAACTATTCAAAGGACGGAAAGAGTGAAGGACCCATCTGGGTGAATGATGTCCAATGTGGAGGAAATGAATTGCAGCTCCAGAACTGCAGTTTGTTCACATTGAATTCGTCTCTCACTGACTGTATGGATGTTGGGGTCCTGTGTTCAGGTAAACAAATTCTTCACTGCTTTTACAATAACAAAGAAGTGAAATGTCTAATCTGCTGAGAAAAGTGATAATACAGGTTACTTGTTCCTGGGTGTCTCAAACCAGTAATTTCATTTGGGGTCAGGGGATGAGGATGGTGGGCGGTGGGGGAGCTGGGGATGGATGGGGTGGTGTGCAGGGAGAGAGAACACGGACACAATTAAACAACAAGAACTTTTTTCTTACAGAGCTTTCAATAAACACATCCATCACAAAGAGTTTATCAGGAATGTAATCGGACAGAAAACTGACACAGAGCCAGACAAAGAGATGTTAGAGTGGGTGACTAAATCTTTAGTCAGATGGTTGGATTTGAAGAGGCGGAGACACAGAGATGTTTGGGGTGGAAATTCTCATCTGGGTGGTAAGATGGTTAAAGGCTAGACTGAAAGTTGTGGGGGATGGAAGTTGGAGATGTACAAGAAGCTGGATTCAGATAAATGCAGAGCTCTCGAAATGATTCAGGCTGGAGGAGGTTATACTGATGGCAGGGGGAGAGCATGAAGGTGTCTGAACATGAAGATCATAATTGAAAACTCGATGCATTGGCAGCAGGGATACCAGTGAGTGCAGTGACGTTCCTGAGAGGGGCTTAATGGAGGGCAGGCGACAAAGCTTTGGATGAGCTGATGTTTCTGGAGGATGCAGGATGGGTTATCACCCGGGAGAACATTGAAATATGCTGTTCCACAGACAACAAAGCATGGGTGAGCATTTCAGCAGCAGATGGGCTGCGGCAGGAAGGGAGGTGAATGATGATAGAGGTGAAAGATCTCTATTTTGTGATAAATAGAATACAGAATTGGACTCTCAGCTGTGGTATCAAATCCGGCGTCGAGCTTGCAATCAGTTCCATTGTGCAGTATATAAGTGCAGGTAGCTGTGTGGGAGTTGTTCTGGTGTAAGTTTCATTAGGCTCTGTATAAAAGTAGACAGATGTTTTGGACCAGATGCTTGAAAGTTCCATTGTGCAGCATGTCAATGCAGGCATATGTTCTGGGGAAGTTGTATTGTGCAGAATGAAAGCCTCGACCGATGTTTTTTTTTAGAATTAGAATCAGAATATTTCAGCGCAATACAGGCCCTTCGGCCCTCGATGTTGCGCCGACCTGTGAAACCATCTGACCTACACTATTCCATTTTCATCCAAATGTCTATCCAATGACCACTTAAATGCCCTTAAAGTTGGCGAGTCTACTACTGATGCAGGCAGAGCGTTCCACGCCCATACTACTCTCTGAGTAAAGAAACTACCTCTGGCATCTGTCCTATATCTATCACCCCTCAACTTAAAGCTATGTCCCCTCGTGTTTGCCATCACCATCTGAGGAAAAAGACTCTCACTATCCACCCTCTCTAACCCTCTGATTATCTTATATGTCTCTATTAAGTCACCTCTCCTCCTCCTTCTCTCCAACGAAAACAACCTCAAGTCCCTCAGCCTTTCCTCGTAAGACCTTCCCTCCATACCAGGCAACATCCTAGTAAATCTCCTCTGCACACTTTCCAAAGCTTCCACATCCTTCCTATAATGCGGTGACCAGAACTGCACGCAATACTCCAGGTGCGGTCTCACCAGAGTTTTGTACAGCTGCAGCATGACCTCGTGGCTCCGAAATTCGATCCCCCTACTAATAAAAGCTAACACACCATATGCCTTCTTAACAGCCCTATTAACCTGGGTAGCAACCTTCAGGGAATTATGTACCTGGACACCAAGATCTCTCTGTTCATCTACACTACCAAGAATCTTCCCATTAGCCCAGTACTCTGCATTCCTGTTACTCCTTCCAAAGTGAATCACCTCACACTTTTCCGCATTAAACTCCATTTGCCATCTCTCAGCCCAGCTCTGCAGCCTATCTATGTCCCTCTGTACCCTACAACATCCTTCGGCACTATCCACAACTCCACCGACCTTCGTGTCATCCGGAAATTTACTAACCCACCCTTCTACACCCTCTTCCAGGTCATTTATAAAAATGACAAACAACAGTGGCACCAAAACAGATCCTTGCGGTACACCACTAGTAACTAAACTCCAGGATGAACATTTGCCATCAACCACCACACTCTGTCTTCTTTCAGCTAGCCAATTTCTGATCGAAAGCTCTGAATCACCTTCAACCCCATACTTCCGTATTTTCTGCAATAGCCTACCATGGGGAACCTTATCAAACGCCTTACTGAAATCCATATACACCACATCCACTGCTTTACCCTCATCCACCTGTTTGGTCACCTTCGAGAAAAACTCAATAAGGTTTGTGAGGCACGACCTACCCTTCACAAAACCGTGCTGATATTTCGCTAATGATAGTTTGGGGTTGTTCCAACGAACATTTATTTAAATATGACAGAGTGGAACTTACAACATATGAGATAGTTAATGATTCAGATTTAATACCGATTGGTTGCAGTAAGTATTTTTTTCGGACACAGCGGCATTCAATACATTCCATCGTTTCACGTCAGAAGTTTACAGTGCCGAATGGTTACTACACACTCAGTCACTGGACAGAGTAGAGTATGTCATCTTGTTCTTTAGTTAGGTAGATGTCCAGCTCCACCCAACATTTATGTCCGCCTACAGAAGCCATGTGTCTTCTCCTTGTCTTCTACTTCTCTATCTGATGGGTCACATCCTGATTCTTATTCCCCAAAGTGCCTGAAGCAATTAGTCCAATCATTTCTGTCTCGTCCAGATTAAATACTGGTTTCCTGCTCAGCCAGGAGGTCTACACATCTGGAGTTCAATTGTCCAATGACACTTCCTGATCCTGTCCAACATTTTGCAGAGAGATCCTGTTTTCTGCCCTCTTTGTTCACTCCAACAGTCATATATTGATATAATTGTTAGTTTAGATCATTGATATTTTACAGACAATAGCAATTGATAATATGCCTCACAAGTTTCGTCTGCTCATTGAACATAATAGCAGCAGCCTGTCTGGACAGAGAGGTCTGCATATTCTCTGTTCAGACGTATGGTTTATCTCTAAAATTACTCAAATGTCTTCATTGTCAAAGACAGAGTCCCATCCTTACAAAAGTAAGTGATTCTGTTATGCAATTAATATTACATCGATTTATGATAATGTTATAATCAACACGACCCTGGAACATAGTTCTACACGAAGATACTGTATATTGCAAGACTGATGTTCAAGGGTAGAACTTGTGGACGTTACATTCTCCAGTATGAATTGGAAGTAATATATAGGGTGGATAAAAGAAATTCTGGCCTTGCCAGTAACACCCACACCCCATGAAAGAATTTTAAAAAAACAGAAAGGCTGGGTGACATCTGGCCAACAATCTGGTAATATAATCCTGAATGGATCAATCACATAAAGCATCATCGGGTCCTGCTCTTCTTTGCTAAAACCACCCGTTAGACAATGATCATCCAGGAAGGCAAAGGAAACGCGCAGCATATCTTCTCCATCATAAATCTTCCCCCTGAACCACTCCCCTGCCTCGTCCACCCTGAACTCCAAAAATAAATGAGAGGACTCCTAGACTTTTTGTCACAAAGTTCAAAAATATCTGTTCAGTCGCCTCCACAACTTACCTTTCTTCCCCAATCCACCGGGCCTAACTTCCTATCAGTTGTTCAACCCCACCCCGCACCATCACCCTGAATTCGCTTTTCTTGTTTCTCTCCTAGAGTCCTTCACGCTCTCTCTGAACCTATGCTGTTGATGAAATCCACGTCTTGCTGTGTGCGCCTTATTTCTACTAAGATACTGAACAGAGACATTCCCTTCCTGGGTCCCATGACAGCTGACAATATTAACGATTCTCTCTTTCTCTCTTCATGTTCAGCCCTCTCTCCTTCAAATCGGCAGTCATCATGCCTCTCCTCAGAAAGAAACCATTGACCACCTGTCCATGCAAATTATTGCCCCAGCTCCAACTGTTCGTTGCTCGCCAACGTCCTTGAATGTGTTGTCGCCTCCCAAATCCATGCTCATCTTTTATGGACTGCATGTTCCAATTCCTCAAATCAGATTTCTATCCACACCACAAGACCAAAATAACTCTTATCAAAGTCACAAATGTCATCCTAAGTGATTGTAACAAATCTAAACGTTTCCTCCTCCTATTTCTTGACTTGTCTACAAATGTTGATATGATTGATCATGAAATTCTTCTCCAACCCCTCTCCATTATCCCCTGGCTGGGTGGGACTGCACTCAGCTGGTTCTAGTCTTATCTGTACAGTCATAGTCAGAAAGTTACCGGCAATGGCTTCTCTTCCCGCTCCTGCAAAGTCACCTGCAGTGTCACCAAAGGATCTATCCATTGATAGCTCATTTCTCATTTACATGCTGCCTTTCAGTGATATCCACAAACTGAGCCTCAGTTTCCACATGTATCTCACTGTATCCAACTCTACCTCACATTCAACTCTCTTGAGCCCTCCACAGCCTGGACACTGTCAGAATTCCAGTCTGACATTCAGTACTGCATCAGCAGAAAATTCCTCCAACTCAGTATTGAAAAGATAGAAACCATCAGTCCCCATCGCATGTTTCCTTGCTGCCAACTCCATTTCTCGCCACACCAACTGTCTGTGACTCAGGCAGACTGCTTGTAATCTTGGTGTTACATTTGACCCCGGGGTGAGCCTCCTACCAAATCTCCATATCTTCATTAACACTGTCTATTTTCACCTCCATGACATCACCCGAATTTGCCGTGATCTATTCTTGTCGATTGCCCTTTACCCTCCAGACTCGATAATTCTAATGTAATCCTGGCTGGCTTCCTTAGTTCCAACCTCTGCAAATTCTGCTGTCTCGACCAATTGCCACTCAGGCATCTGCCCTCTGCTCACTGACCTACTTTTCCCAGCAATGCGCGGTTTTAAATTTCTCATCCTTGTTTTCAAATCCCTTCCTGGCCTCGCAGCTCCTCTCTTTGCAATCGGCTCCAGTTTGACAGCTCCCAGTTCTGGCTTCTTGAGCATTCCTGATTTCAATTGCGCACCATGGCGGCCGTGCCTTTAGCTGCAAAGGTCACACGCTCCAGAATTGCTTCCTTAAATCTCCCTGCCTGTCAACCTCTCTTCCCTGCTTCAAGATACTCCATAACAAGCAAACTCTTTGACTTCGCTTTTGGTCATGTGACCTAATATATTCTTTGGTGCTCTGTGTTAAATTTTCTTTGATATCACTCCTGTACTGCGCCTTGGGATGTTGCATTACGTTAATGGCGCTAGATAAATGCAAGTCACTTGCAATTCAAGATAAAGGCAATAGGAGATGACAGTAAATGTCTGACCAAGATAACAGATAAGGGTAACATACATGGACAACGAACATATACAGTAATAAAACATGGGTATAAATTAATTGTTATTCGTGTGAGTGATCGCCTGTACAACAACGTACACAGCGTTCAAAACATAAAATGGGAACTGGAGAACATAACATGTCAAAGCCAGATGTAGTAGGATATCTGAAACATTTCTGTTCATTACATTCTGTGTAAGAAGCATGTGTAAACAGATATTCTGTTTTATAGCTTTATTTACCTGTCGCAGGCGCATTTAACATGTCTTGTTTTAAAGCTGGTGATGGTGCAATGAGTTGCATTGAGTGATGAGGTGAATGTCTATTGAAAGTATAATCCTCCTGTACTGTTGTCCAACAGACCACGTGCAGGTAAGGCTGTCTGACGGTGGAAGCCCATGTACTGGCCGAGTGGAGATTTATTACAATGGGATATGGGGTTCAGTCTGTGATGATTCCTGGGATCTGGCGGACGCTGACGTGGTTTGCAAACAGCTGGGTTGTGGAAAGGCCTTGGACCTGGCACTTCCGGCATCTTGTGAACGAGGCTCAGGGCCAGTTTGGTTGGATGAACTGAAGTGTTTCGGTAACGAATCATTTCTCTGGGAATGTCCCTCAGCATCGTGGGGTAACCACGACTGTTCTCATAAAGAAGATGTGAGGATCTTGTGTTCAGGTAAGGGTGCTTCCATGTGCCCATTTTCCGTAGTGTTGTGCACATGGCTTCACAGGGAAGATATGACATCGAATTACATACAATGGACAGCACAGAATCTGGCCATTCGGCCTTACTGGTCAATGTGGTGTTTATGCTGCCCACGAGTATCGCCCCATATCACTGCATCTAACCCTCTTTGCATATCCGCCTACTTCTTTCTTCTTCATGTACCTATACAGCTTTACCTTGAAGGCATCGACGCTCATCACTTCAACAATTGCATGTGTTCGGAATTCAAAATTCAAACCACTCCGAGCTAAAAAAAATAATTCTCCTGAATATCTTATTAGATTTGTTCATGATCATCCTATATTTATGATCACTAGCTTCGGTTTCTGTCACTTTATAAGTGATTAGTGCCCCTGTATCCCGAGGTCTCTTTGCTGTTATACATCATTTTAATCCTTATTTTACAAGAAGTACGTTGCCTCTTTATTCTTCCTATCAACACTGACCACCTTAGACTTATCTGTATTCAACTCATTTGGCAATTGTTTGCCCATTCGGCTCTTTTACTAACGTCTTCCGTATTTCGTATTTGTTTTTCTTAGTGTTAACTATATCCCCGAATTGCTGTCATCTGAAATTTTGAAATCATGTCTCCCTTGTCTAAGTCAAAATCGTTTTTGTAAATATTGAGCAGCAGTGACCCCAGACCTGTGGAACACGACTTCCCACCTTCCGCCATTCTGGGTTACCACATTTAAACCCGACAGTGTGCTTTGTAGCTCGTCTTATACTATTCTTCCACTGATCTCTTGACTTCACATGCTCTGACCCCAGTCATGATCTCACGATGTGGTTCCTTGTCGGAGGCCTTCTGAAAAAAACGTGCATGTTGCGTCGACTGCATTATCCCCGTTATCTTTCTGTAACGTCTGAAAACAATTCAGTAACGTTGTTTGTCTTTCTGTTGTTCAATCCGTGTTGATTATTCTTTAATACATTATGGGCTGCCGGTGTTTTTCTATCGCTTTTCTTGAATAATTACCGGAAATCAGTGAACACAACTGGTGCAGCATGTGTTGAGCTGTGCAGTATGAACATACAACGAGTTATCAATCCAAACACCTGGATATCAATTGTGTCATTGACAGAGCACAAAGAGCTGCGGCTGGTGAATGGGAAGCATCGCTGTGAGGGGAGAGTGGAAGTGTTCTACAATGGCACCTGGGGAACAGTGTGCTCGGAGAGACTTGATGGACCTGATGCAGAAGTGATCTGTAAACAGTTACAGTGCGGTCCCCTCAGTTCTATCGATTATTACACTCTGTCATTCGGAGAAGGACCTGGACCCATTTGGCTCGAGGGGATGGAGTGTATTTCACACGAATCGTTCCTTTGGCAGTGTCAAACAGAACCGTGGGGGAAACACAACTGTGAACACAGGGAGGATGCTGGTGTTATTTGTTCAGGTAACACAACACACGTCTCAATCTGTGAGTGTCATTTCAAAAATTGGTGGCTGATACAGTCAGCATGTTTCTCTTCTCAACAGAAGCAAAAGTAACTGAGGAGCAGCTCCATCGATCAGAGGACTGCATTCGAGAATATGATTGTAAACATGTACTTTCACCAGGTGCTACTTCCTCTTTATTATACCAACTATCTGACTTGTACTCCTGTCTTATACTACATCAATAATAATAATTGATTCTCTTTGCCAGATTCTGGACATTGGTTGCGCCTGTTTGGAGGTAACACCAACTGCTCTGGGAGAGTGGAGATATTGTGCAATAACAGCTGGGGCACGGTTTGTGATGACTCCTGGGATTTGTCCGATGCCAATGTTGTCTGCAGACAGCTGGGTTGTGGTCACGCTCTATTGGCCCCCGCAGGAGCTACTTTTTCTCAGGGTGACGGTGTTATCTGGCTGGATGAGGTGAAGTGCACTGGAAGTGAATCTTCTCTGGCCGACTGTCCTTCCTCATCACCGGCTCAATCTGACTGTGATCACAAGGAAGATGCCAGTGTAATTTGTTCCGGTGAGGGTGGCAGGGTTTGGAGAGTAGGGTTAGGGTACCTTGTTTTGTTAAATTGACTCATTAGTTCGGGAAATTAAGAACAGTATTTATCGTTTAAATGGAAAGTGCTGAAATTTCATCCTCCTGAACATTTTGTACAATATATTCCATAGGGTTCGATGTGCCTCCAATTGCTTTCCCATCCACATCTGCAGGTACTTACCATTATTAATAGTCCAGCTAGCATTGGAGTTTGTATTAGTTGAATTGGTATTGTTGTCATTTTCTGAAGATGCTATGTGCACGTTCTCATTGACTGGAACATTTTGTTGCCTCACCGCATATTTCAAATGGTCCAGTTTAAATTCCGCTAATCCCAGTTTCTGGCTGTACCTGAACTGTCCTGCACTGATCAGAAACATGGGGGCACTGTCTCTGTAATTTAGATTGTTTCACACTTTCCTCTGGTGCAATGTGCACCACATAATGGGGAATGTTCAGCCCAACTCATTGCCTGGAAGCAGTGGATATAATTATTAAATACTTCTTGCAAATATTTTATCACACAAGATGGACTGTGTCTGTGCTAAACCTTTCTTTATTTTTGTCATTAAGAACAGGGATATAAAACTACTTCCATCCTAGTTGCAGTCTGCTTCGGAGTCCTGCTAATCTGTGTGTTGGTCTCACTGATGGTGGTTATACAGAAAAAGTCAATCAGAAGAGGTGAGGCTCATATCTTACCGTGGAACAAACAGAAAATCGCAGATTTCATGTCATATACTTGCAAGACTTTCGGTCAATGCAGCTTTCTATGGACTGTCAGGTGACCTTGTTAGAAGTACATTGCAGTCGTTTTTGCTGGTTTTCTCCATTCAAGGTGCTCCAGAATGAATAAAATGTGACATTCAAAACGGAGAGTGATTTGAAGTGTTCACATTCACTGTGAGAGTTCATCACATAATACATGAAACTCTGGAAGAATTTACTTATTGTAACAATGGATCAGGAAGATAATTTGATTTTTTGGGCTGTGCATTCAGCTATTTATTTGACTGTTCATCTTCCTTCATCCATTGGGTATCAATTCCTGCCCTTCAGATTCGGGCTCTGGGCATCCAATCGCGAGTTGTCTAACCGGGCCTGTCAGTTATTTTGACAAGTGATACTTGTATAGGACCTCCTGTATTCACCAGCGGTGATTCGACATTCCAAAACTACGCTTGCACTCATATTTCACCCATCTAACCCACTCCTGATTTATTATAAGAAATGGACCTCTTAATAAAAAGCACTTTTCATAATAATATTGAGTTCTTATAGAAAAATCTCTCTTTCTCTCTCTGAATAAGAAAGAGTCCATAGCTAGGACAGCATAGACCTGTTATCTCTGCCAAGGACCCGGCCAGAACAGCCTCTGTAACAAGACAATCATAAAGCTGAAAAGATCGAGCCTTGTAACTTGACTAGACTGGAAGTAGTTTGCAAACGATCACAAGCACGAGATCAGGTCATGGAGTCATAGAGTTATGCAGCAGAGAAACACTCCCTTCGGCCCAACGTGTCTGTGCCAGCCATCAAGCACCTATCTATTCTAATCCCGTTACCCAGCACTTGGCCCTTAGCTTTGCATGCTATCCCATTTCAAATGCTCATCTAAATACCTTAAATTTTGTGAGGGGTACTGCCTCTACCACCCCTTCTGGCAGTGTGTTCCAGTCTCCAATCATCCTCTTTGTGAATAGTTTCTTCCTCAATACCCCTCTCAAACACCTGCCCCTTACATGAAATCTATCCCCCCTGGTTACTGAAACCGCCGCTAAGGGAGCATGTTTCTTCCTATCTATCATATCAATGCCCTTCACAATTTTGTATACCTCAATCAGGTCCCACCTCAGCCTTCTTTGCTCTAAAGAAAACAACTCTAGCCTATCCAGTCACTCTTCATAGCTGAAATGCTCCAGCCCAGGCAACATCCTGGTGAACCGCCTCTGCACTCTCTCCAGTGCAATCACATCCTTCCTTTGGAGTGGTGACCAGAACTGTACACAGTACTCCAGCTGTGGCTTAACTATAATTTTATACAGCTCCATCATAACCTCCCCGCTCTTATATTATATGACTCGGCTAATACATACAAGTATCCCATCTGCCTTCCTAACCAACTTATCTCCCTGTGCTGCTGCCTTAAGTGATCTATGGACAAGTACGCCAAGGTCCCTCTGACCCTTTGTACTTCCTAGGGTCCTACCATCCATTGTATACTCCCTTGCCTTGTTAGTCCTCCCAAAGTGTATCACCTCACACTTCTTAGGATAAAAGTCCATTTGCTACTCCCTCGCCCATCTTACCAGCCCATCTATATCGTCCTGCAATCTAAGGCTTTCCTCCTCACTGTTTATGACACCAGTAGTGTTCGTGTCATCTGCGGTCTTACTGACATACCTCCTATATCCACGTCTAAATCATTAATGTACATTACAAACAGTAATGGCCCCAGCACCGATCCCTGCAGTACACCACTGGTCCCTGGCTTCCAATCGCAAAAATAACTCTTGACCGTCACCCTCTGCCTCCGGCACTAAGCGAACTTTGGATCCAATTTTCCAAATTGCCCTGGATCCCATGGGCTCTTACCTTCAAAAGGAAATAGGAGAGATCAGGGCCAACATATTCTCGTAAAGTTGAAGGGTAGGAGCAACAAGTCCAAGGGAACCCTGGATGTCAAGGGTTATGGAGGATTAGATAAGGAATAAAAAGGAGGTTTATGACAGATTCAGAGCGCTGAAAATAGCGCAAGCCCTAAAAAAGTATAGAAAGCACAGGCCGTACTTAAAAAATGACTTTGGAGAGCGAAGAGGGGGCATGCAAAAACACTTGTGAGCAAGATAAAGGACAATACCAAGGAGTTTTTAAAGTATATTCATGGAAAGAGGATAACCAGGGAAAGAGTAGGGCCGATTAGGGACCAAAGTAGCCATCTGTGTGGAGCCGGATGACATAGATTAGGTTTTAAATTATTACTTTTCATCTGTGTTCACCATGGAGATGGATGATGTTGGTGTAGAGATCAGGGAAGGGAATGGTGATATACTTGAATAAATTAACATTGAAAGGTAGGAAGTATTAGATGTTTTAGTGGGCTTAAAATGGATAAATCCTCAGGCCCAGATGAGATAGCTTAGTTTAGAAATACAGCACTGAAACAGGCCCTTCGGCCCACCAAGTCTGTGCCGACCATCAACCACCCATTTATACTAATCCTACACTAATTTCATATTCCTACCACATACCCACCTGTCCCTTTATTTCCCAGCCACCTACCTAAACTAGGAGCAATTTACAATGGCCAATTTACCTGTCAACCTGAAATTCTTTGGCATGTGGGAGGAAACCGGAGCACCCAGAGGAATCACACGCTGACACAGGGAGCACTTGCAAACTCCACGCAGGCAGTACGCAGAATTGAACCCGGGTTGCTGCGGTGCTAACCACTGTGCCACAGTACCGCCCTGGAAGGATGTGCCACATACTGTTACGTGAGACAAGGGAAGAGATAGCAGGGGCTTTGACACAGATTTTCAAATCCTGTCTGATCACAGGAGATGTACCAGAGGACTGAGGACAGTGAATGTGGTACCATTATTCAAGAGGGGTAGCAGGGATAAACCAGATAATTACTGGTTGGTGAATCTGACATCAGTGGTACGGAAACTATTGGAAAAAATCCTGAGGAACAAGATTAATCTCCACTTGGACAGGCAGGCACTAATCGGGGAACTCAGCATGGCTTTGTCAGGGGGAGATCGTTTCTAACAAACTTGATTGAATTTGTCCCCAGTCTGCTGCAGGTAAATATATGAGAATGCAAAAAAAATGGATACATAGACTTATCCGAAAATATGCACAACAAAACTACTCTGCATTCACAATACCTGGCTTTGTCTCTTTACTATCGGCATCTCTGTGATTTGGATGTGTTCGCAGATAATTTACTGTTAAACGCTCGTGGTTTGCAACTAAACTTTAATCTCCCTACCCTTCATCTGACAGGTTCTGTCACTGGTGGCAAGGGTTCACCGGCTGGTTTATACCAAGCAATTTATGAAGAGATTGAGAATATTCCACCTGGCAAGGATTCCTATCAGATCCGGCGTTCAGGTCTGTGTTTTATATTTCATACCGAATTTTGTCTAGACAAATGTCACTTCCACTTAAATACCCCATTTTAATGGTCAGTTTACTGACTGAACACTGTCAGAAATCCGTTCACTATCACCCTGTGAAGGTGGCCTATCACAGTGCGAGTGTGTCTATATCAGTGTGTATAGTAAGATGAGCAATGGGTTTGGGAAGATTCCCACCCATCGCGAATGGTTAAAGAACGTGATTTCAGTTTGTTTGTAACTTTCATGTAATTTTATTCCATTTAAACTAGACCATAAATAATCACTGCTCTCAGGAGGAGACAGTCACATTGACTCAGATTTTATTTCTCGAGGTGACTGGATTTCTGGATCAGAAACACGTTCCCATCAGGAACTCCTTACCTGAAATCAGTGGTTTCTACAAAAAAACTTATTCTGACACTTTGTATTCTGAAGCTTAACATAATATCTACAAATTCCACTTCATGATACTGGGGCAGCAACACTAGAAAATCGATGAAAGCTTTGTCCTGTGATATATTTAAGGAGCGATTTAACCATTGAGATAAATTCCTGAGGTTACAACAAAACACACAAAGACGATTTCCTTGGTAGATAAATGAGAATCCTAAACGATTCAATAAGTATATTAAGAGTAAATGGGTAGCTAGGGAGAGAGTAGGTCCCCTTAAGGATCAGTGTGGTAATCGATGTGTGGAGCCACGGGAAATGGGGTAGGTCGTAAATGAATACTTTTCGTCTGTATTTACCGTGCAGAACGTCACGGAAGCTAATGCGTTCAAGGGAGGGACCAGCGATATCCTGGAGCATATCAACATTACAAGGGAGGAGGTGTTGGAGGTTTTGAAGCACATTAAGTTGGATAAATCTCCGGGGCCTGACCAGGTGTATCCTAGGAGGCTATGGGAGGAGATTGCTGGGACCTGGCAGAGAGTTTTGTATCATCATTAGCAATGGGTGAGGTACCGGAAGACTGGAGGAGAGCTAATGTTGTGCCTTTATGTAAGAAGGGTAGCAGGAATAAGCCAGGGAACTACAGGCCGGTGAGCATTACATCAGTGGTGAGGAATTTATTGGAAGGGATTCTGAGAGACAGAATTTATATGCATTTGGAAAGGCAAGGTCTGATTAGGGATAGTCACCATGGCTTTCTGCGTGGGAAAACATATCTTACGAATTTGATTGAGTTTTTTGAGGAGGTGACCAAGAGGATTGACGAGGGCAGGGCGGTGGACGTTGTCTACATGGACTTTAGCAAGGCTTTTGACAAGGTCCTGCATGGTAGGTTGTTCCGGAAGGTTCGAACACATGGGATCCAGGGTGTGGTAGCACATTGGATACAAAATTGGCTTAGTGATCGGAGGCAGAGGGTGGTAGTGGATTGTTGTTCTTCAGATTGGAGGCCTGTGACCAGTGGTGCGCCGCAGGGATCGGTGCTGGGCCTTCTGTTGTCTGTCATACATATTGGTGACTTGGATGAGAATGCAGGGGGCATGATTAGTAAGTTTGCAGATGATACCAAAATTGGTGGTATAGTGGACAGTGAAGAAGGTTATCTAAAGCTACAACAGGATATAGATCAACTGGAAAAGTGGGCAAGTGATTGGCAAATGGTATATTTAACGCAGGCAAGTGCAAAATGATGCATTTTGGAAAGTTAAACCAGGGAAGGAGATAAACAGTGAATGGCAGGGCCCTGGGAGTGTTGTTGAGCAGAGAGACCTTGGGGTGCATGTACATAGTTCTCTGAAAGTAGCAATACAGTTAGACAGGGTGGTGAAGAAGGCGAATGGCATGCTTGCCTTCATCGGCCGAGGCATTGAGTACAAAAGTTGGGACGTCATGTTACAGTTGCACATAACGTTGGTTAGGCTGCACTAGGAGTACTGTGTGCAGTTCTGGTCGCTGCACTACAGGGAAGATGTGATTAAGCTAGAGAGGGTTCAGAAAAGATTCACAAAGCTGTTGCCTGGCTTGGAGCGCTTGATTAATAAAGAGAGATTGGATAGGCTGGGTCTGTTTTCCCTGGACCGAAGGAGACTGAGAGGGGACATGATAGAGGTATATAAAATGATGAGAGGCATAGATAGGTTAACTGGCCAGAGTCTGTTTCCCATGTTAAGGGTGACTAAAACTATAGGGCATTGATTTAAGGTGAGAGGGAGGAGGTTTAAAGGGGATAAAATTTTTCACACAAGGAATAGTGTTTATCTGGAATGAGCTGCCAGAGGAGGTGGTGGAGAGTGTAACAGTAGTAACATTTAAGAGGCATCTGGACAGGTACTTGAATGAGCAAGGCATAGAGGGATGTGGAATTAATACAGGCAGGGCGAATAGTATAGATAGGCATTATGGTGGGCATGGACGCTGTGGGCCGAAGGGCCTGTTTCTATGCTGTGCGACTCTATGACTCGAATTTCAAATCCGTTATTGCCCTCCTTGCACACTTTTCTACCCCATTATCCGGGGTGGGGCTCGGTTTTGGAGCCCCACCACCTGCCGTTTGAGACTCTGAAAGGGAAAGAGACAGGGTGGAGGGATTTTGGATTAAGAAACTGTGCTCACTGACTATGTTTTACACTATTGTCTCTGCTCTGATGTCTGAAATCTGACCGACCGGCTGTACTGCGTATTGTTTTAACGGTTCGCTGTATGAGCCAACATTTAAGGTCCAACCCTAGTTGCTCTTGAACCACTGCAGTCCCTGTGATGAATTTTCCACAATCACGTCAGATACAAAGTCCCAGGACATTGTCACCAGATGATGACGGTATTATGTTATTTATTCGAACGTGCCAATCAATCTCTCCAATAACCATCCATGTTTGTGTTTAACAGTTACTGATTCCATTGAGTCCCTCAATCAGATTGAATATTACACCAGTTACAGTTTGGGTGACACGGATCCTGGATCAGAATATCCTGAAGGGAACATCTCTAGAATTCGGGGTGGGTACATTTTTACTTGTTACCATCACGTTTTTTAATCCATCACTCTGTCTGATATCTAAAATCAACAATTAAATCAATCAGAACTCACTCGCCCGAAAATGATGCTGCTGAAGACATGGAGATTTGCTGAGTGAGTTTAGTTTAAAAAAATGGAGAAATAATTTGGATTTCTACAAAATCATCCCGATTGTATCCAGTAGTATAATGGAATGAAACTTTCAGTTCATGATGTTTTCTGACACTGTTGTCTTGGCGGTGCAATGTGAAATTTGCGTGTATGTTGGATGGGTGATTCAATGGGATACACGTGACTTTTAAATGGAGGGCAGAATTTTGTTACACAGTGACCACAGTCTGGGAGTGAAAATGCCGCTGGATAGCGGTGCAAAGGAAACCTGACGTCCTTACACAGTTAGGTGATATTCCCCGAGTCGACCGAGCTCGTGGGTGGAGGCTCCACTTTAAGACGCTGGGCAGATAGCGGAGCAAAGAAAACAGGAAATTCATGGCAATTTTCCAAACTATTCACAATTTAGTGAAAGGCGGGCGAGACTAACAGTTTCAGAGACTCGCCATCGATAACCAAGGGGAAGTTCAGAGGAAGGTCAGTTTTGGCTGTGAAAAGCATTGTGGCACTGGAGGGAGGGGGAGAGATATTGAATCACGGTATTGGCAATCTGGAGGCTGACCGATCTTGGCGATCACAACAGAGGTATTCAGAATGAGCATCCTCTCTGACTTATAAGATAGGTATAAAAAATGAAAACAATGAAGGGTTTGAGAAGTGAGTGCAGCAATTTACAATAGGTGTCATCCACTCCTGTTTTGAGATCTCCCATTGTGGAGGAGCATCAGAGATGGAGAGAACAGCAGTCCCCAAGGGTTGGTCTGCTGCACCCAGAGAGGGACAGGAATCGTGAGGCTGGAACAGAGTGTGGATTAGCAGGGCAGCACAGTAGCACGCAAGCAGCTTCTTGAGTGCAGATGATGTTACCCACGAGTGGGTTTACCATCAGAGGCTCTGCTTCCTGCAAATGTCAGAGCAGCAGTGTCACTGAAGATTGTGCCATATCAGGGAGGTGGTCACTGAGCTGGAGGAGGATCTGATGGAGGAGGATCTGAACCAATGAGTGGGGGCACCCCTCCTCCAATTTCATTTTCATATTGTGTGACATTTAAGGCTGTCAGCTTAATGTAAGGCACTGCACTCACCTTGCCATACTACATCAGGGCATTGATCCTGTTCCTGCACTGAAGCCTCTTACATGGGACTACCTCACGTCTGCTCAACTCCTCCTCAATCTCCTGCCAGGCCCTGCCTGCCAGCCTAGCCGGCCTCCTCCACCCGTTCCGATGGGAAAAGCGCTTCCCTCCTGCCATTGCCGCTTGGAGGAACACGTACAGGGAGACATGAGAAAACCTGGGCTCCACCCTTGCTCTGACTGCTGCCATCTTACAAACACACCAGTTGTCAGTCCTCCCACCCAATGTCCTACAGTGCTCCTGTCTTTCAATCGATTGCTGGCTGCCGTTTCAAATATATGACGGGCCTATGATGACTCAACTGCCGCGGCACGACATGGTCCTACCATTCGTCAGGCTCAAATCTCATTCCAGCTGAATATCACAGTCAAACCTGGCAAGCCTGAGTAGATTGGCGTCTAACAATATCATTCTAAATATTCAGTGTTACCATGTGCTTTTTGTGAAAATCATTATTTCCTCTCAGGTCTGGTCCCCGGTGATTATGATGATGTTCAGACTGGAGCCATTGACACTCAGGATGGTCGCTTGTTGCTGGACAGTGTTCCTGATGATCTCTTCACACTGACAAGTGCCGGCGGTGATCTCTCCACTATCTGTGAGTTAAACTCCCACAGTCACCATCTCTCTGTTTCTACTTTGAATTTCATTCCAATCGGCGATCTCACAGACTCCTGGTTGATTTAAATTCATGTTGTGATTAAAGCAAATTAGTCTCCTCAATGGGGCGGCACAGTGGTGCAGTGGTTAGCACCGCAGCCACAGCTCCAACAACCCGGGTTCAATTCTGGGTACTGTCTGTGTGGCGTTTGCAAGTTTTCCTTGTGTCTGCGTGGGTTTTCTCCGGGTGCTCCGGTTTCCTTCCACAGCCAAAAGACTTGCAGGCTGGTCGGTAAATTGGCCATTATAAATTGCTCCGAGTATGGGTAGGTGGTAGGGAAATATAGGGACAAGTGGGGATGTGGTAGAAATATGGGATTAGTGTAGGATTAGCCGAAAATGGGTGGTTGATGGTGGGCCAAAGGGCCTGTTTCAGTGCTGTATCTCTGAACAAAAGTAAATGCTGGACTTATTTTGGAAAATACATCCTGACGTTATCTCTGTTATGAACACATTCACTGGAAATCCTTCAGGTGCTCAATCTAAACACCCTGATTCGGGCTCAGCAGATCCACTTCATCTGCTATCACCCAGCGGGAAAATAACAACACTGTGAATGGAGCTGGAAACCATTCAAATTCCAGTCCCCATCACCTCATTGACACTTATACAGATGACCCGCACTGAACTCACTTTTAGTTCAATAATTAATCCATCATCTTTCTCTCCATAGTATACAACTCCCAGACCCGCATTGAAACAGCTTTGCTGGTTCCCTCCAATCCTGAAAACAATGTGGATGTTCACTGTGACACGTTCACAGCAGCAGACATTCCACCAATGACGGGCAGTGACTGTGCGGTTCAACATCTTACATCTGCATAAACCCGGTAAGACCAATGCTGTATTATTTGTTCCATTTATTTGTGCTGACAGTGTACAGTCCCGGCTGGTTCTTATATTAATATGATAATGAATGGTGTCTTCAGCAGTCAGTGATTCTAAAGTATCGCAGAGAACATTCTGTGTACTTACTATTGAAATAGGAGGATTATTGAAACATAAATATTCTGAGTAGAGAACATATACTGTATTTGATGTGTTTATTTGATGGTTGGCATTGCTGTAACCCTCTCAAGTCGTTTCTGTTATCCTTTCAGCTGAAAAGTCAGCCTCAAATCCAGCAAATGATGTCTAAAGGTGTATCACAGACTGGTGGAAAATATTCTGTGTTAAATCTGAAACAATGGCATGAACATTTCCAACAGTGTGAACATGCTGAATGTGCTTTACTTCACGATATAAGCATCACTTTGCGTACATCAGTCACCAGATTACTTGGTGTTGGAATAACAAAATTTGGCTTTTCTCCATATTTTCTCTGAAAGTGTGTGTAATCTGTTTAATTAAAATACCAAACAGAATTGATTTCGGATCATTTCTCTGTCTGTACAAATACTGAGATACATTCCTCCACATGTAATTACCAACACTGACACAGAGATTAAATCCATTGCTTATCAATAAAGAGTTGGTATGCAATTCGTTCTGTAACCGTTTCACATGTTCATATCCTATTAAGGAATGTTTAGAATACGTCTGTCGAAGAATAAATGGTCTGTCTCTTTTATCTGCATTTATTGTATCGGCTTGCTCCACCGCCATCTACTCGATGTGGACAAATTACTGCAGTTTATAATGTAAGTGTTGATGTACAATGGAAATAATGCAAAATTAATAAAAACATTGATTCCATGTTTTAGCTGTAATGTGTGTCTTTGTCAATATTAATTCCAATATTATGATTCAAGTTCTAAATATACACCAATTCCTAGATACAATACAATGTTATTTTACTGTGCTGCACTATCCCGGAGTATGGCGGTAGAGCAGGAGAATCTGATCAGAAATTAATGTGTTTTTGCAATTTAATTCTAAGTATTTTAGTTCGTCATCAGTGGTGTGCAATTGTTACTCAGTCGGGAGAACGACGACATCGTGCTGACTCTCCAGCTGATGGTGATTTTTGTTTTTGGTCGGCTGACTGAAACACCTGTAACCACCAGCAGAGGGCGAGCATTATTAGACTTGAAATCAGATAATGCTGGAAACACTAAGCAGGTCTGGTATCATCTGTGGAGAGAGAAACAGCACCAGCTTTGCACGTTAATGCGATTTCTTCAGAACCATGTAATGATTGAGATTATTACTTTTAGCAAAGACAGAACCAGGGAAAAGCGGCATAGTGGCGCAGTGGTGAGCACCGCAGCCTCACAGCTCCAGGGACCCGGGTTCGATTCCGGGTACTGCCTGCGTGGAGTTTGCAAGTTCTCCCTGTGTCTGCGTGGGTTTCCTCCGGGTGCTCCGGTTTCCTCCCACAAGCCAAAAGACTTGCAGGTTGATAGGTAAATTGGCCATTATAAATTGTCACTAGTATAGGTAGGTGGTAGGGAAATGTAGGGACAGGTGGGGATGGTTGGTAGGAATATGCGATTAGTGTAGGATTAGTATAAATGGGTCGTTGATGTTCGGCACAGACTCGGTGGGCCGAAGGGCCTGTTTCAGTGCTGTATCTCTAATCAAAGGAGGCATGGAGGGAATAAAATAATTAAGGTTTATGTTAATATGGAGGCAGGTATGATTAAATGAATCCCGTCGCCTTTACTCTCTCTGATCTATGTCCCTGTGATCTGCAACACTTCATTCTCTCAACCATGACATTGTCATTAAACCTGCTGACAATGGAATCTCTGTTGTTGTTTTCTGAAAAGAACCTTGGGGAGCCTAAGCTCTAACTCTCTGGCGTATCTTCCCAATTTCCCTGGACCATGATCACACCAGCGAACATCAAGTCATCCTTTCGCATGCTATCACTGCACATGGAGAGTGGACCTGCGTGAGAAGGGCAGCGGCGGCATGAGATAAAAAGCTGTGGCAGAGAATCCCTTCTACCTCTCTCCACCTGTCAGAGCTGTGGTGTGTCATCTCAGAAAAACAGGTAGGTGATTGGTGGGTATCTCATCCGTGCCTGTTTTGATTAGCCAAGTGGTTTAAATGATGAGACGTGATTACAGATGATGAGTACAGTTAAGAAATTCACATTTAAAGTATTTAACATCCAAATTAATTAATTAGAATAGAGATAGCTGGGGAGGCGATGTGTTGTAGCTGAAGTATGTGGGAGCTGGTGGACACTAGTGCGATCCACGGTGACCACATCTGTAACAAGTGTTGGCTGCTCGAGGACATTCGGCTCAGAGTTGATGAGCTGGAGTCCGAGTTGCGGACAATGTGACACAGCAGGGAGGGTTAGAGTTACCTGGACACTGTGCTTCCGGAGACAGTCGCGCCCCTTATATTAATTACATCAACTTTGGACTGCAGTTAGGGACAGGAGGGTGTGACTGCGAGTGAGGCAAGTATGGGGATCTAGAATTTAGCTTTGGAGGAGACATATCCAATAGTTATGAGGCTCCTGCTCCCAGTGTGGACGAGGGCACAGGCTGAAGGGAGGATGAGCGAACTGACCACAGCACCATGGTTCAGAGCGCCATTCAAGTGGGTAAGAAAAGAGAAATGTACTAATAGGGGTTAGGATAGTTAGGGGAATAGGGACTGTTCTCTGCAGCAAAGATAGAGAGTCCCGAAGGCTGTGTTGCCTACCTGGTGCCAAGGTTGAGGAGACCTCTTCTTGGCTTCAGACGAACTTGGAATGGAAGGGGAAGGATCCAGTTATTGTAGCCCATGTAGGTACCAACGACAGAGGAAGGATTCGGAAAGAGGTTCCGCTGAGGGACTATGAGCAGCTCGTGCTAAATTAAAAAGCAGAACCACAAAGGCAATAATCTCCGCAATACTACCTGAGCAACGTGGAAAATAGCGCAGGGTAAATAAGATTAGAGAGGTAAATGCATGGCTCAAAGATTGGTGTGGAAGAAATGGGTTCCGATTCATGGTGCTCTGGTACCAGTTCTCGGGAAGGAGAGAGTTGTTCCGTTGGGACGGGGTTCATTTGAACAATGCTGGGACCAGTGTCCTGCCCATATGCCCATACGTATAACTAGGGTTGTAGATTCGATTTCAAACTAATTAGTGCGGGGGACGGGGGTGGTGGGTTTCAATTCAAGGGAAGTTTTAAAAACAATCAAAAGGAAATGAGAGATCAGAGATGCAGGGTAGTGAAGAGGTGAACAGTAATCAAAGTGTGACAGGAAGGAGCAGAAAATATCAGCAAAATATTGCAGCAGAAATTAGAACCAAAATGAGTAGTAATGGGAAAAAAGTCTAAGCTTAAGGCTCTTTATCTGAATGGACGCAGCATCTACAAGAAGATAGATGATTTGACAGCACAAATAGAAATAAATGAATGTGATTTGAGAGAAATCACAG
This sequence comes from Heterodontus francisci, assembly GCF_036365525.1. NCBI lineage: Eukaryota > Metazoa > Chordata > Chondrichthyes > Heterodontiformes > Heterodontidae > Heterodontus > Heterodontus francisci. The sequence continues at coordinate 266,117 of NW_027140118.1, forward strand.
AGAGATGCTTGCAGACTGACCAAGACTTGGAATTCAAAATTCAAGGATATCTGACATTCGGGGAAAAAAGGCAAAAGTGGAACTTTGTTAATAAAGGAAGGTATCAGTGCCATATCCTGGGCTTGTTGATGCTTCTTCACACTGAACCAGCTCGGCATGGTGATCAGTATTCTGGGATGGTTGACCAACATTCACACTGTACCAGCTCGGCAGAGTGATCAGAATCCTGGGCTGGTTGACCCATATTCACACTGTACCAGCTCGGCATAGTGATCAGTATCCTGGGCTGGTTGACCCATATTCACACTGTACCAGCTCGGCAAAGTGATCAGTATCCTGGGTATGGTTGACCCATATTCACGTTGTACCAGCTCTGCATGTGATCAGTATCCTGGGCTGGTTGACCCATGTTAACACTGTACCAGCTCAGCATGGTAATCAGTATCCTGGGCTGGTTGACCAATATTCACACTGTACCAGCTCGGCATAGTGATCAATATCCTGAGCTGGTTGACCCATATTCACACTGCACCAGCTCGACATGGTGAACAGTATCCTGGGTTGGTTGACCCATATTCACACTGCCCCAGCTTGACTGGGCGATCAGCATCCTGAGCTCGTTCAAGCATATTCACATTGTACCAGCTCGGCATGGTGATCATCTCCAGTCAGTCCATAAGAATGACCCCGAGCTTCCGGTTGCTGGTCATTTCAGTACACCACCCCTGCCCTCATGCTCACATCTCTGTCCTGGGATTGCTGCAGTGTTCCAGCGAACATCAACACAAGAACATCGTGGAACAACATCTCATTTACCTATTCGGCACACTGCAGCCTGACGGCTTGAACACGGAGTTAAATCATTTCAGAGCATGACGCCCCCCTTTGTATTTTTGGTTATATTTTCTTTTGTTTTCTTTTTTCCTTTTTTATTTGTTTACTTTATTTTAGGTTTTTCAGTTCGTTTCTACTATGCTTACCTACTGTTTTTTTAATGTGAGTGATTGGAGTGTGTTCTGCTCAACAGTCAATTCTCACCCTCTTTGTCCTCACGCTTTGTATGTCAGCACACCATTAGCACATTATTTGCCTTTGTTCCATGACAATATGGTCAGTTAGCCTCTGACCCTGTCCTATCAACACCTTATCCTTTGTTATCTCTTGCCCACCCCGTTTTAGTTGCTTAAAACCTTTTACATTTCTAATATCTGTCAGTTCTGAAAATCGGTCACTGACCTGAAACAATAACGCTGCTTCTCACTGCTGTCAGGCCCACTGAGTATTTCCAGAATTTCTTGTTTTTATTTCAGATTTCCAGCATCTGATGCATTTTGCTTTTAACTTAGTGTTTAATTCACTGCCACTTCTCTTCCAGGAATTACATTGAAGAAGTTCTGCTCTTCTCTCCGACGGGATTTTCGTTTGCCTCTTTTACCTTGTTCACTTTCATTGCTTTCTATTTCCGTCGTGCTGCTTGCTAAAGTGTCTACCAAAACATGTTTTCACATTAACATTTCCTTCCTCAGTGACTGTCTCCAACTCCGACTTATTCCACGTGGATTCCAACTGAATTTTCATCCTTTTTTTAAATCCAGCAGGATTACAGGCATCTCTAAGAAATACAACGTTCGTCGGACAGCTGTTCTTGCCGCATCCTGAGATCCACACTGGATTTCTGCATGTGCCCACCGCATGTACACACTGGACCTCTCTCTCCAGAAGCACCACCTCACGTTATCTCAAAGCTGTTCTATTCCACAGTTTCATTTCATCCTTCGTCTTATCCTGCGCATTAATATTAGTCTTTTTTCTTCCTTTCATGTGCTATGGAACGCAAGTTCCAACAGCTGATGGGAACTAATGCCCCTGCAGATCCTCCTTCCGTTTCTCTTCCCTCTGACCCAACCCCTTCTGATCTGACCCCTTTCCATGTATTCACTATACCCTCTGACCTTCCCCTCTCTGGTGCTGAACTTTTGGTACTCAGCAAAGGATTCAGTTTAATCACCTTACACCCCCACATCAATGAATTCCGTGCTTGGCACGACATTAACTTCTTCTTCCATTGCCTTGACGTCCATGCTCACTTCTTTGCACAGGAGTCCTTCCCCGGCCAGAAGACCCATTCACCCGCCTCCAGCATGCACCCTCTACCTGGACCCTTCCCTCTGGCCTCTTAACAGCTCTTTATCTTTTCATTGAAAACTGTCAGCGTGTCATCATAATTTCTCTGCCACCCACACTCACTCTAAACTATCCCTGCTCTGAACATGCCAGTCTCAGTTCTAACCCCGACATTGTTATCAAGCCTGCAGATAAGGGTGGTGCTGTTATTGTCCGGTGCACCGACCTCTACCTTGCAGACGCTCAGTGCCAACACTCAGACACTTCTTCCGATTCCCCCGGGACTGTCACTGACCTCATCTCCTCTGGAGATCTTCCGTCTGCAGCTTCCAACAGAGACATGATTAATATAGAGTATAAAACATGCCAGCAAATTGTTAAACAACATGAACTCACCATTACACAGCTTATAGTCTGGTTAATTCTCAAATGGGAAATACAACTAATATAGAGCATAAATTGTTCCAGTTAATTGTTAGATTAAATGCCATCACTAATACACAGGCTATAATATTCTGATTAAGTGTTAAATTATGCATGATATCTAATTTATAGAGTACAACGTCGCAGCTAATTGTTAAATTAGATGTCATCCCTAATACAGAGGGTGAATATCCTAGTTAGTTGTAAAAGGAGGAATGTAAACTAATATAGGACATGAATTGTTCCTGTTAATTGTTAGATAGGACACCATCCCTAATACACAGGGTAGAATATTCCTGTTAACTGTTAAATTAGGCATCATAACAAATATAAAGTGTAAAATGTTCCAGCTAATTGTCAAATTTGATATCATCCCGAATTCACAAGTTGTAATATTCTGGTTAATTGTTAAATTACACAGGATAACTAGTGTAGAGTGCTTAAAATTCTAATATATTGTCAAATTTAATGTCATCCCTAAGACACAGGTGATGATATTCTTGTTCATTGTTAAATTAGACATTACAACTAATAGAGTGTGTAAAATGTTCCAGTTAATTGTTAAATTTGATGTCATGTCTAATACACAGTGTAAAATATTCTGATTAATTGTTAACTTCGACAAGCTAACTAATACAGAGTGTAAAACTTCCCAGTTAATTTTTAAATTAGATATCATCTCTAATACACAGGGGATAATCTGGTTAATTGTTACATTAGTTTAGTTTAGTTTCGAGATGCCGACCATCAACCACCCATTTATACTAATCCTACACTAATCCCATATTCCTACCACATCTCCACCTGTCCCTATATTTCCCTACCACCTACCTATACTAGGGGCAATTTATAATGGCCAATTTACCTACCATCCTTCAAGTCTTTTGGCTTGTGGGAGGAAACCGGAGCACCCGGAGAAAACCCACACAGACACAGGGGGAACTTGCAAACTCCACACAGTGGCGCAGTGGTTAGCACTGCAGCCTCACAGCTCTAGCGACCCGGGTTCAATTTTGGGTACTGCCTGTGTGGAGTTTGTAAGTTCTCCCTGTGTCTGCGTGGGTTTCCTCCGGGTGCTCCAGTTTCCTCCCACAGCCAAAAGTCTTGCAGGTTGATAGGTAAAGTGGCCATTATAAATTGCCTCAAGTATAGGTAGGTGGTAGGGGAATATAGGGACAGGTGAGGATGTGGTAGGAATATGGGATTAGTGTATGATTAGTATAAATGGGTGGTTAATGGTCTGCACAGACTCGGTGGGCCGAATGGTCTGTTTCAATGCTGTATCTCTAAATCAAATCAAAATAACCGATAGAGAGAGCAAATGTTCCAATTAATAGCTAAATTAAATGTCATCCATAATACACAGGGGATAATATTCTGGTTAATTATTAAAATGGACATAATAATTAATATAGAGCGTAAAACTTTCCAGGCATTTATTATATTAGATGTCATCCATAACACACAGGGGATAATATTAAGGTTCATTGTTAAAATGGACATGATAACTAATATAGAGCGTAAAACGTTCCAGGCATTTGTTATATTAGATGCCATCCATAACACACAGGGGATAATATTAAGGTTAATTGTTTGAATGGACATACAAAATAATATAGAGACAAAAACGTTCCGGGCATTGTTAAATCAGATGTCATTCATATTAAGTAGTGGATAATATTTTGGTTAATTGTTAAATTAGACATCATATCTAATACAGAGTGCAAAATGTTCCCATTAGGTGTTGAATTAGATGTCATCCCGAATACAAAGGGTATAAAATTCTGGTTAATTGCGAAATGGGGCATGATGATGAATACGGAGTATAGAACGTCCAGGCATTTGTTACATTAGTTGTCATCGCGAATACACAGGGTGTAATATTCTGGTTAATTGTTAAATTGGGCATGATGATAAATGTAGAGTGTAAAATGTTTCAGTGAATTGTTAAATTAGCTGTCATCCTGAATACACAGGGTATAATATTCTGGGTAATTGTTAAATGGGTCATGGTAATTAATAAGAGTGTATAAAATTCCAATATATTGTCAAGTCAGAAGCCATCCCTAATACAAAAGGAATGATATTCTGGTTAATTGTTAAATGGGTCATGGTAATTAATAAGAGTGTATAAAATTCCAATATATTGTCAAATTAGATGCCATCCCAAATACAAAAGGAATGATCTTCTGGTTAATGGTTAAATTAGACAGTATAACTAATAAAGAGCGTAAATCGTTCCACTTGTTAAATCAGATGTCATCACGAAAATACAGGGTATAATATTCTTGCTAATTGTTAAATTATACATGATAACTAGTATAGCGTGCTTCAAATTCTAATAAATTATCAAGTTAAATGTCATCTCTAATGCACAGGGTATAATATTCTGGTTAATTGCTTTTTTAGACATGGTATCTAATACGGAGTGTAAAACGCTCCAGTTGGTTGTTAAATTAGATGTCACCAATAATACACAAGGCATAATATTCCGGTTCGTTGTTAAATTAGGCATGATATCTAATACATAACATGAATTGTTCCAGTTAATTGTGAAATAAGATCTCATCCCGAATGCACAGGGTATAAAATTCTTGGTAATTGTAAAATTAGACTTGATAACTAAAGTAGAGTGTAAAACGTTTCAGTTAATTGCTAACTTAGATGTTATCCCGAATACACAGGGTTTATTGTTCTGGTTAATTGTTAAATTACGCTTGATAACTAATATAGAGCGCTGTAGCACCTGTTTCCTGACAGCCGTCCGAGAAATACTTACATGACTGTTGCGGAGTGGGGCTGCTGTCAATCTGGCAGCAAAGCAGAAAGTACTGCAGAAGTCCAGCAGGCCAGGCAGCATCTGTGGAGACAGAAGCAGAGTTAACTTGTCCAAGTTCACAGACCTGAAAGTTAACTCTGCTTCTCTCTCTGCAGATGCTGCCTGACCTGCTCAGTTACCCTAACACATTCCGCGTTGCTGTCACATACTTACCCTGCTGCGTCCCAATGTCCTGTGAAGTCGTGATTCTCTTCACCCACTTAAGTGTAACATTCCCTCTTGTAGGCGAGCTGCACCTGGGTGAATAATCTTAATTTTGCACATTCCAGTACGTGAGACTTAAATAGACCATTAAATGTATTACAGAGGTTTGCAGAGAACACACTGATACAAATGGGAATGCACGTGTGTCACAGCAATGTAAAGACTCCTTTCACTAAATGTTCCTCACCAACATGTGTGTCGTTTTCTCTGTGGGAGTGATATGTGCCAGCATGTAGCGGCAACGTCACATCCCTTTGCACCTTTGGCACTTCAGGAGAGCCAACGTATGCAATAACATCATTACCATGCCATGACTACTCATGAGCGTCTCCAGGGACTCAGTGACATGGACATTGCATCAGTGTGGCTTGCAGAGCTCATGGTGGTTCCTATGGAGCAGACAGCCTTTGTCTGATATGACACCTCTGTACGTCCCTCGCTCACTGCTAGCCCTGTGTGCAGAGCCTGGGTGTCATCTGCCCTCCAATGTATCTTTCATGTTGTCAGTCCTCAGCGTCCTCATATTCCGAGGAGGAATCTGTTGACGTCTCTCCTCATCATACCAGGCCTGGCCCCTATTGGGTGCATACTTGTGCAGACCAGCAAAGAAAAGAGTTGGCCTTTTCGGCCTGTAGTACAGGGCATTACCCTATCCATACAGCCATTGAAGGCGTTCTTTCAGCATGCCGATCAGCTGCTCAATGGTGGCTCTTGTACCTCAGTGGCTGGCGTTGTACTTCTCCTCTGCAGCAGTGGTGGAGTCTCTCACTGGTGTTGGGAGCCATGTCTGCAATGGATAGCCCTTATCTCCAAGAAGCCACCCCTCCCTCTGGGCCAGTTTAGTGAACAGTGGTGGTGGCCGGGACGGGTGCAAGACCCAGGTGTCATGACAGTTTCCTGAGAGGTGGTCACACATTCACTGCAAGCAACTGTGGTGCTCACATACCAGCTTCACCTGGATTAAGTGGGCTCCTTTAATATTGCGTCTGCAGGTGGTAGCGTGGCAGTAGACCTGATGACCACTTGTGTGCAGTCTATGAACATTACAACGTATGGTTCTCCGGCAATGATGCCAGAACCAATAGCCCTCTGGGTCTGACTGTGAGTCTCCGGCCTGAAGTGAACATCCTCGCTGGCCATCCGGTGCGGGCATTGGTGACCTCCCTGATGCAGCGGTGCACTTCTAACTGCATGACCCAACAAAGGTCTCTGGTGGGCCCCGAAGAGGCTTCAAAGGGATTAGGCTCGCGAACCGCTGTAACGATGAGAAACAAAGGCATGGGATGTCCACAGGAGCCCATGGGCTGCAGGTCATCCTTGAGCAGGGCACAGAGACATGCCACCACCATCTCTATATGCACAATATCCTCTGACACTGGTGGTCTGACATCTGTTGGTATATCATGTGGGACCTGGTAGATGCACGGCAAACGTAATGGCCAGGTCCGCTTGATGGCTGCTGCTCACGACCAGGGGCCTCTACACGGATCGCACCTGCCTGTTGGTATTGCTTCCAGCACATACGGATCCTCACGTGCAGTGGATCACACAATGGCGGACGAGCCAAATCTGTTGCCATGTGATAAATAAAGTTGCACCCTTCATAGATTCGAAGGCTGCTAATAGGGCAAGGATTGGCGTTGGTAGGCACATCAGATGCTTTCCTGGATCAACTATGTGGGGTGCCATGGCATTTCCCAACTTGGCCAACACTTAGAGTGGCACAGCATGACAACATCAAGATCCTACCAGCTGAATCGATTGCCCCCACCATCCACATAACCTTAATTCTCCTGCCCTTTCTGGCATCCTCCACTCACACAGGGTGCCTAGTGTGCCATTGGCCCCTCACAAACACAGAGAGCACACTGTTAACGGAGGGCTGGCACATGTTAATGCGCTTCATGCCAGCACAACTTTCCCCCCAGTAATCCCAGGCCGCATCCCATTCAGAATGCAAAGGAAGATCCCTGTGCATCGTCCTATCCTCCTGCCTTTAAGAATGCAGTGTTAGACCCCTGCATAGAACATAGAAACATCGAAAATAGGAGCGGAGAAGGCCATTCGGCCGTTCGAGCATGCTTCACCATTCATTATGATCATGGCTAATCATACAACTCAGTAACCTGTTCCCGCTTTCCCCCCATATAATGGTCAACCAACCCAGTTTGCAGATCGCCAGGCTGAGCTGGGACAGTGTGAATATGGGTCAACCAGCCCAGGATACTGATCACCATGCCGAGCTGGTACAATGTAAATGTAGGTCAACCAGCCCAAGATACTGATCACCATGCCGATCTGCCAGTGTGTGAACATGGGTCAACCAGCCCAAGAGACTGATCACTATGCTGAACTGTCAATGTGCGAATATGGGTCAACCAACCCAAGATACTGATCATCATGCGAAGCTGGTACAGTGTGAATATGGGTCAAGCAGCCCAGGATTCTGATCACCATGCCAAGCTGGTACAGTGTGAATATGGCTCAACCAGCCCCAGATACAAATCACCATGCCGAGCTGGTACAGTGTGAATATGGGTCAACCAGTATAGGATACTGATCACCATGCTGAGCTGGTACAGTGTGAATATGGGTCAAGAAGCCCAGGGTACTGATCACCATGCCGAGCTGGTACAGTGTGAATATGGGTCAACCAGCCCAGGATACTGATCACCATGCCGAGCTGGTACAGTGTGAATATGGGTCAACCAGTCCAGGATACTGATCACCTTACCCGGCTGGTACAGTGTGAATATGGGACAGCCAGCCCCAGATACTGATCGCCATGCCGTGCTGGTACAATCTGAATGTGGTTCAATCAGCCCAGGATTCTGATCACCATGCCGAGCTTGTTCAGTATGAATAAGCGTCAACAAGCCCAACATATTGCACTGATACCTTTCATTATTTACAAAGTTACCTCAACTCCTTTCCCGCTTTGCCTTTTTTATCCGGAATGTCAGAAATCCTTGAATTTTGAGTTTCCAGTCTTTGTCATTCTGCAAAATTGTCTCTGTAGTTGTTATAAAATTATATTCATTTATTTCTATTTGTGCCATCAAACCATCTATCTTGTTATAAATGTGTGCCCATTCAGATAAAGAGCCTTAAGCTTAGACTTTTTACCATTATTACTCATTTGGCTTCTAATTTCTGCTGCAATCTTCGGCTTATATTTTCTGCCCCTTCCTGTCACACTTTGATTACTTTTCGTCTCTTCACTAAACTTCGCTTCAATTAGTTTAAAGTCTATCTACAACCCTAGTTATACGTTGCAGCATGACACTGGTCCCAGCTTGGTTCAAATGAAGCCCGTTACAAAGGAACAGCTCTCTTCTTCCCCAGTACTGGTGTCAGTGCCCCATGAATCGGAACCCATTTCTCCCACACCAATCTTTGAGCCACGCATTTACCTCTCTAATCTTATTTACCCTACGCCAATTTGCACGTGGCTCAGGTCGTAATGTGGAGATTATTACCTTTGTGGTTCTGCTTTTTAATTTAGCCCCGAACTGCTCATGGTCCCTCAGCAGAACCTCTTTCTGATTCCTATCTATGTCATTGGTACCTACGTGGGCGAAAACAATTGGATCATTCCCCTCCCACTTCATGTTTCTCTCTAGCCCAGAAGAGATCTCCTTAACTTGGCATCAGGTAGGCAACACAGCCTTCGGGACTTCCTGTCTTTGCTGCAGAGAACAGTATCTATTCCCTTAACTATGCTATCCTCTTTTACGACGACATTTCTCCCCGCACTTGAATGACACACTCAACCACGGTGCAGTGGTCAGTTCGCTCATCCTCCAAGCAGTCTGTGCCCTCGTCCACACTGGGAGCAAGAACCTCGTACCTATTGGACAAGGGGATTGGCTGAGGCTCCTCCAAAGCTAAATTCCACATCCCCATACCTGCCTCACTCGCAGTCACACCTGCTTTCCCTAACCATGTTCAAACTTTGATGTAATTAATATAAGGGGTGCGACCATTTCCTGAAATACAGTGTCCAGATAACTCTCCCCGCTCCCTGATCTGTTGCACCGTCCGCAACTCGAACTCCAGCTCATCAACACTGAGCCAAAGGTCCTCGAGCAGCCAACACTTGCTGCAGATGTGGTCACTGTGGGTCGCACCGGCGTCCCTCAGCTCCCACATACGACAGCTGCAACACATCGCCTGCCCAGCCGTCTCTATTCGACTTAATTAATTAATTTGGATGCTAAATACTTTAAAAGTGAATTTCTTAACTGCACTCATCATCTGTAATAACGTCTCGTGATTTAAACCACTTGGCTAATCAAAAAAGGCCCGGATGAGATACCTACCAATCACCTATCTGTTTTCCTGAGCTGTCACACCTCAGCTCTTCCAGGTCGAGAGAGGTAGAAGGGGCTCTCTGTTAACGATTTTTATCTCATGCCGCCGCTGCCCTTCTCACGCAGGTCTACTCTCCATATGCAGTGATAGTATGGGAAAGGATGACTTGATGTTCGCTGGTGTGGTCATAGTCCAGGGGAAAGTGGGAAGGTATGTCAGAGGGTTAGAGCTTAGGCTCCCAGGGTTCTTTTCAGAAAACAATTGTGAGCAAGTTTAATGATAATTTCAGGGTTGAGAGAATGAAGTGTTGCAGAGCAAAGGGACATAGATCAGAGAGCGTAAAGCGGGCGGAATTCATTTAATCACACCTGCTTCCATCTGAACACAAACCTTAATTATTTAACTCTCTTCATGCCCCCTTTTCCCGGTTCTGTATTTGCTAAATGTAGTTCGTCTCTAATATTATATGTTTCTGAAGAAATCGTATTAACATGCAAAGTTCGTTCTGTGTCTCTCTCCACAGATGACACCTGACCTGTTTTTCCAGTAGTGTTTCCAGCAGAATCTGTTTTCAAATCTAGTAATGGTCGCCCTCTGCTGGTGGATACGGGTGCTTCAGTAAGCCAACCAATCACAAAAATCACAATCTGCTGGAGAGTAATTCACGGTGTCGTCGTTCTTCCGACTGATTAACAATTGCACTCCACTGATGACTAACTGAGATATTCAGAACAGAAGTGCAAAAACACATTAATTTCTGATCAGATTCCCCCGCTCTCCCGCCACACTCCGGATAGTGCAGCACAGTAAAACAACGTTGGATTGTATCTAGGAATCGGTGTATATTTAGTACTTGAACCATAATATTGGAAGTAATATTGACAAAGGCGCCCATTGAATACATGTTTTATTATTTTTGCATTGTTTTCACTGGACATCAACACTTACTTTATAAACAGGAGTAATTTGTCCACATCGAGTATATAGCGGTGGAGGAAGCTGTTACAATAAATGCAGGTAAAAGAAACAGACCATATATTTGCCGCCTGACGTATTTTAAACATTCTTTAATAGGATATGAAAATGTGAAGCGGTTACAGAACGATCTTCGTACAAAATCAATATTAATAAGCAATGGTTTTAATCTCTGTGACAGTGTCAGTAATTACATGCGGAGTGATATATCTCAGTATTTGTATAGACAGAGAAATTATCCGAAATCAATTCTGTTTGGTATTTTAATTAAACAGAATACACACACTTTCAGACAAAACGTGGAGAAAAGCCAAATCTAGTTATTTCAACACCAAGTAATCTGGTGATTGATTAACATAAAGCGGTGCTAATATCGTGAAGTAAAGCACATTCAGCATGTTTACACTGTTGTAAAAGTTCATGCCATTCTCTCAGATTTAACACAGAATATTTTCCACCAGTCTGTGATCCACCTCCAGACATCATTTGCAGGAGTTGAGGCTGACTGTTAGCTGAAAGGACAACAAAAGCGACTTGAGAGGGTTAGAGCAATGCAAAACATCAAACAAACACCTCAAATACAGCATATGTTCCCGACTCAGAATATTCCTGTTTCAATAAGCCTCCTGTTTCAATAGTAAGTACACAGAATGTCTCTCTGATACTTTAGAATCACTGACTGTTGAAAACACCACTCATTATCATATTAATGTCAGGGCAGCACAGTGGCGCAGTGGTTAGCACCGCAGCCTCACAGCTCCAGCGGGTTCAATTCTGGGTACTGCTTGTGTGGAGTTTGCAAGTTCTACCTGTGTCTGCGTGGGTTTCCTCCGGGTGATCCGGTTTCCTCCCACATGCCAAAGACTTGCAGGTTGATAGGTAAATTGGCCATTATAAATTGCCCCTGGTATAGGTAGGTGGTAGGGAAATAAAAGAACAGGTGGGGATGCGGTAGGAATACGGAATTAGTGCAGGATTAGTATAAATGGGTGGTTGATGGTCGGCACAGACTCGGTGGGCTGAAGGGCCTGTTTCAGTGCTGTAACTCTAAATAAAATAAATTAAAAAACCATCCGGGACTGCACACTGTCAGCACAAATAAATGAAACAAATAATACAGCATTAGTCTTACCGGGTTTATGTAGATGTAATATGTTGAAGCACACAGTCACGGCCCATCGTTGGTGGAATGTCTACTATTGTGAACGTGTCACAATGAACATCCTCATTGTCTTCAGGAATGGAGGGAACCGGTAAACCGGGATCAGTGCGGGACTGAGAGCTGTATACTGTGGAGAGAAAGATTATGGATTAATGATTGGACTGAAAGTGGGTTCGTTGCGGGTCTGAGAGCTGTAGACTGTGGAGAGAAAGATTATGGATTAATGATTGGACTGAAAGTGGGTTCGTTGCGGGTCTGAGAATTGTAGACTGTGGAGAGAAAGATTATGGATACATGATTGGACTGAAAGCGAATTTCAGTGCGGGTCATCGAAATAAGTGTCAATCAGGTGATGGGTACTGGAATTTGAATGTTTTCCAGCTCCATTCACTGTGTTGTTAGTTTCCCGCTGGGTGAAAGCAGATGAAGTGGATCTGCTGAGCCTGAATCAGAGAGCTCAGATTGAGCACCTGAAGGATTTCCCGTGGGAGTGTTAATAAGAGAGATATCACACACGGAATAACATCAGGATGTCTTTGCTAAAATAAGTCAAGCATTGATTCGACTAATTTCCTTTAATCACAGCATGAATTTGAATCAACCAGGGTCTGTGACATCGCCGATTGGAATGAAATTCAAAGTAGTGACAGAGAGCTGGTGACTGTGGGAGTTTAACTCACCAAGAGTGGAGAGATCACCGCCGGAACTTGTCAGTGTGAAGAGATCATCAGGAACACTGTCCAGCAACAAGTGACCATCTTGGGTTTCAATAGCTCCAGTCTGAACATCATCATTATCACCCGGAACCAGACCTGGGAGGAAATAATGATTTTCACTGAAATTAAATTAAATTGTATCACTGAATGCTTAGAATGATATCATCAGACGTCAATCTACCTGAGCCGGCCAGGGTAGACTGATCTTCAGCTGTAGTGCGATTAGACGCTGGTAAATTTTAGGACCATATCGTGTCGCAGTAGCTGAGTCTTCTTAGGCCCCTGCTATATTTTTAAGCACCCAGCAATCGATTGAAAGGCAGGAGCACTGTAGGACATTGAGTGGGAGGACTGACAACTTGTGTGTTTGGCAGATGGCAGCAGCCAGAGCAAGGTTGGCGTCCAGGTTTTCTCATGCCTCCCTGGAAGTGCTCCTCCAGGTAGCAAGGTCAAGTAGGGAAGCGCTTTCCCCATCGGGATAGGTGAAGGAGGCCGGCTAGGCAGGCAGCGAGGGCATGGCAGGAGACTGAGGAGCAGGTGTGCAGCCGTGTGGTGGTCCAGGTAAGAAGCTTCGGTGCAGGAAGATGATCTAGTATGTAGCATGGCAAGGTGAGTGCAGAGCCTAACATTAAGCTCACGACCTTAAATGTCACAAAATATATAAATGAAATTGGAGAAGGGGTACCCCCACTCATTGGTTCAGATCCTCCACCATCATAGTGCACAGCTCAGTGACTGCCTCCGTGGAGAGGCACAGTCTTCAGTGAGACTGCTGCTCTGACATTTGCAGGAAGAAGAGCCTCTGATGGTAAACCCTCTCTGGTGGGTAGCATCTCCTGCACTCAAGATGCTGCTTGCGTGCCACTGTGTGCCCTGATGATCCACTCTGTCTTCCAGCCTCATGATTCTTGTCACTATCTGGGTGATGCAGCCCAACTCCCGGGGACTGTAGCTCTCTCCATCTCTGATGCTCCTCCACAATGTGAGCCCTCAAAGCCGGAGTGGCTGAGACCTATTGTAAATAGCTGCACTTATTTCTCAATGTCACCAATCTTTCTACTTTGTATACATATGTTACATGTCGGAGAAGATGCTCACCCTGAATACCTCTGTTGTGATCGGCAAGATAGGTCAGCCTCCAGATTGCCAATGCCGTAATTCTCACCCTCCCTCCAGTGACGTAATGCTTTTCACAGCCACAACTGACCTTCCACTGACCTTCCCCCTCTTTACAGGTGGCGAGTCTCTGAAAACTGTTGTTCTCGGCCGCCTTTCACTAAATTGTGAATGGTTTAGAAAATTGCCATGCATTTCCTGTTTTATAGGCTCAGTTACCTGACCAGCGCCTTAAAGTGGAGCCTCCACCCGCCAGCTCGTCCGATTCCGGGAATATCACCTAATAGTGTAATGACGTCGAGCTTCCTTTGCACCGCTATCCGCGGCATTTTCTCTCCCCGACTGTGGTCACTGTGTGACAAACTTCAGCCCTCCGAGTTCAAGTCACATGTATCCCATTGAATCACCCATCCAACATGTACACAAATTTCACATTTCACCGCCCAGACAACAGTGTCAGAAAACATCATGAACTGAAAGTTTATTTCCATTATACTACATGGCGCAATCGGGATGATTTTGCAGAAATCCAAATTATTTCTCCATTTTTTAAAACTAAAATCACTCAGAAAATCTCTGTGTCTTCAGCAGCATCATTTTAGGGCGAGGAAGTTCTGAAATATTTAGTTGCTGATTTTAGATAGCAGACAGCGTGATGGATTTAAAAACCTGATGGTAACAAGTAAACATGTACTCACCCTGAATACTGGAGGAGTTCCCTTCAGGATTTTCTGATCCAGGATCCATTTCAATCAAACTGTGACTGGTGTAATATTCAATCTGATTGAGGGACTCAATGGAATCGGTAATTGTTAAACACAAACATGGATGGTTATTGGAGAGATTGATTGGGACGTTCGAGTAAATAACATAATACCATCATCAACCGTTGACAATGTCCTGGGACTTTGTATCTGACACGATTGTGGAACATTCATCACAGGGACTGCAGTGGTTCAAGAGCAACTAGGGATGGACCTGAAATGCTGGCTCATCCAGCGAGTAGTTGAAACAATACACAGTACAGCTGGTGGGTCAGATTTCAAACATCAGAGCCGAGACAATAGTGTAAAACATAGTCAATTCGCACAGTTTCTTAATGCAGAATTCGTCCACCCTGTCCCCGTCTCTTTCCTCTCCAGAGTCTCAAACGGCCGGTGCTGTCTCCAAAACCGAATCCCACCCCGGATAATGGGGCAGAAAAGAGTGCAAGGTGGCTTTGTTCTTCGAGTGATAGAGTCGTACAGCATACAAACAGGCCCTTCGGCCCACCGCATCCATGCTGACCATAATGCCTATCTATACTAATCCCACCTATCTGCATTAATTCCATATCCCTCTATGCCCTGCTCATTCAAGTACCTGTCCAGATGCCTCTTAAATGTTGCTTCTGTTCCTGTGTCCACCACCTCCTTTGGCAGCTCATTCCAGATAAACACTATTATTTGTATGAAAAATCTGCCCCTTTGATCCCCTTTAAACCTCCTCCCTCTCACCTTAAATCTATACCCTCTAGTTTTAGTCACCCTTATCATGGGAAACAGACACTGGCTAACTACCCTATCTATGCCTCTCACAATTTTATATACCTCTATCATGTCCCCTCTGAGCATCATTCGCCCGAGGGAAAACAGATTTGGCCTATCAAATCTCTCTTTATAACTCAAGCCCTCCAAACCAGGCAACATCTTTTTGAATCTTTTCTGCACCCTCCCTAGCTTAATCACATCTTTCCTGTCGTGCAGCGACCAGAACTGCACACAGTGCTCCTAGTGCGGCCGAAACAATGATGCGTAGAACTGTCACATGACGTCCCAACTCTTGTACTCAATGCCTCGGCCAATGAAAACAAGCATGCCATACGCCTTCTTCACCACCCTGTCTACCAGTGTTGCCACTTTCAGGGAACTATGTACTTGCATTCCAAGGTCAGCAGACTCCCCAGGGCCCTGCCATTCATTGTATATGCCCTGTCCTGGTTTAACTTCCCAAAATGCACTACTTAGCACTTGTCTGCGTTAAATTCCATTTTCCAATCCCTTGCCCACTTTTCCAATTGATCTATATCCTGTTGTAACCTTAGACAACCTTCTTCACTGTCCACTATACCACCAATTTTGTTGTCATCTGCAAACTTACTAATCATGTCCCCTACATTCTCATCCAAGTCATTAATATATATGACAAACAACAGAGGGCCCAGCACCGATCCCTGCAGCACACCACTGGTCACCGGCCCCCAATCTGAAAAACAACCGTCCACCACTACCCTTTGCCTCCTATCACCAAGCCAATTTTGTATCCAATTGGCTACCTTTCCCTGGATCCCATGTGTTCGAACCTTCTGGACCAACCTACCATGCGGAACCTGGTTAAAGGCCTTGCTAAAGTCCATGTACACAACGTCCACCGCCCTACCCTTGTCAATCCTCTAGGTCACCTCCTCAAAATCTCAATCAACTTCGTGAGACATGATTTCCCACGCACAAAGCCATGCTGACTATCCCGAATTGGATCTTGCCTTTCCAGATGCATGCAAATCATGTCTGTCAGAATCCCTTGCAATAACCTTTCTACACTGATGTAAGGCTCACCCTGCTTCCCTTCTTAAATGAAGGCACAACATTAGCTGTCCTCCAGTCTTCCGATACATCCCCTGTGACTAACTATGATACAAAAGTCTCTGCCAGGGTCCCAGCAATCTGCTCAATTGCTTCCCATAGCATCCTCGGATACACCTGGTCAGGCCCTGGAGATGTATCCACCTTCATGCGCTTCAAAACCTCCAACATCTCCTCCCTTGTAATGTTGATATGCTCCAAGATATCGCTGTTCCCTCCCTTGAACTCACTAGCTTCCATGACCTTCTGCACGGTAAATACAGACGAAAAGTATTCATTTAAGCCATCGCCCATTTCCCGTGGGTCCATACACAGATTATCACACTAATCCTTAAGGGGACCTACTCTCTCCCTAGTCAACCATTTTCCCTTACTATACTTATAAAATATTTTAGGATACTCTTTTATCTTATCTGCGAGGGAAATCGTTTTTGTGTGTTTTGTTGTAACCTTAGTAATTGATCTCAATGGTTAAATCGCAGGACAGAACTTATATAGGTTTGGCAGTGTTGCTGCCCCAGTATCATGAAGCAGAATTTGTAGATTTCATGTTAAACGTCAGAATACAAAGTGTTAGAATATGTTTTTTGTAGAAACCACGGATTTGAGGTTAGGAGTTCCTGATGGAAACGTGTTTCTGATCCAGAAATCCAGTCACCGAGAGAAATGAAATCTGAGTCAATGTGACTATCTCCTGCTGAGAGCAGTGATTATTTATGGTCTTGTTTAAATGGAATAACATTACATGATAGTTGTAAACAAACAGAAATCACGTTCTTTAAGCATTTGCGATTGGTGGGAATCTTACTATGGACACAGATTTTTATTTTATTTTTATTTAGAGATACAGCACTGAAACAGGCCTTTCGGCCCACCGAGTCTTTGCCGATCATCTACCACACATTTATACTCATCCTACATTAATCCCATATTCCTACCACATCCCCACACGAGGGGCAATTTATAATGGCCAATTTACCTATCAACCTGCAAGTCTTTGGCTGTGGGAGGAAACCGGATCACCCGGCGAAAACCTACACGGTCACAGGGAGAACTTGCAAACACCGCACAGGCAGTACCCAGAATTGAACCCGGGTCGCTGCAGTTGTGACGCTGCGGTGCTTACCACTGCGCCACTGTGCCGCCCCTAGATATAGATACACTCGCACTGTGATCGGACTCTTTCACCTGGGGATAGTGAGCGGATTTCTGACAGAGTTCAGTCAGTAAGCTGACAATTAAAATGGGGTATTTAAGTGGAAGTGACATTTGTCTTGTGAAAATTCGGCATGAAATATAAAACACAGACCTGAACGCCGGATCTGATAGGAATCCTTGCCAGGTGGAACATTCCCAATCTCTTCATAAATTGCTTGGTACAAACCAGCCAGTGAACCCTTGACGCTAGTGACAGAACCTGTCAGATGGATGGTGGGGAGATTAAAATTTAGTTGCAACCCACGAGCGTTTAACAGTAAATTATCTGTGAACACTTCCAAATCGCAGAGATTGTGATTGTAAAGTGACAAAGCCAAGTATTATGAATGCGGAGTAGTTTTGTTGTGCGTATTTGTGTATATGTCTTTGTGTCTATTTTTCGGCATACTCACATGTTCACCTGCAGCAGACTTGGGACAAATGTGTTCTCTGAGGAAAAGTTCAATCAAGTTTGTTAGAAACGATCTCCCCCTGACAAAGCCATGCTGACTATCCCCGATTAATGCCTGCCTCTCCAAGTGGAGATTAATCCTGTTCCTCTGATTTTTCGCAATAGTTTCCCTACCACTGATGTTAGATGCACCTGCCTGTAATTACCTGGTTTACCCCTGCTACCCATCTTGCATAATGGTACCACGTTCATGTCATTTGAGCGGCAGAGTAGTTCAGTGGCTGGCACCGCAGCCTCGCAGCTCCAGGGACCTGGGTTCAATTCTGGGTACTGCCTGTGCGGAGTTTGCAAGTTTTCCCCGTTACTGTGTGGGTTTTCGGCGAGTGCTCCGGTTTCCACCCACCGCCAAAGACTTGCAGGTAATAAGTACATTGGCCGTTGTAAATTGCCCCGAGTGTAGGTATGGGAGTACAGTAGGGTTAGTATAAATGGGTGGTTGCTGGTTGGCACAGATTCGGTGGGCCGAAGGGCCTGTTTCAGTGCTGTATCTCAAAGTAAATAAATAAATTCGCTGTCCTTCAGTCCTCTGATGCATCTCCTGTACCAGAGAGGATTCGAAAATGTGTGTCAAAGCCCCTGCTATCTCCTCCATTCCCTCACATAGAAGCCTGGGTCACATATCATCTGCATCTGGGGATTTATCCATTTTAAGCCCGCGAATACTTCCTACCTTTCAATGCTAATTTGTTCAAGTACATCACAATCCCCCTTCCTGATCTCGACACCGATATTGTCTGTCTCTATGGTGAACACAGATGAAAAGTAATCATTTAAAACCTAAACTCCGTCCTCCGGCTCCACACACAGATGGCCACTTTGGTCCCTAATCGGCCCTACTCTTATCCTCTTGCCCTTAATATACTTTAAAAAGAAACGCCTTTGGATTGTCCTTTATCTTGCTGCCCAGTGTTTTTGTATGTCCACTCTTAGCTCTCTTCATTTCGTTTTGAAGTACCCCTACACTTTCCATACTCCTCGAGGGCCTCCAAAGTGTGCAGCGCTCTGAATCTGCCATAAGCTTCCTTTGTACTCCTTATCCAATCCTCTATATCCCTTGACATCCAGGTTTCCCCGGATTTGTTGGTACTGCCCTTCAACCTTAGGGAAACATGTTGGCCCTGAGCTCTCACTATTTCCTTTTTGAAGGTAAGAGACCATGGGATCCAGGGCAATTTGGCAAAGTTTATCCAAAATTGGCTTAGTGGCAGGAGGCAGAGTGTGATGGTCGAAGGTTGTTTTTGAGAGTGGAAGCCAGTGACCAGTGGTGTATTACAGGGATCGATGCGGGGAGCCTTGCTGTTTGCACTGCACCTTAATGATTTCGATGTAAATATAGGAGGTATGATCAGTAAGTTTACCGATTGACACGAGAATTGTTGGTGTTGTAAACAGTGAGGTGGAAGGCCTTATATTATCGGACGAAATAGATGGGCTGGTAAGATGGGTGAATAGCAGCAAATGGAATTTAATCCTGAGAAGTGTGAGGTGATGCATTTTGGGAGGACGTACAAGGCAAGGGAATATATAATGGATCGTAGGTCCCTAGGAAGTTCAAAGGGTCTGAGGGACCTTGGCGGACCTTTCCATCGATCACTGAAAGCAGAAGCACAGGGAGATACGATGGTTAGGAAGGACATATGGGATACTTGTATGTATTAGCTGAGGCATAGTATATACGAGCAGGGAGGTTATGAAGGAGCTGTATAAAGCACTACTTAGGCCACAGCTGGAGTACCGTGTACAGTTATGGTCACCACACTATAGGAAGGATGTGATTGCACGGGAGAGGGTGCAATGGAGATTCACCAGGATGTTGCCTAGGCTGGAGCATTTCAGCTATGTAGAGAGACTGGATAGGCTAGGGTTGTTTTCTTTAGAGCAAAACATGCTGAGGCGGGACCTGATTGAGGTATACAATATTACAAAGGGCATTGATAGGATAGATAGGAAGAACGTTTTTCCCCTTAGCAGAGGGGTCAGTTACCGGGGTGCGTGGATGTAACATAAGGGGGAGGAAGTTTAGAGAGGATTTGAGGAAAGAATATTCACCCAGAGGATATCTGGAGTCTGGAACAGATTGCCTGAAGAGGTGGTGGAGTCAGGAACCCTCACAACATTTAAGGTATTTAGATCAGCACGCACAACATGCAAGGCTAAGGGCCGAATGCTGGAAAATGGGATTAGAATGGATATATGCTTGATGGCCAGCACAGATACGATGGGCTGATAGGCCTGTTTCTGTGCTGTATAACTCTATTACTCTATGACTCTTTGACCTGATCGCGTGCTTGTGATCGTTTGTAAATGACTGCCAGTCTAGTGAGGTTACAAAGCTTGATCTTATCCGCTTTAGGACTGTCTTGTTTCAGAGCCTGTTATGGTCTGGTCCTTGGCTGAGATATCAGGCCGATGCTGTCCGAGCTATAGAATATTTGTTAATAAGAGAGAGCGAGCTATTTCTATAAGAACTCTATGTTATTATGAGGCATCTTACCAAATACATGAATAGGATGGGAATAGAGGGGTATGGTCCTCAGAAGTGCAGAAGGTTTTAATCTAGACAGTTATCAAGATCTGCGTCGGCTTGGAGGCCGAATGGCCTGTTCCTGTGCTGTACTATTCTTTGTTGTTCTAAAAGTGTATTTCATGAAGAGGCCCATTTCTTATAATAAATCAGGAGTGAATTGGATGGGTGAAATATGAGTGGAAGCGTTGTTTTCGAATGTAGAATCAGCGCTGGTGAATGGAGAAGGTTCTGTACAAATATCACTTGTCAAAATAACGGACAGATCCGGGGAGACAGCTCGAGATTGCATGCCAAGAGCCAGAATATGAAGGGCAGGAATTGATACCCAATAGATGAAGGAAGATTATCAGTCAAATAAATAGCTGAGTGCACAGCCCAAAAATGCCAATTAAACTTCCCGATCTATTGTTACAATTCTTCCAGACTTCCATGTATTATGTGGTGAAATCTCACAGTGAATGTGGACACTTCAAATCACTCTCTATTTTAAATGTCACATTTTACTAATTCCAGAGCAGACTGAATGTAGAAAATCAGCAATATATATATATATATTTCTAGCAAGGCCACTTGACAGTCCATAGAAAGCTGCAATGAACGAGAGTTTTGCATGCATATGACACAATATCTGGGAAGTTTGTGTTGGATCCACGGGAAGATATGAGCCTCACCTCTTCTGATTGACTTTTTCTGTATAACCACAATCAGTGAGATCAAAACACAGAATAGCAGGACTCCGAAGCAGACCGCAACTCGGATGGAAGTAGTTTTATATCCCTGTGCTCAATGAGAACAATACAGAAAGGTTTAACACAGAGACAGTCCGTCTTGCATGATAAAATATTTTCACGAAGTATTTAATAATTATAACCACTGCTTTGGAGCAATGAGTCGGGCTGAACATTCCCCAGTATGTGTGGTGCACATTGCACCAGAATAAGGTGTGAGCCAGTCGAAATTACAGAGACAGTGCCACCATGTTGCTGATGAGTACAGGACAGTTCAGGTACAGTCAGAAACTGGAATGAGCAGAATTTCAACCGGACCATTTGAAATATACAGTGAGAAAAAAATGTTCCAGTCAGTGAGAACGTGCTCATAGTATCTTCAGAAAATGACAACGATACCAATTCTACTAATACAAACCCTAATGCTAGCTGGAATACTAATAATGGTAAGTACCTGCAGATATGGACGGGAAAGCAGTTGGAAGCACATCGAGTCCTGTGGAATATACAAAATGTTCAGGAGGATAAAATTTCAGCACTTTCCATTTAAACGAGAAATACTGTTCGTAATTTCCCGAAGTAATGAGTCAATTTAAATTACAAGGAACCCTAAACCCAATCTTCAAATCCTGCCACCTTTACCGGAACAAATCACACTGGCATCTTCCTTGTGATCACAGTCAGTTTGAGCCCGCGATGAGGAAGGACAGTCGGCCAGAGAAGATTCGCTTCCAGTGCACTTCACCTCATCCAGCCAGATAACACCGTCACCCTGGTAAAACGTAGCCCCTCCTGGGGCCAATAGAGCGTGGCCACAACCCAGCTGTCTGCAAACAACATTGGCATCGGCCATTTCCCAGGAATCATCACACACCGTGCACCAGCTGCTATTGCACAATTTCTCCACTCTCCTGGAACAGTTGGTTTTACCTCGAAACAGGTGCAACCATTGTCCCGAATTTGTCAAAGAAAATCAATTATTATTACTGATGTAGTATAAGATTCCCTTAGCCTTGGTCTCTCCCGAGACGCCCACAAGGCAGTGGGGTTGTTGGTGCCACTACACAGGGATTGGTGGATGCTGGTGGGAGGAGGTGGGGAAGTGGGTGCGGTGGGGAGGGGGTGCGAGGAGGAGGAGTGCGGTGGGAAGTGGTGGAGGGAAGGGGGAGCGAGGGGAGCTGGGAAGGGGCTGCAGGGACTATGGCACAAGGGGACAGGGGATGGGGGTGCGAGGGAAGGATGGTGCAAGGGGGGAGCTGGGAAGGGGTGCGAGGGGGGTGGTGTAAAGGGGATGCGAGGGGGTGAGCTGGGAGAGGGCGGGAGGGGGTGCAGGTAATAAAACATTGCATCAGCTCCCAACACTGTCCCTTTTACAATAGTGTACCACGACTGGGAACGGGATCGGGATCGGGATCCGGGAGCCGAGCCGGAGTTGAGGGGAAAGTTTGTGTGGAAACAGCGCTGAGTTGCCGAGTGAGCGGGAGCCGCTGCCAGGACCATATGGCCGCTCTTCCTCCTGATCGCCGCCGTAGACGGGCTCCCCAAACATGGCCAAGTGATCTTCCTGTCCATTTGGCCAAGCTTGGCCTCCACTGGCAGCGTCCTCATCAGAATTCCTTTCCTTTCCCGGATTGCCAGCCGTTCACCCTGTCTCTGCGGGAGTAAACTCTAACAGAAAATCCGGAGCGGAACCCCAAAGGCGGTCATGTGTCACCTTTGGCATGTTTCCGGCAGTTCCTGCAGCCATACTGGTGCCAAACGTCGGGCTCTGCACTCCTTTGGAACCCACCAGGCAGGCCGAGAGGGGGGTTTTGACGCTTGGGCAACTCACAACTTCTAAACATACGCCCAGGCATGCGACACGGAGAGGTCGCTCCCGAGTCGCCTCACGGTGACCAAATCAACACGGAAGGCAGCGGTTATAGGTGATAAGTACAGCTCAATTGGCGCAGAAATTGGGCGCCACAGGTTGCCTTTGTCGGTGGGAGAGGTCATCGCATCTCACTGGACAGTTACCGCCCGCCTCAAAACGGGCAGCCCCCGCTCACTAAATTTCTGTCCCACCACAGTCCACCTGCTTCAATGGGTGCTTGGAGTTCAGGGTCATTGCCGGACAAGTGGATTGTAACACTGCACCAAACAGCACGACCACAAAAGGAAAGAAGGTACCAACCCTTCATTTTGCAAGCTGGAACGTCGGAATTATGTGTCCTGGCCTGTCGGAAGAGCTTACACAAATGAGCGATTCTCGGAAGACCGCCATCATTAACAACGAGCTCAGTAGACTCAATGTAGACATTGCAGCACTTCAGGAGATATGCCTCCCTGCGAGCAGATCTCCACGAGAGCACAACTATACTTTCTTCTGGCAGGGTAGGGATCCTGAAGAACCAAGACAGCATGGAGTGGGCTTCGCCAACAGAAACCCTTTGCTCAGCATGATAGAGCCACCCTCAAATGGCTCGGAATGCATACGGTCCAACCGACTGTTCACCTACTCAGCATAAATGCTCCAACACTCTGCTCCCCACTTGAAGCTAACGACCAGTTCTCCGAGGAACTCCATAATATCATCAGCAGCATCCCCAACACCGAACACCTGTTCCTGCTGGGGAACTTTAATGCCAGGGTTGGGGTCGACCATGACTCATGGCCCTCCTGCCTTGGGCGATTTGGCATTGGGAGGATGAATGAGAATGGACAGAGACTACTTGAGTTGTGTACCTATCATAACCTCTGCATCACCAACTCGTTCTTTCACACTAAACCCTGTCACCAGATTTCTCGGAGACACCCAAGATCACGTCATTGGCACCAGTTCGACCTCATCGTCACAAGGCGAGTCTCTTTAAACAGCGTTCAAATCACACACAGTTTCCACAGTGCGGACGGCGAACCCGACCACTCCCTGGTATGCAGCAAGGTTAGCCTCAAACCAAAGAAGCTGCACCACTCCAAGCAGAAGGGCCACCCAGGCATCAACACGACCAGCATTTCTCATCCACAGCTGTTATGTAAGTTTCTAAATTCACTTGAAAAAGCCCTCCAAAACATCCCACAGGGAATGCAGGGACCAAGTGTGCCCACATCAGAGACGCCATCTATGACTCAGCAATGACCACCTATGACAATCGTGTGAAGCGGAATGCAGACTGGTTTCAATCTCACTTTGAAGTGCTGAAACCTGTCATAGCCGCTAAGTGCATCGCACTGCTGAACTACAAGAAAGCCCCCAGCGAGTTAACATCCGTAGCACTTAAAGCCAGGCGCTGTGCAAATGACTACTGGCAACACCTATGCTGTCGTATTCAGCTGGCCTCTGACACAGGAAATATCAGAGGAATGTATGATGACATTAAGAGAGCTTTTGGGCCAACCGTCAAGAAGATCGCCCCCCTCAAATCTAAATCAGGGGACACAATCACTGACCAACGCAAGCAAATGGACCGCTGGGTGCAGCACTACCTAGAACTGTATCCAGGGAGAATGTTGTCAATGAGACCGCCTTCAATGCAACCCTGTCTCTGCCAGTCATGGATGAACTGGACGTACAGCCAACAAAATCGGAACTCAGTGACGTCATTGATTCTCTAGCCAGCAGAAAAGCCCCTCGGAAGGACGGCATTACTCATGAAATCATCAAGAGTGCCAAGCCTGCTATACTCTCAGCACTGCAAGAACAGCTTTGCCTGTGCTGGGAAGAGGCTGCAGTACCACAGGACATGCGCGATGCCAATATCATCACCCTGTATAAGAACACGGGTGACCGCGGTGGCTGCAACAACTACCGTGGAATCTCCCTGCTCAGCATAGTGGGGAAAGTCTTCACTCGTGTCGCCTTAAACAGGCTCCAGAAGCTGGCTGAGCCCATCTATCCTGAGGCACAGTGTGGCCTTCGAGCAAAGAGATCCACCATTGACATGCTGCTCTCCCTTCGCCAGCAGCAGGAGAAATGCCATGAACAACAGATGACCCTCGACGTTGCTTTCATTGATCTCACCAAAGCCTTTGACCTCGTCAGCAGACGTGGTTTCTTCAGACTACTAGTAAATATTGGATGTCCACCAAAGCTACTAAGTATCATCACATCATTCCATGACAATATGAAAGGCACAATTCAGCACAGCGGTGCCTCATCACACCCCTTTCCAATCTTGAGTGGCGTGAAACAGGGATGTGTTCTCGCACACACACTGTTTGGAAATTCTTCTCCCTGCTGCTCTCATATGCGTTCCAGTCATCAGAAGAAGGAATTTTCCTCCACACATGATCAGGTGGCAGGCGATTCTACCTTGCCCGTCTAAAAGCGAAGACCAAAGTACGAAAAGTCCTCATCAGGGAACTCCTCTTTGCTGACGATGCTGCATTAACATCTCACACTGAAGAGTGTCTGCAGAGACTCGTCGACAGGTTTCCGGCTGCCTGCATGAATTTGGCCTAACCATTAGCCTCAAGAAAACGAACATCATGGGACAGGACGTCAGAAATGCTCCATCCATCAATATCGGCGACCACGCTCTGGAAGTGGCTCAAGAATTCACCTACCTAGGCTCAACTATCACCAGTAACCTGTCTCCCGATGCATAATTAAACAAACGCATGGGAAAGGCTTCCTCTGCAATGTCCAGACTGGCCAAGAGAGTGTGTGAAAATGGCGCACTGACACAGAACACAAAGGTCCAAGTGTATGAAGCCTGTGTCCTCAGTACCTTGCTCTATGGCAGCGAGGCCTGGACAACGTACGTCAGCCAAGATCGACGTCTCAATTCATTCCATCTTCGCAGCCTCCGGAGAATCCTTGGCATTAGGTGGCAGGACCGTATCTCCAACAGAGAAGTCCTCGAGGTGGCCAACATCCGCAGCATATACACCCTACTAAGCCAGCGGCGCCTGAGATGGCTTGGCCATGTGAGTCGCATGGAAGATGGCAAGGTCCCCAAGGACACATTGTGCAGCGAGCTGGTCACTGGTACCAGACCCACCGGCCGTCCATGTCTCCGCTTTAAAGACGTCGGCAAACGCGACATGAAGTCCTTTGAGATTGATCACAAGTCGTGGGAGTCAGTTGCCAGCGATCGCCAGAGCTGGCGGGCAACCATAAAGGCGGGGCTATAGCGTGGCGAGTCGAAGAGACTTAGCAGTTGGCAGGAAAAAAGACAGAAGTGCAAGGAGAGAGCCAACTGTGTAACAGGCCCGACAACCAATTTTATCTGTAGCACCTGTGGAAGAGTCTGTCACTCTAGAATTGGCCTTTATAGCCACTCCAGGCGCTGCTTCACAAACCACTGATCACCTCCAGGCGCTTACCCATTGTCTCTCGAGACAAGGAGGCCAAAGAGAGAAAGAGAGAGTTATTTGAGTGACAGAGTCTGGGATATGTTAGTACAACATCAGCCACCATTCTTTAATTCCATGTGGCTGGAGGTGAGTTTCTGTGTCTCATCCTCTGTATATCTGTCCCCAGGTGAATGGTAGCTGATTACAGTGTGTGTGTGTGTGTGTGTGTGTGTGTGTGTGTGTGTGTGTGTGTGTGTGTGTGTGTGTGTGTGTGTGTGTGTGTGTGTGTGTGTGTGTGTGTGTGTGTGTGTGTGAGAGAGAGAGAGAGAGAGTGAGCGCGAGAGAGAGGGAATACAGCTGGAATCCCTCTCTCTTTGTCCCAGTCCTGATTTTTTTCTACAATTCCACCCCACTGCCCCTGTACTTTATCATTTCCCCATGGGCGAGCTGATGGAGGGAAGGTGTTAGAGTCCAATAATGTAGAGCAGACAGTGTGGGATGCTGAGTATCACATCTTTTCTGTCTCTCTCCGCCATTCTGCCTCATTCCGACTCAATCTCTCTCTCAATGGGCTGAATTTTACCAGCCCCTCATTACTGTTGCTTGTGGCGGGGAAACCTGTAAAATGCTGCTGGGAGCTGTCCGCCGTGACCCACGACAACGGGAATGACACACTGGATATTAGTGGCGATGGCGAGGCCTCGGTGCGCCCATACCCACGCGGCGAAGTGATGAGGCCTTCATTAAAATATTGAAATTAGAAGCACTGACGTGCAAATGAACTTACCTGCTGCTGCCAGCTGTCGCACGCCAATTTTAGGGCCAACTGGCTCAACTTGCATGCCTTCGGAATTCCGTTGTAGTTCCAAAGCAGGACACTGGTGGGGTGGGTGGAAGAAAAAAATTATCCGGGCCGGGGGGCGGGGGGGGGGGGGTGGGGGGGGGGGGGTGGTGGCAGCGAGGTAAGCTATATCTATTGGTTGTGGGGAAAGTCGTGAAGGGCTTCAGGATCAATGATACTGAAGGTCGGAGGGACAAGTTCAGAATTTCAATAAGTGTTTTTATTCAGAGTAGGTCAATTTATGTATTGAATTCTCAGTTGGGGGCGGGGGCAGGGGATAGGGGATTCAATGCTATTACTTTTTAATTGCAGTGACACCTTCAACAATTAAATATATATTCGTTTGGTAGCACAGAACTTGAGAATTACTGACAATAGAAAGGTTGTCTAAACTTTTTGTCTTGCATTCATCAGGGCAATATGCAAGAATAACCAATGGAGGGGAATACAACAACTTACACTGCATGAGAAGGGAATGCTGACTGGTTGGCAAGTGAACTAACTCTGATTGGTGGAGCAGTTGCCATGGAGAATGCATCAGTTAACTGAAATGCATTGTTTGAAATTTAAACAAGGCAGATAGACACTGATTGGTCAAGGCATTGCCCTAAGGAATGAACTAGTGAATGGCTGTCACTTACTTTGTTCAGCTAAACAGGTGCAATGTACGGACATGTTCTTTCTGTCGGCAAAAACAGGGCCCTGCGTATTAATATATGGCGCTTCTAGTATGCACAAATGTGCCACGCTGTGAGTCCTACTGACAATCTTAAATTTGTTGTCAGCGTAACTCTTAGCACATTGCGGCTTTTGTAGCAAATGTTGTCCAATCGTGGAATCACATCTAATGTTGGACAGTGTGTTCTGCGTTTTGCAAGCACAGGCTGGTGTATAATACCTGCACTTTGCCCACTGCGAGCAGTGGAAAGAACATGTTGTTTGCAATGGTACGCCAGTTTCTGGGACGTACTTACTATGTACCTAGCATCACGCTGGCATTGAAAAGTGTATATCGCATTACTCATTTGTGTGATAGGTAGGACGTCTTTTTGGCTTGAGGGCAGCATCCTGTTAGTAGTGAAGCCGACACGTGTTGCTACTGCATAGTAGCAGGGTGAAACAGCTAGCTTGTTATTCAAATTCTTGGGATACATTCCCTTTCCAAGGTGATTTGAGATAGACAGGGCACTTTTCAGAGCCAAAAAATGACAGCCTTAGGCCCGTTCATCGGTTTAAAGTACATAAAGCAAGAAATGATCGGATTTGTGTGTATTGGAAGCTGCATATATTAATGCACAGGGTCCTGTTCTTTGCAGGTGGGAAAAGAATATGCACGCATTGCGCCTGTTTCAAATGAACAAAGTAAGTGACAGCCATTCGCTAGTTCATTCCTCAGGGCAATGCCATGACCAATCAGAGTCAAGCTTTAAATTTCAAACAAAGCTTGGCAGTTAACTGCCAGTCACCGTAAGCTGGTGCATTCACCATGGCTAAAGCTCGACGAATTAGAGTCCACTTGCCAGCCAATCAGCACTCTCTTCTCATGCAATAAAAGTTATTGTTTTCACCTATATTGGTTATTCTTGCATATTGTTCTGATGAGTTCAAGACAGAAAGCTTCGACAACATGTCTCTATTTTCAACAATGTAAATACATCCTGAAGGGCTTGAAAACCTTTAAAAATGGTGCTGGTGCTGGCACGGTGGCGCCTGGATGCCATTGCCAGTGACACGGCGGCCGCCCCCTCTATGTCATGAATATTTGTTGCTCAGCTCCCTCCATTTAAGAAAGCCCGATCGCGGAATATCACGAGGGCTGTGTGGTGGCACTTCCGCAGAGCGCGTTGCACTAAAAAAATTAGGCATAGTTTACACTCCAGCTGCACCTGATATAAAAGTACTGACATATTCTGCCCACCAATTTTATTCACTAAAACATGGACATTCAGTGCACTCTCTGGTGGAAATGTTATGCCTGTTCTGAGTAAATAATGTTGTGTCGCTCCTTTAAGTTATTCATAGGTTTACCTGCCCCATTTGAGGAATAAGAAATACTGAGAACTCTCAGGTACCCTGTTCCTGACTCCGCATTCACAGCAGTTTTAGTACTTAGACTGCAGTCAGAGATACAGACTGTTCTGTCATACTCTCAGTCAGGGATGCTTGTTCAACATTGGCTTTGTGTACTCTCGTAAATCCCATGGCTTTGCCCTACAATATTAAGCATTCTGCACAACGGCGTCTCACCTTGTGATGATGAGAAGACTTGGCTTTTGGACCTCACTTCCACCCTCAGCACCTTCCTTCCTGTCCTGAGGAGGAGATCCAGAGGCCTGCCACACTCTTCCTTCTTGTCCGCAGTTACTTGCTTTCCTTTCACTTTCCCTATTTATATCCTTCTTGCATTTGTGGGGATGATGGGCAAAGGGTGTGGGCTTGTCAACAAGCCTCTGTTCGTCAGCAATTTCCACTGCCTGTCGGGCTGTTGGTACCTTCTGGTTGTCTACATGGATTCTTTCTAATGGACGGAATTTTAAAAAAATGTTTCCAGGAGAATTACTTCCCTAAGAACCTCATCCGTGGTTTCTACCTTTAATGCCTGCATCCAACGATCACAATTAATTTGATTAACCCGCTGAAATTCTACATAAATCTGCCCAGGCTGTCTCCAGAGGTTGCAAAATTTTTTGTCAGTAATCTTCAGGGCCAGCTCACACACAGCTGGAATAGACTTTTTGCCACCTCATAATCTGTGGAAGTCGACTCAGTAAGCAGGGTATAAACTTCATGAGCTCTGCTCATCAACCTGCTTTGCATAAGCAGTGTACAGCTAATCCTTGCTAACTTTAAAAGAAAAAAAAGAAGACATGGAAAGATGTCGCTTGCCCCTTTATGTCTGGCGTCCCAATTACACATTGACAACTTTCACTGGGATCTTGCTGGAGCAGGTCTTTGGAGGTGACGTTGAGATCAGATTGGCAGGCCTCTCAGAAGGAATGTGGCAAAAAAACTGAAATTTTTGCCACATTCCTTCTGAGAGGCCTGCCAGTCAGTTTCCTGCAGTTGTTTCTCAGGGATCCTTAAAGAGTTTGAAAAGCTGGAAGCCATTTTTCTCAGAGGTGGAAGTAGCTGAGTTGGGGTTTGTCCGTGGAAGGTTGTTCTTTAAATTCCTTTTAGAACATTCTCCACACCCCCAAATCTCTGTCCAAAGCAAAACCAAAAATAATCTCTCCAAAAACCAAACTTCAAAGAGCAGGTCAAAATCCTCCTGATCCTCATTGCTCTTGCCTTGTCACTTCTCTGTTAATACTTTCCAGTAAATGTTGTTTATTTATCTTAGCAGGTGATCTCCAGTAAGGGCTGTTTACAAACCAAGTCCAAAAAAACTTCTGATGACATCTTCCTTGAAAAACAAACAAACAAAAAAACATAAAGTCCTGCATCTGTGAAATCCTTTACAGTTTTAAAAAGACAAGTCCACAAAATGAAACTACAAGTGGAAGTACTTTCGTAACAATAGACATGTCTTGGTATTTCACTGTGTGGTCAACACTGTGAGGTCTCTCCTGGTAAATAATCTTTCTATGTTTATCAATATTTCAGCAGAATATTTATACACACTGAGCTCTAAGATCCCGAAGTGAAGAGCACACCAGAGGAATAATGCTGACCAGGGTTTACTTTCTCCAAAAAGAATGAGGTAACGATTTATTTGATGTGAGGTAGAACTAGTTCAGCTGGGAGAGTGCTACACTAAGTGTCCCTGGCTTCAGTCGGGTTTCTGGCAGTTTTTAGTTTTGTTGCATCTCTTCCACTGGTCGAATTATAAAAGTGTGATTTACACTGAAGTTATTTCTCCGCTACTAAAGGTTGTGTTGAAATAAGAATGTTCAAGGATGGGGAATATTAATATCGACTGAAGTGAAATTTTATTTATCTACCTGCTTTTGTTTATTTGGGGTGTACATTTGATCGGAACCTTTTTGCCCTAAGCTGACGTATTCCTTACATCATGGGATATTCAGACACAATCTGTCTGTTTGTTACTGGTTGCGACCATGAAGAAGAACAGGCTGTGAGTTAAACATTTATCAACAAGCCTAAGAAAAGCTAATTTAAAGAAAAAAGGTTTTACTCCACCCCAGTAGCAAAGGTGGAATGGATATTATTCAAAATAATCCCCCGCGCCCGTTCCCACCAATCAACGTTTTGTCTGAATTTATTTGCAATGTCCCGGCATGAAATGTTAGGAAAATACCCGTGCCTTTGATATTATTAGCATAACGTTCGAACCAGTTGATCTAACCGACAAAAAATATCGCTCTGGATTAGGTTTCAGCCATACGCTGGGCGGGTTCTGAATGTTACTGCTCAAACTGGGTGACATAATTAATTTGGAAAAAAAAGAACACACACAACCCTTGAACGATGCTCAATATAAAATTGTGTTAAATGAAAATGGAGGGCTCAAATCGACAGTAAATGAAAAATAAAACGGATATGACCATAGGTTTTTGAACATATTCATTGCAGCGACACTGGAAAAAGAACATCCTCAATTCATTACCCTGATGTAAAGCCAGGATGCTGAAACTGTGGAAACTCTATCATCCAGATGTGATTCAAAGACGCAGCTTCCTGTTCTGGACATAGATGCGCCACACTGATAGCACTCGGTCCACACCAAGCATTTACATCTGGACCAACAGGAGGGAGACGAGCACAAAACAACGCCCGGGATTTCCTCAGTAACAATTTCCAATTGTTACCGGCCGGTAATCTGAATAATAGCACAAGATCCTCACTCTCTAATCCAACTGCTCTCTTGGAGGGAGATTGGTAGAGACCACCTCTCAGATTGTGAGAGGTACAAGCAGCAGCAGCCAGGCTGCCACAAAAAACATCTCAGGATCCCACTCTGTAATCGAACCCCTGATGGGGTTCTACTTTTGCTGAGATTGACTGATCGAGGTGCAGCTTAAACCCACTCACAGGTCATGGAAGTCAGCTTTTACGACTAAGTGGAAGGGCCTCCCGTGATGAGCTCATCTCATTGGCATTGGATCCGCTTGTAGGTGAATGTGGCGAAGCAGAAACAAACAGATCGCAGTCTTCTTTATTCTGTGGATCACTTTGCAGGTTCGTGTTCATATTAGTTGCGATAGATCAAAGGTACTGTTGGTATTTGGGAACATCAAGTAAGGTAAAGCATGAAAAACGTTACTAAAATATCTGTGTGGATGAAAGGTCAAAATGGCGGCAAAGGTAGCATCAGATTTTACATTCACTGATGACACTCAGCTCTACATCACCACCACTTATCTGGACTCCAATTTTGCTAAATTATAGAACTGTCCATCTGACATCCAGTGTTAGTAATGTCTTCCAATTAAATATTTGGAATCCAACCCTCCTGAGGTAGGGTCATTAAATATTTTAAAGGCTGACTTACATACACACTTCATTAACAAAGGAGTTAAACGTTAAAGCAGGTGATCAAGTAAGTCGAGTTCAGGTGGCGATCAGGTCAGCAATGATCTTATCAAATACAGAGCAGGCTCGAAGAGCCAAATGGCCTGCTCCTCCTTCGAATTCATATGTTTGTATGTTCCTTTTGATCCGCACTCCAAAGTCCAATACCTAACAACCAACACCATCCCTCTCCCTGGTAACAGTCTGATATTAAGCTGGTATCTTCGAAACCTCAGTTTAACATTTGACCCCGAGATGATCTTATGATCTTATATTTGTACCTTCACTAAGATCACATATTTCTACATCCACAAAGTCGTCCGATCTCTCCCATATCTCGGCTCATCTGCAGCTGAAACCTTCGTTTTTGCGTTCGTTACCTCCAGACTTGACTATTCCAACAGACTCCTGGCGGCTCCACCACTTACCACTCTCGGTAAACTTGAGGCCATCCAAACCTCGACTGCCTGTGTTGTAACTCACACTAACTCCTGTTCAACTATCAGTCACCGACCTGCTACATTGAAGCAACATCTGATTTTAAAATTCTTATCCTTGTTTTCAAATCTCTCCATGGTCTCATCCTTCCCGAACTCTGTAATCTCCTGCAACTCTGCAACCCTCTAATTCTGCACTCCTCCAATTCTGGGGACTTGTGCATCCCTGATTTTCATCGCTCCACCGCAGGTGGCCGCACTTACAATTGCCTGGGACCAAGCTCTGGAACATCCTCCCTGCACCTCTCCGCCTCTCCACCTCTCCACATCGCTTTCCTCCTTTGGAACACTCGTTAATACCTACCTCTTCGACCAAGTTTTTGGTCATCTGACTCAATCTGTCCTTTTGTGGAGCAGTGTAATAATTGATTCTTGATGCGCCTGTGAAGTGCCTTGGCATATTTTATTATGTTAAAGATGTTATGTAAACATAATTTATTGTTGTTGCTGAAGATTAACAAACACGATTTGCCAATATCATATCCGTGCTGCTTGTCATTTATTAACCCATGTCTTTCCAAACAACACATACCTTTCTCCTAGGTTATGACCTCTAGAAATTTCTCAGGCAGTGTCCTTGGACTGACTGGCCTTTCGTTACATGATTTGTCTCACCTGTTGAATATCGTTATATTTTAGGGAAAGTTCTAACAGCTAATTAGTTGAGAACTTATTGTTATAGGTAAGTGTGCTCCAGGCAGCCACATTCACTGCTACACTGGAGTCATGTGATATGTAACACTACACCGGCCGCATGGCAGTTTCTCCAGGATGAATAGAAGCAAATGAAATATACAGAGTGTTCAGAAGTTCTGAAGTATGATTATTTGACATTTTTGGGAACCAGAAGACATAAAAGGGTGGCAACAAATATTTAAATCAATTTAGTGCTGCATTAAATACAAAACAAAAATGCCCCACATTGGTGCCAGAGAAACATTTAAGATACGGTGAATTGTGCAAAAGCAAAAATGACCACAGGCACAGCTCTGAATGCTCAGCCGTAGCTCATATTGAAATGGATGGCTGGCGGGGTCATAGAGGCATTTAGGAAGTTTAAACAAAAGTACATATTGAGATTTAGCAGTTTTCTAAAAGGCAGCAATGAAGAGCAGTGGTTCAGCGATATCCTTTTGTGGGCAGAAGATAAAGGATTACATTTGTTTATTAGCTAGGAGCTGAGTAAAGAGGACACCAGAAACCCAGACAAAATAGTTGGAAGATTCAGCACCCATCTCCAGCCAAAATCAAATCAATATATCTGCAGATATGAATTTCAAGGCCTCATACAGGAGCTAGGTGAGCCTATTGAGAACGTAGTAACTTAGTTTAGTGATACAATACTGAAACAGGCCCTTCGGCCCACCGAGTCTGTGCTGACCATCAACCACCCATTTATACTAATCCTACACTAATTCCATATTCCTACCACAACCTCACCTGTCCCTATATTTCCCTACCACCTACCTATACTAGGGGCAATTGCTAATGGCCAATTTACCTATCAACCTGCAAGTCTTTGGCATGTTGGAGGAAACCGGAGGAAACCCACGCAGAAACAGGGAGAACTTGCAAGCTCCACACAGGCAGCACCCAGAATTGAAC
Source organism: Heterodontus francisci (assembly GCF_036365525.1). NCBI lineage: Eukaryota > Metazoa > Chordata > Chondrichthyes > Heterodontiformes > Heterodontidae > Heterodontus > Heterodontus francisci. Next base: position 301,227 of record NW_027140118.1, read on the forward strand.
CGGGGCCGCTGGAGCTGTGAGGCTGCGGTGCTCACCACTGCTCCACTGTGCCGCCCTTCATATGAACTTATAAACTAGGAGCAAGAGTAGGCCAATCAGCCCTTCAAGCCTGCTCTGCCATTCAATAATTTCATGGCTGAACAGATTAATCCACATTTCTTTCTACTCCCGAACACATTCCACCCCCTTGCTTATCAAGAACGCATCTACGTCTGCCTTAAAATTATTCAAAGACTCTGCTTCCACTATCTTTTGAGGAAGCGAATTCTAAGGACTCACGACCCTCTGAGAGAAAAAATAAACTCCTCGTCTCTGACTTAAATGGGCGACACCTTATTTGTAAACAGTGACGCCTAGTCCTCGATTCTTCCACAAGGGAAACATCCATTCCACATCTACACTCCCTGTCAAGAACCCTCAGGACCTTATCTGTTTCAATCAAGTCGCCTCTTACTCTTCTAAATTCGAGCAGATACGAGCCTAGCCTGTCCAATCCTTCCCCGTGAAACAGCCTACCCATTCCAAGTATGAGTCTCGTAAACCTTCTCTGTACTGCCTCCAACGCATTTACATCCTTCCTTTAATAAGGAGACCAGTACTGTACACAGTACTCCAGATGTGGTCGCACCAATGCCTTATATCGCTGAAGCATAACCTCTCAACTTTTGCATTCAATTACCTTGGCAGTAAGCGTTAAACAAGATTGTAAAATGCATCCAGAAAATGTAAGTTTAAGGACACTGATGAAAGACTGACAGATCAGCTAATTTGGGGTCTCCCAGTAAGTACAAAATGTTCGAATTGGAATGGACAAGCTCAAAATGTAGCAGGCTGTAGGCTCTGCTAGAGCACATTACTCCACGAGCAGACAGAAGAAGACATTGACTTCCGAAAAGACCTGCCTTCAGTTAATTCAAGAGAAAGGCAGCAGGATTGATGCAGTGAAACAGCAACCAAAATGCACATTGGACAGGCAGAAATGTGTTTAGGCGTTATGGATGGCCATTTGATTACGCAGACAGAAGAAAATGTCCCTCATATTTATCAATCTGCAAAACATGCAGAAAGACCAATCACTAAGTAAAGATGTGCAGAAAAAAAGAAAGAACGTGGTGTAGGAGTCACCAGGGACAGAGCAACAGGGCGCATGAACAGGAAAAGAAATAAAAATGTCCATACCGTGGAAAATGACGATGAGTTTGAGCACACGGTATATATAGGAATCATACAACTGCATGAAATGTCTGGATGCGACCGTTTCCAGAGAAACAACATTCACACAACCATGCAGATCAGGAAGAGGGTGAGAAATAAGGGCACAACGATAAATCTGAAGGTGAAGATTAATACTGGAGCACACAGTAACTTTATCCTGCTCAGACTGTAGCAGAATATACTTCGAGAAAATTTGGATGACAATGGCTATCCAAGAAAAGATGCTCTGATAGCAAACAACTTCGTGCTAACAACATACAGGGGAATTGAGATTCGACTGCGAGGAACAACGCAAATCAGAGGGACACACAAATGAAACGTTGTTAAGTGCATGTTCTACGTCCTTGAAACTGATGGTCCTGCTATGTCGGGTTGAGCAGTTGCAGCGAGCTGCAGATGATCTCAATAAAGCATGAGGAAGGAGGCGACACTGATGGTTGAAGACCGTACATCCATTGAAAGGCGCCCTCCAATCGAAAGCAAACAGGATCGGGGACAAATGTCCCCAAAGTGTTCTGATAAGACAGTTAGATGCTTTGAAGATGTTGACTATCACAACAATATCGACCCAACCAAAAAGCCAGTCACAGGATACGGGGTACAGTCTCAGGATATGGGATATTCCATTTAGAACCGAGATGAGGAGACATTTCTTCACTCAGAGCGTGGTGAACCTGTGGCCTTATCTACTGCAGAAGGGAGAGGTGGCCAAGCCATTCAATATGGAGATAGATACAGTTCTAACTGCCAAAGGGATCAAGGGATATTGGGAGAAAGTGGGAACAAGGTAATGAATTAGATGATCTGCCATGTTCCTTTTTGAATGGCAGAGCAGGCCTAAAGGGCCAAATGGCCTACTCCAGCTTCTATTTTCGATGTTTCTATGTTTCTATGTAAGCGAGTGATTCAGCCCCCACATAGAGTACCAATAGAGCTAAAAGATAAACTTGCAAGGGAGTTCAGGAGATGGAAGGAAAAAAGGTGATCACCAGAGTCAGAGAGCCTGCAGACTGGGTAAATTCCAGCATGGTGAGAAAGAAGCCAAATGGATAGCCAGAATTGGCATGGATCCCAAAGATCATAATCAAGCAATAAAGAGTATTCGCGACCATATTCCAGCACAGGAAGAGATTCTACCTTCACTGGCAGGGAAACAATCTTTCAGAACGATTGATGCCAGAAATGCCTTCAGGAACGTGAAGCTTTATGAGGAATCTTCGCTGTTGATAATACTAAAAACTCCTGTTAGTTCCAGAGATTGATGTGTTTAAAAGTCGTGATATGTTCTTTTAAAGAAGATTATGATTACGTCAGCGAAGGAATGATTTGTACGAATGAATTGCAATGGATTATAATCAATTGATTGTCTTTATTTTACCCGCAATATTATGTGCTCTAAGAAAGGCTATGTATGCTAAGTTGAATGCAAGATGGGATATTAAGCCACGCCTGATAGTGTTAAAGTACTAGCCCGACATTTGGGCAGGCGTCGGGGAGCGAGATGATAATGCTGAAATCAGAAAGTTTGCAGAACTTGGCTGATTGAAACCACAAGTATTAAATCATGATGCTGACGGCACAGGGCACGACAATTGGGAGGCTATGCTAAGATTTATCTGGAACAGATAGGTTCCACAAGAGGATAAATGTCTAGTACGTGATAATGTAGGCACAACGTGATCGAATCAAAGGAAACAACTGTACGGTGTGTATATGTCAATTAAGACAGCCCAGGAAAGGAGCAATGGGACAACAGTGACGTTAGAATTAGGCAATCATACGAGAATGGCAAAATGCAGACGAATATGGTTAAAGAAGTACAAGCAATAACGCATAAAAAAGGGCTGAAAATAAGGAACGATGCGCAGTTATCAAGAGAGAATAAAGAACAAACATGTTGAAGACGACATCAGATGTGCTCAGCAGCTTCGGGAAGCAAGAACTGAATGATCGCTGAATGTCTACTGCCTGCTGATAAGCGTACTTTTACTTATTTAATATAGTCCGATTTGATTTGCCAGTACACGGCTCATCCAACTGTCCTATTGGACAGAGTCTGGTCCCAAAACCCAAAATAAACTTATACACCCTTTGGATTGCACAAATTCCTTCGTCTACGTTTTGGAATTGACGTGAGCCAGGATGTGTTCCAGCAGCAAGTTGATAAGGAATACTGAGTATGTAAAGGAACAGCTGGCCTGGCTGATGATATACAGATATATGGTGTAGATGATAAGATCATGACAGCCATCTACATGAAGCCATGGAGACAACCAGGTAAGCTGGGATCAAGCGAATCGCAGGCAGATGCATTGTGAAGGTGCCCAGATTCCAATTCTTCTGAATGGTGTACACATCTGATGGAGTTAAGACAAGTACTTAAAGAATCTTTACTAACTCCGGAATGGAAGCCCCAAGACACAACGGAGAATTGTGAAGTTTCCTTCGCTTGATCCAATGCATTAACTCCTAAATGTCACACATGTCAGAAGGCACCGCAAGCCAGCAGGATCTGATGAAAGAAGATGGAGAGGACCCGTGGTCAGAGTCACACGCCAGGAGTGTTAACAAAATCAAAAAAGGTAGTATGTTAGGAGACAGGTCTCCTATACTACGACAGAAAGAAACCTGCCAATCTGCAAGTAGTTGCTTCAATGAAAGGACTGGGAGTGGCCCTGGTACAAGAAGAAAATCCGATAGCATTTGCATCGAAAGCTCTGGCATCAGCTGAAGCAAGATATGCCAACACAGAAAAAGAGATTTTGGCAGTTGTGTATGGGTGTGAGAAGTTCCACACATATCTCTATGGAAGACACTTCATAGTGGAGAGTGATCATCGTCCAACGGAGCAGATCAACAATATCAATCCAGGTAAATCACCAGCAAAGATGCAGCGGTTAGGCTTGTGGCTTTGCAGTTAGGATTTCACTCTGGAATTAAAGCCAGGAAGACAAATGGTACAGTCAGGCACGGTATCTCGGTTGTTGCCACAGGAGAAACACAATATAAACGATTTGGATATAAAGGTTCATCACCTAGCGAACGTAATACCAGCAGCAAAAACGCAGTTACAGTTGCCCTCTCAGCAAGTGATCCAGGGAAAGCCTCATAAGATACATCAAACAGAGCCAACAAAACGGCAGTACTGGTCTATCAGAGATGACATCTCACTAGAAGACGGTATTCTGCTGGCCGGATCCGGAATGATCAAACCCAAAACAATGCAGGAAGAACTTCTTCAGAAGATACATGAAGGCCAAGTGGGAATGGGAAGTGTAAGCTGAGAGCCATATCTGGATAGGCACATACAAAGGTATGGAAAAAAATTGTCTACCTGCAATGTATGCCAGAATTACAGACACACACTAGAGAAAGAGGAGATGACAGCTTCACAAGTACCACGCAGGACATGGCATACTGTGGAAGCCAAATTATTCAGAAAAAATCAACAATGATACGTCATAGTCGCAGACTACAATACAATGTTCCCTTTTTGTCCAGAAGGTAAAAGAGTTGAGAGCTACGCCAAGCATTCCAGCAGTAGGAGGTTAGTTTCTTCAGCAAGGTATTCCTGAAAATTAATATGATGATGGCACCCAACCCACCTCCAGAGAATTCAATGACTTTGCTTAACAGCTTCACCTCACTTGCCACAGGGACACGGGTATCAATAAAGAGATGACCACGCGGTGAAAAGAGACCTTATAAAAAATCGGAGAGATGAAGGAAGACCCAAACTTTGACTTATTGTGACTTCGATCCACACCTCTCAAGGCTGACATGAAACTGCCTGCAGAGCTGTTGCATAGAAGAATGTATAAGAGAACTCTGACATGAAAGATACATCCTTCAAGTACCCAGGGGGAAGTGAAACAACAACTCACTGAAACACAGGCAGAAGATGTCAACGATATATCATGCATGCTAAATCCCTACCTGAGCTGTTGCAAGGATAAACTGTATACGTACAGTATCCAATCATAAAATCCTGGAAGATAGAGAAAGCTGTTATTGGAGCTCATAATCCAAGGTCCTGCACCAGTGAGGCAGAAATGAGAAGAAACAGAGTCCATATTCGACCTAGAACTAAGCTGGAAAAAACAGAAAAATGTTATCAGCAACACCGGAAACATCACGAACCAATGGGAACACACAAACAACGTCACCAGAAAGTGGCACAACATTAGCAACAGCAAGTACGGCTACTACAAAATCAGGACCATCTCACACAACATCACCTGCACAGCGTGTGAATTCACCACGGAAAGTGCCAAATACCAAATCTACAAGATGGACGTTCAAAATATTTCCAGCTAGGTGCTACCGTGAATAAAATGTTTAGCAAAGGAAAGAAGCCTTAAATAAGTTTCCAAAAGTGGTTTGGGTTATTTCTGATAGTCTACTGTTAATTTTTTTTAGTTCCGAAAAAAAAGTTAGTGAGTGCAACAGGAATACTCATTTGGAGGTGTCATTATTTTGAAGAAAGACTGATGTTTTATGCTGTTTGTAAAGAGTTAAAAACCAACGAGATAGGAACTTATTTTTATGTGTTAGGGTGCTCCAGGCAGCCACATTCACTGCTACACTGGAGTATGTGACATGTAACACTACATCACCCTAAAGGCAGTTTTCCCAAGCAGCATGGAAGCTGAGTGATACAAACAAAGAGCTCCAGCAGTTCTAAAGACTAATGCCTGATGATTTCTAACTTATGAAACCCGAGGACATTGCACTACCTCTCCTTTTGTTAAACAGAGTGTAACATTTGTAAATCTCCAGTCCTCTGTCGCCAGTCCTATACACAGGGAGGATTGGAAGATTCTGGCCCGTTCCTCTGCTTTTTCCCACAATTCCTTCCATAGTCAGCCCTCATATATCCCTTTTGGGCCTGCTAAATGTTATACTTAATTGTGGCGCGAAACGTATTGGATTGAGAGGAGTTAACTGAACCTGTTTGTTCAGTGACCGTACTTAATGTCAGTCTATATGGACTCTAATTGTATCACTGGAGGGTTTCTCTCTTCTATTAATAAGGGACTCGTTTCAATGTGTGATCCCACACTTTCACCTCCAGTACTAAAAGCGATCAGCGGCTCCAGAGAGAGGGAGAGGATAGATCGGAATCTGAGAGCAATAGATTGCAATGATACAACAATTTACAATTTACAAAAATAAATTGGACAATTACAACAATGGGCCAGAATATGAGAACAGTAGATGGGAATGTTACAACAATGGACCGGAGTTTATCCTGGGATTTTGATCATCTTTCTGCGAATTATGATGGGCTACCATTAAAATGGCGGATCTATTTTGCACTTCTGATTATTCAATACATTTACTACCCATGCTCGCTCTGTTGGTGTACCTGGTAAGATGCTATATCCAGCTATTAATTCCATAGTCATGTTTAACTGCACTACTGTTCTTTTCATTTACCCCTCGCTCCTTGCTGATGTTGCTGCCCCTAGTACGTCTCTCTTTCTAGCTATCAGATATGCAAACTATTTTTCATTGAAATACAGTTGTTGTAATTTACTTTCTCATCTTTGCTGCTGTTGCTGCCCCTGGTAAGTCTTTATTTCCAGACGTTAGATGTGCAAATGCTGTTTCACTGAAATAGTGCACTTGAAATTTTAGATTTCACCGATCTTTTTCACAAACTCTGTTCCCTATCCATGAACTGCATCTCCCTCCCTAGCCAATGACTGAACATGCAACAGACTGTCAACAACCTCTGTGTTCTATTCAACCCGGAGCTGAGTTCCGACCCCTGAATGCTCTCCATCACCAACGCTGCCAACTACCAACATCTCGAATATTGCCCAGCTCCACCTCTGTCTCAGCCCATCTGCTACATTAACCCCTCATCTGTGCCTTTGCTAACTCCGCACTTGACTATCCCATTGCTATCCTGGCCATCATCCAAGTTACATAGCTTTCCAAACGTCAACTCATCCAAACTGCTTCTGCCTGTATCCTAAGGTTCACCAAGTCCCGATCACACATCATCCCTGTGCTCTCTGACCTACATTGGCTCCGGTCTGGCAGACCTTAATTTTAATATTATATTTCTTGTGTTTAAATCCCTCCATGGCCTCATCGCAACAATTAGTCCCTTTCCCTTGTTTATTTTTTCATATTCCTGCAAATCCTTTGCCTTCAAGACATTTCTAATTCGCCTTTTAGAATGAATTTATTTTCTTCTGCATCCTTCCCTGGCACCGATGCTACGGAAACCTGGATCCATAAAATATCTCTTTTGTACTGTTGTACACGTCCAGCGTGTCCTGCACAGTTCCCCATGTTTTTCTGGACTCTAGTTCATGTCCACTGTACTCCCGTGTTAGTCACCCACAGTTGAACATGCGTTCAGTAGCACGAGAAACCCCCTCCAGTGTTATTTAAAAGTCCCAGGTATCCAACATGCAGGCTTTTGACTTATGCCTGCTATTGCACAGTTAGTGGAGGTGCTGTGGATGGTTTTCTTGAGTTTGTTTTGTGAGCTGTTGCAGACATTCATGGAGGCCAAAGGATTTAGTGACCCTACTCCAGTCAAAGATTGAGGACTGTAATTGCAGTACCTCTGGGTCTGCTACATTACCAATCAATTCATTAGAGGCTGCAGAGAAATTTAAGAGTTGCAAAAGGAGATGTTTTCCAGAGTTTCCAGGGCCGCTTTTTATACCTACACCGAACCAAGGAGCATTATGCGTGGTGCCTCCGATTCAACAAGAAACTGGTCATTTAGATTTATGCAACACAAAAGTAGGATATTCTGCCTGTTGTGGCCATTCTGGCTCTTTGAAAAACATTATCTAATTATTCACCTCACCTCCACTTTCCCCAGACTATGGCATTGATATGTTTTCTCTTTTCATTTTGATGTATTTGCTAAATTTCCTTTGGAAATATATATTTTTGGATCTACTAGCAGCATGTTTGCAGGCAGGAAATTCCAGATGCCAACAGCTCATTATGTAAGAGAATTTTCCTCATTTCCGCACTGGTTCTTTGGTAATTACCTGAAATCTATTGTTTCTTAATACTGAACTTTCTGACACGAGAAAACGTTTTGCCTTAATTACCCGATCAAAATCTTCTTGAACTTCTATATTAAATCTCCCCTTACCCTTCACTGCTCGAGAAACAACAATCCCAGCTTTTTCAATCTGTCCATGCAACTGTCGGTTCTGATCTCTGGTACTACCTCCACTTCTCCACTAAGTCCTTGAAATCCTTGCCAAAGTGTAATGCTCAGAAGTGGACCCAATGCTCGAGCTGGGAACTAACAAATGATGGATAAAAGAAATATTATGATTTTTGTTACTCTGTGCCTCTATTTGTAAAGCCGAGGAGGCTATGTTTTTGAAAGACTTCTCAACTTGTCCTGCAACTTTCAAAGTTCTGGGTACGGATAACTCAGGTCCCTTTAATCCTGCATCCGCATGAAAATTGAACTGTTCAGTTTAAATGCCGTTTCCTCACATGTCTTAAGAGCAGGTATCTCATCACATTTCAGTGTTAAATTGCATTTGCCAGGTGGCTGCGCATCTCACCAGTCAGTCTCTGTCTTGCTGAAATAGGTTACTGTCCTTCACACTGTTGATTAACATTTACCAGTTTCGTGCCATCTGAAAACTTCGATATTATTCACCTGTGTACAAATGCCCATGACATTAACATACATCAAAACAGCAGCGGTCCCAACCCCACTGTGTACTTCACTCCAGTCTGAAAAACAAGCTTTCTCCACTACTCTCTGCTATCTGTTGTTCAGCCAAAATCCGAGCCATGAAGCCATTGGTCCTATAATCCCATGATTTCCAATTTTGGTAGCAAGAATTTTATGTGTTGCTTCATCAAACACTTTGAATAAGATCGCCCAGTTCCAACTCCTTAACAGTACTTGAAATTCACTCTGCCACATTCGATCTGATGAAACCCTCCAGACTGGACTATTACAATGCACTCCTGGCTGCTCTCCCACATTCTACCCTCCATAAACATGAAATAATTCAAAGCGCTGCTGGTCATGTTTAAGTTGCACCATGACCCTTTCACTTGGCACCTCTGTGCTCGCTGACCAACGCTGGCTCCCAGTTAACAAAAGTCTTGATTTTAAAATTATTTTCCTTGTTTTCAAACCCCATCATGGTCTCGCCTCTCGAGATATCTGTAATATCCTCCAGCTCCACAACCATCCTCGATATCTGTGCTCATGCAGAACTGGCTCCTCATGCATCGCCAATTGTAATCGATTCACCATTGTCGGACTTGCCATCAGTTGTCTCAGCCCTGAGCTCTGGAATTCCCTTTCCAAATCTCACCTCCCCTCTCCGGCGCTTTTCCCGTTTCCCACACCCATTAAAGTGTACCGTTTTGTCCATGATTTTGGCCAAATAGCTTAATATAGCAGAATGTACATCATAACAGCTCAGTGTCTTACTTGGTATTCTTATGCTTCTGCCACACACCTTGGCAAGTTTACTTACAATAATGGCGTGTTACCAATGCATATTGGTGTCCTTGTGCCGCCCACACAACTGCTCTGCTATTCCCTTTAGAATTCCATTAGACTTAGAATTAGAATTAGAACATTACAGCGCAGTACAGGCCCTTCGGCCCTCGATGTTGCGCCGACCTGTGAAACCATCTGACCTACACTATTCCATTTTCATCCATATGTCTATCCAATGACCACTTAAATGCCCTTAAAGTTGGCAAGTCTACGACTGCTGCAGCCAGGGCGTTCCACGCCCCTACTACTCTCTGAGTAAATAAACTACCTCTGACATCTGCCCTATATCTATCACCCCTCAACTTAAAGCTATGTCCCCTCGTGTTTGCCATCACCATCCGAGGAAAAAGACTCTCACTATCCACCCTATCTAACCCTCTGATTATCTTATATGTCTCCATTAAGTCACATCTCCTCCTCCTTCTCTCCAACGAAAACAACTTCAAGTCCCTCAGCCTTTCCTCGTAAGACCTTCCCTCCATACCAGGCAACATGTTGGTAAATCTCCTCTGCACCCTTTCCAAAGCTTCCACATCCTTCCTATAATGTGGTGACCAGAACTGCATGCAATACTCCAGGTGCGGTCTCACCAGAGTTTAGTACAGCTGCAGCATGACCTCGTGGCTCCGAAACTCGATCCCCCTACTAATAAAAGCAAACACACCATGTGCCTTCTTAACAGCCCAATTAACCTGGGTAGCAACTTTCAGGGATTTATGTACCTGGACACCAAGATCTCTCTGTTCATCTACACTACCAAGAATCTTCCCATTCGCCCAGTACTCGGCATTCCTGTTACTCCTTCCAAAGTGAATCACCTCACACTTTTCCGCATTAAACTCCATTTGCCATCTCTCAGCCCATCTCTGTAGCCTATCTATGTCCCTCTGTAACCTCCAACATCCTTCGGCACTATCCACAACTCCACCGACCTAATTCTTTTCAAGATGATTATAAATCCACTCTCTTGTAATCTTTTCCAACATTTTACCCACAACCGAAGTAAGGCTCACAGGTCTATATTTACCAGGGCTGTCTCTGCTCCCCTTCTTGAACAAGGGGACAACATTTGCTATCCTCCAGTCTTCCGGCACTATTCCTGTCGACAATGACGACATAAAGATCAAGGACAAAGGCTCTGCAATCTACTCCCCAGCTTCCCAGAGAATCCTAGGATAAATCCCATCTGGCCCAGGGGACTTATCTGTTTTCACACTTTCCAAAATTGCTAACACCTCCTCCTTGTGAACCTCAATCCCATCTAGCCTAGTAGCCTGAATCTCAGTATTCTCCTCGACAACATTTTCTTTCTCTACTGTAAATACTGACGGAAAATATGCATTTAACGCTTCCCCTATCTCCTCTGATTCCACACACAACTTCCCACTACTATCCTTGATTGGCCCTAATCTAACTCTGTTCATTCTTTTATTCCTGATATACCTATAGAAAGCCTTAGGGTTTTCCATGATCCTATCCGCCAATGACTTCTCGTGTCCTCTCCTTGCTCTTCTTAGCTCTCCCTTTAGATCCTTCCTGGCTAGCTTGTAACTCTCAAGCGCCCTAACAGAGCCTTCACGTCTCATCCTAACATAAGCCTTCTTCTTCCTCTTGACAAGCGCTTCAACTTCTTTAGTAAACCACGGCTCCCTCGCTCGACAAGTTCCTCCCTGCCTGACAGGTCCATACTTATCAAGGACACGCAGTCGCTGCTCCTTGAATAAGCTCCACATTTCGATTGTTCCCATCCCCTGCACTTTCCTTCCCCATCCTACGCATCCTAAATCTTGCCTAATTGCATCATAATTTCCTTTCCCCCAGCTATAAATCTTGCCCTGCAGTATATACCTGTCCCTGCCCATCGCTAAGGTAAACCTAACCGAATTGTGATCACTATCACCAAAGTGCTCACCTACATCTAAATCTCACACCTGGCCGGGTTCATTACCCAGTACCAAATCCAATGTGGCATCGCCCCTGGTTGGCCTGTCTACATACTGTGTCAGAAAACCCTCCTGCACACACTGGACAAAAACTGACCCATCTAAAGTACTCGAACTATAGTATTTCCAGTCAATATTTGGAAAGTCAAAGTCCCCCATAACAACTACCCTGTTACTCTCGCCCCCGTCGAGAATCATCTTCGCTATCCTTTCCTCCACATCTCTGGAAATATTCGGAGGTCTATTAAAGACTCCCAACAGGGTGACCTCACCTCTCCTGTTTCTAACCTCGGCCCATACTACCTCAGTAGACGAGTCCTCAAACGTCCTTTCTGTCGCTGTAATACTCTCCTTGATTAACAATGGCACCCCCCCCCCCCACCCACCCCCCATCTTTTACCATCTTCTCTATTCTTACTGAAACATCTAAATCCCGGAACCTGCAACATCCATTCCTGCCCCTGCTCTACCCATGTCTCCGAAATGGCCACTACATCGAGATCCCAGGTACCAACCCATCACGCAAGCTCACCCACCTTCTTCTGGATGCTGCTGGCGTTGAAGTGGACACACTTTAAACCAGGTTCTTGCTTGCTAGTGCCCTATTACGTCCTTGTAACCTTTTCCCTGACCTCACTACTCTCAACATCCTGTACACTGGCACTGCAATTTAGGTTCCCATTCCCCTGCTGAATTAGTTTAAACCCCCCCACCCCCCGAAGAGCACTAGCAAATCTTCCCCCCGCCCCCCCCCCCCAGGATATCGGTATCCCTCTGGTTCAAGTGAAGACCATCCTGTTTGTAGAGGTCCCACCTACCCCAGAAAGAGCCCCAATTATCCTGGAAACCAAAACCCTCCCTCCTGCACCATCCCTGCAGCCACGTGTTCAACTCCTCTCTCTCCCTCTTCCTCGCTTCGTTATCACGTTGCACGGGCAACAACCCAGAGATAACAACTCTTCCTCACTTTTCTCTCGACCTCCACACTTCACATCTTCTACAAATTTCGATATTGTGCTTTGTACCCCGAAGTCATTCATGTATATCATGAACAGCAGTGGTCATCGTACTGAACCCTGAGGAATGCCACTGTTTAGCTCTCTCTGGTCCCAAAAACAGCTATTCACTAAAATGTGGGCAAAAGATCTCCTGAATTCTGTTATCAATATTGAGTGTAGTGCTGATTTATTAGCAACCAGTTACTAACTTGAATCACAATATTCTATCTCCAAGTCCCAATCTCGGGTTTGAGCACAAAATGACAGTGTAATACTGAGGGAGAGCTGCACTGTTGGACGTGCCAGCTTTCAGAAGAGACACTACCCAAGTCTTGTTTAGGTGGTTACAAACGAATCCGTGGCACTATTTCAAATATGAGCTTGGAGGCCATTCCTGGTCTCCTGTTCAATATGTGTCCCTCAGTGAACATCAGAAAAACAGGTATTTAGGCAGTTTCTGGCAGATTGCTGTCTGCATCCTGGGCGCTGCGTTTCCTGGATGAGAACAGTGACTGAACTTCAAAAATGCTGCATTGTCAGTATAACGCTTTGAGATGTCCGGTGGTCGTCAAAGGCGCTATTTCAATGCAAAGCCTCCCTTTCTTACTCATGTTTAATGCAATCCATGTTTTATCAAGTTCTGGATCAATTGCTGATTCCAGCTGAAATCGATGCTTCCTTTTAGTCTATTTGCCAGTCCAATCAGAATGATTGAATGTAAACGGAAGCTCGAGGGACAGCACCTCATCTTCCTTTTAGGCATTCTACAGTCCTCACGACTCAATATTAAGTTCAACAACTATGTTTTTATTCTATCATGTGCTGTTGGCGTCGTTGGCCAGGCCAGCATGTATTGCCCATCACTAATGGCCCTTGAGAAGATGGTGGTGAGCGGCCTTCTTGAACCACTGCAGTCCGCATCAGGTAGGTACATCCACATTGCTGTTAGAAAGGGACTTCCAGGATTATAACAAAGCGACAATGAAGGAACGTTGATATAGTTACAATGCACGCTGGTGTGTGGCCTGGAGAGGAAGCTGCAGGTGGTGGCATTCCCATGGTCACGGGTATGGAAGGTGCTGCCGAAGGCGCCTCTTTTATTTGGTACACTCTGCTGCCACGGTGCCTTGGTGGTGGAGGAAGTGAGTGTTGAAAGTGGTGGATTGGGTGCCACTCTGGATGATATCGAGCCTCCTGAGTGTTGTTGGAGATGCACCCTTCCAGGCAAAAGGAGAGTATTCCATCACACATCCGACTTGAGCCTTCTAGATGGTGTGCAGGCATTGAGAAGACAGTTGGTGAGGTGCTCACCACAGAATTACCAGCCTGGGTGAGGTCCTCGAGGACTGGAGAATAGCCAATGTTGTTCCTTTATTTACGAAGGGTAGCAAGGATAATCCAGGTAATTATAGGCCGGTGAGCCTTACGTCAGTGGTCGGGAAATTATTAGAGAGTTTCTTCGGGACAGGATTTGCTCCCATTTGGAAACAACCAAACGTATTCGCTAGAGACAGCATGATTTTGTGAAGGGGAGGTCATGTCTCACGAATTTGATTGAGTTTTTTGAGGAAATGACAAAGATGATTGATGAAGGAAGGGCAGTGGATGTTATCTATATGGACTTCAGTAAAGCCTTTGATAAGGTCCCTCATGGCAGACTGGTACAAAAGGTGAAGTCACTCAGGGTCAGACGGGAGCTGGCAAGATGGATGCAGAACTGGCTCAGTCATGGAAGACTGAGTGCAGAAGTGTAATGGTGCTTTTTTGAATGGAGGGATGTGACTAGTGGTGTTCCAAAGGGATCAGTGCTGGGACCTTTGCTGTTTTCAGTATATATAAATGATTTGTAGGAAAATGTAGCTTGTCTGATTAGTAAGGTTGCGGACGACAGAAAGGTTAGTGGAGTTACGGATCGTGTTGAGAATTGTCAGAAGATACAGCAAAATATAGATCGGTTGGAGACTTGGGCGGGGAAATGACAGATGGAGTTTAATCCGGAAAAATGTGAGGTAATGCATTTTGGAAGGTCTAATGCAGGTGGGAAGTGTACAGTAAATGGCAGAACCCTCAGAAGTATTGAGAGGCAGTGAAATCTGGGCATACAGGTCTACAGGTCACTGAAAGTGGCAACGCAGGTGGACAAGGTAGTCAAGCAGGGATACGGCATGCTTGTCTTCATCAGTATAAGAATTGGCGAGTCATGCTGCAGCTGTACAGAACTTTAATTCGACCTCACTTAGAATATTGCGTGTATTTCTGGTCGCCACACTAACAGACGGACGTGGAGGCTTTGGAGAGGGTACAGAAGAGGTTTACCAGGAAGTTGCCTGATCTGGAGGGCATTAGCTATGAGGAGAGTTTGGATAAACTCGGATTGTTTTCACTGGAACGACGGAGGTGGAGGGGCGACATGATAGAGGTTGACAAAGTTATTAGTGGTATGGTCAATGGTAACCGCCATGCTTTTGAAAGTGGGGGCTTCAGCGATCGTTGACCAAAAACTGAACTGGAGTAGCCATATAAGTACCGTGGCTACAATAGCAAGTCAGAGGCCAGGAATCCCGTCGTGAGTAATTCACGTCCTGACTCTGCAAATCCTGTCAACCATCCACAAGGCACAAATCAGGAGTGTGATGGAATACTCTTGACATGCTTGGATGGATGCAGTTCCAGCAACACTCCGGAAGCTCGACCTGGTATTTTACACTGATGTGCTGCGCTACCCCATCATTGAGGTTCGGGAAATTTATGAATCTACTTCCTCCAGTTATTTATTGAAATATCCACCACCATTCATGACTGCAGAGCTTCGATCTGAATCGTTGGTTGTGGGATCACTTAGCTCTGTCACGCCCATGCTGATTATGCTGCTTTGGCATGCAAGTAGTCCTGTGTTGTAGCTTCAGCAGGTTGGCACCTCATTTTGAGGTATGCTTGGTGCTGCACCTGGCATGTCCTGTTGCACTCTTCATTGAACCAGGGTTGATACCCTGGCTTGATGGTAACAGTAGAGTGGGGAATATGCCGGGACATGAGGTTAGAGAGTGTGTTTGAGTACAATTTTGATGCTGATAACGATCCACAGTGCCTTATGGATGCCAGTTTTGCATTGCTAAATTTGTTCGAAAGACATCCCACTTCACACGGTGATAATGCCACACAACACGATGGACGGTATTTTCAATGTGAAGGTGGGACTCCGTTTCCACAAGGGCTCTGCGGTGGTCAATCCTACCAATGGACAGATGCATCTGCGGCAAGCAGATTGGTGAGGATGATGTCAAGTATATTTCCCCCTCATGTTGGTTCCTTCTCCGCTTGCCGCAGAACCAGTCCAGCAGCTATGACCTGTAGGACTCGACCAGGCGTGGTGCTACCGAGCTACCGGGCATTGAAGTCCTCCACCTAGAGTGTGTTCTTCACCCTTGCCACCCTCAGTGCTACCTCATCGTGGTGTTCAACATGGAGGATTACTGATTCATAAGTTGAGAACGAGGGTGGGGAGCGGGTGCAGTAGGTGGAAATCAGCAGGAGGTTCCTTGACTATGTCATGAGACTTCATGGACTCAGGAGTCGATGTGGAGGACTCCCAGTGCAACTCCCTCCCACAGGCCCACCACCTCTTTTGGGTCTGCCCTGCCATGAATGGCGATAATCGTGTCTGGGACAAGGTCCGTTAGGAATTATGCAGAAAGTATGAGTTTGTCAGGCTGTTGTTTGACCAGTCTGTGGCACAGCTCCCCCACTGTGACAGAATCACAGATTCTGTGACAGAATCTCCCAGACGTTAGTAAGGATCAACAAGGCTGGATTTGCTGTAGTCATTTCCAGTGACTAGGTCGATGCCAGCAGGTCCGTCCTTTTAGTGTTTTTATTGCTTTCATGGGATATAGACATCGCTGCCCAGGTCAGCATTTATTGCCTCTCCCTAATTGCCCAGGTGGTGAGCTGCCTTCTTGAAATGCTGCAGTCCATGTGGTGTAGGTAGACCCGCAGTGCTATCAAGAATGGCGATCTGGGATTTTGCCGCAGTGACAGCGAAGGAAAGGTCATATAGTTGAAGTCAGAATAGTGTGTGGTTTAGAGGGGAAATTGCAGCTAGGGCTATTGGCGTGCATCTGCTGCCCTTGTACTTTCAAGTGGAAGAGGTCACATGTTTGGAAAGTATGGGCTGATTAGCCTTGGTGCATTGCATCTTGTCGATGGTACACACTGTTGCCACTGTACATCGCTGGTGGAGGGAGTGAATGTTCGTGGAAGAGGTGTAACTGAGTGGTTTGCTAGACAATTTTCAGAGTCAACCACATTGATGTGGGTCTGTAGTCAAATGTAGGCCAGATCAGGTAAGAACTGTGGATTTCCTTCACGCAAAGGCAATTGTGAACCAGACTGCTTTTTTGTGACCTTTAACAATGGTTTCATGACCATCATTAAATTAGCTTTTTAGTCCCATATTTTTTTATTCATGGATGTAAAATTTCATCTTCTGCCATGGTGGTATTCGAACCCAACTCCACAGGAGAATACTCGGGGCCTCTGGGTTATTAATCAAACGACAATACCACTACAGCAACACCTCCTCTCAACTTGGGCAGTTTTCTACATTGCTGGGTTGCAGCTGTACTGGAACAGCTTGGCTCAGGGCACAGCTTATTTTGGTCCACAAACAGGGTTGGTCGGGTGAGGCAGTGATTTACTTGTATTCTTTTTAATTTACTATACTGCATTCGCTGCTCATAGTTGGGTCTCCTATACATTGGGAGACAAACACAGATTGGGTAACCACTTTACAGAATACCTCCGCTCGGTCCACAAGCATGATCCTGAGCTTCCGGTAGCTTCCCGTTTTAATGCTCCATCTTGTTCCCATAGCCACATGTATGTCCTTGGCCTGATGCAGTGTTCCAATGAACATTCGCTCAAGCTCGAGGAACAATGCCTTATTGTTTCATTAGGCAATCCACAGTCTACTGGACTCAATATTGAGTTCAATAATTTCAGACCATGAGCCCAATTATTTTTGATTATTTATTACTTTTATTTAATTTATCTATATAAATATATATGCTTCTTTCACGTTATTAATTTCTTAAGCGTGTGCCAGTCTCTAAATTACTTTTCATGTTTTTGCCTTCGTGCACAGCTATTCAATATTCTGCCTTTGCATTCTCTCTGGACTCATGCTTTCTCTTTTACTGCAACTATTTAGCACTCAATTTGCATTCTGTTGCATGGCATCTGCCATTTTATCTCTCCTCACTTTGTCCCATCACAGTCCTTCCTTCTTGCTCTACTTCCCCCGTTCCCCATCTCACTTGTTCATTTTGCCAGTTCTGATGAAGGATCGCAGACCTGAAGCTTTAAATCTGTTTCTCCCTCCACAGATTCTGCCAGACCTGCTAAATATTCCTGGTACTTCCTGTTCTCATTTTAATGTTCCAGCTTCTGAAGTACTTTGCTCTTATCCCATAACCTTTGCAGTACCCAGTGCCTTCAGCCGTTTCTTTAAACCACGTGGAGAAAATCGGATTTCGACCTTGACTGCCATTTTGTTTTGCGTTCTGCTGGGCTTTAACTTGTTTTTCATGTTTTTCCTTTCAGACAGAGCTGTTCATTATTCTGCCATTAACACTCATGTTGGACTCATGCCTTGATCTTTTACTATTACCAATCCCTTTGCCTGCTGTTGCAGGATATTTCTTTCATTTCATCTTTCCTTCCCTATACTCTATCAAAGACGTCCCTTTTGCTCTTCTTTCCCCCTTCCCCCACCACCAATTACTCAAAGTTGATAACGTTTATAACCGTTTCCAGTTCTGATGACGTCGCAGAACTGAAACGTTAACTCAATTCCTTTCTCCACAGATGTTGCCAGACCCACTATGCAGCTCCAGCACTATAAAAAAGTATTTAATTCAAACCCTTTTTTCATCGGGAAATTCGTGCCACAAATTATATGCAGCACTGAATCTGGTAACCAATGTACAAATGTCACCCCAACTTCTTCAAACGCATCTTTTTACTCATTACCTGGTGTACAATTTCTCTGACAATATCTGTTTGCAGTTAACTTAGCAATTACAGAGATTACTTGCTTCAGTGATTTTCAAGTGGACTCATTTCCAATCATTGTTCTGAAATAACTGAATTCCGTGCTGCCTGTCACAGGTGAAGGAATCTCTCAGTCTTTCCAATAACTGACTTTCTATACAAAGCAAAGTGCTTCAGAACCTGGAAATCTGTTATAAAATCATAACATTCTGGAAATTTTCAGCAGGTCTGGAAGTAGCTGTGGAGAGAGAAAACATAACTAATATTTCTGGTCCGTGACCCCACCCCCCGTCAGAACTGGGAGTGCCTAGAGAGGGAACAGATTGTAAACCAGACAGGGAAAGGAAAGAGAGAAGGAAAGTATAAGCGGAAAATTCTGTAATAGGGTGGAAAACAGGAGAGATTAAATGACAAAACGGATGATGCTATAATGTAAATTGGCAATGGGACAAGTAAAGAAACAAAGAATGGGTGTAGAGGATGTGTACATGGGAAAATGCCGATTCACCAGCAACAGCCACCGTCCAATAATGAGATCAGATTTTATGATCTGAATTGTTTTTAACTTAATGTTGATGATTTTATCTTTCCCATTCCCTGCCTGGAGGAAAAACTATTACATCTCAAAGCACTGCCAGTTCTGGCGATGTATCACTGACCTAAAACATTAACTGTTTCGCTCTCCACAGACGCTGCCGGACCGACTGAGTATTTCCAGCATTTTCTGTTTCTACTTAACTTTCTATCATATCCTTCCCTCCGTTACTGTAACTGGTTGTATTGGTATATAACTGAGGTATAGTGAATGGCGATGGCTTTGGATATTTTACTGTCTAGGCCCCTTTGAAAATTAATCCAATTATCACTGAATGAGGACAAGTATGTTAGTCCAATTTATGTCTATTAGATAGTTTCTGAGATGTCAGCTAATATATCCTAGCAGAAGTATTGATGAAAAACATAAAACCTGTAAAAATAAAACACATTACTATCTGTCTGCACTTTTCTGATTGGATAGTGGCTTGATTTGCTATGAAGTGTCTGCTACACAAGCCTCGATAACATGGCTCCGGACTTCAGCTCTCACAACTGCCTTGCCTCGATTACCTGGCTCTGACTCTCACTGATCCCTCATCTCAGTTACCTGGCTCTAGCTTTCACTGCTGCCTTGCCTCAGGTACCTGGTTCTAGCTCTGACTGTTCTTTGCCTCGGTTACTGGGCTCCGGATACCAGCGATCACTGCTCACGCCCGTGAGTTCTGGGCTCTGGCTGGTTCCTGGTCCCTGTTACTGCGATTCAGATCTTTCTTGGCTCGGACCTTGGTACTACGCTCCAGCTCTCACAGCTCCCCGGCCTCAATTACTGGGCTCTGGCTCTCACATTCCCCTACCCCCACCCCAACCACCCCGGCCTCGGTTACTGGGCTCCAGCTCTCACTGTTGTGCAGCCTCGGTTACTGGTCGCCAGCTCTCACCGCTCCCTTACCTCGAAAGCTGGGCTCCGGCTCTCAAGGCTCCCCAGCCTCGGTTACTGGGCTGCACCTTCAATGCTGTCATGCCTCGGTTACAGGACTCCGGCTCTCGTTGCTCCCTGGCCTTGGTTCATGGGCTTGGGCTCTCACTGCTCCTTTGCTTTGGTTACCAGCCTCCAGCTTTATCTGCTACACAACCTCGTTTACTCAGCTTCCACTCTCACTGCTTCCCGGACTCAGATAGCGTGCTCCATCTCTCATTGCTCCCCAGTTTCACTTACTGGTCTTCGCCTTTTCCTGCTGATCGGCCTCAGTGACTCGATCCCAACTCTTGTGGCTCCCCAGCCTCTGTTACTGTATTCTGGCCTCCCACCAGCGGTCCTGATGATGATGGGAGAAAGAGGTGCGACGCCATTGTGGGGGAGGAGTGGAGACGGCATGGTAGGATGGAGACAGGATGGCATGGGTGAGTTGAGGATAGTAGTTTGGAGTGGGGCGGTAAGGGGTGGGAATGGCATGGGCAGTATATGACGGTGGTTGGGGACGGCATGGGAACAAGGTGTATGATGGGGAATGGCATGTAATGATATGAGAATGTTAAAATGTTTGGGATGATATGGCATGAGACGGATTGCATGGCAATAATGGCCAATTTACCTATCAACCTGCAAGTCTTTGGCATGTGGGACGAAACCGGAGCACCCGGAGGAAACCCACGCAGACACAGGGAGAACTTGCAAACTCCACACATGTAGTAGCCAGAATTGAACCCGGGTCGCTGGAGCTGTGAGGCTGCAGTGGTAACCACTGCGCCACTGTGCCGCTGTTACAATATCGATATTAATTTCAGCACTAACATTTCTGAATCTCTGCTCGCGGATAAGAAACAGCAGTGATACTAGGTCTGAACCCGGGGACCATGACTACAAATCTTGCTCCAGTCTGAAAAGCAACTGCCATTCACCACAATGTTGATACGAAAAACGTACTGAAGTTGTAACTGTACTCATTAATATTTACCAGTCGTCATATTTATTATAAATCTGTTATTGCTCATGTTAACTTTAATAGTTTTTTTTTATTTACTTGTCAATCCATTCACTGATTCCAGCTGTTTTTTTATTGTATTTCCTAATACAGTCGTGATGATTTACTTTAAATCCTGTGTCCAGCAGAAATAACTGTCAAAGGTACAGTAATTAGATCCATCATTGGCTATGTTAATAACTGTATAAATGTCTCTCTCAACTTCTTTAAACTGATGTTTTTGCTCCCAACCTAATGTCTGATCCCCTATAATTTCCCGTGTTTACAGTTATCATAGTGACGATTGAGATTATTTGTTTCATTAATTTTTCAGTGGGCTCATTTCAAATTACTGCTTTAAAATAATTGAATTCCGCGCTGCCTGTCACAGGTGAGGGTATCTCTCAGTCAGTCCAGCATTTAACTTTCTATGCAAGGGAAAAGTGCTGCAGATCCTGCAAATCTGAAATAAAAACAGAAAAGGCTGGAAATATTCAGCAAGTATGACACCATCGCAGGACAGAGAAAAATAAATAATGTTTCAGGTCAGTGAATTAATGTTTCCTTCGTCAGAACTGGGAGAGGTGAGAGGTGGGACGGTTTTTAATCCAGGTAGGTAAAGAAGGGAGTTGAGGAAAGTACCAATGACAAGGTATATAATACAATGGAAAACAGGAGAGATTATATCACAAAATGACGATAGTGGAACATAATATGGGATGGCAATGGGATAAGCAAAGAAACAAATGATGGGTGTAGAGAAGGTGTATGTGGGAACATGTAAAATCACGACAAACAGCTGCCATACAATAACATGATTAGATGTTATGATCTGAAATTGATAAACACAATTTTGATGATGGCACCTGCCTCTTTGCTGGCTCTCGGTTCTCACTGCTCCCCAGCCTCAGTCGCCTCTGGCTGTCGATTCTACCTCGCCTCGGTTACTGGTCTCTGGCTGTCGTTGTTCACCAGCCATGGTTACTGGGCTCCGGCTCTTGCTGCACCCCGACCTCAGTTACTTGACTCCAGGCGCTGCTACTACCAGCCTCAGTAACTGGGCTACTGGCTCTCACTATAATTTCCATCCTTGGTTAATGGACTCCAAACCCTGATGTTACCGGCCTCGGTTACTAGACTCTGACTCTCACTGCTTACAGCCTTAGATTCTGGGCTCTGGCTGGCTCTTGGCCTCGGTCAATGTTATTTGTTTCCCACTGCTCTCCAGACTCAGTGCCTCGGCTTCTGGGCTCTGGCTGGTTTCTGGCCTCGGTTACTGGGCTTCAGCTTTTGATACTCTTTGGCCTTTATTACTGCACTGGCTTTCGCTGCAGCTGGCCTCAGTTACCGAACACCGGCCCTTGCTGTTCCCTTTCTTCGTTTACTGCCCTCCTGTTCTCACTGCACACCAGTCTTGGCTACTGGATACTGATTCCAACTGCTGTCCGGCTTTCGTGACTGGGCTCCAGATCCCTTTTGCTTCCTGGATTCCATTACTTGGTTTTGGCACTTGCTGCTTCCCGGGCTGGAGAATTGCGTTCCAGAACTTAGTGCCCCTGGCATCGATTACTGGGTTCCAGCTCTCGCTGCACCCCACGCTCTGTTGTTGTGCTCCAGACTCCGCCTCTTGTTGTAGCCCAGCTTCTGTTACCAGACTCCAGCTTTTGCTGCTCTTGGCCTCTCATACTGGGCTCAGGCTTTTGATGTTCCCTTGCCTTGGTTACAGGCCACTACCTCCCGCTCTCCTCGCCTCAGTTAATGGCGTCCAGATCGCGCTGCTTCCTGAAATTGATTTGTGGACATTTCTTTTCTGTTTCCTGGCCTTGAAAACTGGGATCAGGCTCCATTATTGGCCTCTAGGCTCCGCCTTTCACTGCACCCCGGACTTGGTTCCTCGGCTCCAGCTCTCATTGCTTCCACCTTTGTTTCCCGGGCTCCAGCTCTCGCTGCTCCCTGGCATTGGCTACTGGGCTCTGGTTCTCACTACAACCAGCCTCAGCAACTGTTCTCTTGCTCTCAATGACCTCCAGTCTCGGCGAATGGGCCTCTGGCGCTCGCTGTTCACTGGCCTCATTTATTGGGCTCCAGCTTTCACTATGCCCCAGTCCGCTCATGGGCATCAGGGCTTGTTAATCCCCAGCCTTGCTTACTGTGCAGTGACCCCGAGATCTCACTGTTCCCTGGCCTCAGCTATTGGGTTCTGGCTCTCACCACTCCCCAGGCTCAGTTACTACGGACCTGCCCTCAGCTTTCTCTTCTCGCTCTCCTCGGTTACTGGTCTCTGTCTCCTGGCCCTCGCTCTTCCCTAGCCTCGGCAATTGGGCTCCTGTTCTCGCTGATTCTCGGCCTTGGTAACGAGGCTCCAACCCTCTCTGCTCCCTGACGTTGGCTACTGGGCTCCAGTTTTCACTGCTCACCGGCCTTGTTTACTAGGCTCCCGCCCTGTATGCTCACTGGCCTCAGTTACTGGGCTGCAGGTGCCACAGCTTCCCAACCCCAGTTATTGGGCTCTGGCTCTCACTTCTCCACAATCTCAGTTACTTGTGTCTTACTTTCACTGCTCCCCGCCCTTGTTACTAGATGCTGGCTCCTGCTGTTGCTGCACTGCCTCAGATAGTGGCATCAATACCTAAGGTTCTGCAAGGAAAATGGGGGAGGGGTCGATATGATCAACAGTGAGTTGAACTATTTCAATATTGCTGAAAATAGAGACCAGTTGTTGAAGCTGTTCATCGTGCACTCATCAGGACATTCCCAAGCATACCAATGTAATGGAAAACTGGTGCATTGTATCAAACATGTCCCTTCCACTGGTCACAACAGGCAATGCACAGGCTGAATCCAACAAGCCGGTGCTTGCAAAACTTAAAACACAGTGTCCAACATTAGATGTGATTCCGTAATTGGGCAGCATTTGCGAAATAATCCTCAGTGTGCCAAGAAGTGTACATTTGCAATTACATGAAGCTGCATGTATTAGTAAACAGAGCCCTGTTCTTCGCAGAAAGAAAGCACATGGACAGACATTGCTCCTGATTCAGGTAAACAAAATAAGTGGCTCTGTCTCTTGGCTCTCACTCTTCCCCAGCCACAGTTCCTGGACTCTGATTTGAGCTGCTTCCAGGCCTTCGTAACTATGTTCCAGCCATCCCTGTTCCTGACCTTTGTTCCTGAGCGCCGGTTATCGCTGCTTCCTTACCTTGGTAATGAGACCCCACTCTTCTCTCTCCTCCTAGACCTTGGTCCAGCCATCTCTGGTCCCTGGTCTCCATTACTGGGCTCCGGCTCTCTGTGCTGTGGTCTTGTTCACTGGGCTCCAGCTGGCATTGCTCGCTGGCCTCAGTTGCTGGGCTCTGGGTCACACTGATCTCTCGTATTGGTTACCAGGCTCTGATTCTCACTGCTCCCTCACTTTGGTTACCTTGTTCTGGCTTTCAGTGCTCCCTAGCTTCGGTTACTATGCTCAGTATCCCAGCGCACGCTGTGCGCACCCTTTGGTTCTGCGTTCTGGCAGGTTCCTGGCCCCTGTTACTGAGCGATGGCTCTTGCTACTCTTTGGCCTTTGTACTGGACTCCGGCTGTCAATGCTCCCTGTCCTCGGTTACTCACCCCACGCTCGCACTGGTCCTTGGCTTTGGTTACTTGCCTCTGGTTCTCACTGCTCCCCAGCCTCAATTACTGGGTTCTGGCTCTCACATTGGTACCCACCCTCCTGCACCCCCTTCACAACCCCCGTCCCCGCCCGCGCCGCCGGCCTCAATAACTGGGTTTAGGCTCTCATATTTCCACCTCCCCACCATCTGGCCTCGGTTTCTGACCACTGGCTCTCACCGCTCCCCGGCCTCGGTTACTAGGCTCCAGCTGTCAGTGCTCCCCGGCCTCAGATAGTGTGCTCCATCTCTCATTGCTCCACAATTTCACTTACTGGTCACCGCCTTTTACCACCCATTGACCTCAGTTACTGGCCTTCAGCACACTCTGCTCGATGGCCTCAGTTAATCGGGTTCTACTCTAATGGCTCCCCAGCATCTGTTAATGAGTTATGGCTTCCACTGCTGGCTACTGATGATGAAGATAGAGCGGTGTCACACCATTATGGGGAGGAGTGGAGACAGCATGGTAGGATGGAGAGGGGACAGCATGGGTGGGTTGAGGGTGGATGTCACAGTAGTTCAGAATGCAGTGGTTAGCACCGCAGCCTCACTGCTCCAGCGACCCGCGTTCAATTCTGGGTACTGCCTGTGTGGAGCTTGCAGGTTCTCCCTGTGTCTGCGTGGGTTTCCTCCGGGTGCTCCGGTTTCCTCCCACATGCCAAAGACTTGCAGGTTGACAGGTAAATTTGCCATTATAAATTGCCACTAGTACAGGTAGGTGGTAGGGCAATATAGGGACAGGTGGGGATATGGTAGGAATATGGAATTCGTGTAGGATTAGTATAAATGGGTGGTTGATGGTCGGCACAGACTCGGTGGGCCGAAGGGCCTTTTTCAGTGCTGTATCTCTAAATTAAACTAAACTAAACTCAGTTAAACTAAATGGGGCGGCATGGGCTGGGAATGGCATGGGTGATCTACGAAGGTGGTTGTGTATGGCACGGGAGCAAGGTGTATTACGAGGAATGGGAGGTGATTATATCGGAGGCCTGAAATGTTTAGGATGTTATGGCATGAGTTTGATTGCATGGGAATGTTGGATTGGAATCGGACGGGGAGTTAAAGGGAGTGCAATATAGATAGTCATTTCAGCACGAGCATTTCCGGATCTCTGCTGGTGTATAAGAAACCACCGTGATCCGAGTACTGAACCCTGGGAAACATCACTCAAAAACCCTTTCCAGACCGAACAACAGCCATTCACCACAATGTTGAGAAACAAGTTGTGACTGTCCTCATCTGTAATTACAAGATGTCAGATTTATTGTAAATCTGGTATTACGCATTTTAGTTCAATAATCTTATTTTGTTTATTTTTCAATCCTCTCTCTGATTCCAGTTGCAATTCCTGTTCTGTTAAAAATCTATTTCCTAATACTGTCATGATGTTTTATTTTAAATCCTGTCTCCAGCAGAAATACCCCGAACTTCTTTAAACTGGTGTTTTTACTCCCAACCTGATACTTTATTTTTCTGGGAATTTCCCTTTGTTACACTTAACTTAGTAATGATTGAGATTATTTGTTTCATTGATTTTTCAGTGGACACATTTCCAATTATTGCATTGAAGTAATTGAATTCCGTGTTGCCTGTCACAGGTGAGGCAATCTCTCAGTCAGTCCAATATCTAACTTTCTATACAAGAGCAAAATGCTGCAGATGCTGCATCTGAAATAAAAACAGAAAATGCTGGAAATATTCATAGGTCCGACAGCATCTGTGGAGAGAGAAGTATAGTTATTGTTTCAGGTCAGTGACCCTTCGTCAGAACTGGGAGAGGTGACAGATGGTACAGATTTTAGGCCAGGCAGGGAAAGGAGGGAGTGGAGGAAAGTACAAATGGCATGGTCTGTAATAGAGTGAAAAACAGGAGAGATTATATCACCAATTGATGATAGAGAAATGAAAAATGGAATGGTAATGGGAGAAGTAAATAAACAAATGATGCGTGCAGATGAGGTGTAAATGGGAACATGTGAAATCACCACACACAGCTGCCACTGACACCACTAACAGCTTAGATGTCATAGAGTCATAGAGTTATATAGCACAGAACCAGGTCCTTAATCCCATCGTGTCTGTGCCGGCCATCAAATACTTATCTATTCGAATCCCATTTTACACCACTTGGCCCCGAGTCTGGCGTTCAAAGTGCTCCTCTATATACTTCTTAAATGCTGCGCGGGTTCCTGCCTGTACTACACCTTCAGGCAGTGTCTTACAAATTCGAATGACCCTCTGGCGGAAGAAAATCCTAAAATCCCATCTAAACCTCCAGCCCCTCATCTTACATCTATGCACCCTGGTCATTGACGCTCTGCTAATAGAAAAAAACTTTTCTTCCTATCTATCCTATCAATGTCCCTCATAATTTTCTATACCTCAGTCATATCCCCCTCAGCCTTCTCTGCTGTAAGGAAAATAACCGCGCCTTTTCAGTCTCTCTTCATTGCTGAAATGCTCCGGCCCAGGCAACATTCTGGTGGATGTCCTCTGCAACCTCTTCAGTGCAATCACAGCCTTCCTATAGTGTGGTTCCCAGAACTGTACACAGTACTCCAGCTGTGGCCGAACTAGCATTTTCTGCAGTTCCATCATAACCTCCCTGCCCTCATATGTTTTGCTTAAGAAGGCAAGTATTCCATATGCCTTCCTAGCAAACTTATCTACCTGTGCTGCTGCCTTCAGTGATCTATCGACAAGCACACCAAATTCCATCTGACCGTCTGTACTTCTAAGGGTCCTACCATCCATTGTATATTCCCTTACATTGTAACCCCTCCCAAAATGTATCATCTCATACTCATCAGGGTTAAATTCCATTTGCTACAGCTCCGCCCATCTTACCAGCCCATCTATACTGTCCTGTAATCTAAGGCTTTCCTCCTCACTATTTATGACACCACCAATTTTCGCGTCATCTACGAACTTACTGATCATACCACCTATATTCTCGTTTAATTCATTAATGCACAGGAGAAACAGCAAGGGTGCCCGCACGGATCCCTGCGGTGCACCACTAGTCACATGTTTCCACTCGCATAAACAACTCTCGATCATTACCCTATGCCTCCTGCCACTTTGCTAATTTTGGATCCAATTTGCCAAATTGCCCTGGATCCCATGGACTCTTACCTTCTTGACCAATCTCCCATGTGGGATCTTATCAAAAGCCATACTGAAGTCCATGTAGGCTGCATCACTTATTTTACCCTCATCTGCACATCTAGTTACCTCCTCGTAAAATTCAATCAAGTTAATTAGACACGATCTCCCTGACAAAACCATGCTGACTATCCCTGATTAATTCCTGTCTCTCCAAGTGGAGAGCAATCCTGTCCCTCAGAATTTCTTCAAATAGATTCCCAACCACTGATGTCAGACACACCTGCCTGTAATTACCTGGTTTATCCCTGCTACCCTTCTTGAATAATGGCACCACATTCGCTGCCCTCCATTCCTCTGGTATTTCTCCAGTGACCAGAGAGAATTAGTAAATTTATGTCAGAGCCCCTGCTATCTCCTCCCTTGCCTTACATAACAGCCTGGGAAATATCTCACCTGGGCCAGCGGATTTGTTCACTTTTAAGCCCCCTAAAACAGCTAATATTTCCTCCCTCTCAATGCTAATATGCTCCAGTATATCACAATCCCGCTCCGTAATCTCGACACCTACATCGTCCTTCTCCTTAGTGAACACTGATGAAAAATAATCATTGCAAACCTCAGCAGATCCGAACACAGATTGTCACTTTGATCCCTAATTGGCTCTCCACTTTCTCTGGTAATTCTCTTGCCCTTAACATAATTATGAAACGACTGAGGATTTTCCTTTATCTTGCCCACCAGTGTTGTTTCATGTCCCCTCTTAGCTCTCGTAATTACTCTTTTAAGAACCCCAACACTTTCTATACTCCTTCAGTGCCTCCGCTGTTTGCAGTGCTCTGAATCTGCCATAAGCCTCCTTTTTCCCTTATCCAATCTTTTATATCCGTTGACATCCAGGGTTCCCTGGACCTGTTGGTCCTACCCTTCACCTTAGCAGATACATGTCTGAACACTCGCTATTTTCTCTTTGAATGACTCGCATTAGTTTTATGTAGAGTTTCTACAAGTAGCTCTCCCATTCCACTTTGGCCAGATCCTGTTTGATCATATTAAAATCGGCCTTCCCCCAATTCAGTTACTTTATTTCCTGCGCATCTTTCCCCTTCTCCATAAGTACCTTAAATTTTACAGAGCTATCCACGAAATGCTTGATCACTGACACGTCATTACCTGTGATGTGACCACCTCACTAACCGTACTATCCACGACGGCCTCCGCATCGCGTATGCTCCACAGTGAGTCCATCCGCAGATCCAGGTGCGCATTGCAGTCAACCAGTAGCTGCAGCTAGACACATTTCCTGCACACATCGTTGCCAGGGACATGGCAAGTTTCTCAGATTTCCCTCCTTCACAGGAGGAGCATATCACAGGGCTGAGCTCTATTGCCCTGACTTACCCTTAGAATAAGCTCCTTAGTTACACCCTTTAATACAGAGTAATAATTAGGGTAGGAACCTTATTCCACTCCATACACTACCACTCAGAATCTAAAATCCCTACCTTCACATTTAATTCAGCGATTGAAAGTAGTAAAAATAGGCTAGAAACACCCACCTGTTCCTACTTACCAATCAGCTGCCTCAACTTATCTTGCCCACCAGTGCTTTTTCATGAACCCACCCCTCTATACTTTCTATACACCTTTAGGATCACCGTTGTGTTCAGCGCTCTGAATCTGAAATCCTGATACAATCGTCTATATCCCGTTACATCCAGTGTTCCCTGAACTTATTGGTCCTACCCTTCATCTTTACTGGAGCATGCTGGCACTGAACTCTTCCTATTTCCTTTTTGAATGACTCCCACTGGTCTGATGTAGACTTTCCTACTAGTACTTGCTCCCAATCCACACTGACCAGATCCTGTTTTATCATATTAAAAGCAACCTTCCTCCAATTCAGTACTTTAATTTCCAGTCCCTCTTTGTCCTTTTCCATAACTACATTAAATCTTACAGAGTTATCGTCAAAATCCCCGAAATGCTCCCCCACTGACACTGCCACCACTTTTCCGGCTTTATTCACTAAGATTAGGTCCAGCACTGCCCCTTCTCTTGTAGGACTTTCTACGTGCTGGTTCAAAAAGCCCTCCTGGGTACACTTAACGAATTGTGCCCCTTTAAGCATTATGCACGGCGTTCTTCCCTCTTCTGGTATGAAACTCTTGAAGTCAACTTTGATGATTACACCTGCCTCTTAACTGGCCCACGGCTTTCACTGCTCCCCAACCTCCGTTAGTGGCCTCTAGCTGTCAATTCTAACCAGCCTTTGTTGCTGGTCTGTGGCTGCCGTTGTTCGCCAGCCTTGGTTACAGGGCTCTGGCACTTGCTGCTCCCCGGCCTCGGTTACTGGGCTCTAGGCCCTGCTGTACCGACCTCAGTTACTGGGCTACTAGCTCTCACCAAATTCCTAGCCTCGGTTACTGGGCTATGGCTTCCACTCCTACCCGGACTGCCTCTCACTGCTCACACCCTCAGGCTCTGGTCCCTGGCTGGTGCCTAAATAATCTTCAGTGTACTAAGTGTGCGCTGACAACCAGTTCATGATTGCCATTAGGGCTCGCAGTGTGGCGAATTTGCACTTACTGGAAGCTACATATATTAATACACAGAGCCCTGTTCTTTGAAGGCAGAAAGAACACGTAAAGTAAATGCTCCTGTTTCAGCTAAACAAAATAAGTGACATCCATTCGTTGGCTCATTCCTCCGGGCAATGCCTTAACTGATCAGAGTCAAGCTCCCTGGTTTAAATTGCAAACAAAGCTTAGCAGTTAACGGTCAGTCATCGGAAACTGATGCATTCTCCATGGCAGAGCCTCTACCAATCAGATTTCACTTGCCAACTGAGCAGCACCTTCTTCTCATATAGCATAAAGTTACTGTTTTTTCCTCACATTCATATACTTTTGGATTGTCCTTATGAGTGTGTTTAAGCCGAAAAGCTGCGAGAATATGTCTCTATTTTCAGAAATACTCAAGTTTTGTAATATTAAACGACTATTTCAGTGTTTTCCTTTTATGATTTAATCTATCCTGCCTTCCTCCGTTTCACAGACCATCCCGTTTGTTAGTTTAGCTACAATCACTTCAATGCATCACTGGACACAGGAACACATATCGAAATCTCAATGAGTCCTCAATCAAACTGGCAACTTTGCACACAGCCTGATGTATAATTTCCCTGTTTATTTCCCTTCCTCACAGTTAACTTGCTGACGATTGGGATCATGTCTCGGCGAAAGTGCGGTCTCTCCAATTGTGTCACTCGCTACCTGGTGGCCATGGCAGCGGCGGATCTACTGGTCATTATCTTCGACCTGATATTGAGGCACATTCCCATTGTTTATCTGGAACAACTTAATTCCTTGCAGTCCATCCCCGTGTGTAATATCCACGCAGTCCTGCTGTTTGCAGCCACAGACTGTTCTGTCTGGTTCACCGTCACTTTCACCTTTGATCGATTTGTGGCCATTTGTTGCCAGAAGCTGAAAAGTAAATATTGCACCGAGAAAACGGCAGCTGTGGTTCTGGGAACAGTGACTGTGCTGAGCTGTTTAAAGAACATCACCTGGTATTTTATTTTTACAGGTCGGTATTCGAAGGTGAACATGCCTTGGTTTTGTTCTGTTACAGATGGTATTCGGTTCTCTCGGGTCTGGATAACAATCGAGCTCTTCCGTCACATTCTAACCCCATTTGCCCCATTTGTGGTGATTCTTTTTCTCAATGCTTTCACTGTCAGACACATTTTAGTAAGTAGCAGAGCACGCAGCAGACTCCGGGCTCACAGCATTGGGGAGATTCGCAGAGACCCAGAGATGCAGAGCCGAAGGAAATCAATCATTTTATTGTTAGTTATCTCGGCAAATTTCATATTGTTATGGGCAGTATTTATGGTGGTTTCGATCTGGAGCCAGTTGTATAATTTAGGATATCGGTCTGTAATTCCACCAATGTTTCTGCTGCAAGTGGGTTACATGCTGCAGCTCCTGAGTTGCTGCACAAACACTGCGATTTATGCAGTGACCCAGGCTCAGTTCAGAGAGCAGCTGACGAATGTGTTGAAATATCCCTTTACTCAAATTGGTAAATTCATTCAATAATGAGAGGAAGCGAATCACTGACTATTTCCAACAGCATCTAATTTCATTGCACTTTTGAGCAGCTGACGTATTGCATCTGTCACTATGATGACAGCGGGGTGGGACCTAAAACTGGCCCTATGGTGACAGAGCAGTGGGGCGCGCGGGTCTGGGTGGGAGGTGTTGGTGGGGTGATGGGGCGGGCAGCTTATCGTTATGGAGACAGGGTGCAGCCTGTTCCCATGCTGATGGCAAAATGAACAGTGAGCAGGGTCTGATGACTGCCGACCACGCCCATCGCGCTGACACAGCTCACTACGCTGAGAGCAGAATATGCTGGGGGAATGCGGCAACAGCAGCCCCGTCCACCGCGCTGACCCCGCCAACGCGCTGAGGGCAGAGTCTGTTGCTGAAAAGCGTCACCAGCGGCCCGGCCAACCGGCAGTCTCAACAGCAA
Organism: Heterodontus francisci; assembly: GCF_036365525.1. Lineage (NCBI taxonomy): Eukaryota > Metazoa > Chordata > Chondrichthyes > Heterodontiformes > Heterodontidae > Heterodontus > Heterodontus francisci. Next base: position 333,753 of record NW_027140118.1, read on the forward strand.
CCAGGCAACAACCAAAACTGCAACAACAGGAAGAATAGAGCAAGTGGTGAGAAGATTCAGCCTTAAGTACTTCATACCCGTTTATAAATCTTTATGATAATTTCGAAACTTTATCATCGTTTACAATTCTTAGAATCATTACAAATGATCTTAAGAACTGCATAATACTTTATAGTCCTTTACTCTTCTTTATATTACTTTATAACCATTTTAACTATTTTATGACACGTTATAAACATTTATAATCCTTAATTATAGCCCTTTATAATGCTTTATAATACTATATAATCCGTTATATAACTTGAGATACCTTTATAATACTTCACGTTCCTTCAGACAATTCAAAATTATTTACAACCTTTTATGGTCCTTTAGAACCCTTGATAATCCGTTATAATACTTTATAAACTTTTGTAATACTTTATAATCTTTATAATCCTTAAAAGCAATTTATAATGCTTAATAACTATTTTACTGATGCTAACTCTTTGTCCTCCTTTATAATCCGATAAACCAGCATAATCCTTTATAACCCTTTTTACCAGTTCATAATAATCTCTCATCTTTATAATATGTATAGTCCTTTGCAACCTTTTATAATCTTTCATAAGTCCTTAGAAGCCTTTGTAATTCTTTATTACCCTTTTTATTTTTATAATCGTTTGAATCGTTTATAACCCTTCAACATCTTTAAGAATTCTTTCTTTTTTTATAATCCTTTATAACCTTTTAACCCTTCAGAATCCACTGTAACATTTTATAATACTTTATAACATCTAATATCAATTTATATTTTGTAATCCATAATATGTTTTATATGTTATAACCCTTTACAAACCTTTATAATCCTTTATAACAGTTTATTATACATTGCAATTGTTTCTAGTCCTGTGCAATCATTTATAGCACTTTATAATCCCTCACAATCATTCACAATTCTTTACAGAAGTCTATAATGATTCATAAGTCTTTATTGCACTTTCTAACAGCTAATAATCCCTTAAACCCCGTGGTAATCCTGTATAACCCTTTTAATCCTTCCTAATCCTTTATAATTATTTATAACCCTTTATAAACATTTATAACACTTCACAATGCATTGCTATAATTTGGATTGCTTTATAATGATTTGTAGAACTTGATAACACTTTATAATAATCGTAATCGTTTATAACGCTTTGTAATTCATCATAGCCCTGTACACTCATTTATGGAGACTTTACCACTTCATAATGCTTTATGAACGTTATAACCAATTATAATCCCTTCTAATCCGTTATAACCCTTCATAATACCTAATAACCTGAATAATTCTTTGAAAATAATATATTCCGCTATAACCCTTTATCACCCTTCATAATCCTGAGTAATCCTTTATAACATTATATAATTATTCATAGTATTTATAATGATGTATAATATTTTATGAACTTTATAATAATGCATTGTAAGCTTTTATAGTTCATTATAACCAGTCATACACCTTATTGGTCCTTTATAGAGTCATTACGACATAGAGAATCATTTACTACACAGGAGGAGGTCATTCGACGCACATAGGCCATGGCGGCTATCAGCAGAAATCAGTCAGTCCCACTCCCTCGCTCATTCTCTGTAGCCTTCGAGTTTATTTCCTTCAGGTGCCTATCCAATTTCCTTTTGGAATCATTGATTGTCTCCGCTTCCACTACCTACGTGGGAGGTGAGTTCCAGGACAGAAACACTCATTGCATAAATAAAATAGTTTCTAATATTCCCCCTGCCTCTGTTGCCCAGAATTTTAAACTGTGTTCCCTAGCCCTTTCACCAGCAGCTAACTGAACATTTTTTTTTTCCTTTTCTAACTTATCTAAGCCTGTAATATCTTGTTCACCTCTAGCAAAACTCCCCACAATCTATTTTCCACCAAAGAGAACAAACGCAGCTTTTCCAACCTAACCTTGTAACTCAGATCCCCCATTCCTGGAACCATTCTGAAAAGTCTCCTCTGCAAGCTCTCAATGACTCTCATATTCTCCCTGAAGTGTGACTGGAACTGGACGCATTGATCTAGTTGGGACTCAACCAAATCTTTATATCGGTTCAGCATAGGTTCTACACCTTCGTACACAATGCTTCTATTTATGAAGCCGAAGATGCAACCAGATTTACTAACCACGCTCTCAATAAATCCTGCCACAGTCAAAGACTGATGCACATGCTGCCCCCGGTCCCTCTGTTCGTACACACCGTTTTGAGCTGTGTCATTAAGTCTATATTGCCTTACCCTATGCCTTCTGGCAAAATGCATCGCCTCACACTTGCCTGTATTAAATGTAATCTGCCACTTGTCTATCCATTGTGCTAGCCTATCTAGTTCCTGCGACAGGCAGTTCACAACATCCGCTCTGTTTGCAATCGCTCCAAGTTTGGCATCAAATAACAAAAACAAAGAACAAAGAACAACACAGCACAGTAATAGGCCATTCGGTCCTCGAAGCCTGCACCGATCTTGATGCCTGTCTAACTAAAATCTTCTGCACTTCCGGGAACCGTATCCTTCTATTCCCATCCTATTCATGTATTTGTCAAGATGCCTCTTAAACGTTGCCATCTACCTGCCTCCATCACCTTCCCAGGCAGCAGGTTCCAGGCAATCACATCATCTGCACATTTTGGAATTCTAATCTGTATTCCAAATGCATGTCATTAATATATAGAGCAAAAAGGGCAGAGGTCCGAGCACTGATAGGGAGGAACAGCACTATCCACTATCCTCCGGTCTGGAAAAAAAAATAATTTACCAAATCTCCCCGTTATCTGTCCTTGAGCCAATGTTTATCCAATTGGACACTGACCGGTCTATTCCATATGTTTCAATTTTGTTAACATGCCTTTTATGTTGTACTTTGTCGAAGACTTTCTGAAACTCCATTTTGACCGCATCCACCACATTCCCTTCAATATTCCTTCACTGTTATTTCATCAAATACATTAATTGGATTTGTCAACCATGATCTGCCTTTAGGAATTCCGTGCTCGCTATCCCTACTGATGTTAATCTCTAACCAGTAGGTGTAGTGCATTTGCATGTCCAAAAAGCATTCGATAAGATGCCACATAAAAGGTTACTACACAAGACAAGTGCTTATGCTGCTGGGGGAAATATATTAGAATAGATGTAGAATGGCTAACTAACAGGAAGCAAAGGCTTGGGATGAATGAGTCATATTCCGGTAGGAAAACTGTAACCCGTGAGGTGCCATAGGGATCAGTGATGGGCGGCAACTATTTACAGTCTATTTTAATGAATTACATAAAGTGGATAAAGTGACCGACTGAATTGTAGCCAATTTTGCTCACAATACGAAAATAGGTCGGAAAGCAAATTGTGAGGAGGGTGCAGAGTTATATGAAGTGTTAGAATAGGTTAGGTGAGTGGGAAAAACATTGGCAAATGGAGTATAATTGGGAAAATGTGAGCTAGACTACTTAACTTGGAAGAATAGTGGTAAAAAACAAATATTATTAAAATGGAGAGCGATGGAAAAATTCTGCGGTGCAGGGGGACCTGGGTATCGTTGTACATGAATCAGAATAATTAAGCATGTAGAAATAGCAAGTAATTAGGAAGGCACATGGAATGCTGACATTTATTGCAAGGCGGGGTGGAGTATAAAGTTGGGAATTCTTGCTAAAACTGCACATAGCGTTGCTGAGACAGACTTAGAGTACTTTATAGAGGTTTGGTCACCATACTTAAGGAAGCATATACTTGTATTGGCAGCAGTTCAGAGAAGATTCACTCGGCTGATTCCTGGGATGAGTGGTTTGTCTTATAAAGAAAGGTTAAGCAGGTTGAGCCTATAGTGTTTGGAGTTTAGAAGAATGAGAAGTGATGTTATTGAGGCATGTACGATTCTGAGGGGGCTTGACAGGGTAGCTGCAGAGAGGATGTTTCCTCTCGTGGGGGAATTTGGAACTTGTGGGCACAATCTGAAAAATACGGAAATCTCCCATTGAAGGCAGGGATGAGGAGGAATTTCTTCTCCTCCAGGGTTGTTAGCGTTTGGAATGCTCTTTCCCAGAAAGAGTTAGCGGCTGGGTCAATCAACGTATTCAAGGCTGGGATAGGCAGATTTTTCATTGACAAAGGAGCCAAGTGTTTTTGGGGCAGGCATTAAAGTGGAGTAAGGCCACAATCCAATCAGCCATGAATGGTGCAGCAAGCTCGAGAGGCCAAATAGCCTACTCTTTCTCCTGTTTCTTATGTCCTTATGTTATTTTCTTATATTTCTAATCGTAGCCATAGAATCACCATCAATAACTACCCTTTCTGTTACCACATTGTTAACACTGGTGTTCCCAATGTCCGTGCCCCCTTCCTCTCCCTCGTCGAACTGCTGTCCCTCAGCGGTATCATTTGAAAGCACAGCGTTATTTTTGACATGTCTTCTTATGACACTCAACTCTACCGCACCGCCATTTCTCTTCACGTTTCCAGTGCTGCGAAATTATCAGACTGCTGATCCAACGTCCATGTTTGAAAATGCAACAAATTCATCCAATTAGCTACTGTGATGACGAAACACAAATTTCATCAGCTCCGACACAAACTCAATTCCATACTTACTGATTACATGCCTTTAATATAAAATAAACCAATTTGGAAGACAACCAGATTCGATACATTTTTTTCAAGCAGCCTATGTGGTCCATGATAAGCTGCTAAATGGCCGATGAAGCCAAAGTGTTTGGGAAGATGGGCATTCTCCAAGGGTCAGGTTGTGAGGAAAAATTAGATAAACTAAACCTGTATTCCCTGGAATACAGAAGGTTACGGGGTAATTGCTCACTCTCTCAGTCACGGGAGGACCGTACGTAATGTTGCTCAGTCAACATAAACTGATGAGATACATCCAAGAATACTGATGGAAGTAAGGCAGGGAATTCTGGAGATACTGGCCAAAATTTTCCAATCCTTCATAGATCAGTGTGCGGCCAGAGGACCAGAGAATTGCAAATATTACACCATTGTTCAAAAAGTGTGCAATTGCAACCTCAACATCTACAAACTAATCAGTTTAACCTTGGGGGTGGGAAATCATTTAGAAACAATAATCTATGAGAAAAGTAACAATTATTTGGACAAATTTGGATTTATTAAGGAAAGTCGCATGGAGTAGTTAAAGGAAAATCATGTTTAACTACTTGCTTGAGTTTTTTTTTTGATGAGGCAATGGAAAGGTTGATGAAGGTAATGTGGTTTATGTGGTGTACATGGACTTCCAAAAGACATTTTATAAGGTGTCACATAACAGATATGTCAACAAAATTAGAGCCCATGGAATAAAAGGGACAGTAGAAGCATGGATTCTAGGTTGGCTGAGAGATAAGCGAGTAGTGGTGAACAGTTGTTGCTCAGACAGGAGGATGATATTTAGTGGGGTTTCCCATGGGTAAGCATTAGGGCCACTGCTTTCTTTGATCTAGATTAATGACTTAGAGTTGGGGGTGCAGAGCATAATTTCAAAATTTGAAGATGACACAAAACCTGGAAGTATTGTGATCTGTGAGGAGGGTAGTGAGAGATTGCAAGAAGACATAGACAGGCTGGTGGAATGGGCGGACATGTGACAGATGTAATTTAATGTAGAAAAGTGCGAAGTGATTCATTTTCGTAGGAAGAACGAGAAGAGGCAATTTAAAATAAGGGGTACAATTCTAAAACGAGTGCAGGAGCAGAGGGATCTGGGGATATATCAATACATATCACTGCAGGTTGCAAGGCAGGTTGAGAAAGCAGTTAATACAGCATGTGGAATCCTGGGCTTTATAAATAGAGCGATAGCATACAAAAGTAAGGAAGTAATGGTAATGCTTTATAAAATGCTGGATCTGCCTGTACTGGAGATTGTGTCCAGATCTGAGCACCACACTTTAGGAAGGATGCTTACGCAGTTGAAACGGTACACAAAAGATTTACAAGATTGGTTGCAGGGCAAGGAAATTCTGAAAGGTATATGCTGCAGAAGCTGGAACCATTCCCCTCAGAGAAACTTGAGAGGAAATTTGATAGAGGTGCTCAAAATCACGAAGGGTCTGGAGAGAATAGATAGGGGGAAACTGTTGCAATTGGTGGAAGAGGCAAGAACCAAGCAACACTGATTTAAAGTGATTGTCAAAAGAAGCAAAGGCGGCTTGAGGAAAAACCTTCTTTATGCAGCCAGTGGTTAAGATCTGGAATGCACTAGCTGAGCGTGTCGTGGAGGCAGATTCAATCGTGAACTTCAAAAGGAAATTGGAGAAATTTTCGGAAGAGAAACAATTTGTAGGACTATGGGGAATTGGCGGGGGAGTGGGACTTGGTGTGTTGCTCTTGTAGAGAGCCAGCTCAGCCACAAGGGGTCAAATGGTCTCCTTCTGTAAACATTCTACGATTCTATGGAAAACCATTTCAACGTTCTGACTATGAGAAGAGCTTTGAAAGCAAAAATAATCTGTTGATACACAAACCCACTCACATTGGGGAGAGGCTGTTTATCTGCACAGCATGTGGGAAGGGATTCAATTTTTATCAACACCTGCTGATCCACAGGTGAGTCCACACCAGGAAGTGGTTCTTCATCTGCTCCGTGTACGGAAAGGAATTTAACTGATCATCGAACCTGCTGAGATTCCAGCAATTTCACAAGTGACTGCAGGGGTTTATAAAGCTCTGGCTAGGCCACAAATAGAGTATTGTATCCAGTCGTAATTACCACACTTTAGGAAAGATGTGAAGGTCCTAGAAAGGGTGCATGGGAGATTTGCCAGAACGGTTTTAGGAGTGAGAGATTTTAGCTACAAGGTTGGGTTGGAGAAGCTGTGTTGGTTCACCTTGGAGCAAAGGAGATGATGGGAAATCTGATCGAGGTGTTCAAAATTATGACAGGGCTAGGTAAGGTAGAGAAAGAAAAGCTGTTCCTATTAACTGATAGTACACTGGCTAGGGAACACAGATTTGCGGGGTTGGGCAAAATATACAGGGGGGATGTGAGGAACTATGTTTTTACATAGTGAATGATAATGACCTGGAACTCGCTGCCTTACAGTGTGGTAGAAGTGGAGAAATTCAATGATTTAAAAAGGCAAATGAATGGGCACTTCCCGGATTTAAACCTGAAGACCTATAGGGATAGAACGGGGGAATGGGATTATTAGATTTGTCTAAAGGCAGCTGGCATCAAGTCAGAAAGCTGAATGTCCTCCTTATGTGCTGTATTTACTGTGACTCATTTGTGTAATCTGTCCTTGTCAGGTTTTAGTTTAGGCAGGCTTAAAGTTCGGTGCAGGCTTCGAGGGCCAAATTACCTGTTCCTGTGCTGTACCGTTCTTTCTTCTTTGTTAATTTAACCCTTGGAGACAAGGTACCATTCAGGTAAATCTATGCTGCACTGTCTCCAAGGCCAATATATCCTTCCGAAGGTGTGGTGCACAGAAGTGAACACAATAGTCCAGAAGTGGTCTAACCAGGGCTTTGTATATCTCAGTACTGATACTTGACAACTTTTCTCATGGACAGAAGTGACTAACCTTTTTTCCTTCCACATTTAAAGACGTTTGATATTCAGGTCCTCATGAATCAAGTGACAGTCAGACCTTGATGTGTTGCTTGATTTGAATTTCCCATTTGTCAATCTTCCCCTTCCAGATCCCTGTAAAAGGAGTTTACAAAAGCCATGACTGTCAGTCCAGCAGCGGAATTCACAATATTCTCTCCCCTTGCTTCCTGGTCCAGGATGGCTGCAGAGGCGCCCTGCAGCACATTGTCCCCTCCAAAAATGGCAGCCGTTAACCCGGGCCTGTCACCGGGTGAAACACCGCAGCTGCCACCCTGCTTGGTGTAAATGTGAGACCTGGAGAATGTTATGGGGGTTTGAGGCCTACACCAGGTGATTGGAAGTCGGAAAATGTTCCCTGTTTTGCACTGGAGTCTGGGTCTGCACTCAGTGAGTGTGAAGCTTAATTTGCCCCGGAGTTTATGAACCCGTTCCCTCCAGCCTCCTCCTTCAATTTCCATTCCATTTCCAGGACTTTATCTCAAATTCCTTTGCAGATATGGTTCTCTTGTCCTCACCTTCCACCCCTCCAGACTGTGCATTCAATGCCGCATCCTCCATCATTTCCCCCATCTCTAGTGTGATGCCTGCAAACACATCTTCCCCTTGCCTTTAAGTATTCCGCAGGGACCATTCCCTCCGTGACACCCTGCTCCAAACCTTTATCCCATTCAATACCCACTCTCCCTCCCATGCAAGAGCAGGGGATGTAGCAACTGCCCTAACACAGTCTGACTGTCCAAGGCCGTAAATACTCACTCAAGATGAAACAGCTATTCATTTGTACTTCATTAAAGTCAGCATACTGTATTCACTGCTCATGTTGCAGTCTCCTCTACAATGGGGAGATAAACGCAGACTAGGTGACCACTTTGAACATTTCTATACAGACTACAAGCTTGACCCTGAACTTCTGATCTCCTGTCATTTTAGTTCTCGACCTTGCTGCCATGCTGACATCTCTGTCGTCAGCCTTCGGAACTGTTCCAATGAAGTTCAACAGCCGCTCGAGGAAGAGCACCTCATCTTTAATTAGGCATTACAATTCGGCGCAGACTCGTTGGGCCGAAGGGCCTGTTTCAGTGCTGTATGACTCTAAGATCAGCCACCCTCTTATTGAATTACAGAGCAGATATCAGCCTATGCCTGGAAAATGTCTGGGTCTTGATGCATTTCTGCATGCAGTCATGAATGGTGCTCAGCATTGTTCAACCAGCAGCGAACCTCTCCATTTCTGACCTTATGATTGAAGGAAGGTCATTGATGAAGCAACTGACAATGGTGGGGCTTGGATACTATCATGCAAAACTCCTGCAGTGATATCCAGTTGCGGAGATGATTGACCACCAACAACTACAACCATCCTCCTTTGCACGAGGTACATTTCCAACCAGCGGAGTGTTTTCGCCCCGATTCCCATTAACTTCAGTTTTGCTAGGACTCCTTGATGCCATACTCGGTCAAATGCTGCCTTGAAATCAAGGGCAGTGGCTCTCACCTCACCTCTTGAGTTTAGCTCTTTTGTCCATGTTTGACCCAAGGATGTACTGAGGTCAGGAGCATAGTGGCCCTGGCGGAATCCAAACTGAGCGTCACTGAGCAGGCTATTGCTTAGCAAGTGCAGCTTGATAACATTGTCGGTGACACCATCCATCACTTTACTGATGATTGAGAGTAAACTGATAGCGCGGTAATTGGCTGGGTTCGATTTGTCCTGCTTTTTGTGTACAGGACATAACTGGGAAATTTTCCGCACTGCCAGGTTGCTGCCAATGTTGTAGCTGTCCTGGATCAGTTTGACTCGAGGTGTGGAAAGCAATGAACACAGGACTTCAGTAGAATTGCCGTTATATCGTCAGGGCCCATAGTTGTTGCAGTATCCTGAGCCTTCAGTCGTTTTTTTTTATATAAACCCAAGTCAAGCGAATTGGCTGAAAACCGGGATCCGTGATGCTGGGGACCTCAGGGACAGGTCGAGATGGATCATCCATTTGGAACCTATGGCTGGGGATTGTTAGAAATTCTTTAGCTTTATCTTTAGCACTGATGTGATGAGCTCCCCCATCATTGAGGATGGGGATATTTGTGGAGCCACCTCCTCCAGTTCGTTATTTAATTGTCCACCACCATTCACGACTGAATGTGACTTGACTGCAAAGCTTAAATCTGATCTGTTGGTTATGAGATCGTTACGTTCTGTTTACTGCGTGCTGCTTACACTGTTTTGCATGCTGTAAGGCGCAAGTTACCTGGTTGACACCTCATTTTTAGGTATGCCTGGTGTTGCTGCTGGCATGCCTTCCTGAACTCTTCATTGAACTGGGGTTGATACCCCGGCTTGATGGTAATGGCAAAATGAGTAACATGCCGGGCCATGAGATTACAGATTATGGTTGAGTACAATCCTGCTGCTACTGATGGCCCACTGTACCTCAAGGATGCCAGGTTATGAGTTGCTGGATCTGTTTGAAATCTATCCCATTTAGCATGGTGGTAGTGCCGCACAAAACAATGGAGGATATCCTCAATGTGAAGGTGGGACTTTGTCTCCACAAGGACTGTGTACTGGTCACACCTCCCAATACTGTCAGTGACAGATGCATCTGCGGCAGGCAGATTGGTGAGACGCGGTCAAATAAGTTTTTTTCCCTTGAGTTGGTCCCCTCACTTTCTGCCACATGCCAAATCTAGCAGCTATGTCCTTTTGGACTCGGCCAGCTTCTTCAGTAGTGGTGCTCCTTAGCCACTCTTGCTGACAGCCATTGGATCTTCCCAACCAGAGTACATTCGGCACACATGCAACCCTCAGTGTTTCCTCCTGGTGCTGTTCAACATGGAGGTGTACTGATTCATCAGCTGAGGGAGGGCGGTAGGTGGTAATCAAGAGGAGGTTTCCTTGCCCATGTTTGACCAGATGGCATGAGGTTTCATGGGGGCCAGAGTCAATGTTGTGGACTTACAGGTCAGCACCATCCCTACAGTATACCACTGTACCTACACCTCTATTGGGTCTGTCCTGTCGTTGAGCAAGTGCTGTTTGATAGCACTGTCGATGATCCCTTCCGTCACTTTGCTGCTAACTAAGAGTGGACTTCTAGAGGAATCGTCTGGGCCTTTGTGTTACTGGTCTGGTGACATCACCGCTATACCACTGGCTTCTCTGTATGTTTCTATGTACGTGAAGCTTATCCAAAGTTCTAACTAGGAAGCAAAGTGAAACATAACTTTGAAGTAAGTCTTTTTCGGTTTTGACTCAAGTTGTATGACCTTTCCGCTTTTTGTTAAATATTCCGCAGCATGAATGTGGTTTTTTTTCTTTCACTAGTGACTCCGTTAATCTGCAATGGAAACTGCTTGAAGCAATTAACAGATTACTTTAGCTTGGAGAAAAAGCCCTTTCGGCCTTCAAAATTCATGCTGGTCAGGTTCGGTCCGTTTCCTGTACACCTGTATCAAGCATAGGGCACATCAAGGGCAATTTGGGTTGGGAACAAATGCTGGCCTTGCCAGCGAACCTCATATCTCTTGAAAAGATTAAATAAAAACATATCTTCCTCTATTTGTTTTAAAATATCGATGTTCCTGAGTTGAATAGTACAGCAAGTAACAATCACAAATGTTTCCGAAAATAATATTACCATCTCTTACCTTGTCTGACTGAAGTTAATAAGAGGTCCTTACCAGTGATAAGCAAAGGGATGACCTTATGTGCTGGGGGCTGGAATAGGAGGCGTCCACCTTGGGTACCTGGTCCCTTGGTAATTGGACCATTGAATGAGAAGATGTAATTGGTCAAGAGATTGGCATAAGACAACCACCAGCCCCCAAATTAAAGTACATAAATGGGCATCAGAGAAGAGAAAAACACGGACGAGATGAGGAGGCTCCTCAAGGTGGATCCATGTTCACTTCGGCTCAATACCGTGATCAGCCGAAAGGCACGGCAGTGAACAGTATGGCAGACAGCAGAGGCCAGGCCATTCCATCCATTCGATCCCGGATAGTAAACCATTCTCACCTGTCACAGGTCAGACAGCAGAGACCAAGGTGCAACTGCAATTATGGGTGATGTTAATCTGCATATAGACTGGACAAACCTAATTATCAATAATACTGGAGAGGATAAATTTCTGGAGTGCGTACATATTTTTTTTGGTCCAATCTGTTGAGGAACCTGCTACAGAACAGGCCATCCTAGACTGGGTATTGTGAAATGAGAATGTGCTAGTTCACAATCTTGTTGTGTGGGGCCACTTGGGAAAGAACGACCATAACATGGTAGGATGCATCATTCAGATGGAGAGTGAGAGAGTTGATTCCTGGACTAAAGTCCTGAATTTAAATAAAGGAAACTATGCAAATATGAAGCGCAACATGGCTCTGATGGATTGGGGGACGTTACTTAAAGGGTTGACAATGGATAGGCAATGGCTAGCATTTAAAGAGCGCATGGATGAATTACAACAATTGTTCATTCCTGCCTGGTGCAAAAATAAAACGGGAAAGGTAACTCAACCGTGGCTGACAAAATCAGGGATAGCATTAGATCCAAAGAGGAGAAGCATAAAATGGCCAGATCAAGCAGCAAAGCTGTGGATTGGGAGCAATTTAGAATTCAGCAAAGGAGGACAAAGTGATTGATTAGGAAGGGGAAAATAGAGCATGAGTGTACGCTTGCGGAGAGCATAAAAACTGACTGTAAAAGCTTCTATAGATGTGTGAAGAGAAAAAAGATTAGTGAAGACAAATTTGGGTCCCTTACAGTCAGAAACGGGGGCATTTATAATGGGGAAAAATAAATTACAGACCAATTAAATACATACTTTGGTTCTGTCTTCACAAAGGAGGACACAAATTATCTCCCAGAATCTTGGGGAACATAGGATCTAGTTAGAAAGAGGAACTGTATGAAAGCAGGAAATGGAGTTCGGGAAATTGATGGGATTGAAAGCCGATAAATCCCCATGACCTGGTAATCTGCATCCCAGAGTACTTAAGGAAGCGGCCCTAGAAATAGTAGATTCATTGCTGGTCATTTTTCAAAATTATAAACATTCTGGAACAGTTCCAACGGATTGGAGGGTAGCTACTGCACCCCCACTATTTTTAAAAAGGAGGGAGAGAGAAAACAGGGAATTATGGACCGGTTAGCCTGACATCATTGTTGAGGAAAATGCGAGAGTCCAGTGTAAAAAATGTAATAGCAGAGTACTTGGAAAACAATGTTAGGATCGGACCAAGTCAACATGGATTTACGAAAGGAAAATCATACTTTATAAATCTACTGGAATCTTTTTGAGGATGTAACTAGCAGAATAGATAAAGGAGAACGAGTGGATGTGCTGTATTTGGACATGCAGAAAGCTTTCGATAAGGTCCCAAATAAGAGATTAGCATGCAAAATTGAAGCAAGTGGGATTGGGAGTAAGGTACTGATATGGAAACAGAATTGGTTGGCAGACAGCAAAAAAAGAGTAGGAATAAAATGGGGAATTTTTCCAAGTGGCAGGCAGTGACTAGTGGCGTACCGCAGGGATCAGTGCTGGAACCCAGCTATGCACAATATCTACAGTCATAGAGAGATGCAGCAATCAAACAGGCTCTTTGGCCCAACGAGTCTGTGCCTACTGACAACCACCCAGTTATACTAATCTTACGTTAATCCCATATTTCCTACCACATTCCCACCGTTCTCTTACCTATTCTAGGGGCAATTTACAATGGTCAATTTACCTATCAACCTGCAAGTCTTTGGCTGTGGGAGGAAACCATACCACCGGGCAGAAACCCGTGCAGTCACAGGGAGCACCCGGGTCGCTGGAGCTGTGAGGCTGAGGTGCTAACCACTGCCCCACTGTGCCACCCGAATATTAATGATGTAGATGAAGGAATTAAATGTAACATATCCAAGTTTGCAGATGAGACAAAACTGGGAGGGAGTGGGAGCTGTGAGGAGGATGCAAAGAAGCGCCAGTGTAATTTGGACAGGTTGAGTGAGTGGGCAAATGCATGGCAGATGCAGTATAATGTGGATAAATGTGAGGTTATGCACTTTGGTGGCAAAAACAGAAAGGCATACTATTATCTGAACGGCGATATATTGGAAAAGTGGGAGGTGCAGCGAGAACTGGGTGTCCTTGTGCACCGGTCGCTGAAAGAAAGCATGCAGGTGCAGCCAGCCATTAAGAAGGCAAATGGTTGTTCGCCTTCATAGCGAAAGGATTCGAGTACAGTAGCAATGGCGTTTTGCTGCAATTATACAAGGACTTGTGAGACCACATCTGGAGTATTGTGTGCAGCTTTGGTCTCCTTATCTGAGGAAGGATGTTCTTGCTATGGAGCGAGTGCAGCGACGGTTCACCAGACTGATTCCTGGAATGGCAGGACTGGTGTATGAAGAGAGATTGGGTCAATTCGGCTTGCATTCGCTACAGCTTAGAAGAATGAGAGGGGAGCTCACAGAAACCTACAAAATTCTAACAGGACTGTACAGACTAGATGCAGGAAGGATGTTCCCGATGGCAGAAAGCCCAGGACAAGGGGTAACATTCTTAGGATAGGGGGTACGCAATTCAGGACTGAGATGAGGAGAGATTTCTTCCCCCGTAGACTGGTGAACCTGTGGAATTCCATACCACGGACAGCAGTTGAGGCCAGTTCATTAAAATATCTTCCAGAAAGGGTTTTATGTAGTTCTTTGGGCTAATGGGATCAAGGCATACAGGGAGAAAGCGTGAACAAGTTACTGAGTTTGGAGGAACAGCCTTGATCGTATTGAATGGCAGAGCAGGCTCGAAGGGCCGAATGGCTTAATCCCAGTACGATTTGTCTATGTTTTCTATTCCATCAATCCAATCCAGGATAGCAAACCATTCTCCCTGTCGCAGTTCAGAAAGCAGAGACCAGGCCATTCCATCCAACCGATCCGGGATAGAAAACCATTTTCACATGTCACAGGTCGGATGTCCATATTGTCTATTCTGATTTTGTGTTGTATTTGAACTATTGCTCCTAAATAAACTGCTTATAAATCCACGACCTCCTTTTGGGTAATCTTTAACACTTGAACAGATCTTAGAGAAGTGTTGGAGAGGAATCACAGGGCGGAAAAAAGGCTTGGTTTACTTGGTTTGTGAGAAACGATAATCTCAGTTTGCCATGAGACAGATAGAGCTTACACTCGGTGAAACGGGTGTGACCTTACTAAGAGGGGTCCAGAACGTTGAGAGAACTTTGAATGCATGAAGCCAGAAGTGCAATGCCGTTCGCACATCACTGGGAATAGTTGATCAGCAGCCTGACAAAAAAACAGTCACCAAAATGAAAACAAAATACTGGGGATGCTGGAAATCTTAAATTAAAAAAAACAAGTATTTCTGGAAATACTCAGCACGTCTGGCAGCATCTGTGGAGACAGAAGCAGAGTTAACGTTTCAGGTCAGTGACCCTTCGTCAGAACTGGCAAATATTAGAAATGTGAAAGGTTTTAAACAAGTAAAGCGGGGGTGGGGCAAGATATAACAAAGGAGAAGATGTAGATAGGACAAGGTCACAGAATAGCTGACAAGAAGGTCATGGAGCAAAGGCAAACAATATGTTAATGGTGTGTTGGAAGACAAAGCATTAGTGCAGATAGGGTGATAACGAACTGAGAATTGAACATCCACAAGCACAAACATTAAAATAGTGGGTAAGGAAACTGAACAAACTAAGATTAAATAAAATAAAATAAACACTGACAAAATATAAAAAAGAAAAATAGAAAAATTAATTCAAAATAGAAGTAAAATGGGGGCCCGTCATCCTCTGAAATTATTGTGAAAAACAGTCACACCTGGAATAATGTATTTTGGAGGATTCCAGTGGGGTTTACAATTCCATTCCCAGCGGTAGCTCTGAGAGCGTCCAGAAATGCAAATTTGGCTAAAAAAAGGAATGAGAACAGTTGGGCAATGGTGATCATCTCTGCACCTCACAGTTCAATAAAACAAACACAAAGCATTGAAGGGACCAGCAGATAAGTTATAGAAGGAAAATAAAGTTGGCAGGGGAACATTTGCTTCTTGCACAATAAGTTCCTCTGGGATCAGGAGGTAATGACACTGCACATTAGATGTAGAGAAAATGAGAGCAAATCTTGGATTAAAATGATTTATGGACAGAAAATACCAGACTAGATAAAGAGTTAGAAGATGTGAGGAGGGAATTTACCGGAATTAGACCAGTGTTAAAGCTCTGCCTCTCCTCAAGCTGAATCATGGGGAGGCGGTGGCGTAGTGTTGATACCACTGGACTAGTAGCCCCCAGAGGGCCAGGCTAATGCTCTGGGGACATCGGTTCGAATCTTACCATAACAAATCGGAAAATTTAAATTCAATTAATAAACGTCTGGAATTCAAATATCTATTCTAATGGTGACCATGAAACCATTGCCCATTGTTGTAAAAACTCACCTGGTTCACTAATCTACCATCGTAACCTGGTCTGGCGTACATGTGACTCCAGACCCACCGAAATGTGCTTGATTCTGAAATGACCTAGCAAGCTACTCAATTGTACTGAACGACTACAAAATCTAAGAAAAGCAATGAAACTGGAGGGAAAACCTTGCATCGAGCTAGGCGCCAGAAACAACAAAAGCAAACCCAGCCTTTTCGACCCTGCGAAATCGTCAATGAACATCTGGGGGCTTGTGCCAAAATAAGGAGAGCAGTAGCACAGACTAGATTAGCAGCAGAAAACATACTCATATTCACCGATTCGTACCTCACAATGTTCCAGGCACCACCATAACCATCCCTGGGCGTGTCCTCTCCCAGCGGCAGGACAGATCCTTGACTGCAGACCCCATGAAGCTTCATGGCATCAGGTCAAACATGGACAACGAAACCACCTGTTGATTACTATCTACAGCCCTGCCTCAGCTATTGAATCAGTGCTTCTCCTTGTTGAACACCAATTGGAAGAATCACTGATGGTAGAAGAGGCACAGAATGTACTCTGGGTAGGGGACTTCATTGTCCATCAGCTAGAATGGCTGGGTGGCACCACTACTGACCGAGGTGGCCGAGTTCTAAGGAACACAGCTGCCAGACTGGGTCTACGGTAGTCGGTGGCAGAACAAGCAAGGAAGGAAAATCTATTAGACCTCGTCCTCGCCAATCTGCCTGTCACAGATGCATCTGTCAATGACAGTTTTAGTAGGAGTGATCATCACACAGTCCTAGTGGAGACAAAGTGCCGTCTTCACACTGAGGGTACCCACCATCGTGTTGTGTGACACTAGCACCGTGCTAAATGGAATAGCTTTCATACAGACCCAGCAACTCAAACCTGGGCACGCATGAGGCGATGTGGGCCATCAGCAGCAGCAGAATTGTACTCAATCAAAATTTGTAACCTCATGGCCCGGCATTTACCCAACTCTACCATTACTATCAAGCCGGCGGACCAACTCTTGTTCAATGAAGGGCATGCCAGGAGCAGCACCAGGCATATCTAAAAATGAGGTGTCAACCTAGTGGAGGTACAACACATGCCTAGTTGTTTGCAAAACACCGGAAGCAGCATACAGTAAACAATTCTAAGTGATCCCACAACCAATGGATCAGATCTAAGTTTTGCAGTCCTGCCACTTCCAGTCGTGAATAGCCGTGGACAATTCAGCAACTAACTGGAGGAGGTGGCTCCTCACCTTTCCCCATCTTCATTGATGAGGGAGCCCATCACATCAGTGTAAAAGATAAGTCTGAAGCATTTGCAACAATTTTCAGCCAGAACGGCCAAGTGGATGATGCATCTCGGCCTCCTCTTGAGATCCCTAACATGACAGATGCCAGTCTTTCGCCAATGCTATTCACTCGAAATGATATCAGGAAACGACTGAAGGCACTGGATACTGCAAAGGCCATAAGCCTGACAATATTTCAGCAATAGTACTGAAAACTTGTGCTCTGGAGCTTGCCATGCCCCTAGCCAAACTGTTCCAGAACAGCTACAACACTGGCATCAACCCAGCAATGTCTAAAATTGCCCAAGTATACCGTGCCCACAAAAAGCAGTAGAAATCCAACCTGGCCAGCTCCCACTGTTTCGGACTACTCTCAATGCTCAGAAAAGTGATGGAAGGTGTTCTCATTAGGTCATGGGATGTGGGAGGCGCTGACAAGGCCATCATTTATGGCCCGTCACAAATTGCCTTAACACTGAGTGGCTTGCTCGACCATTTTAGAGTCAACCACATTTCTGTGGGTCTGGAGTCATATGTAGGCCAGACCAGGTAAGGACGGCAGATTTCCATCCCTAAAGAACATTAGTGAACCAAATGGCCTTTACAACAATTAATAATTTTGTATTACCTTTTCACAACAATGGCACCATGAGACCAGCTTTTTAATTCCGGATTTTATAAATTGAATTCAATTGTCACTATCTTCCCTGGTGAGATTCTAACTCATGACCCCAGAGCAATAGCCTGTGCCTCTGGATTACTATTGCAGTGTCATTATCACAAAGCCAACGCCTCCCCTGCCATCAACAGAGCTATCAAGCATCACTCACTCAGCAGTAGTGTGCTCAGTGAAGTTCAGTTTTGTTTCTGCCAGGGCAAATCAGCTCCTGACCTCAATACAGCCTTACTTCAAACATGGATAAAAGAGCTGAACTCAAGAGCTGACATCGAGGCAGCTTTCGACCGAGTCGGAAATCAAGGAGCCTTAGCAAAACTAGAATAAATGCAAATCAGAGGCAAAGATCCGACGTTGGCTGGAATCATACCTAGCACAAAGGAAGCTGGTTGTAGTTTTTGTAGGCCATCGATCTCAGTCCCAGGACATCACTGCAGGAGTTCCTTCACGTTAGTGTCCTCGGCCCAACGATCTTCAGCTGCTTCCTCAATCACCTTCCTTCTAACCTACGGTCAGAAATGGAGATGCTCACTGCTGAGTGCACAATATTCAGCACCATTTGTGACTCAATGTGTAAATGCATCAATACCTGGGCAATGCGGCACGACCCGTCATCCACCTAGGTACCAGAAGCAACAACGACAAATGGAGGCCTGTTAACCCTGCAAAGTCCTCCTCACTAAAATCTGGGAACTTGTGCCACAGTCAGGAGTGCTGTCCTAGAGACTAGTTAAGCAACAGCCTGACATAGTCATACTCATGGAAACATATATTACAGATAATGTCCCAGACACCTGCATCACATTCCCGGATATGTCTGGACCGTCCGGCAGGACGGACCCAGCAGAGGTGGCGTCCCAGTGGCATACGGTCATGAGGGAGTAGCCGAGCTGCCAGGGTGTTCTCCACATACACTCCAGACCCCATGAAGCCTCATAGCATCAGGTGAAACATGGACAAGGAAACCTCCTGCTGATTATAGCCTACCGCCCTCCCTCAGCTGATGACTCAGTCCTCCTCCACGTTGAAACCCACTTAAAGGAAGCACTGAGGGTGGCAAGGGCACGAAATGTACTCTGGTGGAGGACTTCAATGTCCATCACCGAGAGTGACTCCGTATCACCACGACTGACCGAGCTGGCCGAGTGCTAACGGACATAACAGCTTGACTGGGTATGCAGCAGGTGGTGAGGGAACCAACACGAAGGAAAACATACTTGCCTCGTCCTCACCAATATGCCTGCCACAGGTGCAACTGTCCACGGCAGTATTGGTCTGAGTGACCACCGCACAGTCTTTGTGGAGACGACGTCCCGCCTTCACATTGAGGAAACCCTTCATCTTGGTATGTTGCACTACCACATTGTTAAATGGGATACATTTCGAACAGATATAGTAATGCTAAGCTGGGCATCCATGAGGCGCTTTGAGTCATCAGCAGCAGCAGAATTGTATTCAACAACAATCTGTAACCTCATGGCCCGGCATATCTCCCACTCTACCATTACCATCAAGCCGGGAGATCAACCCTGGTTAACCCGTGAGCAGAGAAATTTTCTTACTGCTTTGCAGACCGAGACCTCTTTGTTTCCTCTTGTAGGCAGGCCCCGGAGATATTGATTTGCAGCTACAAGGCTGAAAAAGCAGACTGGTTGAAAAAGGATGGCTTCTAGGTCATGTGGCCGGACCCCTTCAACCAGCTGCCGCACTTATTGTTGGTGAAATGAACTCCCCCTCCGCTATTTTGAATTTTAGATGCAAATAAACCTTACAATGCTGAGTATAATGTCAGCTGACAATAATACGCATATGCACAAAAATACTGTAACTAACGGTTGGTTTTCATCCATTAGTGATAGTGCAAGTGAAGTTTGTGACGTCAGGTTCAAGTGATATTAGCTGTGTTCAGCTTGTGCAGTTTACCTGATATTTGCTGTGATCATGTCAAGCAATATTTGCTGTTCCCACATTAAGTGATATTTAAATCCTGCTTGTTGTGGTCATTTTACGTGCTATTTGGCTGTGTTCAGTTTCAATCATATTTGGCTCTTCCAGTTTATTTGATTTTTGCTGTATCCCTTTTAAATGATATTTGCTCTGTTCATGTTAACTGAAAGTTGCTGTGAAAAATTTAAGTGACATTTCGAGCGTCTAGTTTAAGTGTTGTTTTCTGTTTCCAGTTTAAGTGGCATTTTCTACAATCATTTTAAGTAATATTTGCTGTGACCAGTTGAAGTGATATTTTCTGTGTACTGTTGAATTAATATACTCTGCTATTAGCTCAAGTGACATCTGTTGTATCTAATGTGAGAAATATTTGCTGTGGTTTTCTTAAATGGTATTTTCCGTGCCAAATGCAATTCTTTTTTCTATGATTGAGTGTTTGCATGTTTATGTACCCCCTCCCATGTCCACCGTCGACTGCGGCTGCTCCAGTTTGGCTCAACCTTGAAACTCCCTGGGTTGGAGGGTTGGCTGTAGGCAGCACCGGATTGTTAGATTTCAGTTTAAAATTCGCATTTTGATACTGTATTCGCTTTAACAACTAATAAGGTCAAGGAAGCCATTTTCAGATTAACATTTCTCTTTTCAGCCGTTTCATACTCTGCATTTTGTATTCTTTGTTATCTACATGCATTAATTCTGCATAAAGTATAACCAGTCATGATTATAAAAGTAATAAAACACGATTAAGTTATAATGAGTGCATTATTGCAATTGATAAATATATTACAAAGTCTATTCATTTATTTAAAGTATTAATGAATAACAACTGTTGAAGTTGAAAGTTTCTGGAAAGTTCATTTTCTTACGAAATTGAAATCTTTCTGAACTCTGATAAGTTACTGTACACCATGACCTAGTCAGAGTCTAGCTTATGAATACCGAGTTGCTCAGCATCATATTGAAACTGGATGGGTAAAGAAAACATTGTTCTCCATGGATAACACATTGCTGCCGATTCAAACCAGGTGTTATCATGCTATTAAGAACCAACGAAGTTTACCAAACAACAGCTAGTACCAATCATTAAGGCAACAATACGTTAACTGTGACATGCATGATAGTGATCTAAGGGATAACAACACGGGTTCCATCAGGTTTCTGTGTTCGACAGACTCTGAAGTTTCTGGAGTATGCACCACATTTTATTCCAGCAAGCCGGTTCGAAATCAAGAGCAGAGACCTGAGAGCTTGAAAGCGACCCATATTTCAACACACAATGAAACTGGCTAAAGCTGTAAATGCCATTATCCTAAGTTTATGAATTATGTCTTTCATTTCCTAAACTTTCTTATATTTGTTATCCAAAGATTCCTGCTATTGTCTTATTTGTTTAATTCTCTTTTTCTCTTCATTTTAGGAAAATTAACATTGCCAGCAAATTGGAACAACTGAAATTTATCAGGCAACGAATTTGGCTATAAACAAAATATTAGGGTGAAACAAAGTACATGGGATCACAAGTATCCATTTCCTTGCCGTTTCCTTTGCATCAAGGATTTAAGCATTTCCCATAATCATTGAAACAGAATAGAGAGAATGGGATTAGGAGCAGCGACCCTTTTTTCACATCCTGCTTCCTGCAAGAACTCCATTTCATTCTCACAGTTTCTCCTTCTCCGACACATCTGCTCTGATGATGCAACCTTCCACAACAACGCCTCTAATATATTTTTCTTGTTCCTCAACCGAGAATTCCCCGCCCCCCACCCGCCCCGCTGTGGTTGACAGGGTCCTCAACTGTGTCCCGCTCATTTCCTGCACTTGTGCCCTCACCCCTTCTTTTCCCTCTCAGAACCACGACAGGTTTTCTCTTGTCCGCACTTTGCACCCCGCCAGCCTACACATTCAGAGGATTATCCTTGGCCATTTCCACAACCTCCAGCATAATGCCAACAGAAAACACATCTCCCCCCTCCCCTCTCCTATCAGCATTCCGAGAGGATAATTTGCGTCGCAACAACCTGGCCCACTCCTCCATTACCCCGACACCTCGTCCCCTTCCCACCGCACCTTCCCATGCAATCGCAGGATGTGTAATACCTGCCATTTTACCTCATCTCTCTTCACTATCCATGGCCCTAAACACTCATTTCAGATGAAGCAGCCATTTACTTGTACATCTATCAATTTAGTATACTGTACTCGCTGCTCACAATGCGGTCTCCTCTACATTGGGGAGACGAAACGCGGATCAGGTGACCGCATTTCCGAACACCTCCACTGAGCCCGGAAACATAAACCCGATCTTCCTGTCGCTTGCCATTTCAACACACATCCCTGCTGTCATTCCCACATCTCTGACCTGGGCTTGCTGCATTGTTCCAGTGACCATCAACGCAAGCTGGAGAACAGCAACGTTAACTCTGCTTCTCTTTTCACAGATGCTGCCAGACCTGCTGAGTGGTTCCACCATTTCTTGTTTTTATTTCTTGCCTTTACTTGTTGCCTCCTTAATGTGAGCCTATCTTTTCAAGAACTCCAGAGTTGAAGTCCTCCAATCAGACATCTGTCACTGTCACAGTACCATATCAGCTCTTCCCAAATCACAAATAACATCCTGTGTGACTGAAATAAACATTACCTTTTCCTCCTCGAGTTCTCGACCTGTCTGCAGCAATTGACTGAGTTGATCAGTCAATCCTCCAAATCTCTCCACCATCGTCCCCGAGTCTGGAACTGCAATCATCTGCTTCCATTCTTATCTTTATAATCATCACCAGAATATCGACATCAGTAGATTCTATTCCAATTTCTGCAGCAAGGTCTCTGTTTATCTCGAAAGGTCTATTTCTCACTTACATTCGGTCTGCCAGTGACATCATCCAAAAACAGAATGTCAGTTTCAATATAGATGCTGAAGACACCATACTCTACCTCACCCTGACATTTCTTGTTTCTCTGTTGTCTCTGGATTGTCACACGGCTTGTCAGAAATCTGGTACTGGGTGAACAGCAATGTCCTTCAATTAAATATTGGAAAGGCTGAGGCCATTTACTTTGTTCCTTGTCACAAATTTTACTCTCCAGCCAGAATTCCTTTTCCTGGAAACTAGCTGAGACTGAACCATATTATTTGCAAACCTGGTCAGATCATTGACATCTGGATGAGCTTACAACCACAAGCCTGCACCTTTGACAAGCTCCCTCATGGCACACTGGTCTAAAAGGTGAAGTCACACGGGCAACATGGATACAGAACTGGCTGCATCAGAGAAAACAGGGGAGCAGTGGAAGGGTGCTTTTCTGAATGGAGGGATGTGACTTGTGGTAGTCTGCAGAGATCAGTGCTGGGACCTTTGATGCTTGTAGTATATATAATTGATTTGGAGGAAAATGTAGCTGGTCTGATGAGTAAGTTTGTTGACAACACAAAGGTGGGTGGAGTTGCGGATAGTGTTGAGGATTGCCAAACGATACAGCAGGATATAGATCGGTTGGAGACTTTGGTGGAGAAATGGCAGATGGAGTTTAATCTCGACAAATGTGAATTAATGCATTTTGGAAGGTCTAATGCATGTGGGAAGTATACAGTAAATGGCAGAATCCTAAGGAGTATTGATAGGCAGAGAGATCTGGGCATACAGGTCCACATGTCACTGAAAGTGGCAGCGCAGGTGGATAGTTTGGTCGAGAAGGCATATGGCATGCTTCCCTTCATCGTTCCGGGCATTGAGTATAAAAATTGGCAAGTCATGCTGCAGCTGTACAGAACTTTAGTTAGGCCACACTTAGAATATTTCGTGGAATTCCGGTCGCCACACTACCAGAAGGACATGGAGGCTTTGGAGAGGGTTTACCAGGATGTTGTCTGGTCTGGAGGGCATTAGCTATGAGGAGTGATTGGAAAAACTCGGATTGTTTTCATTGGAACGACGGAGATGGAGGGGCAACATGATAAATGTTTACAAAGCTATGAACGGCATGGACAGAATGGATAGACAGAAGCTTTTTCCCAGGGTGGAAGAGTCAGTAACTAGGGGACATAGGTTTAAGGTGAGAGGCGTAAAGATTAGAGGGGTTGTGCGAGGCAAGTTCTTTACACAGAGGGTGGTGAGAGCCTGGAACTTGCTGCCGGGGGAGATGGTGGAAGCAGGTACGATTGCAACGTTCAAGAGGCATCTTGAAAAGACATGAATAGGATGGGAATAGAGGGTTATGGACCCCCGAAGTGCAGAAGGTTTTAGTTTAGGCAGGCATCAAGATCGGCGTAGGCTGGGAGGGCCAAATGGCCTGTTCCTGTGCTGTACTGTTATTTGTTCTGTTTGTTTATCTCAATGACCCATTCCTCTTCCCAGTTTCACCTCAGATGCTGCTGAAATCTGATCCGTGTCTTTGCCAGCTCCAGATTTGAATGTTCAAACACATTCCTGGCCGACCTCCCACATTCTACACTCGTATTATTTATTCTATGTATATGGAGGAATCATACTCTGTGTGTCCGCTGTCAGAACCAGCTGCTGCCCACGTTTACTGAAGCTCATGAATGATAACCAGGGAGGAAATTTGATCAGAAATCCTGGAACCAATCAAACAGCAGTCAGCACAAATTACCCCAACTTCCAGTAAGATAGGGTCACATGACCAGGCGCTGCTCCTGCCTCCGACTCCAGTTTTTGTCTACCCACGACCAAATCAGGAGCACAGCCGAAACGGCAGGTATGCCGAATGCCACAGCTCAAATCCTGACCAGGAATACTTCCCCAATCCCTGTGCAGTTCCGTTCCACCAAATTCCCCTTGTCCTCATTGCTCCACTGTAATAATTTGAAGAATCGTGGACGAACATATCAATCCTGTTGCAAATGATACCATGTCAATCACAACAATCTGCCAAGCTATAAATCGCTGTGAACTTACTCCACTCCGCTCCTCCCTTATCATCTGTTGTCGAACAGTATTTGTTATGTACCACTGATTCTGCTGCACCGTCAGCAGGTTTTTCCCCAATAAACTGTACCCAGGGCATCGTAAATTCCAGCACTACACCATTTCAACTCTCTTCTTGCCTTCCAACCCCATCTGAAATTCGATATCTCTCACTGCGTGCTCATCAATCTCGCACTCTCTATACTTTTCCACTCATGCGTGATGTCACGCTGTTTTAACCTGCTCTATTATGTCTTCTGAGATGTCTATTTGGATGTGTGCAGCGCTTTGTTCATGCAAGTTGTCATGGTCACCAGTTTCTTTCCACCCGATACTCTACGGTCTGGCTTAACCTGCTTCTTTCCCCATTGCAGTGGAAAGTATGTTGGCACAGTGAATACCCAAAGGAAGAGAGGAACCATCAGAAGTCGAGTGATACTGGGCAGCTTTCCTATAACTGCTGGAGCCTGCTTAGATTGGAGAACCTGTGCAATGGGATTTGAGTCATATTTTTTTCAATATATTTTAGCTCTTCAATATGAGATTGAAACCAGTCTGCATTCCTCTTCGCCCGTTTACCGTTGGTAGTCAAAGCTGGCTCATAGATGACGTCTCTGATGTGTGCCCACTTGGTCTCAGCATCTCCTGTGGGAGTGTTTTGAAGGGCTGTTGCAAGTGAATTTAGAATTTTTTGGAACAACTGTGGATGAGAAATCCTGCTCGTGTTGTTGCACGGGTGGCCCTTCTGCTTGGAATTATGCAACTTCTTTGGTCTGAGTCTAACCTTGCTGCACACCAAGGAGCGGTCGGTGTCGCAGTCCGCACTGTGGAAGCTGCGTGTGATTTGAACACTGTTTAAGGAGGCTCACCTTTTGACGATGAGGTCCAGCTGGTGCCAACGACGCGATCTTGGGTGCCTCCATGAAAACTGATGACAGGGTTCAGTATGAAAGAACGAGTTGGTGATGCAGAGGTTATGATAGGTGCACAACTCAAGCAGTCTCTGCCCATTCTCATTCATCCTTCCAACATCATAGTGCCCAAGGCAGGAGGGCCATGAGTCATGGTCGGCCCCAACGCTGGCATTAAAGTCCCCCAGCAGGAACATGTGTTCGCTCTTGGGGATGGAACTAATGATATTATGGAGTTCCTCGTAGAACTGGTCTTCAGCTTCAGGTGGGGAACAGAATGTTGGAGCACAGATGCTGAGTAGGTGTACTGGACCAGAGGTGCTGAGCAGTCGGATGGACAGTATGCGTTCCGAGCCATTTGAGGGATGCTCTATCATGCTGAGCAAGGAGTTTCTGATGGCTTGAGATCCACTCGCATGGAGGCGTGCAAAGAGGAATGCAGACTGGTTTCAATCTCATATTTAAGTGCTGGAACCTGTCATAGCTGCTAAGCGCATTGCACTGCTAAAATACAAGAAATCCCCCAGCGAGTTAACATCCGTTGCACTTAAAGCAGCCAGAGGCACTGCACAAAGAACAGCCAGGTGCTGCGCAAATGACTACTGGCAACACCTATGCAGTCATATTCAGCTGGCCTCAGACACCGGAAACATCAGAGGGATGTATGATGGCATTAAGAGAGCTTTTGAATTAGAATTAGAATTAGAACATTGCAACGCAGTATGGGCCCTTCGACCCTCGATGTTGCGCCGACCTGTGAAACCATCTGACCTACACTATTCCATTTTCATCCATATGTCTATCCAAAGACCACTTAAATGCCCTTAAAGTTGGCGAGTCTACTCCTGTTGCAGGCAGGACGTTCCACGCCCCTACTACTCTCTGAGTAAAGCAACTACCTCTAACATCTGTCCTATATCTATCACCCCTCAACTTAAAGCTATGTCCCCTCGTGTTTGCCATCACCATCCGAGGAAAAAGACTCTCACTATCCACCCTATCTATCCCTCTGATTATCCTATTTGTCTCTATTAAGTCACCTCTCCTCCTCCTTCTCTCCAACGAAAACAACCTCAAGTCCCTCAGCCTTTCCTCATCAGACATTCCCTCCATACCAGGCAACATTCTAGTAAATCTCCTCTGCACCCTTTCCAAAGCTTCCACATCCTTCCTATAATGCGGTGACCAGAACTGCACGCAATACTCCAGGTGCGGTCTCACCAGAGTTTTGTGCAGCTGCAGCATGACCTCGTGGCTCCGAAACTCGATCCCCCTACTAATAAAAGCTAACACACCATCTGCCTTCTTAACAGCCCTATTAACCTGGGTAGCAACTTTCAGGGATTTATGTACCTGGACACCTGTTCATCTACACTACCAAGAATCTTCCCATTAGCCCAGTACTCTGCATTCCTGTTCCTCCTTCCAAAGTGAATCACCTCACACTTTTCCGCATTAAACTCCATTTGCCATCTCTCAGCCCAGCTCTGCAGCCTATCTATGTCCCTCTGTAACCTACAACATCCTTCGGCACTATCCACAACTCCACCGACCTTCGTGTCATCCGCAAATTTACTAACCCACCCTTCTACACCCTCTTCCAGGTCATTTATAAAACTGACAAACAGCAGTGGCCCCAAAACAGATCCTTGCGGTGCACCACTAGTAACTAAACTCCAGGATGAACATTTGCCATCAACCACCACCCTCTGTCTTCTTTCAGCTCGCCAATTTCTGATCCAAAGCTCTAAATCACCTTCAACACCATACTTCCGTATTTTCTGCAATAGCCTACCGTGGGGAACCTTATCAAACGCCTTACTGAAATTCATATACACCACATCCACTGCTTTACCCTCATACACCTGTTTGGTCACCTTCTCGAAAAACTCAATAAGGTTTGTGAGGCACGACCTACCCTTCACAAAACCGTGCTGACTATCGCTCATGAACTTATTATTTTCAAGGTGATTATAAATGCTGTCTCTTATAACCTTTTCCAACATTTTACCCACAACCGGAGTAAGGCTCACAGGTCTATAATTACCAGGGCTGTCTCTACTCCCCTCCTTGAACAAGGGGACAACATTTGCTGTCCTCCAGTCTTCCGGCACTATTCCTGTCGACAATGACGACATGAAGATCAAGGACAAAGGCTCTGCAATATGCTCCCTGGCTTCCCAGAGAATCCGAGGATAAATCCCATCTGGCCCAGGGCCCTTATATATTTTCACACTTTGCAAAATTGCTAACACCTCCTCCTTGTGAACCTCAATTCCATCTCGACTAGTAGTCTGAATCTCAGTATTCTCCTTGACAACATTTTCTTTCTCTACTGTAAATACTGACGAAAAATATTCATTTAGCGCTTCCCCTATCTCCTCTGATTCCACACACAACTTCCCGCTACTATCCTTGATTGGCCCTAATCTAACTCTAGTCATTCTTTTATTCCTGATATAGCTATTGAAAGCCTTAGGATTTTCCTTGATCCTATCCGCCAATGACTTCTCGTGTCCTCTCCTTGCTCTTCTTAGCTCTCCCTTTAGATCCTTCCTGGCTAGCTTGTAACTCTCAAGCGCCCTAACTGAGCCTTCACGTCTCATCCGAACAAAAGCCTTCTTCTTCCTCTTGACAAGCGCTTCAACTTCTTTAGTAAACCACTGCTCCCTCGCTCGACAACTTCCTCCCTGCCTGCCAACCATCAAGAAGCTCGCCCCCCTCAAATATAAATCAGGGGATATAATCACTGACCAACGAAAGCAAATGGACGGCTGGGTTGAGCACTACCTGGAACTGTACTCCAGGGAGATTGTTGTCACTGACACTGCCCTCAATGCAACCCAGCCTCCACCAGTCATGGATGATCTGGACGTGCAGCCAACAAAACCGGAAGTCAGTGATGCCATTGATTCTCTAGCCAGCGGAAAAGCCCCTGGAAAGGACGGCATTAGCCCTGAAATACTCAAGAGCGCCAAGTCTGCTATATTCTAGGCACTACATGAACTGCTTTGCCCGTGCTGGGAGAGGGAGCAGTATCTCAGGACATGCACGATGCCAATATCATCACCCTCTATAAAACAAAGGTGACCGCAACAACTGCCGTGGAATCTCCTTGCTCAGCATTGTGGCGAAAGTCTTTGCTCGAGTCGCTTCAAACAGGCTCCAGAAGCTGGCCAAGCACGTCTGCCCTGAGGCAGTGCGGCTTTCGTGCAGAGAGACCAACCATTGACATGATGTTCCCCCTTCGTCAGATACTGGAGAAATGCCATGAACAACAGATGCCCCTCTGCATTGCGTTCATTGATCTCACCAAAGCCTTTGACCTCGTCAGCAGACGTGGTCTCTTCAGACTACTAGAAAAGATTGGATGTTCTCCAAAGCTAAGAAGTATCGTCACCTCATTCCATGACAATATTCAAGGCACAATTCAACATAGCGGCACCTCATCAGAACCCTTTCCTATCCTGAGTGACGTGAAACAGGGCTGTGTTCTCGCACCCACACTTTTTGGGATTTTCTTCTCCTTGCTGCTCTCACATGCGTTCAAGTCTTCAGAAGAAGGAATTTTCCTCCGCACAAGATCAGGGGGTAGGTTGTTCAACCTTGCCCGTCGAAGAGCGAAGTCCAAAGTACGGAAAGTCCTCATCAGGGAACTCCTCTTTGCTGACGATGCTGCTTTAACATCTCACACTGAAGAGTGTCTGCAGAGTATCATCGACAGGTTTGCGGCTGCCTGCAACGAATTTGGCCTAACCATCAACCTCAAGAAAACGAACATCATGGGACAGGACGACAGAAATGCTCCATCCATCAATATTGGCGACCACGCTCTGGAAGTGGTTCAAGAGTTCACCTACCTAGGCTCAACTATCACCAGTAACCTGCCCCTAGATGCAGAAATCAACAAGCACATGGGAAAGGCTTCCAATGCTGTGTCGAGGCTGGCCAAGTGAGTGTGGGACAATGGCACGCTGACACGGAACACAAAAGTCCGAGCGTATCAAGCCTGTGTCCTCATGACAGCGAGGCCTGGACAATGTATGTCAGACAAGAGCGACGTCTCAATTCATTCCATCTTCGCTGCCTCCGGAGAATACTTGGCATCAGGTGGCAGGACCGTATCTCCAACACAGAAGTCCTCGAGGCGGCTAACATCCCCTGCCTAGACACACTACTGAGTCAGCGTCGCTTGAGATGGCTTGGCCATGTGAGCCGCATGGAAGATGGCAGGATCCCCAAAGACACATTGTACAGCGAGCTCGCCACTGGAATCAGATCCACTGGCCGTCCATGTCTCCGCTTAAAAGACGTCTGAAAACGTGACATGAATTCCTGCGACATTGATCACAAGCCGTGGGAGTCTGTTGCTAGCATTCGCCAGAGCTGGCGGGCAGCCATAAAGGCGGGGCTAAATTGTGGCGAGTCGAAGAGACTTAGCAGTTGTCAGGAAAAAAGACTGAAGCGCAAGGGGAGAGCCAACTGTGCAACAGCCCCGACAAACACATTTTTCTGCAGCACTTGTGGAAGAGCCTGTCGCTCTGGAATTTTTGCCCCAGTGGTTACAATCGCAGCCTAACAAGTCGAGGGACCCGAGTTTGATTCTGGGTCCTGCCTGTGCGGAGTTTGCAAGTTCTCCTTGTGTCCGCGTGGGTATTTGCCGGGTGCTCCGATTTTCTCCCACAGCCAAAGTACATAGACATTGAACAGTACAGCACAGTACAGGCCCTTCGGCCCACGATGTGGTGCCGAACCTTTAACCTACTCTAAGATCAAACTACCTCCATATCCTTCATTCTACTGTCATCCATGTACCTATCCAAGGGTCGATTAATTGCCCCTAATGTATCTGCTTCCACTATCACCGCTGGCAGCGCATTCCACGCACCCACCACTCTCTGTGTAAAGAACCTACCTCTGACATCTCCCCGAAACCTTCCTCCAATCACCTTAAAATTATGCCCCCTGGTGATAGCTCTTTCCGCCCTGGGAAAAAGTCTCTGGCTATCCACTCTATCTTTGCCTCTCATCATCTTGTCCCCCTCTATCAAGTCACCTCTCATCCTTCTTCGCTCCGAGAAAAGCCCTAGCTCCCTCAAGCTTTCTTCGTAAGACATGCCCTCCAGTCCAGGCAGCATCCTGGTAAATCTCTTCTGCACCCTCTCTAAAGCTTCAACATCCTTCCTATAATGAGCGACCAGAACTGAACACAATATTCCAAGTGTGGTCTAACCAGGGCTTTATAGAGATGCAGCATAACCTCGCGGCTCTTAAACTCAATCCCCCTGTTAATGAAAGCCAACACACCATACGCCTTCTTCACAACCTTATCAACTTGGGTGGCAACTTTGAGCGATCTATGGACATGGGCCCCAAGATCCCTCTGTTCCTCCACACTACCAAGAATCCTGTCTTTAAGCCTGTATTCTGCATTCAAATTCGACCTTCCAAAATGAATCACTTCACACTTTTCCAGTTTGAACTCCATCTGCCACTTCTCAGCCCTGCTCTGCATCCTGTCAATGTCCCGTTGCAACCTACAACAGCCTTCCACACTATCCAGAACTCCAGAAATCTTCGTGTCATCGGCAAACTTGCGAACCCAGCCTTCCACTTCCTCATCCAAGTCATTTATAAAAATCACAAAGAGCAGAGCTCTCAGAACAGATCCCTGCTGAACACCATTGGTCCCCGAGCTCCCTGCTGAATACTTTCTATCTATTACCACCCTCTGTCTTCTATGGGCCAGCCAATGTTAGATCCAGACAGTCAACATTCCCTGTATCCCATGCCTCCTTACTTTCTGAATGAGCCTACCATGGGGAACCTTATCAAACGCCTTGCTAAAATCCATATACACCACATCCACTGCTCTTCCTTCATCAATATGTTTTGTCACATCTTCAAGGAATTCAATAAGGATTGTGTGGCATGACCTGCCCCTCACAAAGCCATGCTGACTGTCTCTAATCAAACAATGTTTTTCCAAGTAATCATAAATCCTATATCTCAGAATCCTCTCCAATAATATTTCCACGACCGACGCGAGACTGACTGGTCTATTATTCCCAGCGTTATCCCTATTCCCTTACTTGAACAAGGGAATTATCTGTCCTCAAATCATTCAAAATTTCCACCACATCTTCCCTCTTAAAATCAACCTGTTCGAGCTTGTCAGCCTGTTTCACGTTGTCCTCACAAACGACCCGGTCCCTCTCACTAGTGAATACTGAAGCAAAGTATTCATTTAGGACCTCCCCTGCCTCCTCCGACTCCAGGCACAAGTTCCCTCCACTATCCCTGATAGGCCCTACCCTCACTCTGGCCATCCTCTTGTTCCTCACATAAGTGTGGAACGCCGAGGGATTTTCCTTAATCCTACCCGCCAAGACTTTCTCATGTCCACTTCTAGCTCTCCTAAGTCCATTCTTACGTTCCTTCCTGGCTACCTTGTAACCCTCTAGAGCCCTGTCTGATCCTTCCTTTCTCAACCTTAGCGTCGGGCGGCACACTGGCGTAGTGGTTCGCACCGCAGCCTCACAGCTCTAACGACCCGGGATCATTTCTGGGTACTGCCTGTGTGGAGTTAGCAAGTGCTCCCTGTGTCTGCGTAGGTTTATTCCGTGCGCTCCGGTTTCCTCACACATGCCAAAGACTTGCAGGTTGATAGTTAAATTGGCCATTATAAATTGCCCCTAGTATAGGTAGATGGTAGGGAAATGTGGGGAAATGGTAAGAATATGAAATTAGTGTAGGATTAGTACAGATGGGTGGTTGATGGTCGGCACAGACTCGGTGGGCCGAAGGGCCTGTTTCAGTGTTGTATCTCTAAATAAAAAAAATAAATAATTAAGTAAGCTTCCTTCTTCCTCTTGACTCGCTGTTCCACATCTCTTGTCATCCAAGGTTCCTTCACCCTACCATCCCTTCCCTGCCTCATCGGGACAAACCTATCCAGCAGTCGCAGGTGATAGGTAAATTGGCCATTGTAAATTGCCCCTGGTGCAGGTAGGTGGTAGGGGATATGGCATTATGGTAGTGTTAGTATAAATGGGTGGTTGTTGGTCGGCACAGACTCGGTAGGCCGAAGGGCCTGTTTCAGTGCTGTATCTCTAAATAAATAAATATAAATAAATAAATAGAATTGGCCTGTATAGCCACTCCAGGCGCTGCTCCACACACCACTGACCACCTCCAGACGCTCACTCATTGCCACTCCAGAGAAGGAGGCCAAAGAATATATTTGAGCACTAACATCATTTGACACAATTAATTTAATATTATTGCCATGCCCAGTAGAGCCATTTCAAATCCAGATCTTTTTACACAGATTTGCACTGAGTGTGTAAGATTTTGTAACTGACTTTTCTTTTAAAATGGACCACACGAGCCGCAAATAATGGCCACCAAAGGTTATCTGACCTGATCAGTGAATTTCTAAACAGCCATACTGTCTCGCAAGGACAAAATGATACATTCCAGACTAAGAAGTGGCAACTCCACGTATCCTGAGACAATCCAAGAGGCAATCCTGAACAGAATGGGTCTTTCTGAAACAAAGACAGTAATCAAGCAATAAGCCAGATAATGAATAATCACCCTAATTCCAACACCATATTTGAGAAAGGGAAATGTGATAATGCACATGGTCAGCTTACCATGTTGGTTTAGTTTTATTCTTTAACTGCTATCTGAAGAAAGTCACAACAGCAACAGCAAAAAGGGCAGAAAAATCTATGCCGAAATAATTGGACACGGCAGCATGGTGACGTCTCCAAACCTGTTCTATTTCGAACCCACCAATACTGCAAAGTGGCCTCGTGGTAACGAGACTGAAAGCAACCAAGTTTGTGGCCTGCAGAAATACTGTCCCGTCAAGAGAATCCTGAAAGCCATTCAGAACGTGACTCTGGCTGTTGAACTTAGCTAAGCTACACTTCAGGAGTGAAGGTGTCTTTTTCATAAGGTCTGCAACGTGTCTTTTCGACTGTGAGCCATGTGAATTATGAACTATTATTTTGATTATAAGCTGTAAAAGTGCACTATTCTTTTCAACTGTACTTTCCTTAAGTGTGTTTGTGTATGTCGCTGTGTGAGTGAGTGCGATAGTGTTATATTTCGTGGGGAGTGTTGAATGAACAGTCCAGAGCGTGTGAATTCATGCGATGCAGGACATGTGAAGAGCAGTTCTGTTCTTCAAACAGGATCTGAAATTCTCACATGTAGCTTGAATATTCGAACAGGAATCACAAGACAAATAAGAATGTACAATGGACACATTCATGGACTGATAGCAAAATGCTGCTAATGAACCAATGTTGCAAATAATTTATCAATTGAGTATGTATAGCTGCATGCTCCAATTGTGACTAAGCGCAGCTGATACTAATTGTGGAAAGATCAGGGTGCATATGGAATAACCAGTTTCCACCTGGGGAGGGGTACGGTCTGGAGAAGAGAAATGCTGTCGGCACTTATGCGGTATGGATTATTGTGAATAAACCTATGTGGAATTAAGACTGGCTCCTGCTTTATCCTTTGACAGATGCATGTTTAAGAAATTTACATTTTGCGCCTACCCAGGATCAGATCTTGTAATTGGGATGTTTCATGTTCCTTTGTTGATCTCTGTCAGGGCGTGGGATTTGCCTGACTTCAGGCCGTGCAGTGCAGGTGAACTAAATATTCTATGAGGCTATGAGTCCCTCCCTCAGGGTAATTCAAATCAACAAGGAACCAACTCACCACAAAGTAAAAAATCTGCAATAATTGTAATTCATGTGTGGGAGACGCAGAAGGACGTGGGCTTGCTTTTGCTGGCAGGTTTGCCTTGAAGATTTTTTAGGGGGTTTGTTGAATGCCAAGTTAGTAAGTGTAAAATTGATCCATCCTGAAATTGTGCGAAATCGAACATAAAATCACATAAATATTTGGAACAACATGTAAAATTACGAGGGAAAATAGACCTTCTTGAGAAAGGAAACGAAATTATTGAAATAGGAAGATTTTTGAACTGACAAAGGATTGAATCTGATTCATCAGTGAATCCACATCTTTGGATTCTTATTATTACAAATGTGAAACCTGTGGCAGCTTTGCCTTTACAGCCAACTGACATAGTCCTCAGGGGTAAAGGCTTCTTGCTGCTGTGTTTAGGTAACCCAGAAGATAAAATGATATCCTGGGGGCCGGAATTGTATTACTTATATTCTGTGGAACTCTGCAATCTGTTGTCAATCACTTCCAGAACTCTGAGTCAGAGCTGTGCTGCTAACAGCTTCCTCCATCACCTACCACCTGGACACTCGTGCTACAGTTCCATCAACAAGAAGGCAAGGTTGGCCCTCCCATTAGCCCGAACCCTCGCACACCCATTCTGCAATCCCCCCTGTTACTACGATGGCCCGCCATGTTGTGGGAAGTGATGGTTCATATAATTCCCAAGATTAAGCCTTGAATGCCCCAAGGTTCGATCCACAGCATCTTAACTATCCATATTGTGACCTCCCATTTAAAACATGTAACTAAACATTGATGGGGAATTGAACAGCCTGTATCAGATCCAATGACCCCTCCTCTTGTCCATATATGACGCAAACCTGCGTATTTTCCATGTTCTCTTGATCATTACAATGTATCTTTTCGAAATTATCACAGCCAATCATGAAGCTAATGGCTTGTTTCAACAAATAGACCAACGACAGTTTGTCCATCCCCCAACTACCCTGTGATTTGCCTCTTTCAATCATTCGGTCAAAGATTGAGGCCAAGATGAGAAGACATTTACTCTGGATGAATGACGGACAAACTGAAACTGTCTTCTTTCACTCCCACAAAAAACACGGCATTTTTGCATTGTTTGCATCAGATGTGGGCAGCTGATAGGCAACTAAAAATCACATCACACATTTGCCATGAAATGGCCTTGTCCAACAGGAGAGAATCTAACCACCTCCCCTTGATATTAATCGTCGTTGTCAGTCCCCAATTACGACATTATCAATATCATAGGCGTTACCTTTGATCAGAATTTTAACTGGGCCGGCCAAATAAATGTTGTTGCTCAAGAGAAGATCAGACGCTGGGATTTATGCAATAAATGACTCACTGACTTTTCCATCAACAATCTACAAGGCATAAGTCAGGAATAATGGAATATACTACACTTTTCTGGATCTGTGCCGCCGCCAACAAAACTCAAGCGCCTCAGCAGGATCCAAGCAAATGGACTTGGTTGATGTGCCTCCGATGCACCATACTAACACTTAATTCATTCCACCACCAGCACATAGTGGCTGCTGTGTGCACCATATATAACATCACACCGCAGGAAGTTACTAAATTTATTTCGACAGCTCATTTCAAGCACGAGACCGCTAACACCTAAAAGGATAAGGGTGGCAGACGCATGGAAACATGAACACCTGAAAGTTCCCTCCAACCACAGACATCCTGAGTTGGAACGACATCCTCATTTCTTCACAATTGCTGGGTCAAAATCCTGGAACCTCCTTTCTCATTGTACTGCGGGTGTAGCTAAAGCAGATGGAGTCCAGCGTTTCAAGAAGGTGGCTCTCCACCACGTCCCCAAGAGAAACTAAAGGTGGATAACAAATCTCAGCCTCGCCAGCTATGCCCACATCCAAGGAGCAAGAAGCCTTCACCTTGCTGCCTCAGTCTAAGACCAGATGTGTGTTACATTGATACCCTGCCTGGTTCCGAGCTCAGCACATTCTCTACCGTTTATGAATAGGCGGTCTCCCAGTTAAAATGGTGATGAGGAGGAATTTCTTCTCTTGAAGTTCAATCGCATTTAGAATTCACTTACGCAGACGTCAGTGGAGTCTGGGTCATTGAATATATTCAAGGCTGGTTTAGACTGACTTTTCATTTACGTGGGACTGAAGACTTACTGTTGTCTGGCAGCAAATTGGAATTACGGCCATGGTCAGATAAGCCATTATGGTATAGAATGGCAGAACATGATCTATGGGCTGAATGGCCTACGCCCTCTTTTATTTCTAATGACCTTAGGTGAGAGGAAATCTGTTGCATCTCTTGCACTTGCATAGAAAGGAGCTGCGGTCAAGCAAACCTCATCTTTGATGTGACGGAAGAGTGAATACAGATATTTTGTTCGCGATTTTAGTTGGACATGGTGGAAATGGAGGAGGATGATGTGTTGAAGGTGGAGGCGGTTGGAGTGGATAGTGAGAATAAGTGAATTAATATCATGGTTCTGGAAGGTAGGGAAGGAGGTGAGGACAGTCACTCGGGTGATGGAACAGATAAAGCTGAGGCCTCTGAAAAACTAATGTGAGGAATGCACGGTTAATGTGAAATGAAAAGACTACAGAAGGACTGGTATGGAAAATGTAATCGTTTAAACAAACAAAAGGCGATGAGGAAACTAAGAAAATGGAAGTTATTATTTATGCAAAGTGGAGTTTGAGGAAGTGTGGTCAAGATAACTGTGGAAGTTGGTGGATCATAGTAAATATTGATGCAGAGTCTGTACACCTATATTGAGGGAGGAAATTCGTGGAAGAGATGTAAGGAGTCACAGATGGACCGTTTTCAGGCGCGAGAGGCACAAATGTTTCAATGCAAATTTGATTAAATTTTGGAGCTCGATGTGAACAAGGGTTTGACACAGCCACAATGATCGATGTATCGGATAAAGAGGTTGAAATGGGAAACGGAGTAGTTCGGACAGTGTGTGGGAGAGAACTATATTGAAAATCCTGCCATTGTGTCCAGTTCGAGGCACCACACTTTGAGGTTTTAGAGCAGGTGTAGAAAATGTTCAAGTGAAAATTACAGGGGTGACAGATGTTTTATGCCGACAGAATAGAGAATCAAGGTTTTTCTCCTTGAAGAGGAAATTGAGAGAGAGTTTGATAGACTTGTTCCAAACCATATGTTGTTGAAACAGAGTAGACAGAGAGAAACTGCTCTCATTGGCAAAACTGGCGAAAAGCAATGGACACAGGTTTAAGGGAATGGCAAAAGAATCAATGGCGACATGAGGGAAAACGTATGTTTCCAAAGCACGTGTTTAGGATATGAAATGAACGCCTGAGAGAGTGGTGAAGACAGAATCAATCAGAAGCGAAGTGAATGAACAACTGAAGAGAAAAACAATGCAGGTCAGTGAGGAGGAGATGTTGGAGTGAGATTAGCTGAGCTGCCCGTGCAGAGAGCTGACATGGTCAAGACAGACCTAATGGCCAACTGCTATGTTGCAACCATTCTATACTCCTTTTTGTTTGAATATATGAATTGTTGAACGGAATTGCACAGATAAAGAGAGCATCCAAAGTCTTGACGAACATCCGTTACAGGCTTCTCCGACGTTAGGAATTTAATTTCTGAATAGTCATGCAGAGCGCAGGCAATCACTAAAACAACATGACATCCACAGATGGGACTCATGATTTTTCTCGGACTTCCTTTATTTCTGTTTAACACAGCTTCCAGTTATGATTAGTTGTTTATTGTGATCAGATTTGTCCAGACTTGGGGGTGGGGATGGGGATGGCTCCAATTCAATTTTAGTGGAAAATATATTCCATCAACAGGGAATTAGCATAACTGTCGTAATCTGTTTGTTCAAAGATTAAGAAAAACTGTTCGAAAAATTTTGCAACCTATGTATCCCCATAGAGATCCGGGAGGGTATAAAGTTAATGCACTGGGAATGTGTCACCTCAGAATGTATTTCAGAGATATTACCTGCAGCGCGAACAGACCGATCACTCCAAGCAGCAAATGCACGGACCAATTCAATGGGTCAGGAAAATATTCTACGTGATCCTTGCTGTAATTGGCGTTCCTGGTAAGTATCTATAACCAATGAAGTTTTGTAAATCTTTGTATGAGCTGGTTTCTTCCATTAGCATGGGAATAATAATATTACATGAGATCGAACGGTTACAGTTACACAGACACACACTCAATAATATAATTGCATTAATTTCCTGAATTAGCTGTGCAGTTTTAATCTGTAGTCTCAACTGTTTCTAGCTCAAGACACTCTGCATTGTAAAGTTATTGAATTATGTGGAATGTTGTGTTCTGTAGAATCACAGCTCAAAGCAGGAAAATCTCAGAGGGGAAGGATTACTGGAATTATCTGTTAGTGTAGAATTGTACTGTGTGTGTGCACTAACTGGAGTGGAGCACCTGACCTCAGTAATCATGTACAACTAGGAGTCTCTGACACTCCAGAATTGTAATGATTGTGGCTGACTAACTGGTGTGGACAATGCAACTCCAGGGAACATGTATTTGCTGGAGTATCTGTAATTGTATTCAGTGCGGGTCCCATCTTATTCTAATTCTAATTATAGTTGTTGACAGCACCATCAGGTGCTGATTAATTTCCTTCCCGAGCACAGTCCTGAGAAGCGTTTGCTCACAAGTGCACTGCAATAATAAATAATCCTCTTCAATATTACGAAAAACACTGATGACTATGACATGTTAATAGACAACTTATTGATTTTACAACACAGAATCTGGGCATTCAGTGCAACTGGATTAGGACAGTCTTCCTGCTCTGCACGAGCCTCTCTTCATTCCAGCTCATCTAATCCTATCAGCATATCCGTCCAATCCTGTCTCCGTCATGCACTAACCTCACCTCTTCTTATTTTTTCTTCCATTGCAACTACTGCAAGAGGTCTCAATTCCACGTTCTCAGCAGTACAAGTAAATAGGTCTCTCTTGAATTCCATCGCGTATTTACTGATGACCATCTTATTTTGAGGAAATACAGAACTGGTCACCAGCAAAGTGGGAATATCAGGTCCACGTTTTCCCTCTCGAACACTTTTTAAAATTTTTTTAAAGGCCTCTATTAGTTCAACAATCATCCTTCTCTTATCGACATAATGGAGCCACAACATATATCCCAATAACTATAATCTCCCTGCTATGGGATTAATTTTGTGAAGAATACGTGCACCTGCTGGTTACCCTGGATATTTGTATCATGTGTAGTCCAGATGAGTACACATTATTCACGTGTTCAATCACCACCTTTCTAATACGTTATTATGACACTTTTCTTCTGACGATATTCCTGTAGAAATGAAAGCCTGTGCTGTGATCACATTTGCATCGACTCAGTAAATGCCCTTTTCAATTTAACTCATTCATACATCAGAGGGAGTGGTCCAAGACGTATGAGTGTCTCCGATCCGAGGGACTGGTTCGAATCAGGGAGGAATTTCTTCGAACCCAGGGAGTGATTCGATTCCGGGATGGGTTCCTACACTGGGAGTGGTTGGAGACCGGGTGCAGTTCTCCAGTCTACCCATTCTTGGGCTCCACGTTGTTATATTTAACTAGTTTACCAGCGTCTGATGAGCGGTGTGCTGTACCTGCCCGTCCAGGATTTGTTCAATCTGGAAGTGCTGGGGTTGGAGGCAGGTTGGGATTATGGACCCGATCTGACCTGATCCCAATCCACCAGGTTTTGGTGCTAAAATCCTTCCTGCCAGGGTTGAGGAGCGGAGAATGTTTTTCAGTAATTTACAGCCATTTTTCCCTTCTCTCCTTTACAGTTAATTTAATCTCAATTGTGATCCTGTCCAAGGGAAATTGCGGACTCTCCAGCTGCACCACCCGTTACCTGGTGGCCATGTCAACAGCGGATCTACTGGTCATTATCACTGAGATCATACTCCGGAGAATCAATGATTATTATTTCCCATTAAATTTCCTGTATCTCACCTTTGTGTGTCGCTGTCACTATGTCTTGATGCGTGCAGCCATCGACTGTTCGGTTTGGTTCGCCATCGCTTTCACATTTGATCGATTTGTCGCCATTTGTTGCCAGAAGCTGAAATCGAAATATTGCACCAGAAAAACTGCGACTGTGGTTCTGTCAACAACTGGCATTCTGCTCTGTCTAAAAAATATTCCCATCTACTTCAGATTTAAACCTTTTCTGGTAATCGACAATGTAGAATGGTACTGCTTTAATAAGCGAAGCTATTTTACTGACCCTCGATGGATTGGATTTAGAATGTTTGAAAAAGCTTTAACACCAATAATGCCATTCAGTTTAATTCTGTTGCTGAACGCTCTGACGTTCAGACACATTTTAGTGAACAGTCGAGTCCGTCAGAGACTGAGGGTTCAGAGCAAGAAAGATAATCACAGTGACTCTGAAATGGAGAGAAGGAGGAAGTCCATGATTTTACTCTTCACCATATCTGGCAGCTTTATAATTCTGTGGTTGGTGTATGTGTTATATATTTTTCGCATTGGTCATTTCTTAGATGATGCTTCTTATTATCTCTTTGAAAATGCTGCATAT
The DNA here is from genome assembly GCF_036365525.1 of Heterodontus francisci. Classification (NCBI taxonomy): domain Eukaryota; kingdom Metazoa; phylum Chordata; class Chondrichthyes; order Heterodontiformes; family Heterodontidae; genus Heterodontus; species Heterodontus francisci. The sequence goes on from NW_027140118.1 coordinate 374,850, forward strand.
ATGCTGCGGAATTTAAGTTGCTGTACAAACACATTTATTTATGTGGCCATTCAGTCCGAATTCAGAGAGCAGTTAAAGAGCGCGGTGAAATATCCAGTTACATCAATTTTTAAATTAATGCATAAACAAAGCAACTGAAACCAGCTAAAAGATCCAGTGGTTAATGGACAAGAGGTGACTGCTGGACGTCCAGAAGAAAATGGATTGCAGGAGTAAAGACAAACACTAGAGCTGTTAGTGACGGGAAGAGGGGGTCGAGAGCAAGAGGGTGGGAAGTAAATTAGCAGGAATCAAAAAAGATAACGAGCAGTGAGCAAAGGGAAAGAGATGACCTTCGTCAAGGAGTCAGGAGGAGAGTGATAGCGCTCCCTAAAGGAACTCCCTAAAAGAAGCTTGAACTGGATATGACACCTATCATTAAACAAGAATCATGCAGTTTAATAAGTATGCTAACTGACTTGATCAATTAAATATATCTGCAGAAGAAAACATTTATATTTAAAAACAACATTGCTTCCTGATATTTCACGAGGCACATTTATTCTCAATTGCTTTGGCATCTTGGGAATGTTGAGGTGAATTGTTTACGATAGTTGGCATTGTTGATAAGAAGATGAAACATTGATTGTCCAACTGCTTTGTACTTGCAAGGATGTGTTATTTGTTCACACAATGAAATGTTAACTCTAGGAGGCTAGTAAATAAGAGATGAACATGCTTTTAGCGTACTCCACTGTAATTACAGAAGTGCAGTGATGGCAGTTGAACCACACGGTAAACTAATGGAAGAGGTAATTCAAAGGAAATCATAATAAGGAATCGGAAGCCCAAAAGATGGAAACTCAGAGTCTTTGCTGGTACAGTTTATAATGGTGCCTGTTGTGTAATTATTCTGAAACACAGGTCAACGTAATGTCAATTCAGTGACAGGAGAACAAAGGCATCGCCTGTGCCGGCAACAATTCAAGGAATCCTGGTCTTGAAGGATAAGAAACGTCCATGTTGTCGTCAGTGCCTTTTTGTTAAGTATTTATAACATCTAGCTTAATAAATTATACTGGGTTCATAACTAGCCATTATTTGCAACATGCGAGGTCAGGCACAACTGAGAACCCCATTGTAATAAATTGAAAACTCAGAACTGAGAATTTTTAAATAGAAGTGTTTTAGCCTCAAAACCCCAAAACATACAATGGTGCAACTTGGGGCCAGACGTTGAAAAAGGCTAAAACGAAATGACTGGTTGTGAAGTTGAGTGGCATCTTGCTCTGATTAGTCTGACCAACTGTTTTCATTCAAGGAAAGGAATACATAAGGGGAACAACCAGACATAGATCCGAAAGACCTGTAAATAAGATGCCATTTGAATTACCATATAAAAGATTGGTCAAAAGCAGAGAACGAATATCAATGGAGAAGAGGAATAATTTCGTATTTGAAGCTTCCAAGAACTATAGAATCATAGAAGCATAAAATGTCGAAGGCACAGAAAGAGGTCACTTTGACCCATCCTGGCTGAGCCAGCCGAAAAAGGATCCACCTATTCCACTGCCACCTTCTAGCATTTGGTTCATAGCCCTGCAGATTATGGGAGCTGAGGTGCATATCCAGATTCCTTTTCAATGAGTAGAGAGTCTCTGCCTCAGCTACCCTTTCAGGCAGTGAGGTTCAGATCACTACCATCCTCTGGGTGAAAACATTTTGTCCTCATCTCCCCTCTATTTTTCTAGCAATCAGTTTAAAGTTCTGCCCCCTCGTCACTGACCTCTCTGAGAAGGCGAATAAATCCTTCACCTCCACTCTATCCAGGCTCCTCAGATTTTGTACATTTCAATCAGATCTCCTCTCAGCCTTCTCTGTTCCAAGGAGAATAACCACACCTGTTCAATCTTTCCTCGTGCCTGCATTTTTCCAGTCCTGGCAACATCCTCGTAAATCTCCTCTCTACCCTCTATCGTGCATTTACATCCTTTATGTAATGAGGTGACCAGAACTGCACACAGTACTCAAGTTATGACCGAACCAATGAGTTATACAGTTCCAGCGTAACCCCCCTGCTCTTATATTCTATACTGCAGCAAATAAAATAAAGGATTCCATATGCCTTCTGAACCACTTTATCGACCTGTCCTGCTACCTTCAGGGATCTGTGGACATTGACTCCAAGGTCCCTCACTTCTCAGTATGTTCTCATTTATCGTGTCCTCCTTTGTCTTGTTTGACCTCCGAAAATGCACCACCTCGCATTTCTCTGGCTGGAATACAATGTGTCACTTTTGTGCCCATCTGAGCAGACCATCAATATCTTCCTGCATCCTGCAGCTAACCCCTTGCTATCTACCAAAAAAGCCAATCTTCGTCTGGTCTGCAAACCTCTTGATTATGCCCCCTACATTTACGTCCAAATCATTGTTATACCACAAAAAGCAGGGGACCCAATTCTGAGCTCCCCGGAATACCACTGGAAATAACCTTCCTGTCATTAAGACGCCCATCAACAATTACCCTTTGTTTCCTGCCACAAAGTCAATTTTGAATCCACCTAGGATTTTGTGATAATTACTGTTTCTAAATTACCACAAATATCTGGACAGAAGGAACTCATCTGGCTCCAAGCCGAATGGACCTTGTGTTCTTTGTTTCTCTAAATAAGTGGACCATATGGTCACAGAGATCAATCAACTCCAGCAGCTGAAGAATTCTGCAACATTTATGACAGCATGTTAATATTTTGATCTGAAGGCTTGGCCTTCTTTTTTAAAAAGTCAGGAATTGGCATTAATTCATTCATACATTTGTTTCTATTTGTTATCTTTCCAGCGAAAGTCTTTGTAACTATTAGTAGTCAGCTTGCATAACAACTGTAGACATTAGTGTCTCTGATAAATTCATCTGAAACCATGAAACATGGAAATAATTGTTTATGACATTTGAATCAATAATAAATAAATTAATATGTGTTGCTATTCCAAGCACTCTAAAGGAAGTCTACCTGAGTTTAAAGGGATATAAACATGTGTAATTTTCAAAAAAGTTAATGGGAATACTGTCTAGGTGGTTGCTGAATATTGAGGAAAAACTTTTTTTAAGATAAATAAACGAAAGATATTATTAACTGATGACACCATTATTTGAATTTGGGAAACTTAGATGAAAAGTAAATCAGCATGATTTGGTGCGTTTCCCATCAACAGTAAAGGGGTATCTGAGGTAAATAATAAGCCAGCGAGCATTATCTGTTGTTTTAATTGTATGTACATACATGATAATAGTTTAGGAATAAACAACACTCCTGTGGAAGGATAATGACTTTCATCGAGTGAGGTGATCAGCAGGTGTGGTGACAGTCTTCAATCTGAGGAGTGTCAACGACGTGTTAACAGATAATAACATTCTTCATCATCAGTAGTCATTTGGGGTTATGATATTTTAGAATGTAAGAACATGCAAAATTTGTGCAGATCACACCACGCATGAGCTAGAAAAGAGAAAGAGTGGTCAACAACAATAATGATATGAAGGAGGAGGCAGATTTTGTCCTGTGGGGAATTGGAGGTTCTTGGAATGGTGTTTCAAAATGACTAACGTTACTTAATCCTCATAATAATTAATCAGTGGACTCATTAGGAAAGGAATTAGTCAATGTCATACTTTGTGAATGGTAACATGATTAGTAAATGGTTTGTAACTTTTCCTGGGATTCACAATTAAACATCCATCCACAATATAAATGTATTAAGATGGGGTAAAATCAGTTGAGCTGCATTTATCTTTAAATAGGCAACTGTTTTGTTGCAACATGCAATAAGTCATTTGAGTTATAAGAGAATCCAGTTTCTGTTTTATCCTAACTTACATCAAGCAAATAGGAGAGAAAATATTTGAGTATGACCACTGGGATTTAGAAGTGCAACAACAGCTGAGACAAAGACAAAGCGATGATTATTGGAGGAATCAAATGAATAGACAAACAAAACATGGCAAGGCCTGGAATCAAATGGAATGTCGATAGTTGAAACAAAAAGTAAGCATTTTAAATATTGTCTTCGATAATAAAGTTTCTTCAATGCTCAACAATTGGTGCGTAACTGTTGTGAGAGAATAACTCCAAGTGCCTGGGTTGGAAAGTAAAGGAAAAGGGAAAGGTCTACAGTTTTGTTTTAATATAGTAGGTTGGTTTTTTTTAGGGACCCAAGGTCCTTTGTGTAAATAATCTAATTGTTGGGTAATTTAAGGGTATAAATTCAGGGTAAGTTATGGCAGCAAGCTCGGCAACCTGGACTGCTCCTCTTGAGCGATCTGGGAAGTCAGGGAAACTTCCAATGTCCAGAGTGAACACGTGTGCAGGAGGTGTCTCCAGCTGCAGCAACTCAAAATCCGCGTTTCGGATCCTGAGCGGCAGTTAGGGACACTGTGGAGCATCTGCGAGGTTGATACCATCGTGGATAGCACGTACAGGGAGGTGGTCACACTGCAGGTAAAGACTGCTCATGTTGAAAGGGAATTGGGTGACCCCCACATGCAGAGCAGAAGAACGAGGCAGATAGTGCAGGTGTCCCCTTGGTCCATTTCCAATTCTAACAGATGTTCCACTTTGGATACTGTTGGAGGAGATAGCTTCTCAGGGGAACGCGCAAAAGCCTGGTCAGTGGCACCACCGGTGGCTCAGCGACACAGCAGTGTAGAAAAAAGTGTGGGGGAACTATTGTGATGGGAGATTCTATCGTAACGGGTACAGACAGGCGTTTATGTGTCCGCATAAGTGACGCCAGAATGGTATGTTGCTTGCCTGGCGCTCGGGCCAAGGATCGCACGGAATGGCTGCAAGACATTCTGAAAGGGGAGGGTGAACAGTCAGAGGTTGTGGTACACATAGCTACCAGCGACATAAGAGAAAGAGGGATGAGGTGATGCAACAAGTACTTAGGGTGCTTAGTAGCAAATTAAAAAGCAGGACCGCAAACGTTCTAATCTCTGGATTACTCCCAGTGCCACGTGCTAGTGAGTATAGGAATAAGAGGATTGAGCATATGAATGCATGGCAGGAGGAAGGACGTTAGTTTCCTGGACCACTGGGTCTGTTTCTGGCAAAGGTGGCACCTGTACAAGTTAGATGGGTCGCACCTGAACTGCAATGGGACCAACATCCTTGCTGGGAGTTTTGCTGGTGACGTTTGGGGGTGGGAGTGGTTTGACTAATTTGGCAGGTGGAAGGGATACAGAGTGGAGGTACAGTAGGGGTGATGGACAGTCAAATATAGACGAGAAACTGAGTGAGAATGGAAGGCTCAGCAAATATAGACCAGGACCCTTGACTGGTTCCCTTCGACATGAATCAATGAGTCGTTCCAAGGCTGGCAGGAGGGTTTATGGGAGACCAGAGAGAACCCCGAAATTGTCAGCACTTTGCAAACAGAAAACCAACATTGCATTGGCAGTGATATTAATAAAACCCTTAGGAAGACAGAAGGAGGCCATTCGGCCCCTGGGACATGTCCCACCCATTCAATCAGGTCAGGGCGAATTGGTTCTTGTCCACATAAAGCTGTCTCGGCTCCGTAAATATTAATACCCTTTCCTAACAAATCTTTGCCAGTAATCAGGAATTAATGCCACTGCCTGTTAACACTCGGGAATTACTTTTCACAACCTCTCTGCCTCTCTACCTCTCATTCCTTCTTCAAGACATTCCTTAAAACTAACCTTTTTGACCAAGCTTTTGGTCATCAGCCTGACTCTCTCCTTCTGTGTGTTTGGTGTCAGATTTTGTTTTATAATGCACCCTGCATAGTATCTTTGGGACATTTAATACTGGCCTTCTCCCTCACCCCATCTCTATGTCTCGCTCTCTCTCTCTCTCTCCTCGCCTCGAAGGCAAGTATATCGTTCCTGAACACCAACATTTAACAGTTTATCACCATTTGAAAAATGTTCTGTGTTTCTATTCTTCCTGCCGAAGAGAAGAACCTCACATTTCTCCACATGATATTCCAGATTCCAATATCTTGCCCACGCACTTCACCTTTCAATCTTCCTTTGCAGTCTCTTTGTGCCGTCGTCACAGCTTACTGTCCCACCAACCTTTGCATCATCAGCCCATATAAACCCAACATAGGCAGCATTTGAGAGAGGCACTTTTGTTCTGACAAGTATAATGATACAACTGGTTGATATTTTGTGCAGGATATTTCGGTATATTTATCGGAGTTGTTAAGATGAAATATCTTTATTAAGAGATTATTGGAACATAGGAAGGTAGGAACAGGATTAGGCCATTCAGCCCCTCAAGCCTGTCTCACCATTCAATGAGATCATGGCTGATCCGCAGCCTAACTCCATATACCTGCCTTTGGCACATATCCCTTAATATCTTTGCTTAACAAAAATGTATCTCAGATTTAAAGCCAACAACTGTTCTGGATTCAACCACTGTTTGTGGGAGAGAGTTCCAAACCTCTACCACCCTTTGCGTGAAGAAGGGCTTCCTAACGTCGCCCCTGAATGGACTGGCCCTACTTTTTAGACTATGTCCCCTCGTTTTAGAATCTTCGAACAGTGGAATTGGTTTATCTTTATCTAGCCTATCTTTTCCTGTGAATATCTTGAAGACTTCGATCAGATTACCCCACAACCTTCTAAATTCGAGCGAGAAAAGGCCTAATTTGTGTAATCTCTCCTCGTAACTTAACCCCTGTTGTCCAGGTGTCATTCTCGTAAACCTACATTTCACTCCCTCCAAGGCCAATATATCCTTCCTCAGGTGTGGTGCCCAGAACTGCTCACAGTATTCCAAGTGGGGTCTAACCAGGGTTTTGTACAGGTGCAGCATAACCTCTTTGTCTTTATACTCCAGTCTTCTAGATATAAAGGCTGGCATTCCATTTGCCTTTTTGAATAATTTCTGCACTTGCTTGTGGCATTTTAAAGATCTATGCACCTGAACCCCCAAGTCTCTTTGGTCATCCACTGTACTTAACCTCTTTCCATTTAGAAGTACCCTGCTCGATTCTTTTTTGGTCCAAAATGGATAACCTCACACTTGCCCACATTGACCTCCATCTGCCACTGTTTTTTTTTCCATTCACCTGGTCTGTCCATATCTCCTTGTAACTTTATGCTATCATCTAGACTCTCTACAATGCTGCCTAACTTCGCATCATCAGCAAATTTGAATATATGACTTACGATGCCATCATCCAAGTCGTTAATGAATAATGTGAATAATTGAAGCCCCAACACAGATCCCTGTTGGACACCACTAGTTTCATCCTGCCAATGGGAATACTTACCCATTATCCCCACTCTCTGTCACCGACCACTCGACCAACTTCCTAACCATGTCAATAATTTGCCCTCAACTCCCTGGGTGTCTACCTTCATTAACAGTCTCTTATGTGGGACTTTATCAAATGCCGTCTCGAAAGTCCATGTAACCCGGTTTCCTCTGGGTGCTCCGGTTTCCTCCCACATGCCAAAGACTTGCAGGTTGAGAGGTAAATTGGCCATTAGCAATTGCCCCTAGTATAGGTAGGTGGTAGGGAAATATAGGAACAGCTGGGGATGTGGTAGGAATATGGAATTAGTGTAGGATTAGTATAAATGGGTGGTTGATGGTCGGCACAGACTCGGTGGGCTGAATGGCCTGTTTCAGTGCTGTGTCTCTAAACTAAACTAAACTAAACTAAACTATATAACATCCATCGACATTCACCTGTCCAAAACCTTAGTCACCTCTTTATAAAAAAGTATCAATGAGATTTGTCAGGCATGACCTCCCGTCATGAATCCACGTTGGCTGTCCCTGATTAACTGAAATTTCTCTCGGCGTCCAGTCACGGTATCCTTGATTATATACTCCAGCAACTTGCCCACCACAGATGTCAGGCTAACTAATCTGTAATTTCCTTGGTTCCCCCTTTCACTCTTCTTCAAAAATGGAGTGATATGTACAACTTTCCAGCCCAGAGGGACCACTCCTGAATCCAGGTAACTCTGAAAGACTATAGTTAAGGTATCGACAACGTGCTCACTTACTTCCTTTTACACCATCGCATGGAAACCATCAGTATCTGGAGATTTCTCACTGTTTATTTGCATTAATGTCTTTGTTACTGATGTTTTACTGAACGTCAATTGTATTAAGTCCCTGGCACCTATCGGCTATTAATTTTTCGGGATTGCCGGTAAGTTATCTTCCTTTTCAACTGTAAATACTGAGGCAAAGTAATTGTTCAACATGTCTGTCATTTCTGCATTATCAATGACAATATCTCCATTTTCAGCTTTTAGTGAGCCTACATTGCTCTTGGCCACCCGATTTCCCCTTATGTAACTATAAAATTTCTTCTTGCTGATTTTGAAGTCCATTGAAAGTTTCATTTCATAATCTCTTTCAGGAACTCCTTTAAGCTGCTTTGTGACCCTTTGCTGGTCTTTGTGTATATCCAATTCGGCCGGATCTGTGTTGTGTTTTGCATTTTTGTAAGCCCTTGCTTTTACGTTTGTACTGTCCCTAATCTCTGGTTGTTCATGGCTGTTTTTTCTGTGAAGTGGAGCTTTTTCCTCTCAGGGGTATATACTCGCCCTGTATTGCGTGAAATGTTTCTTTCAATATTCCCCACTGTTATTCAGTTGTTTGACCCATGAAGAGATCTTCCCAGTTTACTGTGGAAAGTCTCTGTCCAATCCTGGCAAAGTCAGCCCAACCCAAGTCTAAAATTCTTGCAGCTGATTCGTGCATTTCACTTTCAAACGATGCCTTGATTTAAATCATGTTGTGACCACTATTTGATAAATATTCACGCCAGAGAGGATGTTAATTAAATTTGGCTAGTTACTCATAACTAAATCTAGTATTGCCTCTCCCCTTGTTACATCTAGGACACATGGCTGTCGGAAACTATCCCAGACACATTCCCAAAATTCACTGCCTTTCTGACAGATGCTAGTCTGCCTCTCTCAATCTATGTGCAAGTTAAAATCCCCCATTAATACGACTTTGCCTTTGTTACACACATGCCTAATTTGTGCATTTATACAATCTGACACCTCAGAACTGCGACCAGGGGGTCTCTCCACAAAACCTCTTCCAGGTTTAGATCGTTTTCTGTTCCTCAGTTCCACCCATCAAGTCACCATTGGATGAAAGACTCTCCTTCGGTGTCCTATCCCACACAGACAGAAAGACAGCCAAATACACACAGGCAGACTGACATGTCCAGATAAACACACACACACACATAGAAATCCACAGACAGACACAGCCATTCCCAATGACAGAGAGAGAGAGAGAGAGAGAGAGAGAGAGAGAACGAACCCACACAGAGACACACATATTCACATTGACCAACTTGGAGAGATAAACACAAAGACCTCCCTCTGTGCAAAGAATGTTTTTACAAACATCAAAATCTCTCTTTTCGCCTTTTATATTTCACTCTCGGGGTTTCAATTAATTGTCAATCTGATTTCACAGGCAGCAGGATAATTTTTGCTTTCCTTTTCTTGTCTTTGGGGTCAGGGGGTAATGGGTCAGTCCCAGAGACTGACAGTCTGTAACCTGTGACCAAGCGCTGTGACCACGAGTGGGGTAGGGGGAGGGGGCAACATGGAGAGGGTCAGTTCCAACCTCTTAAAGGGACCCTGCACCACCAGAACTGCTCCTTCGGTTTAAACCTTCGAGTGAGTCAGGAGGTGTTTGAACAAGGATGGGAACAAAGTGAAATTGAATCTTCCAATATTTATTTGTTCAGCGATGTTAATAAACACCAAATATCTGTCAAGCCCAAATTCACACAAGTAAAATTGTGAATTCAGAATGATAATTTTAAAGGAGAAACTATTGTTAATTAATTCCATTTCATTTGCTAAACGTTGTCATCATAACATTGTTTTGTTCAGGATGTAATATTACAAAGCCCTTAGGAAGAGAGGAAGAGGCCGTTCGGTCCCTCCAGCCCATCCTTTCTCTTTGAGACATTTTATTCTTCACCCTCTCCTTTACTGTGTGTGTCTCTCCGTCCCTCAACCATTCTCTCTTTCCTCCTTACCCGTCTCTATCCCTCCCTCACCCCATCTCCCTTTCCCTCCCTCTCTCTCTCTCTCTCTCTCTCTCTCTCTCTCTCTCACTCACACACACACAACGGTTAACTTTAAAAATAGAGAGTTTTTCTTTCGAGTTCTCTTATAAAGAAAAAGAATTCCTTGGCCAAATGCTTAGTAATCCCTGAAGAAGAGAGGAAGAAGACGAGGAAGAACTGTCCCTTTTTGGTTTGGTGTCACAAATGCATGCAGATGGCAGTCAGTAGGACATTTCTGGAAGGTTTCTTTCCAGGCGACGTTGAAGATCAGTCTGATAGGCTTTCCAAGAAAAATATGACAGCAGGGGTTTCTGGCAGGCCTTTCAGTCGGAATGCAACGTCAATTTATGGATCTCTTACATTCGCTTCAAAGTACATCTCAAAGACATGGAACAGGGTGCTTATTGTGACTGCTTGCTTGGCTGGTTTTCTCGAGCTGCCTTCAAAACAGGTAACACCCCGAAGACACCGACTAAAGCGGAACCAAAAGCAATATCTCAATGGTCTAGCTCCAGATCCCCAGAAATCCTGACCTGTCAGTTCTCTGGACAAAATCTCCCCCAAGTCACAAAGCCTCTGCTGGGTATTTATCTGAAGACAGGTGGCCTCCAGTAAAGGTTGTTTTCAAATAGGAAAATGAAAAGTAAATCCATAGAATCATTTTCAATTTCCGCAAATAATACAATGCTACAATTGCAAAATACACGAGTCCCCAAAACATTTTAACAAAAATGTAGAAGCGCCGTCAGAACACACACTTTAAAAAGTGCTTTACTGTTTTGCGAACGAGGTGAATAACCTCACAGATCCCCACTATTTTTCAGCTTCCACCTTGTTACCCATTCACTTAAACTGCCGACATCTTTTTTGTCTCAGCTTCACAGCATGCATTTGTACCTAGCTTTGTATCGTCAGCAAATCTAGAAACATTGCAATCACTTTCTTCGTCTAAGTCCCGAATATAGATGGTAAATAGCTGGAGCAACAGCAATGATCATTGCGACACTCCACTAGTTACAGCCTGGCAACCTGAAAATGCCCCGTTTATCTCGACTCACGACTTCAGATTAAACAGAGGGCCCGGGTGGAACCAGCACAGTGAATAGTCAGAAGATTAAACACGGGGCCGGGGAAAACCAGTGCAGTGAACAGTCACAAGATTAGACACAGGGAAAGAGGGAACCTGCAATGTGAATAATCAAAAGTTAACAACACAGGGCCCAGGGGAACATACAGAGTGAATAGTCAGAAGTTGAAACACGGTGCCCAGGGAAACCTGCACTGTGAACGGTCGCAATATTAAATACAGGCCCTGTCAGGATTCTACACCTTGAATGGTCGCAAGTTTACACAAAGGGCTCGGGGGAACCGTCAGAGTGAATTGTCACAAGTTTAATCACAGTGCGCGATGAGGAAACCTGCACAATAAAAATCCACAAGTGTAAAAAACAAGGCCGAAGTGAACCTGAACAGTGAATAGTCACAAGTTTAAACTGAGGTTTCGGGAGCAACGTGCACAGCGAATAGTCACATTTTTAAACACAGGGCCCAGGGGGAACCTGCATGGTGAATAGTCCCAGATTTAGACACAGGGCCCAGGGGAACATTCACAATGAATAGTCACAAGTTTAAAAACAGGGCCAAGGGAATCTGAACAGTGAATAGTCACAATATTGAGCACATGGCCCGGGGGGATCCTGCACACTGATTCGTGTCAAATTTCAACACAGGGCCCAGGGGGAACCTGCACGGTGAATAGTCACAATTCGAAATACAGGGCCCGGGACGATCCTTCACAGTGAATAGTCACATGTTTCAACAGAGGGCCCGGGGGATCCTGCACAGTGATTTATGTCAAGTTTAAACACAGAGCCCGGGGAGCCTGCACAGTGAATAGTCGCAGTTTAAACACAGGGCACTGGGGAACCTGCAAAGTTAGCAGTCATATGTTTAAACACTGGGCCCGGGGAATCCTGCACATGTGATTCCTGTCAAAATTAAACACAGGGCCCGGGGGGGGATCCTGCACAGTGAAGAGTAACGAGTTTAAACACAGGGCCCGGGGGATCCTGCACAGTGATTCATGTCAAGTTTAAACACAGGGCCCCAGGGGATGGATCCTGCACAGTGATTCTTGTCAAGTTTCAACACAGGGCCCCAGGGGAAGGATCCTGCACAGTGATTCTTGTCAAGTTTCAACACTGGGCCCGGGGGGGGGGGGGTGGCGTTGAACATTCACAGTGATTCATGTCAACTTTAATCACAGGGCCCAGGGGATCCTGCACAGTGATTCATGTTAAGTTAAAACACAGAGACAGGAAGCCTGCACAGTGAATAGTCACAGTTTAAACAAAGGGCCCTGGGCAACCTGCAAAGTTAGTAGTCATATGTTTAAATATAGGGCCTGGGGAATCCTGCACAGTGAAGAGTTACGAGTTTAAACAGAGGGCCCGGGGGATCCAGCATAGTGAATAGTCACATGTTTAAACATTGCGCCCGGCGGATCCTGCACAGTGATTCGTATCAAGTTTAAACACAAGGCCCGGGAGGATCCAGCACAGTGATTCATGTCAAGTTTAAACACAGGGCCCCGGGGGAAACCTGCACAGTGATTCTTGTCAATTTTTAACACAGGGCCCAGCGGGGAACACGCACAGTGATTCGTGTCAACTTTAAACACAGGGCCCAGGGGATCCTGCACAGTGAATAGTCACATGTTTAATGAGAAGGCCCGGGGGATCCTGCACAGTGATTTATGTCAAGTTAAAACACAGAGACGGGGAGGCTGCACAGTGAATAGCCACAGTTTAAACAAAGGGCCCTGGGCAACCTGCAAAGTTAGTAGTCATATGTTTAAATTTAGCGCCCGGGGAATCCTGCACAGTGAAGAGTTATGAGTTTAAACATAGGGCCCGGCGGATACTGCACAGTGATTCGTATCAAGTATGAACACAGCGCCCGGGGGATCCTGCACAGTGATTCTTGTCAAGCTTAAACACGGGGCCTGGGGGATTCTGCACAGTGATTCGTGTCATGTCTTAACACAGGGCCCGGGGGAATCGTGCACAGTGAATAGTCACAAGTTTAAACACGAGGCCCAGGGGTTCCTGCACAGAGATTCGTGTCAAGTTTAAACACTGGACCGGGGGAAAGCCACACAGTGAATAGTCGCAAGATTAAAGTCAGGGTCCGGGGGTAAGCCGCACAGTGAATCGTGACGAGATTAAAAACGCAACCAGGGGTGTACCTGCACAGTGCTCTTACCATTCCCTCTCGTAAATATGATCGCCTAGAGTTGGGCTCTAATTGTGGTGAACTTGCTGGAGCGTTCCAGTTACACCAACTCTGGAAATGAACCGTTTGCTCACAATGGAGTTAAACCTCTTTCTGCACTTTTCAAGGCATATGATGCCAAGAGGGCCAGAACTGCTGGTGTGAACTCCCTGTGCTGCGTCGCAAGCTCAGAAGGTTAGTACAGAAGACCACAGCACTGTGAAAAGTGAGCTGTCCAGGCCTTCGGGTGGGTGCCAGTTACCTCCCAAAGAAGCAGGTTGATGACATTTAAGAACAAAGTAAGTTGCATTAGCATCCAGCACACAACCACCACTACTAAACGAACCACCCCCCGAACGTCTCTATACCCCCAGCATAAGTACAGTGTTCTAAGAGGAGAAGTGGGTGGCAGACGTGGGGTATCTGGGTGCTGGTGATGTAGCTGTAATGGTGTAGACACTAACCCAAATGAGATACCCTCATATTGACCCCACAACCTTCGACACTGAGGAAACACACCATGCGATTCAAGCCTTGCAAAACAATAAGAGGGCATGCGTGGGCTTCAGATGCAAAATTGGCAGTCAAAGCCTACATAGTTGAACAGCCGGCAACCACTCAGTTCGAAGACTCGCATATGAAGAACAGATACTTGGGCAGGGTAGTGGGGAACGACTAACACATGCAAAATTGGAATTCAGTAGAATTACAGGCTTCAACAGAAGACAAGTTCGGAGCAGCCATTGCACAGTGCACCAGCTTGTATTCATACAGTAGCTTTAAGGTAGCAAATTGTCCAAAGGCACTTCACAGGAGCATTATCAAAGAAAAGATGGCACGAAGACAGGGGATATTTAGATCAAATGTCCAAAGGAGAGATTAGAACAAATGACCAAAAACTTGATCAAAGAGGAACGTTTTAAGGAGTGTATTAAAAGTAGGATAGAAAGTGAAGCAGTTTAAAGATGGTATATCGGCTCATCGTATCCATGCTGTTTCTTCACGGAGCTACACAGTCATTCCCACTCCCCCACTCAATCCCCATAGCCCTGGAAGTTTATTTCCGTCACGTTACTGTACAATTTCGATTTGAAATCATTTATTGTCTCTTCATTCACCTCCCTTGTGGGCAGCAGAATCCAGATCATTACCACCCGCTGCATAAAAATGTTCTGAATAATATTTCACCTGTATCTCTTGCCCAAAGCCTTCAATCTGTGTCCTGTGGTCCTTGAACCATTAGTTGGTGGGGATGTTGGCCACCTCGAGGACGTCTGTGTTGCAGATACGGTCCTGCCACCTGATGCCAAGGATTCTCTGGAGGCAGCGAAGATGGAATGAATTGAAACATCGCTCTTGGCTGACATACGTTGTCCAGGCCTCGCTGCCGCAGAGCAAGGTACTGAGGACACAGGTTTGATACACTCGGACTTTTGTGTTTTGTGGTCGATATATAAATAGATAGTGTTCAGATGAAAGTCTTTCGCTGAACATGATTGTTTAGTGGCTGTCATGAATGTCATTTTTCATAAGGCCCAATTAAATGTCTTTGCTATGAATCAGACTTTCATTGTAATCTTATTCTCGCAAAACGTCCAAGAGAGTATCAATTCAGGGACAGCCGTGTATCAGCCGCTCTATAGGGAGGGAGAGAATGGATCAACGTCTGAGAAGATTAGTTTGAAAGAGTATGATCTACGAGCTTCAATGTGTATAGTCAAACGACCATATACTGTCTTTAGAAATTAGGATATATCTTGCAGTTTTGGGTGTGCTGTATCCGACTCGCTGATGCTGGTGTTCCTGGTGAGACTCAATGTCCAAATATTGATGTCTCCAGATTTTCTTAGCTATATGAACGGTTCTGGGATTGTGTGTCGATATTTCCGGGTATTCCATGGAATTGACAGTAATTGAACAGGATCTCTGGGAGTCTGCTTGTATCTTCTGGGGGGTCAGTGTGAATGTCAATGAATTTACAGATCAGGCATCTCTCTGCATTTGTCGAACCCATTCCCACACTTCCGCCCTCACTCCTACCCCTGCCTCCCAGAACATCTTCAGGGATCTCCTTGCCCTCACTTTGCACCCCAGCAGCTTCCACATCCAAAATTTCATCTTCCCCCATTTCCGGCACATCCAGCGTGATGCGACCAACCAAACACATCATCCCCTCCCCTTCATGTCAGCGTTCTGAACGGACCATTCCCTTTGCGACACGCTGGTCCACTCCTCCATCGCCCACCAACTTGTTCCCTTTGCATGGCACCGTCCCATGCAATTGCAGGACGTGTAATACCTTTGACCTTCTCTCTCCTCACCATCCAAGGCGAAAAAGCAATCTTTCCAGGTGAAGCAACGATTTACTTGTACTTCTTTCAATTTAGAATACTGATACGACAAGAGTTGATTCAGTCTCACTACTCCACAGGTCACAACATATTCGTAAAGTTTTCCAGCTACCAGAAAAATACCCACTTTAAACACTTTATTTGCACTCCCCCTACCCCCCACCGCAGAATAAAGCATTCCAAGCCAGATTTCTTTAAACAACAACAAAATTAACAATTTTCAGAAACTATATCTTAAACAATAATGAAACAAATCTATTTTGGAAAAGATTTTATAACTTCTTATTCTTTCTATCTCTTATGCATACACACATATACATGCAATCACCGGTTAACCGGGGGGAAAGGCTTTTCTCTTTCCAACAGTTTCCTGAGAATAATAAAATAACTTGGTCATAATATTCTGGTCAGATATTCCCGGGTCGGTGAGGTGTCCCAGAGTCCAATAGTCGGATGCCACTTGAAATCTCTGCAGGCGGGTTCAATGAACAGTTTGTGATGGTTTGGAGTTCAAGGCAATTCGTCTGCAGCAGGCGTCACACAGATCTTTCAGCAAAGGATGTAGCAACAGGCCTACTTGGATTTTGGAGCAGTTGTCTAGCAATATAAGCTTTCTTGAGCTATCTGGGTTTTCTAAAATATAACAGGCAACAGGAATCAGTCTTGAGGCAGAGATTTTTCAGAGACTGGAGGCAATATGATTCTGTTCCTTTAACAATGCAGGGCTTCCTTTCTGCAAAGTAGTTTTCCACCACAGAATGTAGCAACTTCTCTTTTCCGAGGTCTTTTCTCTCTCCAGGGCTCTTTTCCCCTCTCCAAGCAGACCACAACCACACCGCAAATGAAGGATTTTTTTTTCCAAGAGAGGAAAATCTTACTTTTTCAGATAGAACATAACATAGAACATAGAACATACAGCACAGAACAGGCCCTTCGGCCCACAATGTTGTGCCGATCCTTTGTCCTCTGTCAAGGACAATTTAATCTATACCCCATCATTCTCCTTTATCCATATACCTATCCAAAAGCCTTTTGAAAGTCCCTAAAGTTTCTGACTCAACAACTTCCCCGGGCAAGGCATTCCATGCCTCGACCACTCTCTGGGTAAAGAACCTTCCCCTGACATCCCCCTTATATCTCCCACCCTTCACCTTAAATTTATGACCCCTTGTAATGCTTTGCTCCACCCGGGGAAAAAGTTTCTGACTGTCTACCCTATCTATTCCCCTGATCATCTTATAAACCTCTATCATGTCACCCCTCATCCTTCTCCGTTCTAATGAGAAGAGGCCTAGAATGTTCAGCCTTTCCTCGTAAGACTTATTCTCCATTCCAGGCAACATCCTGGTAAATCTCCTCTGCACCCTCTCCAAGGCTTCCACATCCTTCCTAAAATGAGGCGACCAGAACTGCACACAGTACTCCAAATGAGGCCTTACCAAGGTCCTGTACAGCTGCATCATCACCTCACGGCTCTTAAATTCAATCCCTCTGCTAATGAACGCTAACACCCCATATGCCTTCTTCACAGCCCTATCCACTTGAGTTGCAACTTTCAATGATCTATGCACATAGACCCCAAGGTCTCTCTGCTCCTCCACATGCCCAAGAACCCTACCGTTAACCCAGTATTTTGCATTCATGTTTGTCCTTCCAAAATGGACGACCTCACACTTTTCAGGGTTAAACTCCATCTGCCACTTTTCAGCCCAGCACTGCAACCTATCCAAGTCCCTTTGCAGACGACAATAGCCCTCCTCGGTATCCACAACTCCACCAACCTTTGTATCATCTGCAAATTTACTGACCCACCCTTCGACTTCCTCATCCAAGTCGTTAATAAAAATCACAAACAGGAGAGGACCCAGAACTGATCCCTGTGGCACGCCACTGGTAACTGGGCTCCAGGCTGAGTATTTACCATCTAAGACCACTCTCTGCCTTCTATCAGTTAGCCAATTCTTAATCCAACTGGCCACATTCCCCACTATCCCATGCCTCCTGACTTTCTCCATAAGTCTACCATGGGGGACCTTATCAAATGCCTTACTAAAATCCATGTACACCACATCCACTGGTTTACCCTCATCCACTTGCTTGGTCACCTGCTCAAAGAATTCAATCAGGCTTGTGAGGCAAGACCTACCCCTCACAAAACCGTGCTGACTGTCCCGAATCAAGCAGTGTCTTTCCAGATGCTCAGAAATCCTATCCCTCAGCACCTTTTCCATCAACTTGCCTACCACCGAAGTAAGACTAACTGGCCTGTAATTCCCAGGGTTGTTCCTATTCCCTTTCTTGAACAGGGGCACAACATTTGCCACCCTCCAATCACCTGGTACCACCCCCGTCAGCAGAGAAGATGAAAAGATCATTGCCAGCGGCTCTGCAATTTCATCCCTTGCTTCCCATAACATCCTTGGATATACCCCGTCAGGCCCGGGAGACTTGTCTATCTTCAAGTTATTCAAAAACCCCAACACATCTTCCCTCCTAACGAGCACTTCCTCGAGCTTACCAGTCTGCTTCCCACCGTCCTCTTCAGTAATACACCCCTTCTCATTCGTAAATACCGAAGAGAAGTACTCATTCAAAACCTCACTTATCTCTTCCGGCTCAACACACAGTCTCCCGCTATTGTCCTTGACCGGACCTACGGTCCCCCTAGTCATCCTCATATTTCTGACATACGCGTAAAAGGCCTTGGGGTTTTCTTTTATCCTACCCGCCAAGCATTTTTCATGCCCTCTCTTAGCTCTCCTAATCCCTTTCTTCAGATCCTTCCTGGCCATCTTGTATCCCTCCAGAGCTATGCCTGTGCCCTTTTTCCTCAACTTTATATACGCATCCTTCTTCTTCCTAACAAGACTCTCAACCTCTCTTGTCAACCACGGTTCCCTCACATGACCATCCCTTCCCTGTCTGACAGGGACATGCTTATCAATGGCCCCTACTATCTGCTCCTTGAAAAAGTTCCACATTTCGACCGTGCCCTTCCCTGCCAGCATATGCTCCCAACTTATGCTCCTCAGTTCCTGCCTGACAGCATCATATCTACCCTTCCCCCAATTGTAAACCTTGCCCTGTTGCACATACCTATCCCTCTCCATTACCACAGTGAATGCTACAGAATTGTGATCACTATCTCCAAAGTGCTCGCCCACCAACAGCTCTATCACTTGCCCTGGTTCATTACCTAGTACCAAATCCAATATTGCCTCCCCTCTGGTCGGGCAGTCTACATACTGAGTCAGAAAAGCTTCCTGGACATACTGCACAAACACTACCCCATCCAAACTATTCGATCTAAAGAGTTGCCAATCAATATTTGGGAAGTTGAAATCCCCCATAATTACTACCCTGTGACTTCTGCTCCTTTCCAAAATCTGTTTCCCAATCTGCTCTTCCACCTCCCTGCTGCTATTGGGGGGCCTATAGAAAACTCCCATCAAGGTGACTGCTCCTTTCCTGTTCCTGACCTCAACCCACAGTGCCTCAGTCGGCAGATCCTCCTCGAAAATTCTTTCAGCAGTTGTTACACTATTTCTAACTAACAATGCCACCCCCCCACCTCTTTTACCACCATTCCTAATCTTATGAAAACATCTATAACCAGGTACCTCCAAAAACCATTCCTCCCCCTCACCTATCCACGTTTCAGTGATGGCCACAACATCGTAGTCCCAAGTGCCCATCCACGCCTTCAATTCACTCACCTTATTCCTGATGCTTCTTGCGTTGAAGTATACGCACTTTAACCCTTCTCCGTGCCCATCTGTCCTCTGCGACAGTGCTACCTTCCCCAATACCTCACTACACTCTTTGTCTTTCTGAGTGGACCCACTGGTCCCTGGATTACAAGTCCGGTTCCCATCCCCCTCCCAAACTAGTTTAAACCCTCCCGAACAGTACTAGCAAACCTCCCTCCCAGGATATTGGTGCCCCTCTGGTTCAGATGCAGCCCGTCCTGTTTGAACAGGTCCCATCTTCCCCAGAATGCAGTCCAATTATCCAAGAACTGGAAGCCCTCCCTCCTACACCATTCCTGCAGCCACGTGTTCAGCTGTGCTCTCTCCCTATTCCTAGCCTCACTATCACGTGGCGCCGGCAACAAACCAGAGATAACAACTCTGTCCGTCCGAGCTTTCAGCTTCCAGCCTAACTCACTAAACTCACTTCTAACATCTGTGCCACCCTTCCTTCCTACGTCGTTGGTGCCAATGTGCACCACGACCTCTGGCTGCTCCCCCTCCCCTTTAAGGATCCTGAAGACGCGATCACAAACATCACGGACCCTGGCACCAGGGAGGCAACAAACCATCCGTGCGTCTCGCCTGCGCCCACAGAACCGCCTGTCCGTACTCCTCACCATCGAGTCCCCGATGACTAGTGCTCTCCCATTCTCCCTCCTTCCCTTCTGAGCCACAGTGCAGGACCCCGTGCCAGAGGCCCGGTCACTGCAGCCTGCCCCCGATAGGCCGTCCCCCCCAACAGTATCTAAAACTGTATACTTGTTGTTGAGGGGAACGACCACAGGAGATCCCTGCACTGACCTCTTCCCACCTCTAACTGTTACCCAGCTGCCTTTGATTTGTGGAGTAGCGACCTCCGTGTAGCTTCTATCTATCAACCCCTCAGCTTCCCGAATGATCCTCAGTTCATCCAGCTCCAGCTCCAATTCCCTAACACGGTCTGATAGGAGCTGGAGACGGATGCACTTCCAGCAGGTGAAGTCGGCAGGGCCACCGGAGGTTTCCCTCACCTCGAACATTCTGCAGGAGGAGCAATACACTACACTGGCTGCCATTTCTTTTATTCAATTACCCCTTAGTTAAGTACAACTATAGATATTAACAAAAACAGTAAATAGCTTACCTGCTCAGTCCTTTTTGGTTAGAGGAGGAGGGTAAAAAGGGTCTTATTATTAGGTTAGAGGAGGAGGATGGGTGGGAGACACTACATGTGTAGTGGCTCGGGTTTACTCGCCGGTTCCTCCGGCGCCAAAAGAAACTCAAAGACAAGGAAAACAGTAAGTAAAACAGTAAGTACTTACTTTTAAAACACAGCTCCTGATGCCTTCACTCACCCACCGAAGAGTCGCTACCTTCTCCTGCTGCTCCGCCGGGAAATGAGATAGTAGCTCTTTTCCTTGTGTGCAAACATAGGGCCCAGCCAGCTCGCTGCAATGCTGCTCAGCTCACTGATCTCTCACAGTGCAAAGTGAAACTAAAACCCGAACAATAAATCATGTGACATTCATCGATATTCCTGTAATTTGCCTGTTGAGCTGCTTGGCAACAGGTGCTGGAAACCTGAACTCAGTTCCAACACCAAGTTGCAGCATCCAATGTTCACAGAAAATCCTTTTGCTCAAACATTTAACATCACACAGAATTATTAGCGTTCAATACAAAAAATGTAATGGTCTTGTGACATTATTGTATTTGCTGCTTGACTACGAGCTTCCTATTACTTGCCATTTTAATTCACCACCCTGCTCTCACACCCACATTTCTGTCCTTGGCCTCCTGCAGTGTTCCAGTGAAGCTCAACACAAGCTCGAAGAAAGCACCTCGTCTTCTGATTAGACACTCTACAGCCTTCTGGACTCAACATCGAGTTCAACGATCTCAGTTCATGACTGCCATTAGTTTTTTAAAAAATTTATTTGATTTCATTTTATTTTTAACCATGTGTCAGTTTGGCGAGCTTTTGCTTTTGGACACAGCTTATCATTGCACTGCAATTAATACCCTCTCTGGAGTAATACTATGTCTTTCTGCTACAACTCTTGCACTCCCTTTTCCTTTTATTCCGTGTTATCTCTGTTATTTCACACATCTGGAATTAAAAGTTAGTGTAATGGTGACCGTGAACTGATTGTCGATTGTTGAAAAAAATCCATCTGGTTCACTCAAGTCCGTTACGAAAGGAAATCTGCTGTCCTTACCCGGTCTGGCCTACAGTAGAATCCAGATCCACAGCAATGTGGTTGACTCATAAAATGTCCTCTGAGCTTTTCTAGCAAGCCACTCAGTTGTATCAAACCACTAACAAGCCTAAGGAATGGAATGAATCCAGAAGAACCATCCAACATTGACCTAGGCTCTGGAAACACAGCCCTGTCGACTCTGCAACATCCTCCTTCGTATCATCTGGGGGCATGTGCCAAAATTGGAAGGGATGTCCCATAGGCTATGCAAGCAACAGACTGACTTGGTCATACTTATGGAATCATACATAACGAACAATGTTGCAGACACCACTATCATCATCCCCAGATATGTCCTGTCACACTGTAGGGACATGTCCACCGACTCTGGTGGCATAGCGGTATACAGTCAGGATGAAGTTGCCTTGGAAGCCCTCAACATTGACTCTGGACCCCATGAAATCTCATTAAATCAGATCAAACATGGACAAGGAAACCTCCCGCTGATTGCCACCTCGCCTGCATGCCCCCTCCCCCACACCTTAGCTGAAGAATCAGTGCTCATCCATATTGAATACCAATTGGAAAAAACGCTTAGCGCAGCAAGGGCATAATATGTACTCTGGGTGGGAGACTTCAATGCCCATCAGCAAGAGTGGCTAGGTAGTACCACTGCTGACCAAGCTGGCTGAGTCCTAAAGGGCACAACATCGAGACTGCGTCTGTGGCAGCTACTGAGGGGACCAACAAGAGGGAAAAACCTACTTGACCTCGTCTTTACCAATCTTCCTGATGCAGATGAATCTGTTAATAGCAGTATTGGTAGGAGTGACCACTACACAGTCATTGTGGAGACGAAGTCCTGTCTTTACATTGAGGTATACTCACCATTGTGCTGTGTGGCACTGCCACCATGCTAAAAGGATAGCAAAACAGATCTAGCAACACCAAACTGGGTATCCATGAGGCGCTTTGGGCCATCAGTAACAGCAGAATTATATTCGACCACAATGTGTAACTTCATGGCACGGCATATCTCTCACTCTACCATTACCATCAAGCCGTGGGATCAACCCTGGTTCAATGAGAGTGCAGGAGGGTTTCCCAGGAGCAGTACCAAACAGACCAAAATATGAGGTGTCCGCCTGGTGAAGCTGCAACACAGGACTGCTCGCATGCCCAGCAGTGGAAGCAGCGTGCGACAGACAGAACTAAACAATTCCACAATGAACAGATCAGCTCCTAACACGATGCCTTCCCCACCCGTATTGCCAGCCCTCCTGACTCACAGGCCATCTCCAAAAGGCTTCAAAAAGTCAGCCTATTGAATCAGGAAAGGGTTCCAGCCACATGACACATAAGAGACTTGTAGAGAAAACAGGTAAGCCCTTTGGTCGATGAGCTCCATTTTTCCCACAGTTCATATAAAACGCCTCCTCCCCCCTCCCACAAACTTTTCTTACTCTCTTACACCGACAAGCTAACAGTTAAAAGAAAAATCATTCTTCATACTGTCCCCTCTCACTTGCCTGGATGAGTGCAGGTCCAATAACACAAACAGATCTGCAGTCCTGTCGCATTCAGCCGCGAATGGTGGTGGACAAATGAACAAGTAACAGGAGGAAGAGTTCCCACAAAGATCCACATCCTCACTAATAGGGGAGCCCAGTACATTACTGCAAAAGAAAAGGCTGCAATATTTACATCTATCTTCATCCAGAAGTGCAGGTTGAATGTTTCATCTCGGCCTCCTCCTGAGGCCGCCAACATCACAGATGTCAGTTTTCAGCCAATCTTATTCACTCCACGGATCATGAAATAGCTGAAGGCACCGAATCCTGCAAATGCTATGGGCCCTGACAATATTCCGGCAATATTAGTGATAATTTATTTTCCAGAGCTAGCCATGCGCCGAACTAAGTTGTTCCAGTACGCCAACAACAGTGGCATTCACCATGCAATGTGGAAAATTGCCCAGGTATGTCCTGTCCACAAAAAAAAGGAGAAATCAAACCTGGCCACTTATCGCCTTATCAGTCTACTCGCGATAATCAGCAAAGTGATGGGGGGGGGGGGTGGGTAGGGGGAGTCAGTGTTCTAAAGAGACATTTGTTCAGCAACAACCTGTTCACTGACGCTCAATTTGGTTCCCACCAGGGCCACTCAGCTCCTGACCTGATTGCAGCCTTGGTCCAAACATGGGCAAAAGAGTTGAAGTTCTGATGTGAGGGGAGTGTGACAGCTTTTGACATCACATCAGCATTTGACTAAGCATGACATTAAGAAGCCCGAGAAAAACTATAATCCAAGGGCATCAGAGGGAAAGATCTCCACTGTTTGGAGTATTACTGAGCACAAAGAAAGTTGGTTGTGGTTGTTGGAGGTCATCTCAGCACCACGATGAGGAGTTCCTCAGGGCAGTGCGCTCAGCTCAACCATCTTCAGCTGCTTTATCAATGAACTTCTATCCATTATAAGGTCAGAAGTGGGTATATTCGCTGATGTTCAACAAGATTTGTGACTCATAATATACTGAAGCAGCCTGTGTCCAAATGCAGCAAGACCTGACAACATCAAGTCTTGTGTTAATAAGTGGCATGTACTATTTGCACCACACAAATGCCAGTCAGTGACCATCTCAGACATGAGATAATTTAACCATCTCCTCTTGATGTTCAATGGCATTAGAATTGTTGAAACCCCCACTTTCAAAATCCAGTGGGTAACCATTAACCAGAAAGTGAACTGGACCAAACAGGTAAACACTATGGCAACAGGCGCAAGTCAGAGGTTAGGAATTCTGCCACTAGTACCTCATATCCCGTCTCCCAAATGCATGTTCAACATCTACAAGGCATATGTCAGGAGTATGATGGAATACTCTTCACTTGCCTGAATGGGTGCAGCTCCAACAACACACAGGAATCTCGAAACCATCCAGGACAAAGCAGCCCGCTTGATTGGCACCCCAGCCACCACCTTCTGCATTCATTCCCTCCAGCACCGACGCACAGTGCAAGCAGTGTGTATCAATCACAAGGTACACTGTGGCAACACACCAAGTCTCCTTCGAATAGCACCAACCAAAGCCGCTATCACTACTACCTAGAAGAACAAGGGCAGCAGATACATATGAACAGCACCACCTGAAACAATCCCCTTCAAGCAACACGCCATCCTGACTTGGAACTGTACCATCGTTCCTTCACTGTCGCTGGGTTAAAATTCTAGCACTCCCTTCCTTACAGCACTATGGGTTTACCTACACTCCCAGGACTGCAGCAGTTAAAGAAGGCAACTCACACCATCTCAAAAGCAATCAAGGATGGTCAATAAATGCAGGTCTCGTCAGGGGCGCCCACTCCCCATAAATGAATAATAATAAAGAAATAATCTCTCCTGCCCTACGTCCTATCGCACATCTTAACTTTATTTCTTCTTGACCCCTTTTTTCTCTTTCAAAAAATAAACGATGACATTTCTCATCTTTCCCTGTTCTGCTGAAAGTTCACAGACCTGAAATGCTAATTTTGTCTCCGCTGATGTTGTCAGATCTGTTGAGTATTTCCCACACTTTCTGATTTAAGGTCAGTGTTTATTGGTTTGACGAGTGTCAGCTTATTAATAGGGATCCCAGAAAATGACAGTATTGGCAGACAGATCCTCAGATCGCTATTTTCAAACGACATCCCCATAAGCGAAATTCTGAGGAGATCTTGCATGTGTAACATAATTTACATAAGTTATTTGCTGAGTATCAGTGCTTACTGCAAGTTCCTTGGTTAGTATTACAATTTTCAGTCTGTTCATGTGTAAGTGCCACTGTTTACAGGATTGATCAGTTCCTCGCAGACACAAGGAATTGACCCAAGTATCTTAAACCTGCACCATTCTGTGCGTGTGCTTCAAGTTTCTCTGACAACCGGTTGCTGTCATCACCCATGTCTCATACTGAAATTGTCAGTCTGTGATATCTGCAAAACACACCTCAGGGGGATGAGTCTATCAGATTGAGAAAGGACCGGATACACCTGCAGAAACCAACGAGAGTGTGGCAGAGTTATCGATGGAGATGGTGAGAGGGGACAGTAACTGCAGTGAGACAGGGACACCAGCAGATGGAGATAGTGAGAGGGGAGACAGGAATTGCAGTGAGACAGGGACACCAGCAGATGGAGATGGTAGGAGGGGGACAGTAACTGCAGTGAGACAGGGACATCAAATTGGGGGATGACAAAAGCACTTCTCCTCTTTGAGAAATATTGTATATTTCCCTCCCACTGCACTGTATCAGCAGCCAGACCTGGAGCCCAGACTGAGAGATGACTCTGTCGTGCCAGTCACTGCACTGTCATCGTGCAGGCAGAATTGGAGACCACACCGAAAGCTGACCATGTTGTGCCTGACATGGCACGGTGAAGCAGCGATTAACATGAGAGGTCTGAGAACAAGTGATTAAACATTGGATGTATTCAAATGGTACCCACACCCCTTCCTCCCACCCCTGCACCCAGAGATCCACGAACATCATTCTTCTCTTACATTTAGCTCAGATCTCCACTGCACCTGGACAGAGAATATCCCTGCATGAGGCATTCAC
Organism: Heterodontus francisci; assembly: GCF_036365525.1. NCBI lineage: Eukaryota > Metazoa > Chordata > Chondrichthyes > Heterodontiformes > Heterodontidae > Heterodontus > Heterodontus francisci. Next base: position 401,085 of record NW_027140118.1, read on the forward strand.
ATGCCCACACACTGTGAAGGAACTAACGTTATTAACAAAACAAACTGCATAAATTGACACGGATAAACGTTTAACTAATATTACGTTCACAAATTGCACTCAAATTAATATTCATTCATGGGCCAGCTAATAGTGTTTTCCTGAAGGCTGTGTGTTTTCTAATTCTAGGTCTGCCCCTTTGATCTCAGCGTGGTGGACGCTTACTGCAGTAATAAAAATGGCACTGCAGATATTTACAACCAGAATTTTCGGCAGTGCGACCGAGAGTGGGACTGACTTCTGGTTGGTCCATCTCGACTAACTTGGTATTGCCTGCATGGGCATCGAACGAGGGTCTGTCAAGGGCATAGATGCACTTCCCCCTTGAAAGGGGACACCGCCTGCAGCTCCCGTAGCACCGGTCTGCTCCCATGGGGCTGTACATTATAACTCACTGATCTGCATGAGAGAAAACTAAAGGACAGCAGTGATCCGACCAAAGCTCCTCTCCATTCGAACCACTAAATCTGTCAATGCTGCCTCTCTACTTTTCGAGTCTGGAAGTGATTGTGGAAACCAGTGCCCCAACAGCAGCAGGTTGGGCTTTAATCAAATCTGGCCTGTGTGAGTTGGTGTATGTTTGTTTGTGTGTGTGTGTTTGTATATTTGCCTGGCTCGGTGCCTGGGTTCTGATCGGTGTGTGTGGTGTGTGTGTGGCGTCTGTCTGTATTTGTCTGTGTAGATCTGTCTGGCTTGGTGCCTGGGTTCTGATCGGCGTGTGTGTGTTTGTGTGTGAGTCTGTCTGTCTCTGTTTGTGTCGCTGTGTTTGTATATCTGTCCGAATCAATGCCTGGGGTATGATCGGTATGTTTGTGCATGTGTGTGTGTGTGTATGTATGTGTATGCGTATGTGTGTGTCTTTGAATGTCTGTCTGGCTCACAGACTGCGTTCTGATAAGTGTGTGTGTGTGTGTATCTGTGTGTGTGTGTGTGTGGTATGTGTGTGTGGCGCGTGTCTGTATTTGTATAATCTGTCTGGCTCAGTGCCTAGGGTCTGATCGGTGTGTGTGTGAGTTTGTGTTTGCATCTGTGTGCACTTGTGTGTGTTTGCCTTTGTAGATCTGTCAGGCTTGGTGCCTGGGTTCTGATCGGTGTGTGTGTATGTATGTGTGTATGTACATGTGCATGTGTGTGTGCTTCTTTGTATATCTGTCTGGCTCACAGCCTGGTTTCTGATTGGTGTTATTGTGTGTGTGGGTGTGTGTGTGTGTCTCTCTCTCTCTGTCTGTCTGTGTTTATGTGGTTGTATTTCTGTCTGGCGCAGCGCCTGGGCTCTGATAAGAGTGTGTGCGCGATTGTGTATATTTGTGTCTCTGTTTATATGTATGTGTTTCCATATCTGTCTGGCTCAGTGCCTGTGGTCTGATTGGAGTGTGTATGGTGAGTATTTGTCTGTCTGTCTATGTGTGTGTGTGTGTGTGTTTGTATATCGGTCGGGCTCAGTGCCTGGTGCCTGATCTGTGTGTGTGCCTGTGTCTGTGTGTTTGAATATCTGTCTGGCTCAGTGCCTGGGATCCGATCGGTGTGCATTTGTGGGTGAGTGGTGTGTGCCTGTGTTTGACTGTATGTGCTTGCTCATCGGTCTGGCTCAGTGCTTGTGGTCTGATCAGTGATTGTGTGTGTGTGTTTGAGTGTGTATGTATATCTGTCTGGCTCAGTGCTTGTGGTCTGATCTGTGTTTGAGTGCACGTGTGTTTTTGTGTATGTGTGCCTGTCTGTCTCTCTTTGTGAGTGCGTGTACATCTGTCCGTTTCAGTGCCTGTGTACTGATCGGTGTGTGTGTGTTTGTGTCTGTCTGTCTCTTTGTGAGTGTGTGTTTGTGTATCGCTCCAGCTCAGTGCCTGGAGTCTGATCAGTGCATGTGTGTGTGTGTATATCTGTCTGGCTCAGTGCTTGTGGTGTGAACGCTGTGTGTATGTGTGCAGGAGCAGGAGCAGGCCATTCGACCCTTCGAGCGTGCTCCGCCATTCATTATGATCATGGCTGATCACCCAACTGAGTACCCTGTTCCCGCTTTTGCCCCATATCCTTTGATCCCCTTAAACTCAAGAGCTACATCTAACGCCTTCTTGAAAACATAAAATGTTTTGGCCTCAACTGCTTTCTGTGGTAGCGAATTCCACAGGCTCACCACTCTCTGGGTTAAGAAATTTCGCCTCATCTCAGTCCTGAAAGGTTAACCCCGTATCCTTCCACAATGACCCCTGGTTCTGAACTCCCCCACCATCGGTAACATCCTTCCTACATCTGCCCTGTCAAGCCCTGTTAGAAATTTATAGGTTTCTATGAGCTCCTCCTCACTCTTCTGAACTCCAGCGAATATAATCTTAACCCACTTAATCTCCTCTCATACGTCAGTCCTGCCATCCCAGGAATCAATCTGGTAAACCTTCGCTGCACTCCCTCTATAGCAAGAACATCCTTCCTCAGATAACGAGACCAAAACTGCACCCAATATTCCAGGTGCGTCCTCACCAAGGCCCTGTATAATTGCAGCAAGAAATCCCTGCTTCTATACTCGAATCCTCTCACTATGAAGGCCAACATACCATTGAGTTATTACCACCTGTTGAACCTGCATGCTTACCTTCAGCGACTGATGTATGAGAACGCACAGGACTCATTTCATATTTCCCTCTCTCAGTTTATAGCCGTTCAGATAATAATCTGCCTTCCTGTGTTTACTGCCAACCTGGATAACCTCGCATTTATCCACATTATACTGCATCCGCCATGCATTTGCCCACTCACTCAACTTGTCCAAATCACCCTGAAGCCTCTCTGCATCCTCCTCACTACACATCCTCTCACCCAGTTTTGTGTCATCTGTAAGTTTGGAGATATTACATTTAGTTCCCTCATCTAAATCATAAATATATATTGTAAATAGCTGGGGTCCTGACACCGATCCCTGTGGTACCCCACGAGTCACTGCCTGCCATTCGGAAAAAGACCCATTTATCCCTACTTCTTTTTTCCTGTCTGCCAACCAATTTTCTATCCATCGCTATACAGTACTCCCAATCCCATGCGTTTTAATTTTACATGCTAATCTCTTATGTGGAACAATCTCAAATGTTTTCTGAAAGTCCAAATAAACCACATCCACTGCCTCCACCTCATCATGTCTAATAGTTATATCCTCGAAGGATTCTAGTAGATTTGTCAAGAATGATTTCCCTTTCGTGAATATATGCTGACTCTGGCCGTTTCGACCACTATTCTCCAAGTGTTCTGCTATAAAATCCTCAATAATGGAATCTAGAATTTTCCCCACTACCGACGTCAGGCTGACTGGTCTATAATAGCCTGCTTTCTCTAGACCTCCCTTTTTAAATAGTGGGGCTGCATTAGCTGCCCTCCAATCTGTAGGAACTGTAGGGGACTCACATCTGTCTCCATTAATCTTTTTTATCTTCACATATCTATATATAAATATATATATATATATATATATATATATATAAAAACCTTTACACTCAGTTTTTATGTTCCCCACAAGCTTGCTCTCATACTCGATTTTCCCCTTGTTAATCAATCCATTGGTCCTCCTTTGCTGAATTCTAAACGGCTCCCTTTCCTGAGGTTTGTTGTTTTTTTTCTAGCGAATTTGTATGCATCTTCCTTGGATATAATGCTTTCTCTAATTTCCCTTGTCAGTCATGGATTGGCTAACTTTCCCGTTTTACTTTTGCGCCAGACATAAATAAACAATTGTTTCAGTCCATCCATGTACACTTTGAATGCTTGCCATTGCCTTTCCAACCTCGTCCCTTGAAGTAACGTTTCCCAATCCATCATCACCAATTCACGCCTCATACCTTCATAGTTTCCTTTACTAAGATTCAGTGCCCTAGTCTCAGAATCAACTATGTCACCCCCCATCTTGATGAAGAATTCTATCATATTATGGTCGATCGTCCCCAAGGGGTCTCACACAACCAGATTGTCAATTATTCCTCTGTCATTACACAATACCCAGTCCAGGATGACCTCTTCTCCAGTTGGTTCCTCAACGTATTGGTCCAGAAAACCATCCCGTATATACTCCAAGAATTCCTCCTCTACGGTATTGTGACTAATTTGATTTGCCCAATCTGTAGGCTGATTAAAGACACCCGAAAATACAAATGTTCCTGTATTGTATGCGTCTCGAATTTCCTGTTTAATGCAATTCCGAACATCACCAATACAGTTTGGGTGGTCTATATACAACCCCCACTAACCTTTACTGCCCCTTCGTGTTTCTCAGCTCGACCCAAACATATCCCACATCGTCAGAACTAATATCCTTCCTCATTATTGCATTAAAAACCACTTTAACCAGCAATGCAACTCCACTGCCTTTTGCTTTTTGTCTGTCCTTCCAAAATACTGAATACCCCTGGATGTTCATTTCCCATCCCTGGTCACCTTGCAGCCATGTCTCCGTAATCCCGACTTTATTCATATTCGTTTATAAATTATTTGCGCGATTAATTCATCCACTTTAATGTGAATGCTCCACGCGTTAAGGCACACAGCCTTACGGCTTGTCTTTTGAACATTATTTGGTCCCTTCCCACAAGTTTTCACTGCGACCTTGTTTGATTCTGGCCCTTGTTGTCTCTGCCTTTCACATTTCCTATTCCCCTTACTGAATTTTGTCCTTGTCTTTGATCATCCCTCCTCTGACTCTTTGCAAAGGTTCCCATCCCACCGTGTGTGTGTGTGTGTGTGTGTGTGTTTGTGTGTGTGTGTTTGTATATCTGTCTTGTTCAGTGCCTGGGATCTGATCGGTGTGTGTGTGCCTGTGTGTGTTTTATCAACATCCTTGCTGGTAGATTTGCTAGTGCTGTTGGGGTGGGAGGGGGGCTGTTGGGGGTTAAACTAATTTGGCAGCGCAATGGTATAAGACTGGAGGTACAGTCGGGGTGATGCACAGTCAAATAAAGGAAAAAATCTAAGTCAGTTTGGAAGGCAGAACAAATACAGACCTGTTAAGGCATGAGCGAATAATGCAAGGAAGGATTGCATCTATTTTATTAATGCGAGGAGTCTTACAAGCAAGGCAAATGATTTGAGGGCATTAATTAGCACATGGGATTATGATATTAATGCGATCACAAAAACATATTTGTGGGAAGGGCAGGACTGGCAGCTCAGTATTCAAGGGTATAGAATCTTCAGGCGAGACGGACGAGGGGATAAAAGAGGAGGTGGCATTGCACTGTTGATCAAGGAGTCAATTACTGCAGTAAGGAAGGATGATATCTTAGAGGGATACTCAAATGAGGGCACATGGGTAGAACTTCAAAACAAAAAAACGGGCAATCACTTGTTTGGCAGTGTACTGCAGGCCTCCAAACAGTCAGGGAGAGATAGAGGAGCAGAAACGTAGGCAAATCTGAGGCAGGTGTAACACTGATAGGGCGATAGTAGTGGAGTTCATGTCCCCCCAATATTAACTGGGATATTCTTTGTGCAAAAGGCGGAATGGGGGCGGAATTCTTAAAATATATATTGGAGAGTTTTTTGAGCCAGTAAGTAGAACGTCCGACAAAACAAAGGGCAGTCCTGGACCTAATCCTGGGGAATGAAGATGGACAAGTAATAGAAGTGTCAGTGGGGGAGCATTCCGGGCTTAGTGGTCATAACTTTGTAAGATTTAAGGTAGCGATGGAAAAGCACCAGGAGGGACCGGAAACAAAAATACCGAATTGGGGGAAGGCCAATATCAATATGAAAATCAGGATCGTGCTAAAGTGGACTGGGAGACCTACTTGAAGGAAAGTCTACATTTGACCATTGGGAATCATTCAAGGAGGAAATAGTGAGAGTTCAGAGCCAGCATGTACCCGTAAAGGTGAAGGGTAGGTCTAACAAGCCCAGGGAACTCTGGATGTCAAAGGATCTCGATGATCGGATCTGGAAAAAAGAGGGCTTGTGGCATATTTCGAGCGCTGAAAACAGTGGAGGCCATAGAGGAGAATAGAAACAGAGAAAATAGGAGCAGGAGTCGGCTATTCTGCCCCTCGAGCCTGTAGAATGTGTAGGGGGGGGGATGGGGGGTACTGAAAACATGTAATTAAGAGAGCGAAGATGGGACATAAAAAACACTGGTGGGCAAGATAAAGGAAAGCCCCAAGGCGTTTTATAAGTATATTAAGGGCGAGAGGATAACTGGGGAAAGAGTAGGGCCAATTGAGACCATAGTGTCAATCTGTGTGGAGAGCCGGAGGACATAGGCATGGTATTAAATGATTACTTTTCATCTGCTTTGAGTTTGGAGAAGGAGGATGCAGGCATAGAGATCAGGGAGGGGGATTGTGATATACTTGTACAAATTAGCATTGAAACGGAGGAAGTATTAGCTGTTTTTGTGGGATTTAACGTGGATAAATCCCCAGGCCAAGACAAGATGCATCCCAGGCTGTTATATAAGCCAAGGGAGGAGATAGCAGGGGCCCTGACTCAAATTTTAAAATTCTCTCTGGAAACAGGAGAGTTACCAGAGGACTGGAGGCCACTGAATGTGGTACCATTATTCAAGAAGGTGAGCAGGGATCTAACAGATAATTACATCAGTGGTATGGAAACTATTGGGAAAAAAATTCTGAGGGGCAGGACTAATCTTCACTTGGAGAGGCAGTGACTAATCAGCGATAATCGGCATGGCTTTGTCAGGGGAAGATCCTGTCTAACAAACTTCATTGACATTTTTCGAGGAGGTGACTAGATGTGTAGATGAGGGAAAAGTGGATTATGTAGTCTACATGAACTTCAGTAAGGCTTTTGCTAAGGCCCCGCATGGGAGATTGGTTAAGAACGTAAGAGCAAATGGGATCCAGGGTAATTTGGTAAATTGGATCCAAATTTGGCTTAGTGCCAGGAGGTAAAAGCTGATGGCCGAGGGTTGTTTTTGGGAGTGCAGACGTGTGACCAGTGTTTTGACGCAGGGATCGGTGCTGGGACCCTTGCTGTTTGTAGTGTGCATTAATGATTCAGACTTGAATATAGGAAGTATGATTAGTCAGCTTGCAAATGGCACTAAATTTGATGATATTGTAAATAGTGAAATAGGAAAGCCTTAGATTACAGGCCGATATAGATGTGCTGGTGAGATGGAGCAGTGGCAAATGGAGTTTAATCCTGAAAAGGTGATGCATAGGATGGCTAACAAGGCATGGAAATATAAAATGGATGGTAGGACCCTAGGAAATAGAGGGTCAGAGGGACCTTGGTGTACTTGTCCATAGATCATTGAAGGCAGCAGCAAAGGTGGTTTAGGAAGGCACATGGGATCCTTGCCCTTTTTAGCCGAAGCATAGATTATAAGAGCAGGGAGGTTATGATGGAGCTGTATAAAATGTAAGTTAGGCCACAGTTAGAGTGCTGTATACCGTTCTAGTCTCCACACGACAGGAAGGATGTGATAGTACTGGAGAGATTGCAGAGGGGATTTCGAGATAAGGAGGCCCAAAAGGATACCGTTCTAGTCTCCACACGACAGGAAGGATGTGATAGTACTGGAGAGATTGCAGAGGGGATTCACCAGTATGTGGCCTGTGCTGGAGCATTTCAGATATGAAGAGAGACTGAAAAGGCTCGGGTTGTTTTCCAAAGAGCAGAGAAGGCTGAGGTGGGACTTGATTGAGGTATACAATATTATGAGAGCATTAATAGGTTAGATAGGAAGAAACTTATTACTTCAGCTGAGGGATCAATAACCAGGGGGCATAGATTTAAAGTAAGGGGCAGGGAGTTTCGAGGGGATTTGAGGAAAGGAATTTGAACCCAGAGGGTCGTTGGAGTCTGGAACGCACTGCCTGAAGATGTGCTAGAGGCAGAAACCCTCACGACATTTAAGAATTATGTAGATGAGCATTTGAAACGCCATAGCATACAATAGTCCGGGCCAAGTAATGGAAAATGGAATTAAAATAGTTAGGTGCTTGATGGCCAGCACTGAAACGTTGGGCCAAAGGGCCTGTTTCTGTGCTGTATTACTCTATGGCTCTCAGATTGACCACCGCACAGTCCCTCTGGAGCCAAAGTCCTGTCTTTACATTTTGGTATACTCACCATTGTGCTGTGTGGCACTGCCACCATGCTAAATGGCATAGATTGCAAACAGATCTAGCAACTCTAAACTGGGTAACCACGAGACGCTTTGAGCCAAAGGCAACAGAAGCAAAAGCAGTATTATATTCAGCCACAATGTGTAACTTCATGGCACGGCATATCCCTCACTCTGTCATTAGCATCAAGCCGTGGGATCAACCCAGGTTCAATGAGAGTGTAGGAAGGCTTCCCAGGAGCAGCACCAAACATACCTAAAAATGAGGTGTCAGCCTGGCGAAGTTACAACACAGGACTACTTGCATACCCAACAGTGGAAGCAACATGTGATAGACAGAGTTAAACAATTCCACAACACACAGATCAGCTCCCAACTTGATGTATTCCCCACCAGCATTGCCAGCCGTCCTGACTCCCAGACCATCTCCAAAAGGCTTGAAAAATTCAGCCTGTTGAATCAGGCAAGGCTTCCAGACACATGACATACCAGATAAAATAACTTGCAGCAAAAACAAGTAAGTCTTTTGGTCGATGAACTCCATTTTCCCACAGTTCATATAAAACTCCTCCTCTCCCGTCCCACAAGCTTTGTGGACTCTCTTAAACTCAGAAGCTCACAGTTGAAAAATCTTTCTTCATACTGTCCCCACTCACTTGCCTGGATGAGTGCAGGTCCAATAACACTGAAACAGATCTGCAGCCTGCCGCATGCAGTCACGAATGGTGGTGGACAAATGATCAACTAACAGGAGGAAGAAGTTGCACAAATATCCACATCCTGACTAATAGTGGAGCCCAGCACATCAGTGCAAAAGACAAGGCTGCAATATTTACATCCATCTTCAGCCAGAAGTGCAGAGTGGATGATCCATCTCGGCCTCCTGCTGAGGTCCCCAGCATCACAGATGTCAGTCTTCAGCCAATCTTATTCATTCCACGAAATATCAAGAAATGGTGAAGGCACCGGATACTGCAAATGCTCTGGGCCCTGACAGTATTCCGGCAATTGTACTGATAACTTGTGTTCCAGAGCTAACCATACGCTGAGCCAGGCTGCTCCAGTACGGCTAGAACATTGGCATCTACCTGGAAATGTGTGATACTGCACAGGTATGGCCTGTCCACAAAGAACAGGACAAATCCAACTTGGCCAATTACTGCCTTATCAGTCTACTGTCGATCATCAGCAACGTGATGGGAGGGATGATCAACCCTGCTTTCAAGCAGCTCTTGTTCAGCAATAACCTGCTCACTGGCACTCAGCTCTTGACCTCATGACAGCTTTGGTCCAAACATGGGCATAAGAGCACAACGCTGGAGGGAAAGGAAGCGTGACTACTCTTGACATCATGGCAACATTTGACTGAGCATGGCATTAAGAGGCCCGAGAAAAACTGGAATCAAAGGGCATCAGAGGGAAAGCTCTCCACTTGTTAGAGTAGTAACTAGCACAAAGGAAGTTGGTTGTGGTTGTTGGAGGTCAATTATCTCAGCCATAGAACATCAAGGCAATGTGCTCGTCACAACCATATTCAGCTGCTTCATCAATAACCTTCACTCCATTATAAGGTCGGAAGTGGGATGCGCGCTGCTGATTGCACAATGTTCAACACCATTTGTGAATCAGAATATACTAAAGCAGCCTGTGTTCATTTGCAGCAAGACATGCAGAACATCAAGCCTTGTGCGAATACGTTGCAAGTAACATTCACACCAGACAAGTGCCAGTCAGTGACCATCTTAAACAAGAGGTAATCTAACCATCTCCCCTTGACGTTCACTGGTATTAGAATTGTTGAATCCCCCACTATCATTATCCAGTGGGTGATCGTTGACCAGAAACTGAACTGGACCAGCCAGGTAAACACTGTCTACAAGCGCAGGTCAGATGTTAGGAATTCTGCCTCTAGTAACACATACCCTGTCTCCCCAGTGCCTGTCCATCATCTACAAGGCACATGTCAGGAGTATGATGGAATACTCTGCACTTACCTGGATGGGTGCTGTTCCAGCAAAACACACAAGAAGCTCGACACCATCCAGGAAAGCAGCCCGTTTGATTGGCACCCCATTCATAACCTTTAACATTCACTCCCTTTACCACCGACGCACAATGGAAGCAGCGTGTATCAAGAACAAGGTACACTGCGGCAACACACCAAGCACATACCGAAGACGCTACCCCTACGACCTAGAAGAACAATGGCAGCAGATTCAGATGAACACCAGCACCTTAAAATTCCCCTCCAAGCCACTCACCATCCTGACTAAGAACAATACCGTCGTTCCTTCATTGTCGCTGGATTGAAATTCTGGCACACAAATCCTGACAGCACTATTGGTGTACCTACACCCCATGCCCTGCAGCAGTTAAAGAAGGTAGCTCACACCATCTCAAATACAATCAACGACAGTCAATAAATGCTGGTGTAACCAGGGACGCCCACTCCCCATAAATGAATAATAATAAAAAAATCTCATTTGCCCTCTGTTCGATCACACATAATAATTGTATTTCCTCTTGCCGCCTTCTTTCCACTTTGAAAAAAAACTATTACATTTTTAACCTTTTCCACTTCTAACAAAAGGTCACAGACCGGAACTGCTAACTCTGTCTCCACAGATGCTGTCAGATCTGCTGAGCATTTCCAGCACTTTCTGATTTAAGGTCAGTGTTTATTGGGCTGCCTGAGTGTTACATTATTAACAGGGATCCCAGAAAATGACATTGTTGGCACAGAGATCCTCACATTTCTGCTTTCATACTGCATTCTCTTAAGTATTTGAGAAATTCTGAGGAGATCTTGCATGTGTAACATAATTTATATAGGTTCTTTGCTGAGTATCAGTGCTGACTGCAATTTCCTTGGTTAGTGTGACCATTTTCAGCATGTTAATGTGCAAGTGCCACTGTATGCAGGATTGATCAGCTCCTCACAGATACAAGAGATTGACCCAAATATCTTCAATCTCCATCATTCTGTGCGTTTGCTTCAGGTTTCTCTGACAGCCGGTTGCTGTCAACATCCATGTCTCATTCTGAAATTGTCAGTCTGTGATCTCTGTAAAACGCACCTCAGGGGGACAAGTCTATCAGATTGGGAAAGACTGGATACAGCTGCAGAAACCGAAGAGTGTGTGGCAGTGTGATGGGGCGCATTACCTGGTTTCAAATCATTTCTGTCTGGATTGATAATACAGTTTGTGGAATTCTTTTATTCAATGTCCATTTCGGGAGAGTCTTTGTTTCATTCTTTGTGCAATCCAGGGAATTAATCATTTGAAGGTTTTCTACCTGTTATAACTTTACAGTGGCAGCTCAGCTGCGTTCATTTATTGATCTGTTTTCGTTCTTCAGACTTTTTTCATTGCCCAGATCTACTTTCACTCCCAGAGAAATCAGGCTGGCATTACATTTTATTTATTGGGGTGCAGTGGACAGTTTATTTTGAAGCAACTTTCAATCTTCAGATCCCCTCTTTGAATTGAATCACAGCAAATTAACTACTGACATTGACACAGGCTGCATTTCCAGTGATCGGATCACAGAGAGTTAACGCTTTACATTAAAACAGGCTCAATCCTCCTGATTGTATTTGATTATTAACAGTAGTCCTGCTTCATTAACCTATACAGGAAACAGCCTTAACATCTCATGGCATCTTCTATTTTAAATTAAAACCACAGCGAGAATTGATGCGTTGGTGTATCTGACTTTACTGATTGAATTGGACTCAGAGTGATTTATCGTGACCTGTTGATATTGTGTGTTATTCATTCGGAAATTGTACACAGATTAAAGCAATTATGTACTCTTTGTGATAAGAGATACGTTTATTTGCAGACACTCAGCTGTCAAATATTTCCAGTGAATTAATGATATTGCCCAGACATCCCCCGATACATTGTCCTTCTGGATTTTAGCAACGTAAGTTCAAATTCCAAGCTGAAACATCCTGCTGCAGTATTGATATTACAGAGCAGCAGGCAAGAAAAACAGAAGCACTGAAATCACCACAACGCCAGGTGCTTCCTCTCAGTAGAACTGAAAAACACACAGTGACTGTTCTGAGGCTCTGCAGACTGTGAGCTGCTTTTCACATATTTCGGTATTGGAAAGCCTTTCTTGACTCCAAGTGACCACCTTCCAGAAAACAGACTCCTTTTTTGAGGGAACACATCACATCCCTCCCTGTATAGTTCAACGATGGTGAAAATTCACAACTTATGATGACCAGTCAGTGTCTCTGTGTGATCTGCGTTTTTCACAGTCTTAATGAGTGAACACATTTCCTCAAATATTTGGCAGGTTTCCCGATAAAGCTGCACAGTCCTTATATGGAGTGCAGCAGTTTTGAGAGGAATGGCTCAGATACACTCTGCTGTTCTGCAGTGGGCAAATACAGCAAGAGTGATTGTTGTATTGCTGGTAAGAGTGGTAATAGTAATCGAGGTGACTGCCCTCGGTATCAAGGCAATATTGGACCAAGAGTGTGCCTAAGGAGATTACTTTCCTGATCCTATCATATTCTCTTTTCTCAGCCTCTCCAAAGTTATTGATCTATTGTGTGTATGTTTTTACATTCAATTGCAACCTCACCCCATTTCCCCATGATATCATCTTCCTTAAAAAGTCAAAATACTGAGGATGCTGAAAATCTAAAATATGAACAGAAGATGTTGGAAATACTTAGTCGGCATTTTGAGAAAGGGACCGAGACTTAACCTTCCCCGCTGGAGAATTTTCTTCAGAACTGGAAAATGTTGTGCTGCAACAGTGTTTCAGTGAGCACAGAGACTGGGAAAAGGGGAATGGAGGAAGGAGATAAAGAGAGAAACTGTGATGGGGTGGAAGGCATCAGTGATTAAATGAAGAGCTGAATCATTCCCAGAACCTGCTGTCAAAAATAAATGGGGGCAGTAGTTCCCACGTGATTTTATTTTTGAAGTTGATGCTGAGTCAGGAAAATTGAAACAGTGTAGGAGGCTGAGTACAGAGGGGCCAGCTGGGAGTGGGACAGGGAATTATAATGGCAAGTGAACGGAAGCTAAGGGACTTAATGACTGCTCAGCAAAGCCATTGCAGAATGTATGCTTCATCACCACGGTTTCGAGGACAATTGTTAAGAATTAATACATTGATGAAATAAAGTAAAGTACAAGTAAATCGCTGTTTGTGGGCCTGACGGTTGAAAGAGAGGAGGTGAAAGGGCAGGTAATGCATCTCCAACATTTGCATGGGAAGGTGACATTGGAAGAGTAGTGGGTGTTTCGAGTGATGGAAGAGTGAGTCAAGCTGTACCTTCAGAATGCTGAAAATGGAGAGGAGGATGCCTGGTGGTAGCATTGTGGTGAAGTTGGCAGAAGTGATGGAGGATATTTCATTGAATGTGGAATTGGTGGAGTGAAAGTTGAGGGTAAGGGCAACTTCATTGTGGTTCAAGAAGGATGGAAGGAATGATAGTGTAACTGGAATGGAAAGGTTCAAAGGCCCTTTCAGCCACGGTGGCAAGGAGCTAAAACACATTTCTAAATGGAGAAGAATAATTCTGTTTGCTTTATAATGCCCGATACATTTCAAGTAAGATGTCCTTCTGATACAGGCCTGGGCTGATATTTGGTCAGTCACATTCGCACCACACACATGCCAGTCAATTACCTTGTTCAACAGGACAGATTCCAACCACCTCTTCTCGAAATAAAACGACGTTACCATCGTCGAATACCACAACATGATCATCCTGGGGTTTACAATTGACCAGACACTTGACAAGACCAGGTATTTAAATACTGTGGCTACAGGAGTAGGTCAAATGCTCGGACCACTACAGACAACAACTCATCTACTGGCTCCATATACACCATATACAAAGCACAAGTCAGGAGCTGGTAGAATACTTCCCACTTGCCTGCAGAGTGCAGCTTCAACTATTTATAACAATTAGTTGCAGTTCCATGGAAAACATGCGGTGACTGCACTGCTCTCGGTCCGCTCACTAATATCAAGCTGCACCTTTCAGTCTCACCAGAAACAGATAGAATTCTGCTCATCGAATATCAATTCCAGTATTTATGAGGAATGAAGGACTATTTCATTGTTACATATAGTTACCACAATCGTTTATATTTTAAATAAACTGCTGTTCTAATGTGTGAACTGACATGTTGCCACTCCAGATCTATCCAAATGCAATTGTCCATCCAGCTGAGGCGTAGCTGGAATAGATCACTAGAGGGATGGGGACGGACTCGCATCAGGAATCGACTGTCTGGAGTGGTTATGGATCTCACATTCTCCTTTCTGCCTCGGAGAAGTCAATTTAAAATGTAAGCGTCGCTCCACGATGAACCATTACTGGGAAAGGCGTTAACTGGGATTAACTGCAGGCAATGGGAGTCAGAGGGAAAAATCTCCACTTGTGGGAATCATACCTCGCACAAAGGAAGAGGGTTGTGGGTGTTGGAGGTCAATCATCTCAGTCTCAAGGCATCTGTTCAGGGGTTCCTCAGGGTAGTGTCGTTGGCTCAACCATCTTTAGCTGTTTCATCAATGACCTTCCCTCCATAAGGTCAGAAGTCGGTATGTTTGCAACAGAAAAACTATATATTGGGGGATTCGACACGTGAATCATCTATTCACTAATCCATTCAGAAAATGAGGTGTTAAATAGTTTAGTGTTTATTATACACCCCCAAAAGTGAGCACTAGATTATGGAGTTATTCTGTCAGGGAAGTTAAGAAAAACATAAAAATGGTTACACCTTCAATTACAATAATATAGTCTGGGACAGACCATAGTAATGGAGAAGGTGTAAAACAAGATCTACAATTTCTTCTTTATGTAGTGCCCTTACATAGTTAAAATATCCAAGTCATATTATCAAACACAATCTGATAGCGAGCAGCATTGACAGATATGATGGCAGATGACCAAATGACTGGTCAAGGTGGTAAGTTTAAAGCAGCGTCTTAAAGAAGGAAAAAGATATAGTGAGGCAGAGGTTTATGGAGGGAATTCCAGAATTTAGGATCTTGGTAGATGAAAACAAGAACACCAGCGGTGGAGCGTTCACATTTGGGAATGCTCAAGATTCCGGAATTCAAGGAGCACAAATATCTCATAGGGCTGAAAGAGATTACAGAGATAGGGTGGGAAGAGGTCATGGTGAGATTAGAAAATAAGCGTGAGAATTTCAATATTGTTCAGGTGAATAACCAGAAGCTAATGGGAGTGCAACGGTGATGGGTGAACGGGACCTGGAGTGAGTTGTGCGTTAGCCGCAGAGGTTTGGATGTCCTCAGGTTAACTGAGGATGCAAAGATGGAGGCTGGCCAGGACGAGCATTGGAATAGTCAAGTCAAGAGGTGAAGATGGGGAATTAAATGCTGCACTCTCTGGATGAAAAATGAATTGTCACTTAAGGGAAAAGAGAAAGAAGAAATTCATTACAAATTCCATTTCAAGAATATAATCTAAAACCAGATAGAAAGCATAGTGTACAGGGAGAATTGGAAAAGAATACAAGAAGGACAAAGGGAGAGCATAGAAAAGATTAGCAGCTACAAATCTTGTAAAACATGTAAAAGTAAAAGGCATAGTAAAAGGAACGGTGGGGCGGATTATGGAGAAACAAGTAAATATTCCTGTCGAGGCAGAGGGCATGACTGTGGTACTGAATAAGTAATTTGCAACTGCCTTCACAAAAGTAGAGGCTGAAATTAATGTCGCAATCGAGTAGAGGGAAGCAGAGATATTGCATAGGATAAAATAGATGGGAAGGCGTTGCTAAACAGTTTATCACTAAATGTCGACAGCAGCCCTGTTCCAGATGGGAAGCATCCTAGGTGGATAAAGGAAGCTGGGTTAGAGATAAGATCAGCTCTGACCACAATATTTCAATCCTCCTTGTTTATCGCACTGGGGCCAGAGGACTTGAATTTGGTAAATAATAGACTCCTTTTCAAAACGAGAGGAGAGGGTAAGCCTTGTGACTACAAGCTGATCTATCTGACGATAGTGAAGGTTGAGAGATCGACTAGAGGCCCCCATCAAGGACAAAATTAATTCTCACTTGCAGAAGCATGGGGTAAGATGAGAAAACCATCTCGGATTTGTTGAAGGCCAATTGCGTGCAACTAACCTGAATGAGTTGTTTTATCAAATAAGAGACTGAAGTGGGCCTTGTGTATGTGGGCATTCAATGTTGACGAAGTACCTCATAACAGACTTATTCAGACAATAGAAATGCATATTATTAAAGGGACGATGTCAGCTCGAGCAGTCGATTGGCGAAGAGATAGGAGGCAGAGAACAGTGGTGAATGGATGCTCTTCTGACAGCCGAGCGTGGCGGTTGCTCGGGGGTTGGTTTTAAGACTACTGTTTTTTCTTTCGACATGCAAATTACTTAGACTTGGGGTTAGAATGAATAATTTTGACATTTGTGGATGGTGAAAAACATGGCTCTGTAGTAAATCGTGAATATTATAATAGCATACTTCAGAGTAGACAGTCTGCTGAAATGGGCAAATCAACGGTAGATGCAACTTATTGTGGTCAAGTCAGAAGTGAAGTTCATTGGGAAAATATCATGTCAGTATAGTATAAATGGTACCATTTTCAGGGGATGCTGGAACAGAGGGACCCGGGAAATGCAAGTCCATACATCTTTGAGGATTGCAGGGCAAGTGGAGAAGCTGATTCAGAAAGTGTATGGGATACTTGATTTGAAAATGGGGTAATTGAATTCAAACATAAAGGGCATCAAACTAATCCTTTACTAATCAATTGTTATGACTCAGCTGGCGTCCTGTGTGCAATTCTGGGCACGAATATCTTGGATGAATTTCAAGGCCCTGGAAAGGGTACAGAGGAGGATTAGCAAGAAGTAACCACTGGTGAGGGAATTCATTTACATGGATAGAATGCAGGAGTTTGTTTTTTTCTTATTGGCGCAGAGAAAGTTCAGTGGGATAGAAACATGGAAAATAGGAGCAGCAGTAGCCCATTCGGCCCTTCGAAACTGCTGTACCATTCATTCTGATCATGGCTGATCATTCAACTCAGTAACCTGCTGTCGCTTTCACCCCATATCCTTTGATCCCTTTAGACCCAAGAGCTGTATCTAACTCCTTCTTGAAAACATGCAATGTTTTGGCCTCAACTGCTTTCTGTGGTCTCGAATTTCACAGGCTCACCACTTTCTGGGTGAAGATATTTCTCCCTATCTCGGTCCAGAAAGGTTTATCCTGTATCCTTAGAGAATGACCCCTGATTCTGGACTCCCCCACCATCGGGACCATCCTTCCTGCATCTACCCTGTCAAGTCCTGTTTGAATTTAGTAGGCTTCTATGAGAACGCCCACCCCCCCGGCTCACTCTTCCGAACTCCAGAAAATATAGTCCTAACCGACTCAATCTCTCCTCATACGTCAATCCCGCCATTCCAGATCTAACAGAACTCAAAATAATGAGGAGTTATGATGGAGGAAGCATGTGGAAATTATTTCCTCTCATGAATACGTTTGTCATCAGAGATCATGGCCAGGATTTTACTGGCCCCCAGAGGCATGATTGGAAGCCAGGAGGGGTGGGGAGGGGACAAGGAGAAAAGTGGCGGCTGGCAGGGGATATGGCAGGATGGAGATCCCAACGCATCCCCCCCGTCCAGTGATCCTGGGGGCAGGATAGACCGACAACAGCCTTCTCGCCCAGTGGCACATTGACGATCCTAAGTGGCCTATTATGGGATAATTATGGGATCATTCCACCGCCGCTGGGATCTTACCAGCAGCGAGGTCCTCCACCACATGGAGAGGACACCTTGTAAAACGAAGCACTCACCCTGTGGCCTTGCGGGTGGGGTGGGGCGCTGCCTCATTCCTGGGTATTTTGTTGCCCACAGAGCACCTCCACCAGGAACCAGTTCATTCCCGGGACCTCCCTCCACCTGCACCACCAGAATACCGCCTTAATCTCTCACCGGGGCCTAACGGACTGTAACTGGTGACCCCGCTTCACCTACCTCTTCTCTGGGCTTCCAGCGCTGCGCCTGGGGGCCGAGGAGTTCGATAGAACCGGCAGAATAACTGGAGGGGGAATGAAGAGACAGTATTTTACACAGAGGCTTGTTAAGATCTGGAAAGCACGACCTGAAAGAGTGATGAAATCAGATTCCTGAGGAATTTTTAAAGACAATTAAACAAGTGCTTGCAGTGGAATAATTTGCATGGTTACCAGAAAATGCTACATATGTGACAATAAATTAGACAGCTCTTTAAAAACGACTCTGACTAAAGTAGGCGAATGGCCTTTCCTGTGCATCTTTGATTCGATGATCTGGGCGCCAGATCAGTGATTCATTTACTTTTCACACTGTCACATGTCATTATCCTCGCAGGATAGGCTGGTAGTTGGAACCTGGGTTCATTTTATCCATTAATGGTCACATTTCATCTCATTGGTGTATTTTACCAGACTGTAATTCACGGTTCACACAAGTCAAAATCTATTGGGTATTTGGAAGGAAACATCGGTTTCTGTAGAAACTTCTGTCAAAGAAATAATTTCCACAACAGTCAGAGTTTCAGAAGTTGCTGGAAGGAGCTCTTAGTCTTTGAGAATGGCGTTCGGTTAATGTTCTGTTCACATCGCTGTACCCGGCACCAGAGCGATGCTGTGGTCCTTCTTCACCCTGTCTCTACTGCAGCTTTTGAACTGTGAGTTACGGATTATTGAATGCATTATGTTATTTACTGATACACTGATTATTATTACAAGATATGTATTATTAATCTAATTATCATCTTTAATAGAGAACACATTCAGGAGATGTAGAAAGTAAATAATGCTTTATGCATTTTTATATTCTTGTGTAGAGTGCAATGAAATATCGGAACTTGGTTATTGCCTTCTACCTGCCGCTCGTACAGACAGAGCAGACTGGAGTTGAAAATCTAATGGTTCTATTTAAGCAGGGTCTGTTGGAAAAAGAGCCACTTCGCTGTTACAATAGAATCTGTCAGTATCTGGGATCAGTTTACAGAAAACACATCTATTTTATTTACAGTTGTCATTCATTGGGATGATATGAAATGGATACTGAAAGGTTTATACAATTTGTCGAAGTTTCATTTGACACACATTTGGGATTGATTGTTTCCATTTTAAGTTCTATCAACAGCAAATAGGAATGAACCTCCATATATATAAAAATGACTTGCGTTTATGTAGCGCATTTCACGACGTCAGGACGTCCCAAAGAGGTTTACTGTCAATTAAGTACTGTTTTGTAGTGTTGTTCATACTGTAATATAGGAAACGTGGCTGCTAATTTACACACAGCAAGCTCCGACAAACATCAATGTGATAATGGCCAGAATACTTTTTTTGTGTGTGTGATGTTGATTGAGGGATCAACATTCCTCAGAGCACGAGGGATAATTCCCCTGCCCTTTCTCCAAATACTGCATCTGAAAGAGCTGACGGGGCCTCAGTTTGACTTCTCCTCCGATGGAAAGCATCTTGGACAGTGCAGCACACCCTCAGTACTGCACTGGAGTGGCAGCCCACATTTTGTGCTCAAGTCTCTGGAATTAGACTTGCACCCAACATCTCCTGACTCAGAGGCGAGAGTGCTAACAATTGAGTTATTGCTGACAGTAATATTATATTGGTGACAGTAAACGAGTTTGGAATATTCTACATCTCATTAACGGGTATTTTAAATTCCCATTTGAATTTGTGTTGGGCACAAAGACCAAGGCAGTTTGTTTTATTACCCGCCCCCCCACTCCCCCCGCCGTCCCGCCCTGCGTTTTTTACACTGGCACAGCCAGCTGGAATTGAAATTCTAATCTGATTATTTAAAGCGAGACTGTTAGAAGTAGAGCGCCGTCTTTGTTTGAATAGACTGTATATGAGTCTGTGTGTAAGTTATCTCACTGAGTGTCGAACACCAGTCAAAACTGCTTTTACGGCTGACATGAACCGCCACAGACATTTCTGTCACAGATATTTTTCAATACAAATGTTGTCTACTCTTCTAGTGATACTGTTCATGAGACTAAATATTTTAAAATAGTTTGTTCAGTTTTGAAGTGTAATATTCAATCCATAATTCCTCTCAAATGTGGATGGAACCAAAATTTGTCAATTTGTTTTCATTGTTAGTATAATTATCAATTGCACTCTGCAAAAAATGGTGTTACTGAAAGTTCCTGAATCGTTGGGGAATTTGCTCTGTATTATTGATCAGTTAGTGATGATCTTCAAAATTAGTATCTTTTATATTAAATTCATTATTCTATATCCTCCATTTGTATGTACAGTACCGAAAGATAGTTCAGTTTTCCCAATCACATATTTTTACACAGTGTCATGTAGTGTGTAATGAATTCGTGATAATGTTCTTTATTATTGCTCCAACGGCTCATGCATGTTGCATATTTGTTGTTTTATTCCATTGATGATTCAATTCTGTTTCTCACTATTTACCGTGTGTGTTTCTTTACATTCATTAATCTCTGTCTATTGACACTTTATTGGTTTACTGACAGGAGAACTTAGTCCCAGTGCTATCCAATACTTTATGTATTTCGCGAATTATATTTCCATGAATATTAAATAATTGGAGAGTAAAATCCTGTTTTGTGGATTATTTTTTTAACAATTATTCAAGTCACTGAAAAGATAAAAAATGAAGTGCACATGACTCCCTGTATCCTTTTCTCCAATCGCTAGTTGCTCCGAATGATTTTTAAAAAGCAGGCATGCTTTATGACAAATAAGACAATGTTTCATTGCTGTCATATGAAGCGAATATTGAAATAGTTAATATCATTTGTGGAATTCGCATTGAATACGGATCTTGGGCAGTTGGCTTGATTTTACATTCCATCAATATTAAATACAGAACAATTATCCATTCTTTCTCTATCAGAAATCATTGTTTTTATAATATCTTACATCTGATTAACACGTCTTCTCAATTCCCTGGTGGGATATGTGTGAAACTTTCATTTAAATCCAAAATTGAAAACAAATAACGTGGCAATTAATTTTATGTGGTCCTCTGCGGCTGTTGTACCGACACGACTGACTGGAGCTGAAATTCTCAGCAGATTATACAAACACAGCAATCGAGCAGCAGAATGTGATCAGAGTGAGAGTAGAAGGTCTCGGGGTTTGGGGTCTGGGGTCTATGGTAACACAGGGATTATAGAACAGCAGTCAAAGCGAAATCTACTGCTGACTGAACCCACACGGGCATTTCTGTCCCAGGTATTTCACAGTAGAAGTGCTGTCTGACACTATATGATACACTGAGTGGAACTGAAATAATTTAAATAAGTTTGTTCCACGTTAGAGTGTTGTACATGATCTATAAATATTGTATAATATATTAACTGGAGACAGGACCAATATTATTTCAATTAACATCAGTTATTACTGTAATTGTGAAGTGCCTCTCCAAAAGATAATGTTACTGAATATTCCAAAATCTGAGGAAGATTTTCCATTTATTATTGTTTACTTAATGATGACCTTGAAACTTTCGAACGTTGTATTGTAAATTCTCAACTTATTTCACATATATGTATGTACAGTGTCAAGTACTAATTAATGTGACAAAGTCTCCTTCCACATGCTCCTTTTCTGTAAAGCATCGTGAAGTGTTTAATGAGATATCATGAATAGTCTCCTTCCACCTGCTCGATATTTTTGCAGAGTTTTTCGGTCGATGATTCGATTCAGTTTCTCACTGTTTCCAGAGCGGGTTTGGTTACATTTGTTAATGTCTATCGACAACAAATGCAAGTTCATGACAGGGAAACACTCCCTAAATGTTATTACATACTTCCGTGATGAATTTTCTTTTGGTTTTGTAAAAGGGATTGTGTTGTAAAATCCTGATCTTGAAAGTAATTTAAGAATATTTTCTGCAAGCCACAGAACAGAAAGAAAGTATGAAATGCAGCTGACTCCCTGAATTTTTGTTTTTAGCAATCGGCCCCAGATCAAAATCAATTTATAGGAAAGTGCATATTTATTTTAATTTGTCATTTATTGAGATCGTATAAAGTGAATATTGAAACAGTTTCCTTAATTTATAAATTTGTCATTAAATACATTTTGTCCTGTTTGATTTCAAATAGGGAAATGTTATCCATTTTTGTCGCTGACAGCAAAAAGGATCTAATATTTGTCATCTGTTTAACATTTAATTGCATTTCCAGAGGAGATTTGAGTTAAATTTAGCTTTAGTACCAAAATTGAATATAAACACCGTAAGAGTCGGTTTTATGTTGTTTCCTAAGACTCTAGTACAGACGCAGCAGACTGGAGTTAAAGTTCTAATCAGGCGTTTAAAACGGAGACTCCTGGAAGTAAAAAGTAGTCAGTGTTACAATCGAGTTTATGGGAGTCAGAACTGCAGAATACCGGGATCTCCATCCAGTCGACTCATCCCACATTGAGATTTCTGTCCACGGAATTTCTCAGTGAAGTGCCGTGTCATACAGAGAATTAGATTAAATATTGTGTACAGCATTTGGAATATTCAGAATGGACAATAAATATTTTATACTATATTAACTGGAGGTGGAATCCAATATTGGTTCATTTGTACTGATTATTAATAGAGTTATCAATTACACCCTCCAGAAATGATGCTACTGGTTTCAGGGGGATTCGGTGTGTGAACTGTTTTATTTGGTCACCGACAATCTTCAAAACTATCATTTTTTATAATAAATCATGCTTTCTGTTTCATACATTTATGTGCTCGGTGTTGTGTAATAATTAGTATTTCTCAATCTATTTCTACATGATTCATACATTTGATGCAGTTTTCAACATCCAGACGTGTTTCGGCATCTCTTTCCACATGTCCCATTCTTTTTGTATCGTGCGATGCGGTGCTTAATGAAAGATCTGGAGTTTTTTCCCAATCTCTGGGGAAAGGTGGGAAAGTGGAGATGGGGCAATAGATCAGCCATGATCTTATTGAACGGCGGAGTCGTCTGGGTAGGCAGTATGGCCTAACCCTACTCCTATTAAATTCTTTAATGTCCTTCCACAAGTCCCATACTCTGGTAAACTTGTGGAACAAATCCTGAATTATTTTCCATATTTAAAATTAACAGACAGTGCCCAGAACAATTTGTCTCAGTTCTGTAAATGTTTGATGCGTGTTTGGTTATTTATAACAATGGTATCGTTTCTTCAGGCACTAGCTCATGTGCTTTGGAGATAGATTGTTAAAAATTACTGATAATGCTATTGACGCACTGAATCCGGATTGTTTGATATGATTTCCTTCTGTCCGGTGCTTTGCTTGTGGTTGTAAGCTACAATAACTGTAATTATCTCAATTCATTTGCTTCTGAAATCTAAAAGAGCTCACTTAATTGCGGAAGTTGTTCAAGTTGGACCTAAAAAAGTTTGATATAATCATTTTGATTCTTGACCCACCGAGTAACCTGCCGTGAGGAATATGCACTTATAAACTCTCTGTATTGACTGTATTTTGTAACCCCTAAACCACATCTATCCTTGGTTTTTTAACTCATTCAAGAGTTTCAATTCTGGGCTTTGAATATCCCACGTTTGTCCCGTTTCAGTTCACCTCCTTTGAATTTATTGTTATTTCCAATTAATATTTATCTATTACTCTTTGTGGTAACATGGTGCAATAGCAA
The DNA here is from genome assembly GCF_036365525.1 of Heterodontus francisci. Classification (NCBI taxonomy): domain Eukaryota; kingdom Metazoa; phylum Chordata; class Chondrichthyes; order Heterodontiformes; family Heterodontidae; genus Heterodontus; species Heterodontus francisci. The sequence goes on from NW_027140118.1 coordinate 424,887, forward strand.
GTTAACATAAGTATAACATGTATAAATAACTTAACAGTTTTGCACCAAAACCATTAGTCTAAATATCAGGAAGTTAACCGTGCGACCACTGAAATTTGAGGTGCTGGGAAGTGGGAGTCGCTGTAGGTCAGTAAGAGCAGGGGAAATGGGTGACCGGGTAAGTCCGCACCAGGATAACAGCAGCAGCAGAGTTTCAGATCTGTTGAAGTTTACGTAGGGTCGGAGACCGAACAGAAGAGTGTGGGAATATTGGGTATATTCTCTGTATATAGAGGTGATTTGGATAACGGTGCACAAAGAAATGCATTCAAACTCCTTCGAGTACAACAATGAGAACAGTTAGAAACTGTGAGGAAGGATATAAGAGCAAAATGGAGGAATCAGCAGATATGAGTAGTGGAGATAAATGGGAAAATAGTAATGATTGAGAAAGGGGTATGACTGAACATTTCTCTGAGACAGTAAGAGATAAACTTGTCGCATAGGCAAGAATGGGAGTCCCGGTTACAGGTTGTTTAGATTCATTTTCGGGATATGAGTTCGCTGGCCAGGCGGAATTTACCGAGCATCCCTTCTTTGCCGGAAGGGATGGCGGGGTGTTTTCTTGAACCGCTGTCGTCATGCTGGCGATATTGGTCTGCACCCATTTATTGTCCATCCCTTGTTTCCCTCGTGGGCTTGCTCCTTGAACCACTGGATTATCTGGAAAAAAAATCTGGCGTGACATGGATGGTTACAGGCTGAAATGATAAATGCATGAAGAGCAGGAGAAATGAATGAGTGGATTGAAGAAGATTCACGGACTCTACAGAAACACTGAGGTTGGAACAGTTTTTCAGGAAATTCTGAAAGATTATTCCCCCTCGCCTCTCATTGGGTCACTGGAAAAGGGGAATTTGCGGGAACTGACTATTATCAGGTAAAGTTAGTAGGAATGCTAAGGCTCCAGGACTGGGAGGAAGTCACATACTATTTACATTATAGAATTAGGAGGATAAAGAGACCAGTGAGATTATAGTTGGGAAAATGTATCTCATGAAAGATACTCGGTAAGCACAGCTGAGGACAGGAATCGGTATCCCGTTGCTCAGATCACCAGGGTATACAAAGAGACAACAATACATGGGAGATATATTATCACCAGCGAGCTGGGGCGCAGGTCAACACACCATCTATAGTGTATAATGTTGAGAACAGAAAAACACCTGGAGATCTGAGATCTGAGAGAGAGAGAGAACAGCGGGAGCAGAGCTTTGAAAAGCGCGCCAAGAAATAGGAAGCCACAGAGAGAGAGAGATTGCAGCGGGAGCAGAGCTTTGAAAAGCGCGCCAAGAAATCGTAAGCCACAGAGAGAGAGAGAGAACAGCGGGAGCAGAGCTTTGAAAAGCGCGCCAAGAAATCGGAAGGCACAGAGAGAGAGAGAGAACAGCAGGAGCAGAGCTTTGAAAAGCGCGCCAAGAAATAGGAAGCCACAGAGAGAGAGAGAGAACAGCGGGAGCAGAGCATTTCTCCTATATAGGCGGAGCGCACGCGGGACTGCTGGGTAAGTGAGGTTACATATTTGGATGAACTTCGGATCATTCGGGAGGTGGAGGGGGTTATTGAGAGGAGTTATAGGGATGTAGTTACACCTCAGGTAAAAGAAGTAGGTAGATGGGTTACCGTCAGGGGAAGGAGAGGAAACCAGCAGGCAGTGCAGGGATCCCCTGTGACCGTTTCCCTCAACAACAGGTATACCGTTTTGGATACTGTTGGGGGGACGACGACTTACCAGGGGTAAACAATGGGGTACAGGTCTCTGGCGCAGAGTCTGTCCCTGTTGCTCAGAAGGGCAGGGGGAAGATGTTGTGGCCATTTCGGAGACATGGGAAAAGCAGGGACAGGAATGGATGTTGCAGGTTCCGGGATTTAGATGTTTCAGTCAGAACAGAGAAGATGGTAAAAGAGGGTGGGGGTGGCATTGTTAATCAAGGAGAGTATTACAGCGGCAGAAAGTACGTTTGAGAACTCGTCCACTGAGGTAGTATGGGCCGAGGTTAGAAACAGGAGAGGAGAGGTCACCCTGTTGGGAGTTTTCTATAGACCTCCGAATAGTTCCAGAGATGTAGAGGAAAGGATAGCGAAGATGATTCTCGACAGGAGCGAGAGTAACAGGGTAGTTGTTATGGGGGACTTTAACTTTCCAAATATTGACTGGAAATACTATAGTTCGAGTACTTTAGATGGATCAGTTTTTGTCCAGTGTGTGCAGGAGGGTTTTCTGACACAGTATGTAGACAGGCCAACCAGGGGCGATGCCACATTGGACTTGGTACTGGGTAATGAACCCGGCCAGGTGTTAGATTTAGATGTAGGTGAGCACTTTGGTGATAGTGATCACAATTCGGTTAGGTTTACCTTAGCGATGGGCAGGGACAGGTATATACCGCAGGGCAAGAATTATAGCTGGGGGAGAGGAAAATATGACGCGATTAGGCAAGATTTAGGATGCGTACGTTGGGGAAGGAAACTGCAGGGGATGGGCGCAATCGAAATGTGGAGCTTATTCAAGGAGCAGCTACTGCGTGCCCTTGATAAGTATGTACCTGTCAGGCAGGGAGGAAGTTGTCTAGCGAGGGAGCCGTGGTTTACTAAAGAAGTTGAAGCGCTTGTCAAGAGGAAGAAGAAGGCTTATGTTAGGATGAGACGTGAAGGCTCAGTTAGGGCGCTTGAGAGTTACAAGCGAGCCAGGAAGGACCTAAAGGGAGAGCTAAGAAGAGCAAGGAGAGGTCACGAGAAGTCATTGGCGGATAGGATCAAGGAAAACCCAAGGCTTTCATTAGGTATATCAGGAATAAAAGAATGACTAGAGTTAGATTAGGGCCAATCAAGGATAGTAGTGGGAAGTTGTGTGTGGAATCAGAGGAGATAGGGGAAGCATTAAATGAATATTTTTGTCAGTATTTACAGTAGAGAAAGAAAATGTTGTCGAGGAGCATACTGAGATTCAGACTACTAGGCTAGATGGGATTGAGGTTCACAAGGAGGAAGTGATAGCAATTTTGGAAAGTGTGAAAATAGATAAGTCCCCTGGGCCTGATGGGATTTATCCCAGGATTCTCTGGGAAGCCAGGGAGGAGATTGCAGAGTCTTTGTCCTTGATCTTTTTGTCGTCATTGTCGACAGGAATCGTGCCGGAAGACTGGAGGATAGCAAATGTTGTCCACTTGTTCAAGAAGGGGAGTAGGGACAGCTCTGGTAATTATAGACCTGTGAGCCATACTTCGGTTGTGGGGAAAATGTTGGAGAAGGTTATAAGAGATAGGATTTATAATCATCTTGAAAAGAATAAGTTCATTAGCGATAGTCAGCACGGTTTTGTGAAGGGTAGGTCGTGCCTCACAAACCTTATTGAGTTTTTTGAGAAGGTGATGGAACAGGTGGATGAGGGTAAAGGCGTGGATGTGGTGTATGTGGATTTCAGTAAGGCGTTTGATAAGGTTCCCCACGGTAGGCTATTGCAGAAAATACGGAAGTATGGGATTGAAGGTGATTTAGTGCTTTGGATCAGAAATTGGCGAGCTGAAAGAAGACAGAGGGTGGTGTTGATGGCAAATGTTCATCCTGGAGTTTAGTTACTAGTGGTGTACCGCAAGGATCTGTTTTGGGACCATTGCTGTTTGTCATTTTTATAAATGACCTGGATGAGGGTGTAGAATGGTGTGTTAGTAAATTTGCGGATGACACGAAGGTCGGTGGAGTTGTGGATAGTGCCGAAGGATGTTGCAGGTTACAGAGGGACATAGACAGGCTGGAGAGCTGGGCTGAGAGATGGCAAATGGAGTTTAATGTGGAAAAGTGTGAGGTGATTCACTTTGGAAGGAGTAACAGGAATGCAGAGTACTGGGCTAATGGGAAGATTCTTGGCAGTGCAGATGAACAGAGAGATCTTGGTATCCAGGTACATAAATCCCTGAAAGTTGCGACACAGGTTAATAGGGCTGTTAAGAAGGCATATGGTGTGTTAGCTTTTATTAGTAGGGGGATCGAGTTTCGGAGCCACGAGGTCATGCTGCAGCTGTACAAAACTCTGGTGAGACCGCACCTGGAGTATTGCGTGCAGTTCTGGTCACCACATTATAGGAAGGATGTGGAAGCTTTGGAAAGGGTGCAGAGGAGATTTACTAGGATGTTTTTGTTTTTGTTTTTGTTTACTAGGATGTTGCCTGGTATGGAGGGAAGGTCTTACGAGGAAAGGCTGAGGGACTTTTGGTTGATTTCGTTAGAGAGAAGGAGGAGGAGAGGTGACTTAATAGAGACATATAAGATAATCAGAGGGTTAGATATGGTGGATAGTGAGAGTCTTTTTCCTCGGATGGTGATTGCAAACACGCGGGGACACAGCTTTAAGTTGAGGGGTGAGAGAAATAGGACAGATGTCAGAGGTAGTTTCTTCACTCAGAGAGTAGTAGGGGCGTGGAACGCCCTGCCTGCAACAGTAGTAGACTCGCCAACTTTAAGGGCATTTAAGTGGTCATTGGATAGACATATGGATGAAAATGGAATAGTTTAGGTTAGATGGTTTCACAGGTCGGCGCAACATCGAGGGCCGAAGGGCCTGTACTGCGCTGTAATGTTCTATTTTCTATGTTCTATACATTGTGCTCAGGGAGATTGGGAGCAGATCAACACACTTTCTGTAGTATGTAATGTAGAGAATAGAAAACCACCGGGAGATCTGTGAGACACATTGTCATCATGGAGATTGGGTATAGGTCAACGCACCGTCTGCAGTATATAATGTTGTGAACAGTAAAAATACCTGGAGATCTGTGAGACACATTGTCATCAGGGAGATTGGGTACAGGTCAACACACCGTCCATAGTATATAATGTTGTGCATAGTAAAACACCTGGAGATCTGTGAGACACATTGTGATCAGGGGGATTGGGTGCAGGTCAACACACCGTCTGCAGTATATAAGGTTGTGAATAGTAAAAATACGTGGATATCTGTGAGACACATTGTGATCAGGGGGATTGGGTACAGGTCAACACACCGTCTATAGTATATAATGCTGTGAATAGTAAAAACACCTGGAGATCTGTGAGACATATTGTGATCAGGGGGATTGGGTACAGGTCAACACACCGTCTTTTGTATCTAACGCTGTGAATAGTAAAAATACCTGGAGATCTGTGAGACACATTGTGATCATGGGGATTGGGTACAGGTCAACACAACGTCTATAGTATATAATGCTGTGAATAGTAAAAACACCTGGAGATCTGTGAGACACATTGTGATCTTGGAGATTGGGTGCATGTCAACCGACTGACTGCATTTTTCAAAAGCAGGAACTTTTACCCAGTAAACGGGAGGACCATTGATCGAACATCATTAACGGGTAAAAGAATAAAGCACGTCGGCGAGGGCAGCTTACAAGAGAATCAGAGCAGCAGCAACTTAGTAAGAAACAGTCAGCACGGAGTTGGAGGCTGACAGACCCTTCATGTTGTTTTGTTTTGGTTGAGGAAGCTATATATTTTATGGAAAAACAGAAAGGGCCAATTACACCTTTATAGAAACTTTGAAAGTTCCCAGTGGAAGATTATGCAGTAAATTAAAAGGCATTGAAATTTACCACAGGATCAGAAAATCTTTAATTGAATTTAAATGTTCCCATTCCTTCTCGAGCTTTGGATCGGAATGCTGAATTCACTGAGAGTGCCATCACCAGTGGGTTTAAAGGCGGTTACATCACCACCCTCTTCTCAGGGTACCTACACACGGGTCAGAGCACCATCAGCACAAATTTACAGGGCGACGGGGAAAGGCAGTGGGACTAACTAGACAGCTCTTACAAAGAGACAGCATAGGCACCATGGGCCGAATGGCGTCCATCTGTGCTGTTTCATTGTAAGATTCTATAAGGGAGAGGACCATCAACACCGCCTTCTCAGAGCACCTTCACACTGGTAATACATGGAGACCACCCACCGTCACCACAAGGAGACAGTGTATCCAGGTGTCAGTGTGTGTATATGTGAAAACATTTCTGGCTACATTTTGGCCCATTACCAATATTAATTTGTTGCAGAAATTTTATTTTGGGTGTTAAGAAATGAAATCACAGATCCCGGTATAACTTCTTCTGCAAAGCAAAAGGAATAATGACCCTGCAGTTAGTTGTATTTGTGTCTTTTCTTTCTGACATTGTCATTCCTTTCTTGTCCCAGTGAACTCTAATTGTTAACTTCTTATTTCAGGCAGACCTGGGAACAGTCAGGCTGACCCGTCAGGTAATCGCCCATTATTTTCACACGACCTGTTATCTCTTTGCTCTAATTCATCCCATTAAATATTAAGCTTGGACGACAATCTCTGTACTATTTTTGATCACGGAATAACCCGCTGCCCGGTTGCGAGCCAGAAAGGGAGTGTGTCCCTCATAATGTTAGCAAAGGTCTTTAATTCTAGCTGAGAGATGACTGCTGCCTTCATGTGGAGGGACAATAACTGAGGGTGTCTGAAGAGCAGAGTGTGAAGGATCAGCTCCACTCACACTGTTACCTAGCTGAGAGATGACTGCTTTCTTCATGTCGAGGGGCAATAACTGAGGGTGTCTGAAGAGCAGAGTGTGAATTATCAGCTCCACTGATACTGTTGCCAGTCCAAAGGTCCACCTCACCAATCTGCTCTGATCTCCAGATCACATCACCATCCAGCCCTGTCTTTATTGGCTATGGTGGGTGAGGGTGCAATTTCCTCTGCTCTTTCCAGGTGCTGGGATCTCACTGTGTTCGTCCATTCAGTGCTGAGCACGTAAACATGTGATCATACCAACTACGCCCATCTCCCCACTTCTGCAGGTTAAATATATTCTGAGCCTGTCCCCATCCGGATCCCATTGGAGCCTCTGTGTTGGTGGGAATATCTCGCTGCCGCCCGGTTCCCAGCTGGTTTGCACTGTTTATTAGTGTTTCCCTTTCCTTTTTCTTCATGTGCAATATTTACTCCGGGTTTTATTAGGGTTCAGGGTGCAGACTAATGTTCTTATCAATTCATGCCTAGTGTATAGGGAGGGTCCGTTCGCTGGGAACGTGTGGGTTTAACACACTATAACCTCTTGGTGATATTTCTGATATTTTACCGAGACGGTGAAGCTGAGACTGGTGAATGGGGAGGGTCCGTGCGCTGGGAACCTGTGGGTTTAACACACTATAACCTCTTGGTGATATTTCTGATATTTTACAGAGACGGTGGAGCTGAGACTGGTGAATGGGGGCAGTCGGTGCGCTGGGAGAGTGGAGATTCACTACAGGGGACAGTGGGGGACTGTGTTGGATTCTGACTGGGACCTGCCGGACGCCGCTGTTGTGTGTCGGGAGCTGGGCTGCGGGACCGCGGTCTCTGCACCGGGCTGGGCTCACTTTGGGGAAGGGACCGGACCCGTTGTGACGGCTGATGTAGAGTGCATTGGAACTGAGTCCGCTCTGCGGGACTGCGAATCGTATCAATGGGATCAGTATTTCACGTCACACTCCGATGATGCCGGCGTCATCTGCTCAGGTATAAATCTTTCTCAGTTTCTCATCTGCCGCCGCAGCTGATAGAATCTGTGAAGAAGCGAAAATAAAACAATCCGGGTCAGTCCGTACCTGGAAAATCAGATGATAATAATTCCAGTAATCTCTGGTTAAAATTATCGTTTCTATTAGGATCACTGTTTAAACTTATATCATTAGTAATATATTTCATAAACATTCTCCACCGGGAGCAGTAAATACCTGATACGGAGCACATTTGCAATACAGACAAAGCAGTTTCCATTGAGATTTTCCCTAAAGCTGCAGTGAATGAGCTGAACCGCAGGAAATTTCACAATCTTAATCCAACTCTCCATTCATCAACCCAACAACCGCTGCCAGGCATGTACTGTCAGCCTAGCTGTCCACCTGCAATGATCGCTTGGCCTCAGATCTGATATATTACACAGATTGTGAAGCTGAGACTGGGGAGCAGGGGAGGAAGGGAGGCAGGTTTCTCAGCCTTGGGGAGCCGAAGTAATGGGTCCACAGTTTTTGGGAGTATCACAAAGAGGAAACAGCTCTGTAAGATCCCACCGCTGCGTGCGCATTGCCATTTACATTTTGGCAAACGTGAAGAAAGTGAAATGCACAGAATATTAAACAAAAGAGCTAAGATAGTTCAGGAAGCAGTTGCAACGATTAAACTCAGCACCGTAGAACTATTGGAAGAAAAGCGCCGAGTTTTCCTGAAATCCTGACCAGTTACTGTAAGGAGGATAGTGATAGAATTCAAGAGGACAAAGAGATGCTGGTGAAATGGGCGGACAGGTGGCAAATGCAATTTCATGCAGAGAAGTGTGAACTGATACAATCTGGTTGGAACAAGGAGGAGAGGCGATATCACAGAATCACTGAACTGTTAAAGTGCGGAAGGGGGTTATTCGGCCCATCATGTCTGTATGGGCTCTTTGAAAGAGACATACACTCAGTTCCATTCCCCTCTCTCCATACAATCTTCCTTTTCATAGAACTGTCTAATTCTCTTTTGAATGCTTCAACTGAACATGTCTCCGCCACGTTCTCAGGTAAATATTGCAGATCTGAAACACTCGCTGCATGAAACATATTTCCCTCATGTCACTTTTACTTCTTTTACCAAATGCTTTGTATCGGTGCCCTCTCCTTCTCGATCCTTTCACCAGTAGAAACAGTTCCCACCCTGTAAGTGGGATCTTACAGGGCATTTTCCTCTTGTGATACCCATAATTACTGCGGACCCATTACTACGGCTCCACGAGGCTGAGAAACCTCCCTCCCTCCCCTGCTCCGCAGTCTCACCTTCACAATCTGTGTACTATATCCGATCTGATGACAAGCGATCATTGCAGATGGACAGCCGGGCTGACAGTACATGCCCGGTAGCGGCTGCTGGTTTGACGAATGGAGAGTTGGCTTGAGATTGTGACATTTCCATATAGTAGATAGAGAACCCTCATGATTTGGAATACCTCGATCAAATCAACTCTCCGCCTTCTCTTCTCCAAGGAAAACAGACATAACTTCTCCAATCTATCTTCATAACTGAAATTCCTCAATCCCTGGAACCATCCTCATGAAACGTCTCCATACTCTCTCCAATGCCCTCACATCTTTCCTCAAGTGCGGCCCCCAGATCTGAACCCAATACTCCAGCTGAGGCCGAACTAGTGTCTCATATAAGTTCTACATATCTTCCTTACTATTGTACTCCACGCACCTATTAATAAAGTCCAGGACACTGAACGCCTTATTAAACGCTCGCTCAACCTAGCCTGCCACCGTCAATGACTTAGCACTATTCAACCATGGCCCCTCTGCTCCTGCAACCCCTTTAGAATTGAGCCCTTCATTTTATAATTTATCTCCATGTTCTTCCTACCAAAATGAATCACTTCATATTTCTCTGCATTGAACTTCATCAGCCACCTGCCTGCCCATTCCACTAACTTGTCAATGTCCTTTTGAAGATCCGCACTATCCTCCTCACAGTTCGCAATGCTTCCAAAATTTGTGTCATCTGCAAACTTTGAAATTGTGTCCTGTACACTATATAGATTGGGACCCGAATATTGAAGGATACATGGCATTTAGGAAGGACAGGAAGCTAGGAATAAGCAGAGGGGTCGCTCTGTTAAATAATGATGGTATTAGCACAATAGTGAGGGATGACCTAAGTTCAGCAGACCAGGATGTGGAAGTCGTTGGGGTAGAGATGAAAATTCATAAAGGCAATAGGTCACTTGTCAGAAGTGGTGCACAGGCCACCTAACCTTAAACACACTGTGGGACGGAGTATAAAGGAATAAATAATGGAAGCTTGTCCGAAAGGTACACCGATAATTATAGGGAGATTTTCACCTACATGTAGCTCGAAAAATCAGATGGCCGAAGTCGCCGAGATAAGGCGTACATAGAGTATTTTCGGGATAATTTCTTGGAATAATACGCTGCGGTGCCAACCAGACAGCAGGCAATCCTGGACCTGGTATTGTGCCACGAGATACCAATAATTAATGACCTCATAGTTAAGGCGCCCTTAGGATGCAGCGATCATGATATGATTGAATTTTACATTCAGTTTGAGGGAGAGAAGAGTGGGTCCATGACTAGTACTTTAAATAAGGGCAATTATGAGGGCATGAACGCAGAGCTAGCTAATGTGAACTGGCAAATCAGGTTAAGGGATAATAGAGATGCAGTGGGAGATATTTAGGGGAATATTTCAGAATATACAGAGTAGATACAATTCAATGAGAAAGAAACATTCCAAGAGTGGGACCGCAATCTGTGGTTAAGTAAAACAGTTGAAGTTCGTATCAAACTTAAAGAAAAAGCCTATAATTGCACAAAAATGGGAGGCAGGTCAGATGATTGGGCAGAATATATACAAAAAAGCAAATAACGACTAAAAGATTGATAAGGAAGGTAACATTAGAGTACGAGAGAAAGCTAGATAGAAATATAATGACAGATAGTAAGGGTTTATATAGATATGGTTCAAAAAAGAAAAGAGTTAACCAAGTGAGCGTTGATCCTGTAAAAAATAAGTCTGGGGAATTAATTATGGGTAATAAGGAGATGGCAGGTGAATTGAACAGATATTTTGCATTGGTCTTCAATATTGAGGGTAAAGGTAACATCCCAGTATTAGCTGTAAGTCAGGAAATGGAAGGGAGGAAAGAACTCAAAAAAGTTACAATCACCAGGGAAATGGTACTGAGCAAATTGTTGGAACTGCGAGCTGACGGGTCCCCGGGTCCTGATGGACTTCATCCTGAGGTGTTAAAAGAAGTAGCTAGTGAGATAGTTGATGCGTTAATTTTAATTTTCCAACATTCCCTGGATTCGGGGTAGGTTCTTTTAGTTTGGAAAATAGCAAATGCAAAGCCTTTATTCAGAAAGGAAGGGATTTATAAAGCAGGAAACTACAGGCAACTTACTTGAACATTTGTCTTGGGAAAATGTTACAAACTATTATTAAAGATGTTACAGCAGGGCATTGAGATGAATTCAAGGTCATCAGGCAGAGTCAACATATTTTTGTGAAAGGGAAATCACGTTTAAGCAAGTGATTGGAGTTCTTTGAGGGAGTTGCAAGTGCTGTGGATAAAGGGAAACCGCTCGATATATTGTACTTAGATTTCCAGAAGGCATTGATAAGTTGCCATATCAAAGGTTATTGCAGAAAATAAAATCTCATGGTGTAGGGGGTGACATATTGGCATGGATAGAAGATTGGGTAGCTAACAGGAAGCAGAGAGTAGGCATAAATAGCTCATTGTCTGGTTGGCAAGATGTAATGAGTGGTGTGCCACAGGGATCTGTGCTGGGACATCACATTTTCACAATTTATATCAATGACTTGGAGGAAGGGACCGAAGGTATGGTTGCTTAATTTGCTAATGACACAAAGATAGGTAAGAATGTAACTTGTGAAGAGGACATAAGGAGTCTGCAAACGGATATAGATAGGTTATGTGAGTGGGCAAAGACCTGTCAAATGGAGTTTCATGTGGGAAAGTGGGAAATTGTCCATCGTGGCAGCAAGAATAGAAGAGAAGCATATTATATAAATGGTGAGAGATTGCAGAGCTCTGAGATGCAGAGGGATCTGCGTGTCCCAGTGTATGAATCTCAAAACATTTGTATGCAGGTACAGAACGTAATTAAGAAAGCTAGTAGAATGTGATCATTTATCGTGAGTGGAATTGAATACAAAAGTAGGGAGGCTATGCTTCAGCTATACAGATTATTGCTGAGACCACATCTGGAGTATTGTGTACAGTACTGGTCTCCTTATTTAAGGAATGATGTATATGCCTTGGAGGCAGTACAGTGAAGGTTTACTAGACTAATATCTGGAATGGGTGACCTGTTGTACGAGGAAAGATTTGACAGACTAGGCTGGTATCCGCTGGAATTTAGAAGAGTAAGAGGCGACTTGATTGAAACATATAAAGTCCTGAGGGGTCTTGACAGGGTGGATGTGGAAAAGATGTTTCCCCTGGTGGCAGAATCTCGAACTAGGGGTCACAGTTGAAAAATAAGGGGTCGCCCATTTAAGACAGCGATGAGGAGAATTTCTATCTCTCAGAGAGTCGTGAGTCTTTGTAATTCTCTTCTTCAAAAGGCAGTGGAAGCAGAGTCTTTGATTTTTTTAAAAACAGAGGTAGATAGATTCTTGATAACCAAGGGGGTGGAAGGTTATCGTGGGTAGGTGGAAATGTGGAGAAATCAGTACAGCCGTGAACTTATTGAATGGTGAAGCAGGTTCGAGGGATCGAGTGGCCTACTCCTGGTCCTAACTCGTATGTTCATCCGTATGTTCGTATATAACAGGGTATATCTAAAACATCCTCTTTATTAATGTTAAACCCCTCTCGTATGTGAATTACCAGCTCTTTTACCATTGCCTGAGGTGTATCTTCTTCCTTGGTAAAGAAAGATGCAAAGAGTTCAGTTAATAGCTCAGCGATATTAAATCCCCTTTCTGGTCCCTGATCGGCCCCACTCCTCCTTTTACCAACTTTTTGCTAGTTATCTGTCTATAAAAAATATTGGAACTTCTTTTAATGCTAGTTGCCAGTCTCTTTTAAAGGGTACAGTTCTAAAGTGACTGCAGGACGAGAGTGATCTGGGAGTATTTGGGATCAAATAGTTGAATGTAGCAGGGCAGGTTGAGAAAGTGGTTAATAGGGATGTTGGTCTTTTTAAATAGAGGCATGGAGTACAAAAGTAAGGAAGTTATTATGAACCTTTGTGAAACACTGGCTTCACCTCAACTGATCGATTGTGTACAATTCTGAATATGGCACTTTAGTAGAATGTGAATGCTTAAGAGTGTGTGCAGAAAGGATTTACAAGGAATGTTCAAGGGATGAAAGACTTCAGTTATAATGATAGATTGGAGAAGCTGTGGTTGCTCTCCTTCAAACAGAGAAGGCTGCGAGGAAATTTGATTGAGGTTATTCAAAATCACGAGTGTCCAGACAGAGTAGATAGAGAGGAACTTTTCCTCTTGGCAGAAAGGTCAATAACCTGAGGCCACTGTTATAAGGTGGATGGGAAAAGAACCAACCGTGACATGAGGAAAGACTTATTAACGTAGTGAGTGGTTAGGATCTGGAATGTTCTGCCTGCGAGTCTGATGGAGACAGATTCAATTGTAGCTTTCAATATGGAATTGGACAAGCACCTGAAGAGAAAATCTTTGCATGTCTATGTAGAAAGGGCAGAAGCATAGGACTAGTGAGGTGCTCTTACAGATATCCAGCATGGACACAACGGGCTGAATGGCCTCCTTCTGTGTTGTAAACATTCTATGATTATATGCTGACTGCTGCAGCTTGTTAGTCGCAAACTGTCTGTCCAGTTTTTAAACTTAAAACTGTGAATGTGGTTGCAGGGTAATTAATTGCATACGAAGGGCTTTGAAGGGTGATCAAGACAGACTGTAGCAAACTGGCTACAAAACAGTCAACAAATTGTGGGTTAAAGGTAGTTATTCAGACTGACAAAAGTTGAGAAGTATTGTGTGACAATTCATGTCAATGGGTTAGCGCTGTGCAAATGCGTTCTATTGTTTGGTCCATTCCGAAGATTACGGCACACAACATTAAGAAGCGGCTGAGCACGCAGCACAAAGCAAAAGTTAAAGGCCTGATAACACTCCAGCTGTAGTGCTGAAGATCAGTGCTCTAAAACTAGCGACAACTCTAGCCAAGCTGATCCAGTACAGTTACAGCAGTTACAGCACTAGGATTCAACTGATATGGTGTGAAGTTGCTCAGTTGCACACTGCCTAGAAAAGTAGGGAAACACTGACTGGTTAGTACCCAATCAACCTCCTCCCAATCAACACCAAATCTTTCCTTGTGCTGGGTGTGACTCCCCTTTCAACGTATCTCTCTTTAATAAAACTCATTTTTTTTTTGTATTTTCCAGAGCTTTGTTAACCTGTATTGCTATTTTATTGATTTTTATATCTGCACCCCTGAGTCCCATTGCTCCGCGACACAATTTAGATTATCATTGTCCAAGGAGTATGGGTTCTCAGTCTTCCTACCCAAATGTGTAAGTGCACATTTATCTGCATGAAAATTCATTTACAATTTCGTTAACATGAAGTATTTTTCTCACAATCTGCCTTTGTATTAACTATTGCTCCAAGTCAATGTCATTAGTGAATATTACAATTGTACATCCTTTTTCTGCGTCGAAATCATTTATGTTAAATATGAACAACAGTACTCCCAGCACCAGTTCTTGTCACACAATACTTCTTGCCCAGTTCTAACTGCTGATGCAGTGACGGCGACTGGGTAAGTTATAAATAAATAAAGGCACATTTTAAAGATTATAGTCCTGTCACATTATAAGCAGTAGTGATACAGGAAACCCAGCATCATCAGTTTTGAACAGAATCTGAGAACGGCTCGTGCCAGATCTGTGATTAATCAGATGCGTATTGAAATAAAAATCTATGTATTATTGTGATTATTAACGTATTATGCTAATTATGATATAATATGCTTATTAAGATCACAGATATCCTCGACTAACATCCGGAGACTCCCCATGCTCAGGCAGACTGGAGATCCAGTACGGTGAAAACTGGGGAACAGTGTGTGACCTTGACTGGGATTTGAAAGACGCCAATGTGGTCTGTAATCTGCTTCAGTGTGGAGTCGCCGTGTCGGTGCCAAGATATGCTCATTTTGGAGAGGGCATTGGGCTCGTACGGTCTGATATCTTTGACTGCACTGGAAATGAGACCAGTTTATTGGACTGCCGTCTTTTTCAAGGAAATCAGCAGGAGTGCAGCCACAGGAACGATGCCAGTGTGATCTGTTCCGGTGAGTACAGACTTACTGAAAAGCAGACAACTCCCTGCTTAATATGTGGAAAACTGAGGAAGGTGGCATTCCCATGTTTCTGTCTGAAAGGTTCATATCTAAACTAGTCATTATAGTTTATTATTACTGCTAAAGGTCTGGTGTAACGTGGTACAAAATACCCACAATTACTGGTAAACAAGATGGTTCTGAATCTTAACATTTATTTTGCAAGAAGCAGAATTTTCACAAGTTTGTTTACCACTGCACCGAATGTATATTTAGAATTGAATATTGGCTGCAACAGTTGGGAGTTGACTAAATGAATATGCACTGGCCTATTTCGATACTTTAATTTGAACACCACGAATGATCCGACATTACAATAGCCTTCTGATCCTCCCTGCCCACGTTAGTATTCTTATCATACAGTACTGAAGCAGGCCCTTCGGCCCACCGACTGTCTGTCGACCAACAACCACCCATTTCTACTGATCCTACATTACCTACCACTCTCCTTGCACCTACCCACAGTCGGGTTAATTTACAATGGTCAATTTACTTTCGACCTGCAAGTCTTTCACTGTGAGATGAAACCAGAGCACGCGGCAGAACCCCACGCATTCACAGGGAGAACATGCAAACTCCACACAGACAGCACCCAGAACTGAACCCAGGTCACTGGAGCTGTGATGCAAACCACTGCTCCACTGTGCCCACGTTAACACTAACTGAACGGCAGGGTATAAAAGCACGGCTGTACTCCAGCACTGCTCAGTGCAATCAGGCCAGAATTGAAAGATTACAAAGTTATTTTATAGAAAGTGTGTATTTTACCCGCTAAATATGACAGGATCGGACACATATCCACCTTATCAGTACAGAGCTTTCAGTTGCACTAGCCTGTTCGATCATTCAGTTAGATCATACCTGATATGTTCTTCAAGTCTCTTTACCTGGCTTTGACCCAGATTCCTTGATACACCGAGCTTAAAAAAATCTATCAATATTAGTCTTGAAAATTTAGATTAGATGTAACATCCACAACTCTTTACTTTGGACGTTGTGAGGGAAAGTTCCAGATTGCCGCTGTTTTTATCGAAAAATGTGTTTCCTAATTGTTCTTTGAGGCCCAACTATCTTCTGGTGCTTCGTCAGTTACCTTCCCACCATCAAAATGTCAGAAGTTGGGCTTTTTGCTGAGAATTGCATGGTCTTTAGTTCCATTCACAATTCCTTGGATTAAGAAACAGTTCATGCCCAATTACATCAAGAATCCGGACATTATTTAGACTTGGGCTGATAGGTAGAAAGTAACACACTCACCACCTCCGTGTCAGTTAATGACTATTTCCAACAAGAGAGACAATATCATCTCCCCTAGCTATTATAATCAGTGAATTCAGTACCACCATCAAATCCTACTGGGTGTTGTCATTGACAAGAAACTGAACTAGACCATTCACAATAATGTAGTGGCGAGTGGAGCAGGTCAGATGATCGGCATTCTGTGGCAAGTAGCTCACCTGCAGAATTCCCAAAGGCTTTCCAGCAGCTGGAAGACATAGGCTGGGAATGTGAAAGGACATGACTCTTATAAATTTCAGGGAACCCAGCCACAGTTTGTGTAATCCTTCTTCATAATGAGGGGAGGCAATGGTGTGGTGCTAATGTCACTGGACTAGCAATCCAGAGTCCCAGGCTAATTCTGGGGACGCTGGTTCAATTCCCACCATCGCAGCTCGTGGAATTTAAATTCAGTTAATAAATCTGGAATTCAAAACTAGTCTCAGTAATGGTAACCATAAAACCATTGTCGATTGTTATTTAAAAAAATCTTGTTTCGTCATATCCTTAGGGGATGAAATCTGCCATTGTTACCTGGTCTGGCCGACATGTGACCAGAGACCTACAGCAATGCTGTTGACTCTTAACTGTCCTCTTACATAGCCTAACAAGTCACCCAGTTGTGAAAGGTAACGATGCATGAGCAATGAATGCTGGCCTTGCCGGCGACACCCACATCAAATGAATGAATAAAAAACAGAAACATTTGAAGCCAAGGAATCATTCTCGCATCCTTTATGCTGCACACTCTCCTTGGTCAACATATCCTTCCCAAAGCATATTGCCCATAGCTTAACATTACACCAGATGGGGCCTGACCAGTTTTTTTTTAGCTGCAGCATCATTTCTTCACCCTTGTATTCCATTCCTCTAGACATAAATCCCAGTATTCCATTGGCTGCTTTGATTTTCGTTCCTGTACTTTCCCATGACCCTGAAGTCTATTTTCCCTGTGCTGCATCCGGCTTTTCACCATGTAGAAAATACTGTAATCTTTTTAAGTCCAAATTGGACACCTCACGCTCACCAATATTGAAATAGTTTTACACAGTCACGGAATCTTTTTTTTTGTAAAGTTATGCTTAAAATATGCATGATTACAATATGGCTGATATTTTATTTCAATGGCAATATTGAGTATGTCAATTATATGTGGTTTTCTATCCAGTCATCTAAATCATTAATAAATATGGTGAATAGTTGAGGTTCCTGTGGGACGGCGCCATCACATCCTGCCAGTTAGATGATCTGCCCATTATCCCTGCTGTCTATCTCCTGCCACTAAACAAACGTCCGAAGCAGGTCAATAATTTCCCTAAATTCTATGAGCTTCAAGTTTAGCCAACAATCAGTTACAAGAGATTTTGCTGAGTGCTTTCCGGAAGTTCATCTGAATAACATCCATTCAGGTTCCCCTGTTCTCTAATTTAGTTACCTCCACAAAATATTTGATCAGGTTCATCAAGCATGATCTACCTTTTACAAATCCACGCTGGCTCTCTCTGATTGGCTGTCACTTTTCAAGGTGATCAGACACTCCATCTTCAAATGTACACTCTAGTAATTTCCTGACAACTGCTGTTAGGCTAACCAATCTATAATTGCCTTGGTTCTCTCGCTAACCTTTCTTTAAATAGCAGTGTGACAATTGCAATTTTCTAATTACTGATCCAGCAGTTTGCTCTCAATCATTAACAAAGGGACGGAAGGTGTTGTTTACAGCGCTATCAAGCAGTACTTACCAATAAACTACTCACTGATGCTCAGTTTGGGTTTGTCGGACCCCTCAGCTTCAGACCACATCACACCCTTTGTACAAACATGTATGATAAAGCTGCATTCCAGATGACAGTGACTGCCCTCAATGTCAGGGCAGCATTTGTCCGACTGCGGCAACAAAGAACCTTAATAAAAGTTGTGTCCATGTAAATACTGATGCAACGAAATTATGCATAATTCCTGCCATTTCCTTATTTTCATTTATAATATCACAACTATCATTGTAATGAGACCACATTGCTTTTAATGACAATATATTTCTGAAGTTATTGTAAAAGTTTTGTAGCTCTTGCGAACTGTTTTGTCATCCTTTGCTATTCTTTGTATCTCTGCCATTCACGAAGATCTG
Source organism: Heterodontus francisci (assembly GCF_036365525.1). Lineage (NCBI taxonomy): Eukaryota > Metazoa > Chordata > Chondrichthyes > Heterodontiformes > Heterodontidae > Heterodontus > Heterodontus francisci. Next base: position 443,247 of record NW_027140118.1, read on the forward strand.
TGCATTTTTCTTTTTGTATTTTTGCATGTTTTTGGTCTCTTTTATACTTATGATGTTCTTGTGTCGTGCACGCCAGTCCATAATAGATGAGGTTGAGTTTGGAATTGGACCATTCAATGCGGTGGTCATTGAGTTGAGCTTCCTTGATGGCAGGCTTGTGCCGTTCACTGCGTCAAGGAAGCTATGGAGACCGATAAACACAAGACCTTCCCCCTAACAGTGACCTGTTCCTCGGTGAATATCAGGGTTTCCCTCCTCGAGAAACGCACAAGCACCTGCTGTGCAGCCAACAAACCACGACCAGAACAGTAGCATGGATTGACTTGCCACGATGCACAATAACTGACGAATCAGCAGCAAGAATAATGGCATATACTGACCTCTCATGGAATATAATTAACTGACCAAGAAAAAACAGAACAAGAACATGTAATAACCTATCAGTAGTAAGATCCTGCCCACATTCCCGTTCTGCACTGCATATAAACAGACTGCTTCCACCAATTACAATTATTTCTCCAGACAATGGGCAGAGTACATGGCCCAAAACGTCGTGGTCTGTCAGTATTTCTAACAACTGCTTTTTCAAGAAAGCAACTGCTGTTCTCAGCGCAAAGGCACGTGATGTAAAACCGTAAAATGGTCTGACTCAAATGTTGAATATTTTAGTTTTCTATTTCCCTGTAGCACCTAGATATGCTACATTTACAACTGTGCTCTACCCCCTCACCCCGCCCCCCACCAGCCTCCCCTCACCCATTTACTAGTTTAAGGTTCCTGTAACAACCCTATTTATCCTTTATTCTGGGACCCTGATCCCAACCCGATTCAGGTGCTTCACATTCCAACAGAATAGTTCTTTAATATCCCAGTACAGGTGCCAGGGTCCTTTGAAAGGTAACACCTCTTTCCAACATCATAACCTTCAAGCACGTGTTCATCTCCCTGATCGTTTATTTTTCCTATGCCAATGTGCAAGCGGCTTGTATAATAATCCAGATATTATAATCCTTGAGATCTTCTTTTATATTTCAGCTCCTGGTACTCTCCGAAAAGAACCTCTTGCCTACTCTTTGCAATGTTGTTTATGCCTAATTGGTCCACAACGACTGGATATTTCCACCCCAATCTTGCATTCTGATTTGAGATAACCCTCACTTCGCACAAGTTGGGAAAATACTGTGTGGGACTGTTAATGCCCTAATTATTGAATCACTTAAAAGTATCACATTATGCACCACTCCTCCTCCTTTTGAACAGCTTCCTATTCGAAGGTATCACGGTCAACATTGTGGCTGTCCTTCTAACAGTCTTCATCCTGATCTTCACAAATATACAGTACTTTGTTCCTGTTCACTTCTGTATATCCTCGTTCTCCATTACATCTGGATTTCAAATCTGTACACTATAAGCTGCAACAACCTCATTCTGATCCTGCAGCTCTCGACAAGGTGTGACTGAAATCTGCAGCAAACTGTCAAATACTCTTCTTGCTATCATATGTGTTGGTGTTTTTCCAATTCCCACAACAGCTCTATGATCCTGAGCCAGAGAGGTTCCAGGTTGAGATATCTACTACAGACAAGTTCCCTCGGTTCAGTTCCATTCTCTACAAATTCCAATATCCAGAAAAAAACCTGCTCTGCCAGAACTTAGTCTGTCTTTATTTTAGAGGTAAAATTATTTGTTGATGCATTTTAGCTTTAACACTATTTTACTGGTTAGCTAACGCCGAAACACTAAGCACTCATCAATTAACATAGTCCGTATTTACAACTTACCCACGCCCTCTCACACTCTGACCTGACAATTGCTTCACTGAGTGAGTTTGTCCATCTATTTGCCAGGTGTCTGTCTCTCAGCCCCTTCCAATAGGCTGTGCTACTGCTGGCTGCGGCGCTCTTTTAAACCGGTTGCTCTAGTCACTGACTCCAGTTTAACAGACAAAACAGAACACCTCCATCCGAACGCTCACCCTCTACTACCTAGAAGGACGAGGACAGCAGATGCATGGGAACACCATCTGCATGTTCTCCTCCGAAGCACACACCATCCTAATTTGGAACTATATAACCGGTCCTTCACTGTCGCTGGGTCAAATCCTGGAAGTCCCTTGCTAAATGTACTGAGAGAGTACTGAAAGCGCATGCACTGCAGTGGTACAAGAAGGCGGCTCACCACCATCTTTGCAAGGGCAGTTCGGGATTGGTAATAAATGCTGTCCGAGCCCGAAATTCCCACCCCCTGTGAAAGAATAAAAAATACCTCCTTTTACCCCTCTGCACCGAATTCTTACTCTGAGCAAACTCTAACTTCCCACTATGTTCATAATGTATTCAGTTAACATTGCAATCTTTGTTTACACTCTGCCTTACCAGAAGTCTAAATATAGAATCATAGAAAATAGGAGTAGGCGTAGGCCAGACAGCCCTTTGGAGCCTGCTCCGCCATTCAAAAAAAGTAATGGCCTATCATCTAATTCAGTACTCTGTTCCCGTTTTTCCCCATATCACTTGATTCCTTTTGTATTAAGAAAGATATCTATCTCCTTCTTGAATATATTTAGAGATCTGTCATCCACTGCCTTCTGTGGTAGAGAATTCCACAGGTTCACCACCTTCTGAGTGAAGACATTTCTCCTCATCTCGGTTCTAAATAGCATACTCCATATCCGGAGACTGTGACCCGTGGTTTTGGACTCTCCAGCCATCGGGAACATCCTCCCTGCATGTAGCCTGTCTAGTACTGTTCGAGTTTTATAGGTTTCTCTGAGATCCTCTCTCATTCTTCTAAACTCTAGTGAATATAGTCCGAGTCGATCCGATCTCTCTTCATACGTGAATCCTGCCATCCCAGGAATTAGCCTTGTAAATCTACTTTGCACACTCTTAATGGCAAGGGCATCCTTCCTCAGATAAGGAGACCAAAACTGCACACAATGCTCTAGGTGTGGTCTCACCAAAGCCCTGTATAGGTGCAGTAACATCTTGCTCCTTTACTCAAATCATCTTGCAATGACGTCCAATATTATATGCTTTTTGAGGCACATTCGAGATACAACAGTCCAGACAGTTTCCAGCTGACAGTAATTACCCGAGTTCGCACAATCACAGCTGATTGACAGCTTACTGCTAACCTGACTTACCCTGTTAACTGCGAACAATGAACTGCCTTGCAGTTTGGTTTTTAATTACAAGCGAATTGCTAAATGTTACGGCTAGATTTAAGTCTTAGCCACTAATTACCAAATTCCAAACTTCCCACTCTGCTGACAACACATGCAGCTAAAGGTACAGTCTATGCTTGCACACTTTGCCTTAACTCTACCTTACTGCATTGCAGAAGAACATTCCCCATGCAGGCAATTGCAGTTCAAGAGGACGGTCCTGACACCGGTTTCAAGGGCAAATAGAGTTGAGCAATAACTGCCACCTCTGCCAGAGATGTCCACATCCGCATAAAGAAAAGCAGCTCCGAAATGGGCTTGTTTTGTATTTGTTCTCCAGATCTTCTATAGCTCATCTATCAAACCCCTTAACCATTTTAAACACATCAACTAGATAAGCTGTAATCCTTCTAAACTAAATCTATTACAAACAAAGTTTATGCAACTTATCTTCATAATGTACCGTTTAAAGCATTGTTGCCATTCTAGTGACACTGTCCTGAACAACCTCCACAGCCAATGGTTTTGTGAAGTGCCGTGCCCAAACGTGACAACAGATACAACTGAATCATCACATCCTTCATCGTTTACATTCCAAAATCCAAGAGATAAAGACCAACAATCGATTAGCGTTTGCAAGAAGAGCTGTTAATTTTTGAGTGTTCAGCCAACTTCTTAAAGAGGTCCTGTAGTAATTATTGTGATGAAAGTACACAGACCTGAAACATAACTCTCTTGCTCTCTCCACAGATGCTGCTAGCCCTGCTCAGTATTTCCAATATTTTCTGTTTTATTTCAGGTTTCCAACATCTGCAGTATTTTGCTTTTGTGTTGCTGTGGTAATTCTAATTGTTTTTTGATAGATAATTTGTGTAAAGTATGGATAGATAATCGTGTACATAAGATTCAACTTTTATACCCATTTTCTATTTTGCTGTTTCTATGCAGAGGATGATTTATAAATTATTTGGATTTGGATTCGTTTCCAATACAGGGAAACATGGACCTCGATTGGTTGATGGGACGAACAGATGCTCTGGCCGGGTGGAGGTGCTGCATGGAGACCAGTGGGGGACGCTGAGTGACATGTACTTTGATCTGGAAGACGCCAACGTGGTCTGTGAGCACTTGCAGTGTGGGACAGTAACCTCAATCCCGGGAGGAGCTCACTTTGGGAAGGGAGCCGGTCCAGTGTGGAAGGAAAGTTACAGGTGTCGGGGGAATGAGACGCGATTGTGGGAGTGTCCTGTTTCATCCTGGGATCAGTTTAGCTGCTCCCATGAAAATGACGCCAGTGTCATCTGTACGGGTGAGTCATCTCAGTCAATTGAACTGAAATACACCAACTGTTCTGCTGTCAAGCATCATTAACTATTTCCACAGGTCGCTGATTCACTAGTTTTGCTGATCCCATGCTTCCTTCGACACTAAGATTCTGAGATGTGTTTGTCGGTTTATTGGTCTGAATTAAATTACAAATGAATCAAAGAGCTTCACTCCAGTAAACATTGAATACATACAATGTCTCGTGATTAGTACTTATCGCTCATAAAATATCTCTTTTGTGGTAAATCTAGGGCATTATTCAAGGGCTATAGAATCAGCAATTTGCTCCCAGGACCACTGCCATAGAATGGAAATTTTGCTCGAGCATTGAAACTGTTCTCAATGTTGGCCGTTCAAATATGAATTATCATGGAATTCTCTGCAAAGATCAGCTGTGCAATAGAAAAAACTGTGAACTTGTTTCCAACTAAATAGCATGAGATAAATTTTAATTTCCATTACATTAAGGGCAATAAAATGATAGTGAGTGAAGTAACTCGTTATTTCACCAATATGCCATGTCTTTGATTATTTCACAAACTTGATGTAAATTACAATTCTCCCAGTTATCCCTCAACCAGCTCCCTCTTATAACAGATTATCTGCTCAGTTAACTGATCGCTGTCCGTTTGACATTGCTCAACGCAAATTGCTCCCACGTTTCACAATTTAAAATATAGGTAATAAAAACAGTAAGTGCTGAAAATACTCAGAGGTTCTGGCAGCATCTGCGGTGCAAGAAACAGAATCAACCTTACAGTTTGCAGATCTTTCATCAGAACTTAGAGATTTAACAGTTTTTAAAGAAAGGGGAAAGCAAGGAAAGAACGAAAGGAACAATCTGTGATATGGTGGAAGGCAGGAAGAATTAAATGGTAAATGGGACAATGCAAGGCAGAAAGAGATAGGAATGGGCCAAGTGAAAAACACATTTCGAGAGGAGCTGCAAATTGGAAGGCAAGACATCGTCCAAAAAAGGGGAGGGAATCTTTCCTGAAATTGCTGAATTCAGTGTTCATTCCAAAAGCCTGTAAAGAGTCTAGTGGAAAGAGGAAGTGCTGTTTCTCAAACTTATGTTAATCTTCATTGGAACTGTGTCGGAGAAAGAGGAGAGAGATGCCAGAGTGGGAGCAGAATAAATAATGAAAAGGACAGGCAACTGGAAGCTAAAGGTAAAGCTTGCAGACTGAACAAAGGTGTTGTGCAAAGTAAGCACTCAATTATGTTTGGTGTCCCAATGTAAAGCAGACGGTATCATGATCAGTCAATACAGTGAATACAGTATACTAAAGAGAAGGCAGTACAAGAAAATCGCTGTTTCACTTGGAAGCAGTATTTGGCGGCTTGGATGGTGAGAAAGGTGGAGGTAACAGGGCAGTGGCTGCACCTCCTGCGCATTCATGGGAAGGTCCTGGGGGAAGGGGTGCTGAGAATGATTGAAGAGTGAATCAGAGTGCCACAGAGCGAATGGTCCCTTCAGAATGTTAAACGTGGAGGGAAGGGGAAGATGTGCTTTGTCGTGGCACCACATTAAAGGTGGTGGAAATGGTGGAAGATGATCTGTTGAATATGGAAGCTGATGGAGTGGAAGATGAGGAGAATCAGAATCCTATCATTATTCCGGGAGGGGGAAAGGGTGAAAGCAGACGTTTGGGGAATGGAATGGACGTGCTTGAGGGCCCTGTCAACCATGGTGGGTGGATGAGGAGGTGAGGAGAGTCCTCGGTTGAGGAAAAAGGAATACATATCTGGAACCACTGGTATGGAAGTTTGCATCACCAGACATTGCAGATGGAGCAAGTGAAAAAATGTGATAGAGTAATTCGAAGAATTGGGGTGTGAGGAAGCATAGACAAGGTAACTGTGAGAGTCACTGGGTTTACTCTTTATATTAGTTAATAACCTATCCCCAGAAGCAGAGACAGAGATGTTGAGGAAGAGAATGGAAGAGTTGAAGATGGACCATGTGAATATAAGGAGGTTAAACTGGAAGAAAAGTTGATGATATTTTCAAGTACAGGGCGAGAGCTGGAATATCAGTGCATGTGGACAGGAGGACGGCCTTCAGTCCCTCGGCTATCACCTACAGTTCATTTTACCCTCTGTCCCCAGTTCAGCAACCGTAAGCTACTCGGTACGTCTCTAAAATGTATTTACAGAGAAAAGGTAATGGTGAAAATGATCTTTCAACAAGCCTTCTGAACAATGATGACAGGAATAGTAACCATTAATATTAATGACTTTTCGGGTGGCAGTAAATTCTGAGATATTTTGCTTCAGTTTCACCATTCTCAATCTGTTTCATGTTGTAGATGAAAATTGGTCACTAATTCTGACTAACGGGGGAAGCTGGTGTGATGGGAGAGTGGAGATTTACTACAATGGCAGCTGGGGGAGATTGCAGGATAGACACTGGACCCTGAATGATGCCAATGTAGTCTGTACACAGCTGGGTTGTGGTGAAGCGACAGCCGCTTATAACTATTCAAAGGACGGAGAGAGTGAAGGACCCATCTGGGTGAATGATGTCCAGTGTGAAGGAAACGAATTGCAGCTCCAGAACTGCATCTTATTCACATTGAATTCGTCTCTCACTGACAGTATGGATGTAGGGGTCCTGTGTTCAGGTAAGCAAATTCTTCACTGCTTTTACAAAAACATAAAAGTGAAATGTCTAATCTGCTGAGAAAAGTGATAATATCGGTTACTTGTTCCTGGGTTTCTCAAAGCAGTAATTTCACTCGAGGAGAGTCGGAGAGGATGGTGGGCGGTCGGGGAGCTGGGGTGGTGTACAGAGAGAGAGGACACGGACACAATTAAACAGCAAGAACGTTTGTATTACAGAAATTTCAATTAACACATACATCACAAGGGGTTTAACAGGAATGTAAACGGAGAGAAAACTGACACAGAGCCAAACAAAGAGATGTTAGAGTGGGTGACGAAATGTTTAGTCAGATGAAAGCAAAATACTGCGGATTCTGGAATTCTGAAACAAAAACAAGAAATGCTGGATTCACTCAGCAGGTCTGGCAGCATCTGTGGCAAGAGAAGCAGAGTTAACGTTTTGGGTCAGTGACCAGAAACGTTAACTCTGCTTCTCCTTTCCACAGATGCCGACAGACCTGCTGAGTGATTCCAGCATTTCTTGTTATTGTTCTTAGTCAGATGGTTGGATTTGAAGAGCCGGAGACACGGAAATATTTCTGGTGGAAATTCAGATCTGGGGGTTAGATGGTTAAAGGCAAAACTGAAAGTTGTGGGCAATTGAAGTGGGTGAAGTGCAACAAGCTGTATTCAGAAAAAAGCAGAGCTCCTGAAATGATTCAGGCTGGAGATGGTTATACTGATGCAGGGGGAGAGCATGAAGGTGTCTGAACATGAAGATCATATTTGGAAACTCTGGGTATTGATCGCAGGGAAACCAGTAGATCGTCGAGTGCCATGGCGTTCCTGAGAGGAGCTTCATGTAGGGAAGGCAACAAAACTTTGGATGAGCTGATGTTTCTGGAGGATGCAAGATGGGTGATCGCCCAGGAGAACATTGAAATATTCGATTCTGCAGGCAACAAAGCATGGGTGAGCATTTCAGCAGCAGATGGGCTGAGGCAGGAAGGGAGGTGAATGATGATAGAGGTGAAAGATAACGGCCTTATGAGAAAGAGAATACGGAATTGGATTCTCAGCTGTGGTATCAAATCCGGCGCCAAGCTTGCAATCAGTTCGACTGTATAGTATATAAGTGGAGGTAGCTGTGTGGGAGTTGGTCTGGTGCTAGTTTCATTAGATTGTGTATAAAAGTAGACAGATGTTTTGGACTAGACACTTTAAAGTTTCATTGTGTGGCATGTTAATGCATGCATGTGTTCTGGGGATGTTGCATTATGCAGAGTGTAGTTTAGTTTTGTTTAGTTTAGAGATACAACACTGAAACAGGCCCTTCGGCCCACCGAGACTGTGCCGACCATCAACCACCCATTTATAATAATCCTGCACTAATCCCATATTCCTACCACATCCCCATCTGTGCCTATATTTCCCTACCACGGCTAGGGGCAATTTATAATGGTCAATTTACCTGCCAACCTGCAAGTCCTTTGGCTTGAGTGTGGGCAGATGTTTTCGGGTTGTTCCAATGAACATTTATTTGCATACGACATGTGGAACTTACAACATATGAGATAGTTAATGATTCAGATTTGATACCGATTGGTTACAGTAAGCATTTTCTTCGGACACTGCGGAAATCAATACATTCCAGCGTTTCACGTCAGAAGTTTACAGTGCTGAATGGTTATTACACACTCAGTCACTGGACAGAGTCGAGTATGTCATCTTGTTCTTCAGTTAGGTAGATGTTAAGCTCCACCCAACATTTATGCCCACCTACAGAAGCCATGTGTCTTCTCCTTGTCTTCTACTTCTGTATCTGATGGGTCACATTGCTGATGTTTATTCTCCAAAGTGCCTGACGCAATTAGTCCAATCATTTTTGTCCAGTCCAGATTAAATACTGGTTTCTGTTCAGCCGGGAGGTCTGCACATCGACAGTTCAATTGCCCGTAGGCGCTTCCTGATCCTGTCCAACATTTTGCAGAGAGATCCTGTTTTCTGCCCTCTTTGGTCCGGTCCAACAGTCATATATTGATAGAATTAGTCGTTTAGTTCATTGATTTTTTACAGACAATCGCAATTGCTAATGTACCTCACATGTTTCGTTTGCTCATTTAACATAATTGCAGCAGTCTGTCTGGACAGACAGGTCTGTATCTTCTCTGTTCAGACATGCGGTTTATGTATCTAAAATTACTCAAATATATTCCTTGTCAAAGACAGAGTCCCATCCTTTCAAAGGTAAGTGATTCTCTTATGCAATTAATATTAAATTGATTTATGATAATGTTAATAATGTTATAATCAACACAACCCTAGAACGTAGTTCCACACGAAGATACTGCACATTGCAAGGCTGATGTTTAAGGGTAGGACTTGTGGACCTTACATTCTCCAATATGAAGTGGAGTAATAAAGTAATCATGAAGTAATAAATAGCATGGATTAAACTGCTGGTCTTGCCAGTGACACCAACATTCCCTGAAATAATTGAAAAACAGAAAGGCACGGTGACATGTGGGGAACTATCTGGTAATATAATCCTGAATGTATCAGTCGCATAAAGCATCATTGGGTCCTCTTCATCTTCACTAAATCCTCCTGTTTGACAAAGATTATCCAGGAAGCCAAAGAAAACGCACAGCAAATATTCTCCATCATAAATCTTCCTCCTGAACCACTCCCCTGCCTCATCCACCTGAACTCCAAAAATAATTGAGAGGAGCTCATAGACTTTTTGTCACAAAGTTCAAAAACATCCGTTCAGTCACCTCCCTTTCTTCCCCAACCCATCAGGCCTAACTTCCTATCAGTTCCCACCCCCATCCCATACGATCACCCTGAATTCACATTTCTTGTTTCTCTCCTAGAATCCTTCACTCTCTCTCTGAACCTGTGCTGTTGATGGTATCCACATTTTGCTGTCTACACCTTATTTCTATTAAACTACTGAACACAAACATTCCCTTCCTGGGTTCCATATTAGCTGGCAATATTAACGATTCTCTTTCTCTCTCTCTCTCTCTCTACATTTTCAGGCTCCTCTCCATCAAATCAGCAGTCATCACACCTCTCCTCAGAAAGGAACCATTGACCACCTGTCCATGCAGGTTACTGCCCAGCTCCAACTGATCGTACCTCGCCAAAGTCCTTGAATGTGTTGTCGCCTCCCAAATCCATGCTCATCTTATATGAAGCTGCATGTTTCAATTACGCAAATCAATTTTCTATCCACACCACAGGCCGAAAACAAATGACATCCGAAGTGATTGTGACAAATATAAACGATTCCACCTCCTCTTTCTTGACTTGTCTCAAATTTTTATATGATTGATCATGAAATACTTGTCCAATTCCTCCCCATTAACACACGGCTGGGTGGGACTGCACTCAGCTGGTTCTAGTATTATCTGTACAGTCATGGTCAGAAAGTTGCCAGCAATGGTTTCTCTTCCTGCTTCTGCAAAGTCACCTATAGTGTCACCAGAGGATCGATCCTTTGACACTTCATTACTCATTTACATGCTGCCTTTCAGCGATATCCGCAAACAAAGCCTCAGTTTCCACATGTATCTCACTGTATCCAACTCTACCTCACATTCAACACTCTTGAGCCCTCCAATGCCTGTACACTGTGAGAATTCCAGGCTGACATTCAGTACTGCATCAGCAGAAAATTCCTGCAACTCAGTATTGAAAAGATAGAAAACATCAGTCCCCATCGCATGTTTCCTTGCTGCCAACTCCATTTCTCGCCATGCCAACTGTCTGTCACTCAGCCAGACAGCTTGTAATCTTGGTGTTATATTTGACCCCAGGGTGATCCTCCTATCAAATCTCCATATCCTCATTAACACTGTCTATTTTCACCTCCATGACATCACCCGCATTTGCCCTTATCTCGTCTTGTCGATAGCGTTGTTCCCTCCAGACTCGATGATGCTAATGCAATCCTGGCTGGCTTCACTAGTTACAACCTCTGTAAGCTCCGCTGTCTCGACCATTTGCCACTCAGGCATCTGCCCTCTGCCCACTGACCTACTTTGCCCGGCAACGAGAGGTTTTAAAATTCTCATCCTTGTTTACAAATCCCTTCCTGGCCTCACAGCTCCTGTCTTTGCAATCGGCTCCAGACTGGCAGCTCCCAGTTCTGGCTTCTTGAGCATTCCTGGTTTTAATTGTGCACCATTGGCGGCCGTGCCTTTATTTGCGAAGGTCACATGCTCTAGAATTACTTGCTTAAATATCTCTGCCTGTCAACCAGTCTTTCCTGCTTTAAGACGTTGCATAAAAACTAACTCTTTGACTTAGCTTTTGGTCATCTGACCTAATATATTTTTCTGTGCTCTGTGTTAAAATGTCTTTGATATCACTCCTGTATCGCGCCTTGGGATGTTTAATTACGTTAATGGCGCTAGATAAATGCAAGTCACTTGTAATTGAAGATGAGGGAAATAGGAGATGGCAGTAAATGTCTGACCAAGATAACAAATTAGGGGAACATACATGGACAAGGAACAGATACAGTTATATAACATGAGTATAAATTAACTGTGAATCGTGTGAGTGATTGTCTGTTTGACACCGTACACAGCGTTCAAAACATAAAAGGGGAACTGGAGATCAGAACTTGTCAAAGCCAGATGTAATAGCATATCTGAAACATTGCCGTTCTTTACATTCTATGTAAGAAGTAAGTGTAAACAGATATTCTGTTGTATAGTTTTATTTACCTGTCACAGGTGCTTTTCACGTTCATTTTTTGAGCTGGTGATGGTAAAATCAGTTGTATTGAGTGATGATGTGAATGTCTATTGAAAGTATAATCCTCTTGTACTGTTATCCAACAGACCACGTGCAGTTAAGGCTGTCTGACGGTGGAAGCCCATGTACTGGCCGAGTGGAGATTTATTACAATGGGACTTGGGGCTCAGTTTGTGATGATTCCTGGGATCTGGCGGACGCTGACGTGGTTTGCAAACAGCTGGGTTGTGGAAAGGCATTGGACCTGGCACTTCCTGCATCTTGTGGACCAGGCTCAGGGCCAGTTTGGTTGGATGAACTGACGTGTTCCGGTAACGAATCATTTCTCTGGGAATGTCCCTCAGCATCGTGGGGTCACCACGACTGTTCTCATAAAGAAGATGTGAGGATCATGTGTTCAGGTGAAGGTGCTTCCATGTGCCCATTTTCCGTAGTGTTGTGCACGCGGTTTCACAGGGAAGATATGGCTTCGAATTGCATACAATGGACAGCACGGAATCTGGCCATTCGGACTAACTGGTCAATGTGGTGTTTACGTTGCCCACGAGTATCACCCCACATCATTGCACCTAACCCTCTTTGCATATCCTCCTGCTTCTTTCTGCCTCATGTACCTGTATAGCTTTACCTTAAAGGCATCAGTGCAAATCACCTCAGCAATTGCATGTGTTCGGAATTCAAAATTCAAACCACTCCCTAGGTAAAAAAACAAACAAATTCTCCTGAATTTCTTATTAGATTTATTCGTGATTATCCTATATTTATGATCACTAACTTCGGTCTCTGTCACTTTCGAAGTGATTAGTGCCTCTGTATCCCGAGATCTCTTTGCTGATCGACATCATTTTGACTCTTATTTTGCAAGAAGTACGTGGCCTCTTTATTCTTCCTGTCAACACTGAGCACCTTAGACTTATCTCTATTCAACTTATTTGGCAATTGTATGCCCATTCGGCCCGTTTATTAACGTATTCCCGTATTTTGTCTCTGTCTTTCTTAGTGTTAACTATATCCCCAAATTGCTGTCATCTTAAATTTTGAAATTAAGTCTCCCTTGTCTAAATCCAAATCGCTCATGTAAATGTTGAGCAGCAGTGATCCCAGCCCTGTGGAACACCACTTCCCAACTTCCACCATTCTGGGTTACCACATTGTACCCGGACGGTGTGCTTTGTAGCTGGTTTCCTATCATTCTTCCACTGATCTCTTGACTTCACAGGCTCTGACCTCAGTCATGATCCTTGTCAGAGGCCTTCTGAAAAAAAAACATGCATATTACATCGACTGCATTATCCCTGTTATCTTTCTGTAACTTCTTCAAATAATTCAATAACGTTGTTTGTCTTTTCTGTTGTGAAATCCGTGTTGATTATTCTTTATTACTTTATGGGCTGTCAGTGTTTTTCTATCGCTTTTCTGAAATAATTACTGGAAATCAGTGAACACAACCGGTGCAGCATGTGTTGAGCTGTGCAGTATGAACATACAACGAGTTATCAATCTAACTATCTGGATATTTCTTGTGTCATTGACAGAGCACAAAGAGCTGCGGCTGGTGAATGGGAAGCATCGCTGTGAGGGGAGAGTGGAAGTGTTCTACAATGGCACCTGGGGAACAGTGTGCTCGGATACACTTGTTGAACGTGTTGCAGAAGTGATCTGTAAACAATTACAGTGCGGTCCTCTCAGTTCGATCGATTATTATGCTCAGTCATTCGGAGAAGGATCCGGACCCATTTGGCTCGATGGGATGGAATGTATTTCACACGAATCGTTCCTTTGGCAATGTCAAACAGAACCGTGGGGTAAACACAACTGTGAACACAGGGAGGATGCTGGTGTTGTTTGTTCAGGTAACACAACAAACCTCTAAATGTGCGAGTGTCATTTCAAACATTGGTGTGTGATACAGTCAGCATGTTTCTCTTCTCAACAGAAGCAAAAGTAACTGAGGAGCAGCCCCACAGATCAAAGGACTGCATTCGAGAATATGATTGTAAACGTGGGCTTTCACCAGGTGCTACTTCCTCTTTATTATACCAACTATCTGACATGTACTACTTTCTTATACTACATCAATAATAACCATTGATTCTCTTTGCCAGATTCTGGACATTGGTTGCGCCTGTTTGGAGGTAACACCAACTGCTCCGGGAGAGTTGAGATATTGTGCAATAACAGCTGGGGCACGGTGTGTGATGATTCCTGGGATCTGGCCGATGCCAATGTTGTCTGCAGACAGCTGGATTGTGGTCACGCTCTTTTGGCCCCAGGAGGAGCTACTTTTTCCCAGGGTGACGGTGTTATCTGGCTGGATGAGGTGAAATGCACTGGAAGCGAATCGTCTCTGGCCGACTGTCCTTCTTCATCGCCGGCTCAGTCTGACTGTGATCACAAGGAAGATGCCAGTGCGATTTGTTCCGGTGAGGGTGGCAGGGTTTGGAGAGTGGGGTTAGGGTGCCTTGTTTTGTTAAATTGACTCATTAGTTCGGAAATTAAGAACAATTTTTATCGTTTAAATGGAAAGTGCTGAAATCCTCCTGAACGTTTTGTACAATATATTCCACAGGACTCGATGTGCCTCCGATTGTTTACCCGTCCTCATCTGCAGGTACTTACCATTATTAGTATTCCAGCTAGCGTTCGGGTTTGTATTAGTTGAATTGGTACTTTTGTCATTTCCTCAAGATACTATAAGCATGTGCTCACTGACTGGAAAAAAATTTTCCTCACCGCATATTTCAAATGGTCCGGTTGAAAATCCGCTAATCCCAGTTTCTGACTGTACCTGAACTGTCCTGTACTGATCAGAAACATGGGGGCACTGTCTCTGTAATTTAGATTGGCTCACACTTTCCTCTGGTGCAATGTGCACCACACATACTGGGGAATGTTCAGCCCAACTCATTGCCCGGAAGCAGTGGATCTAATTATTAAATACTTATATAAATATTTTATCATGCAAGACGGACTGTGTCTGTATTAAAGCTTTCTTGTTGTCATCAAGAACAGGGATATAAAACAACTTCCATCCTAATTGCGGTCTGCTTCGGAGTCCTGCTAATCTGTGTGTTCATCTCGCTGATGGTGGTTATACAGAAAAAGTCAATCAGAAGAGGTGAGGCTCATATCTTACCGCGGATCCAACACAAAATCCCAGATATTGTGTCACATACTGCCAAACTTCTCGTTCATTGCAGCTTTCTATGGACCGACAAGTGGCCTTGTTAGAAACACATTGTAATTTTTTTTTCTGGTTTTCTCAATTCAACGTGCTCGCAATTAGTGAAAGGTGACATTTAAACTGGAGAGTAATTTCAAGTGTCCACATTCACTGTGAGAGTTCATCACATAATACATGAAACTCTGGAAGAATGTACTTATTGTAACAATGGATCAGGAAATTTGATTGGAATTTCTGGGCTGTACATTCAGCTATTTATTTGACTGTTAAATCTTCCTTCATCCATTGGGTATCAATTCCAGCCCTTCAGATTCTGGCTCTGGGCATCCAATCTCGAGCTGTCTAACCGGGTCTGCCTGTTATTTTGACAAATGAAATTTGTATAGGACCTTCTGCATTCACCAGCGGTGATTCTACATTCCAAAACAACGCTTCCACTCATATTTCACCCAACTAACACACTCCTGATTTATTATAAGAAATGGGCCTCTTAATAAAAAACACTTTCCATAATAACATAGAGTTCTTATAGAAATAGCTCTCTCTCTTACTCAGAAAGATTTGAAAGCTCGGACAGCTTCGGCCTGTTATCTCTGCCGAGGACCCGACTAGAACAGGCTCTGAAACAAGACAGTCCAAAAGCTGATACGATCAAGCTTTCTAACCTCACTAGACTGGCAGTAGTTTACAAACGAACACAAGCAGCAGATCAGGTCATCGAGTCATAGAGTAATAGAGTTATACAGCACAGAAACTAGCCCTTCAGCCCATTGTGCATGTGCCGGCCATCAAGCACTTATCTATTCTATTCCCATTTTCCAGCACTCGGCCCTTAGCCTTGTATGCTATGGTGTTTCGCGTGCTCATCTAAACACCTTAAATGTTGTGAGGGTTCCTGCCTCCACCATCTCTTCAGGCAGTGTGTTCCAGACTCCACATCCTCTGGGTGAATATTTTTTTCCTCAAATCCCCACTAAACTTCCTGCCCCTTATGTTAAATCCATGTCCCCAGGCAACTGACCCCTCTGCTAAAGGAAAACGTTTCTTCCTATCTATCCTATCAATGCCCTTCGTAATTTAGTAAAGTTCAATCAGGGCTCCCCTCAGCCTTCTCTGCGCTCAAGAATACAACCCTAGCCTATCCAGTCTCTCTACAGAACTGAAATGCTCCAGCCCAGGCAACAGCCTGGTGAATCTCCTCAGCATCCTCTCCCGTGCAATCACATCAATCCAATCGTGTGGTGCCCAGAACTGTACACAGTACTCCAGCTGTGGCCTAACTAGCATTTCATGGAGCTCCATCATAGTCTTCCTGCTCTTATATGCTATGCCTCGGCTAATAAAGGCAAGTATCCCATATGTCCTTCCTCACCACCTTATCTCCCTGTGCTTCTGCCTTCAGTGATCTATGAACAAGTCCACCAAGGTCCCACTGACCTTCTGGACTCCCTAGTGTCCTACCATCCATTGTATATTCCCTTGCCTTGAATGTCCTCCCAAAATGCATCACCTCACACTTCTCAGGATTAAATTCCATTTGCTCGGACCCCATCCATCTTACCAGCACATCTATTTCGTCCTGTAATATAAGGCGTTCCTCCTCACTGTCTACGACATCAGCAATTTTCGTGTTATCTGCAAACTTACTGATCATACCTCCTGTATTTACATCTAAAGGTACAGTGCAAACAGCAAGAGTCTCAGCATCGATTCCTGTAGTACACCACTGGTCACTGGCTTCCACTCGCAAAAACAACTTTTGACCACCACCCTCTGCCTCCTGCCACTAGGCCAATTTTGCATCCACTTTGTCAAATTGCTCTGGATCCCATGGTCTCTTATCTTCAAAAAGGAAACAGTGAGAGCTCAGAGCCAGCATGTTCCCCTAACCTTGAAGAGTAGGACCAACAAGTCCAGGAGACCCTGGATGTCAAGGGATTTAGAGGATTGGATAAGGAACAAAAAGGAGTTTAATGGCAGAATCAGTGAGCTGAAAACAGTGGAGGCCCTAGAGGAGCATAGGAAGTGTAGGGGGTATTTAAAAAAGTAATTAGAAGAGCGAAGAGGGGACATGCAAAAACACTGGGGGAGCAAGATGAAGGACAATCCCAAGTCTTTTTGAAGTATATTCAGGGCAAGAGGATAAGATTACCACCGATTAGTGGCCATCAGTGTGTGGAGTCGGAGGATGTAGGTTAGGCTTTAAATGATTATTTTTCATCTGTATTCACCATGGAGACGACCCATGTAGGTGTAGAGATCAGGGAATGGGATTGTGATATACTTGAACAAATTATCATTGAAAGGTAGGAAGTATTAGCTGTTTTAGTTGGCTTAAAATGGATAAATCCCCAGACCCAGATGAGATGTGACCCAGGCTGCTATGTGAGATAAGGGAGGAGATAGCAGGGGCTTTGCCACACATTTTCAAATCCTCTCTGGTACAGGAGATGTATCAGAGGACTGAAGGACAGTGAATGTGGTACCATTATTCAAGAAGGGTAGCAGGGATAAACCAGGTAATTACAGGCAGATGAATCTAACATCAGTGGTAGGGAAAGTATTGGGAAAAATTCAGAAGAACAGGATTAATCTCCACTTGGAGAGGCAGGCATTAATCGGGGATAGTAGCATGGCTTTGTCAGGGGAGATCGTTTCTGACAAACTTGATTGAACTTTTCCTCAGTGAACACATTTGTCCCCAGTCTGCTGCAGGTGAACATATGAGTATGTAGAAAAATAGACACAAAGACATATACACAAATACGGACAATAAAACTACTCCGCATTCACAATACCTGGCTTTATCTCTTTACTATCACAATCTCTGCCATTTTGGAAGTGTTCGCAGATAATTTACTGTTAAACGCTCATGGGTTGCAACTAAACTTTAATCTCCCCACCATCCACCTGACAGGTTCTGTCACTAGCGGCAAGGGTTCACTGGCTGGTTTGTACCAAGCAATTTATGAAGAGATTGGGAATATTCCACCTGGCAAGGATTCCTATCAGATCCGGCGTTCAGGTCTGTATTTTATATTTCATACCGAATTTTCACTAGACAAATACCCCATTTTAATAGTCAGGTTACTGACTGAACACTGTCAGAAATCTGCTCACTATCACCATGTGAAGGAGCCCTGTCACAGTGCGAGTGTGTCTTTCTGTGTGTATAGTAAGATGAGCAATGGGTTTGGGAAGATTCCCACCCGCCGCTAATGCTGAAAGAACGTGATTTCTATTTGTTTATAACTATCATGTCATTTCATTCCATTTAAACTAGACCATAAATAATCACTGCTCTCAGAAGGAGATAGTCACATTGACTCAGATTTTATTTTTCTAGGTGACTGGAATTCTGGATCAGAAACACTTTCCCATCGGGAATTCCTTACCTGAAATCGGTGGTTTGCACCAAGAAACTTATTCTAACACCTTGTATTCTGAAGTTTAACATGAAATCTACAAATTCTGCTTCATGATACTGGGGCAGCAACACCACCATACCGATATAAGTTCTGTCCTGAACTATATTTGCAGGGCGATTTAACCATTGAGATAAATTACTCAGTTTACAACAAAACACACAAAGACGATTTCCCTGGCAGCTAAGATAACGGAGAATCATAAAAGATTCGAGAAGTATATTAAGAGTATAAGCGTAACTAGGGAGTGAGTCGGTCCCCTTAAGGATCACTGTGGGAATCGATGTGTGGAGACATGGGAAATGGGCGCGGTCTTAAATGAATACTTTAGTTTGTATTTACCGTGCAGAAGGTTATGGAAGCTAGTGAGTTCAAGGGAGAGAACAGATATCCTGGAGCATATCAACATTACAAAGGAGGAGGTGTTGGCGGTTTTGAAGCGCATTAAGGTGGATAAATCTCCAGGGCCTGACCAGGTGTATCCTAGGATGCTATAGGAAGCAAAGGAGGAGATTGCTGGGGCACTGGCAGATATTTTTATGTCATTGTTAGCCACAGGTGAGGTATCGGAAGACTGGAGGATGGCTAACGTTGTGCCGTTATTTAAGAAGGGAAGCAGGGATAAGCCAGCGAACTACAGGCTGGTGAGCCTTACATCATTGGTGGGATTCTGAGAGACAGGATTTACAAGCATTTGGAAAGGCAAGGTTTGATTAGGGATAGTCAGCATGGCTTTGTGCGTGGGAAATCATGTCTCACGTATTTGATTGAGGTTTTTGAGGAGGTGACCAAGAGGATTGACGAGGGCAGGGTGGTGGACGATATCTACATGGACTTTGGCAAGGCCTTTGACAAGGTCCTGCATGGTAGGTTGCTCCTAAAGGTTCAAACACATGGGATCCAGGGAGAGGTAGCCAATTGGATACAATATTGGCATAATGATAGGAGGCAGAGGGTAGTGGTGGAGGGTTGTTTTTCAGATCAGAGGCCGGTTACAACAGGATGTAGATCAACTGGAAAAGTGGGCAAGGGATTGGCAAATTGAATTTAACGCAGACAAGTGCGAAGTGATGCATTTTGGGAAGTTAAACCAGGGCAGGACATATACAGTGAATGGCAGGGCCGTGGGAGTGTTGCTGAGCAGAAAGACCTTGGGGTGCAAGTACATAGTTCCCTGAAAGTGGCAACACAGGTAGACAGGGTGGTGAAGAAGGCATATGGCATGCTTGCCTTCATTGGCCGAGCCATTGAGTACAAGATGTGGGACGTCATGTTTCAGTGGTACATAGCGTTGGTTCGGCCTCACTAGGTGTACTGTGTGCAGTTCTGGTCGCCAGACTACAGGAAAGATGTGATTAAGCTGGAGAGGGTGCAGAAAAGATTCACAAGGATGTTAG
The DNA here is from genome assembly GCF_036365525.1 of Heterodontus francisci. Lineage (NCBI taxonomy): Eukaryota > Metazoa > Chordata > Chondrichthyes > Heterodontiformes > Heterodontidae > Heterodontus > Heterodontus francisci. The sequence continues at coordinate 463,122 of NW_027140118.1, forward strand.
CTGGTTTGGAGGACTTGAGTTAGAAAGAGAGATTGGATAGGCTGGGTCTGTTTTCCCTGGACGAAGGAGGCTGAGAAGGGACATGATAGAGGTATGTTAAATTATGAGACGTATAGATAGGATAGTTAGCCAGAGTCTGTTTCCCATTTTAAGGGTGACTAAAACTAGATGGCATAGATTTAAGGTGAGAGGGAGGAGGTTTAAAGGGGATCAAAGGGGTAAATGTTTCACACAAAGAATAGTGGGTATCTGGAATTAGCTGCCTGAGGAGATGGTGGAGACAGGAAAAGTAGCAACATTTAAGAGGCATCTGGACAGGTACTTGAATGAGCAATGCATGTAGGGATATGGAATTAATGCAGGAAGGTGGGATTAGTATAGATATTCGTTATGGTCGACATGGACGCGATGGGCCGAAGGGCCTGTTTCTATGCTGTACGACTCTATGACTTTCAGAACAAATCCGTTATTAGCCTCCTTGCACTCTTTTCTGCCCCATTATCCGGGGTGGGGTTTAGTTTTGGAGCCAACATCGGCCATTTGAGACTCTAAAATGGAAAGAGATGGGGACAGGGTGGAGGGATTCTGTATTAAGAAACTGTGCTAACTGACTATTTTTTCACTGTTGTTTCTGCGCTGATGTCTGAAATCTGAACGACCAGCTGTACTGTGTATTGTTTTAACTGCTCGCTGTGTGAGCCAACATTATTGGTCCATCCCAAGATGCTCCTGAACCACTGCAGTCCCTGTGATGAATGTTCCACAATCGTGTCAGATACAAAGTCCCAGTACATTGTCATCAGATGATGACGGTTTATTGTTATTTGCTCGAACGTCCCACTCAATCTCTCCAATAACCATCCATGTTTGTGTTTAACAGTTACTGATTCCATTCAGTCCCTCAATCAGATTGAATATTACACCAGTCACAGTTTGGGTGACACGGATCCTGGATCAGAAAATTCTGAAGGGAACTCCTCCAGTATTCAGGGTGGGTACATTTTTACTTGTTATCATCAGGCTTTTTAATCCATCACGCTGTCTGCTATCTAAAATTAATAATGAAATATATCAGAACTTACTCGCTGTAAAATGATGCTGCTGAAGACATGGAGATTTGCTGATTGATTTTAGTTTTAAAAAATGTAGAAATAATTTGGATTTCTACAAAATCATCCCGATTGCACCCAGTAGTATAATGGAATTAAACTTTCAGTTCATGATGTTTTCTGGCACTGTTGTCTGGGCAGTGAAATGTGAAATTTGTGTGCATGTTGGATAGGTGATTCAATGGGATACATGTGACTTTAATACGGAGGGCAGAATTTTATTACACATTGGCTGCAGATTGGGAGGGAAATTGCCACTGGATAGCGGTGCAAAGGAAGCTCGACATCTTTACACTGTTAGGTGATATTCCCAGAGTCGGCAGAGCTGGTGGGTGGAGGCTGCACTATAAGGCTCTGGGCAGATAACTGAGCCTATAAAACAGGAAATTCATGGCAATTTTCCGAACTATTCACAAATTAGTGAAAGGCCGGCAACAACAACAGCTTTCAGAGACTCGCCATCTACACGGAGGCGGAAGCTCAGAGGAAGGTCAGTTTTGGCTGTGAAAAGCATTGTGGCACTGGAGGGAGGGCGAGAGATACTGAATCACGTTATTGGCAATCTGGAGGCTGACCGATCTTGGCGATCACAACAGAAGTATTCAGGATGAGCATCCTCTCCGACTTGCAACATATGTATGCAAAGTGAAAAGAGTGGAGGCATTGAGAAATGAGTGCAACAATTTACAATAGATGTCATCCACTCCTGTTTTGAGGTCTCCCATTGTGGAGGAGCATCAGAGATGGAGAGAACTGTAGTCCGCGAGATTTGGGCTGCAGCACCCAGAGAGGGACAAGGATCATGACGCTGGAAGAGAGGGTGGGCGAGCAGGTCTCACAGTAGCACGCAAGCAGCTTCTTGAGTGCAGAAGATGTGACCCATCAGAGAGGGTTTACCATCAGAGTCTCTGCTTCCTGCAAATGTCAGAACAGCAGTGTCACTGAAGATTGTGCCTCTCCAGGGAGGCGGTCACTGAGCTGTGCACTATGATGGAGGAGGATCTGAACCAATGAGTGGGGGCACCCCTTCCCCAAATATATTTTCATCTTTTCTGACATTTGAGGCCGTCAGCTTAATGTTAGGCACTGCACTCACCTTGCCATACTACATCAGGGCATTGATCCTGTTTCTGCACTGAAACCTCTTACATGGGACCACGTCACGGCTGGTTACCTCCTGCTCAATCTCCTGCCATGCCGCCGCCCTCCCCACCTGCCTAGCTGGCCTCCTCCTCCCGTCCCGATGAAAAAGCGCTTCCCTCCTTGCCCTTTCTGTCTGAAGGAACACTTCCATGGAGGCATGCGAAAACCTGGGCGCCACCCTTGCTCTGGCTGCTGCCATCTGCCAAACATGCAGGTTGCCAGTCTCCCAACCAATGTCCTACTTTGCCGTTCCTTTCAGTCGATTGCAGGCTGCATTTTAAACATAGCATGAGCGATGACTTACCTGTCGTGACACGACAAGTTCCCACCATTCGCCAGCCTCTAATCTCACTGTAGTTGAAGATCACAGTCTACCCTGGCCGGCCCGTGTATACTGACGTCTAATAATATAATTCTAAGCATTCAGTGTTACCATTTATTTTCAGTGAAAATCATTATTTCCTCTCAGGTCTGGTTCCCGCTGATTATGATGACGTTGATATTGGAGCCATTGACACTCAGGATGGTCACTTTTTGCTGGGCAGTGGTCCTGATGATCTCTTCACACTGACAAGTGCCGGCGGTGATCTCTCCACTCTTGGTGAGTTAAACTCCCACAGTCACCAGCTGATCCATTTTATCTGCTATCACCCAGCGGTAAAAAAAACAACGCGGTGAATGGAGCTGGAAAACATTCAGAGGCCACCAAATTCCAGTCCCCTCTACGTTATTGACACATATATAGATAACCCGCACTGAACCCGCTTTCAGTCCAGTCATTAATCCATAATCTTTGTCTCCACAGTATACAGCTCTCAAACCCGAACTGATCCCGCTTCCAGTCCAATCATTAATCCATCATCTTTCTCTCTCCAGTATACACCTCTCAGACCCGCACCGTTCCCGCTTTCAGTCCAATCATTAATGCATAATTTTTCCCTCCACAGCATACAGCTCTCAGACCCGCACTGATACCGCTTTGCTGGTTCCCTCCAGTCCTGAAAACAATGAGGATGTTCACTGTGACACGTTCACAATAGCAGACATTCCACTAACAATGGGCAGTGACTGTGTGGTTCAACATCTTACATCTCCATCACACCGGTAAGATGAATGCTTTATTATTTGTTCCATGTATTTGTGCTGACACGGCAGTCCCGGCTGTTTCCGATATTAATATGATAATTAATGGTGTTTTCAATGGTCAGTGATTCCAAAGTATCAGAAGAGAACATTTTCTGTACTTACTAAAGATATAGGAGGCTTATTGAAGCAGAAATATTCTGAGGAGATCAGATACGGTATTTGATGTATTTGTTTGATGGGTAACATTGCTGTAAATCTCTCAAGTCGTTTTTGTTGTCTTTTCAGGTAAAAGTCAGCCTCAAATCCTGTGAATGATGTCTGGAGGCGAATCTGTGTTAAATCTGAGGGAATGGCATGAATTTTTCCAACAGTGTGAACATGATGAATGTGCTTTGCTTTACTATATAAACATCACTTTATTTTAATTAACTATCATTTTACTTTGTGTTGAAATAACTAGATTTGGCTTTTCTCCATATTTTGTTTGAAGGTGTGTGTTTTCTGTTTAATTAAAATACACAACAGAATTGATATCGGATCATTTCTCTGTCTATACAAATAGTGAGATATATTACTCCACATTTAATTACCAGCACTGTTACAGAGATGAAAATCATTGCTGATTAATAAAGAGTTTATGTAATGTTCGTTTTGTAACCGATTCACTTTTCCATAGCCTGTTAAAAAAAGGTTCAGAACACGTCAGGTGACAAATAAATTGTCTGTCTCTTTAATCTGCATTTATTGTATCTGCTTCCTCCATCGCCATCTACTCGATGTGGACAAATTACTGCAGTTTATAATGTAAGTGCTGATGTACAATAGGAATAACCTTAAAAATAATTTTTAAAAGCATTTATTCAATGTTGCAGTTGGAATTTGTGCCTTTGTCAATATCAAAAACTCTTTTATGTTTCAAGTGCTAAATAAACACCAATTCCTAGATACAATACAATGTTCTTTTACTGTGCTACACTCTCCCAGAGGATGGCGTCAGAGTAGGAGAATCTGGTCAGAAATCCATGCGTTTTTGCCGTCAATTTTAAACATTTCAGTGAGTTATCAGCAGAGCGCAATTGTTACTCTGTCGGGAGAGCAGCAACACCAGAAAATTGTGATTTTTCTGACTCGTTGGCTTACTGAAATACCCGTATCCACCAGCAGACGAAGACCATCATTTGAATTGAAAACGAATAATGCTGGAAATACTTAACAGCTAAGATATCATCTGTGGCGAGAGCTTTGAATGTTAATGTGATTTCTTCAGAAATATATATTAGTCAAAATTTATTACTTTTAGCAAATACAGAACCAGGGAAAAAGGGGGACTTGAGAGAGTAAAATAGTGAAGGTTTGTGTTAAGATGGAGGCAATTGTGATGAAATGAATCCTGCCCCACTTTACTCTTTGTTATCAATGTCCCTGTGATCTGCAGCAATTCATTCTCCCCACCCTGACGTTGTCATTAAACCTGCAGACTATGGAATCGCTGTTGATGTTTTCTGAAAAGACCTCTACCTTGGGGAGCCTAAACACGAACTCTCTGACATATCGCTCCACCTCACCCAGACCATGACCACAACACTGTACATCATGTCATCCTTTCCCATACTATCATTGAACTCATTTCCTCTTGAGATCTTCACCCCGTGCCTGTAACCGCGCACAGACCCATCTAAATCCTGCAAACATCCACAAACAAGACTACCTCGATAGACTCAACATTTCAATCTGTTCCTTTCCGATGGAGCTTAACTCTTTCCATTGCACTTTCTCCCCTTGTCTTCTGCTGTCGCCAACCACGATTTTAACTACTCTGGTGTCCTGGCCAGCAATGTTTCCTTTTCGCCATGGACATCCAGTCCAACACTGTAAACAGGACATGTAGACTCCCTCAACTCCATCCCTCCCCAGGCCGTCCAACCACTCTACATTTACATCTCCCACCAAGATGTTCATTCCCTTTAAACTTCTCTTTCTCTCTCCAGAGCATGTAATTCTGCTGAAACTCTATCACTCACCAGGAAGATCAATCCCTTTAAAACCCAATCCATTCAAGAAATTCGGATCCCTACTACTCCATCCCTCATCAGGACGGCCATACCCTCAACACTTCTGTCACTAACCAGGATGTTCAAACCATCGACAAGTTAGCCCATTCAAAATATTCAGTTCTCTACTTTACCATCCCATACCGGGATGTCCAGTCGCTTTACAATCCATCTTCTACCAGGATGTACCTTCCACATACACCAGTATCTCTGACTACGACGTGCAGCCTCTCTGCATCGTTATCACTTGCCCAGCCAACCAGTCCTTTGACACCCTCAACTCCCACCAGCACACGGCATCTTGTTTGGGTGCATTGATGACTATTTCAGTGTAGTTTCCTGACCTCATTCTCAACTGAAAGGAATGAACTTTGAACAAAGAACAAAGGAAATTACACACAGGAACAGGCCCTTCGGCCCTCCAAGCCTGCGCCGATCCAGATCCTCTATCATGAACATGTCACCTATTTTCTAAGGGTCTGTATCTCTTTGCTTCCTGCCCATTCATGTATCTGTCTAGATACATCTTAAAAGACGCTGTCGTCCTCGCGTCTATCACCTCCGCTGGCAATACGTTCCAGGCACCCACCACCCTCTGCGGAAAGACATTTCCATGCATATGCCCCCTAAACGTTTCCCCTTTCACTTTGAACTCGGGACCCCTTGTAATTGAATCCCGCAATCTGTGAAAAAGCTCCTTGCTATCCAACCTGTCTATACCTCTCATGATATTGTACACCTCAATCAGGTCCCCCCTCAACCTCCATCTTTCTAATGAAAATAATCCTAATCTACTCAACATATCTTCATAGCTAGCGCCCTCCACACCAGGCAACATCCTGGTGAACCTCCTCTGCACCCTCTCCAAAGCATCCACATCCTTTTGGTAATGTGGCGACCAGAACTGCACGCAGTGTTCCAAATGTGGCCGAACCAAAGTCTTATACAACTGTAACATGTCCTGCCAACTCTTGTACTCAATACCCCGTCCGATGAAGGAAAGCATGCCGTATGCCTTCTTGGCCACTCTATTGACCTGCGTTGCCACCTTCAGGGAACAATGGACCTGAACACCCAAATCTCTCTGTACAACAATTTTTCCTAGGACTTTTCCATTGACTGGATAGTTCACTCTTGAATTGGATCTTCCAAAATGCATCATCTCGCATTTGCCCTGATTGAACTCCATCTGCCATTCCTCTGCCCAACTCTCCAATCTATGTATATTCTGCTGTATTCTCTGACAGTCCCATTCACGATCTGCTACTCCACCAATCTCAGTGTCGTCTGCAAACTTGCTAATCAGACCACCTATACTTTCCGACAAATCATTTATGTATATCACAAACAACAGTGGTCCCAGCACGGATCCCTGTGCAACACCACTGGTCACACGTCTCCATTTTCAGAAACTCCCTTCCACTGCTACTCTCTGTCTCCTGTTGCCCAGCCAGTTCTTTATCCATATAGCTAGTACACCTTGGACCCCATGCGCCTTCACTTTCTCCATCAGCCTACCATGGGGAACCTTATCAAACGCCTAACTGAAGTTCATGTATATGACATCTACAGCCCTTCCGGCATCAATCAAATTTGTCACTTCCTCAAAGAATTTTATTAAGTTGGTAAGACATGACCTTCTCGGCACATAAACATGCTGCCTATCACTGATAAGCCCATTTTCTTCCAAATGGGAATAGATCCTATCCCTCCGTATCTTCTCCAGCAGCTTCCCTACCACTGACGTCAGGCTCACCGGTCTATAATTACCTGGATCATCCCTGCTACCCTTCTTAAACAAGGGGACAACATTAGCAATTCTCCAGTCCTCTGGGACCTCACCCGTGTTTAAGGATGCTGCAAAGATATCTGTGAAGGCCCCAGCTATTTCCTCCCTCGCTTCCCTCTGTAACCTGGGATAGATCCCATCCAGACCTGGGGACTTGTCCACCTTAATGCCGTTTAGAATACCCAACACTTCCTCTCTCCTTATGCCGACTTGACCTAGAGTAATCAAACATCTGTCCCTATCCCCAACATCCGTCATGTCCCTCTCCTCGGTGAATACCGATGCAAAGTACTCATTTAGGAGCTCACCCATTTTCTCTGACACCACGCATAACTTTCCTCCTTTGTCCTTGAGTGGGCCAATCCTTTCTCAGGTTACCCTCTTGCTCCTTTTATGTGAATAAAAGGCTTTGGGATTTTCCTTAACCCTGTTTGCTAAAGATATTTCATGACCCCTTTTAGCCCTCTTAATTCCTCGTTTCAGATTGATCCAACATTCCCGATATTCCTTCAAAGCTTCGTCTTTCTTCAGCCGCCTAGACCTTATGTATGCTTCCTTTTTCCACTTAGCTGGTCTCACAATTTCACCTGTCATCCATGGTTCCGTAATCTTGCCATTTCTATCCCTCATTTTCACAGGAACATGTCTCTCCTGCACGCTAATCAACCCTTCTTTAAAAGCCTCCCACATATCACATGTGGGTTTACCTTCAAACAGCTGCTCCCAATCTACATTCCCCAGCTCCTGCCGAATTTTGGTATAGTTGGCCTTCCCCCAAATTAGCACTCTTCGTTTAGGACCACTCTCATCTTTGTCCATGAGTATTTTAAAACTTACGGAATTGTGATCACTATTCCCAAAGTAGTCCCCTAGTGAAACTTCAACCACCTGGCCGGGCTCATTCCCAACCACCAGGTCCAGTATGGCCCCTTCCCGAGTTGGACTATTTACATACTGCTCTAGAAAACCCTCCTGGATGCTCCTTACAAATTCTGCTTCATCTAGACCTCGAACACAAAGTGAATCCCAGTCAATGTTGGGAAAATTAAAATCTCCTATCACCACCACCCTGTTGCTCCTACATCTTTCCATAATCTGTTTCCATGTTTGTACCTCTATCTCACGCTCCCTGTTGGGAGGCCTGTAGTACAGCCCCTACTTTGTTAGCGCACCCTTCCTATTTCTGAGTTCTGCCCATTTTGCCTCACTGCTCGAGTCCTCCATAGTGACCTCCTTCAGCACAGCTGTGATATTCTCTTTGACAAGTGATGCAACTCCACCACCCTTTTACCTCCCTCTCTATCCCGCCTGAAGCATCGATATACTGGGATATTTAGTTGCCAATCATGCCCTTCCCTCAACCAAGTCTCAGTAATAGCAATAACATCATACTCCCAGGTACTGATCCAAGCCCGAGGTTCATATGCCTTACCTACTACACCTCTTGCATTAAAAAAATGCACCTCAGACCACCAGTCCCTTTGCGTTCATCATCTGCTCCCTGCCTGCTTAGTCACACTGACTTCATTGTTCGGGAGCAGAGCGTGCGAGCGAGTGAGCAGCTGGGAAGGTCAGTTTCAAAGCAAACTTAATTTCCTTTTGTTTTCGGCGGAGACTAGGGGGCTGCTGGGTAAGTAAAAACCTATATATTTGGGCTGTTTAAAATAACGTACCTTTCATTGCAGCAGCTTATTCGGGAAGCAGAGAGTGCGAGCGAGTGAGCAGCTGGGAAGGTCAGTTTCAAAGTAAACTTAATTTCCTTTTGTTTTCGGCTGACAGCAGGGGGCTGCTGGGTAAGTTAAAACCTATATATTCGGGCTGTTTAGAATAACTTACCTTTCTTTGCAGCAGCTTATTCGGGAGCAGAGAGTGCGAGGGAGTGAGCAGCTGGGAAGGTCAGTTTCAAATTAAACTTAATTTCCTTTTGTTTTCGGCGGACCTCCAGGGGGCTGCTGTGTAAGTAAAAACCTATACATTTGGGCTGTTTAAAATAACTTACCTTTCATTGCAGAAGCTTATTCGGGAGCAGAGAGTGTGAGTGAGTGAGCAGCTGGGAAGGTCAGTTTCAAAGCAAACTTAATTTCCTTTTGTTTTCGGCCGAGACCAGGGGGCTGCTGGGTAAGTAAAACCCTATATATTTGGGCAGCGTCTGAACCCGAGACACTACACTGTAGTGTCTCCCAACTGCCCTCCTCCTCGTACCAAAAAAAAGGAATCGGTGGTGTGTAGATAAGGAAAGGCATTTTCGATTTTTTTTTTAACGTGTGATTGGTACAAACTTTTCGTTCCTTTTTTATTTAACTAAGTTAAGCTTAAGATTAGCAATGGCAGGAGATCTCAGACCCGTGTCATGCTCCTCTTGCTCAATGTGGGAGCTCAGGGACACGGCTGATGTCCCTGACTCCTTCACGTGCAGGAAGTGTGTCCAGCTGCAGCACTTGTTAAACAGCATGACGGCTCTAGAGCTGGGGGCGGACTCACTTTGGAGCATCCGCGATGCTGAGGTGGTCGTGGATAGCACGTTTAGCGAATTGGTCACACCGCAGATTAGGATTGCTGAGGGAGAAAGGGAATGGGTGACCAAAAGGCAGAGAAAGAGCAGGAAGGCAGTGCAGGAGTCCACTGCGGTCATCTCCCTCCAAAACAGGTATACCGTTTTGGATACTGTTGAGGGAGATGGCTCACCAGGGGAAGGCAGCACTAGCCAGGTTCATGGCACCGTGGCTGGCTCTGCTGATCGGAAGGGCGGGAAGACGAGTGGAAGGGCTATCGTCATAGGGGATTCGATTGTTAGGGGAGTAGATAGGCGATTCTGTGGTCGAAAACGAGACTCCCGAATGGTATGTTGCCTCCCAGGTGCACGGGTCAGGGATGTCTCAGATCAGCTGCAGAACATTCTGAAGAGAGAGGGCGAGCAGCCAGTTGTCATTGTGCACATAGGCACTAACGATATAGGTAAAAACGGGATGAGGTCCTACAAGCAGAATTTAGGGAGTTAGGAGCCAAGTTAAAAAGTAGGACCTCAGAGGTAGTAATCCCAGGATTGCTACCAGTGCCAAATGATAGTCAGAGTAGAAATGAAAGAATAGTCAGGATAAATGCGTGGCTTTGGAGATGATGCAGGAAGGAGGGGTTCAGATTTTTGCGACATTGGGACCGGTTCTGGGGGAGGCGGGACTATTACAAATTGGACGGTCTACACCTGGTCCGGACTGGAACCAATGTCCTTGGGGGTGCTTTTGCTAATGCTGTTGGGGAGGGTTTAAACTCATGTGGCAGGGGGATGGGAACCAAATGAGGAGGTCAGTGTCCGGTAAGGAGGTAGTAACTAAAGCCTGTAAGGAAATAGATAGAACAAAGAACAAAGAAAATTACAGCACATGAACAGGCCCTTCGGCCCTCCAAGACTGCGCCGATCCAGATCCTCTATCTAAACATGTCGCCTATTTTCTAAGGGTCTGTATCTCTTTACTTCCTGCCCATTCATGTATCTGTCTAGACACAGCTTAAAAGACGCTATCGTGCCCACGTCTCCCACCTCCGCTGGCAACGCATTCCAGGCACCCACCACCCTCTGTGCAAAGAACATTCCACGCACATCACCCCTAAACTTTTCCCCTTTCACTTTGAACTCGTGAACCCTAGTAATTGAATAGCCCACTCTGGGAAAAAGCTCCTTGCTATCCACCCTGTCTATACCTCTCATGATTTTGTACACCTCAATCTGGTCCCCCTTCAACCTCCGGCTTTCTAATGAAGATAATCGTAATCTACACAACCTCTCTTCATAGCTCGCGCCCTCCATACCAGGCAACATCCTGGTGAACCTCCTCTGCACCCTCTCCAAAGCATCCACATCCTTTTGGCGTACTGTCTCGTGTTCAGAAACGGCCCAAATATATAGCTTTTAACTTACCCAGCAGCCCGCTGGTGGTCCACCGAAAACAAAAGGAAATTAAGTTTACTTTGAAACTGACATTCCCAGCTGCTCTCGCTCGCACTCTCTGCTCCCGAATAAGCTGCTGCAATGAAAGGTACGTTATTTTAAACATCCCAAATATATTGGGTTTTACTTCCCCAGCAGTTCCCTGGTCTCCACCGAAAACAAAAGGAAATTAAGTTTACTTTGAAACTGAGAATCAAAGCTTTTCACTCGCTCGCACTCTCTGCGCCCGAATAAGCTGCTGCAATGAACGGTAAGTAATTTTCAACAGCCCAAATATATAGGTTTTTACTTACCCAGCAGCCCACTGGTCTCCGCTGAAAACAAAAGGAATTTAAGTTTACTTTGAAACTGACCTTCCCAACAGCTCACTCGCTCGCAGTCTCTGCTCCCGAATAAGCTGCTGCATTGAAAAGGCAGCTTCTAGCTGCAATGCCGACCTTATCTTTACACAACCCATACCAAATTCAAATCCTCGAATTACTATCTTCATAACTGAGGATAGGCAGGTAGGTCACAATGTCTATCATTCGCCACCAACTCAGAGAACTACCTTGATTATGCACCCCGACTTCCTCCATCATGCTTTGTGTCAGGTCTCTATTGCCTTTTCCAGGTATGTCCGTCTCTGTGACAGCAGTTCCAACGACGCCATCTTCCACATCATCATTTCCGAATTGGCTTCTGTCTTTGCTCGGCTGAAGACTCCCCTTCTTCGGGCACATGACCTGCAATTCCGCCCTCATCCCTTCTCGTCGCCACCAGAGCCATGATCCAGTTCGCCTTGTCCTCACTTTCCACAGCAACACTTACATATTCTACAATTTTCTACAATTTCTGCGACTTCCTGTGCCATGTGACCACAAAAGGTATCAGTCCCCCCTCTCCTTTAAACAATCCAAAGGCTCTATTCCCTTTGTGAAACCCTAGTTTAGTGTTCTATCTATCCCAGAATCAATCCTCTTCCCACAAAAACATCTCATGCAAGTGTCGGATGATGCGACACCTGTTCTTTCCCCTCCTCCCTTTTCACAGAGAGTGTGCCGAACATTCTTTCTGAATGAACCAAGCATCTAATTGTACTTTTTCCAACTGAGTTCATGCTATTCATTACTCCCAATGGAGTATATTCTGCAGAGACCCAACGGCGATTGGATGAGGCTTCAGTGAACACATCAACTTTCCATTGGCACTTTTCAGCCTTAAAAGCGCTCCTGTATTTTTGAATAGCGGGTATTGGTAATGAACAAACAAGTTGAATTGGAGGAAGTGTGGGTTCGTGCTCGGTGTGGGGATCCCCTATTGACTCACAACAGTAGCAGTTACCCTGGGATCAACCTTCCTCTTTCCTATCTCATTGGCAGATATGTGGTCCTCTTTGACAGATATTTCATATTTCCCTCCCACTGCCCTGTGTCAGCAGCCAGACCTGGAGCCCACACTGAGAGATGGCTCTGCCGTGCCAGTCACTGCACTGTCATTGTGCAGCAGAATTGGAGACCACACCGAAAGCTGACCATGTGGTGCCTGGCATTGCACGTTGAAGCAGCGAGTGACATATGAAGTCTGAGAACAAGTGACTAAATATCGGTTGTATTGAAATGCTACTCACACCCCTTCCTCCCACCCCTGCACCAAGTGATTCACGAAGTTGATTCTTCCCCTACATTTTGCTCAAATCTCCACTGCACCAGGACAGAGAAAATCCCTGCAGGAGGCATTCACATGCCCACATACTGTGAAGGCCCTATATTATTAACAAAACATTTTGCACAAATTGACATGGATAAATGTTTGACTAATACTACGTTAATGAATTGCACTCAAATTAATATTCATTCATGTGCCACCTAATACTGTTTCCTTGAAGGCTAGTATTTTATAATTATGGAGCTGCCCCTTTTAGTTCAGCGTGGTGGACGCTTGCTGCAGTCGTAAAAATGGCACTGCAGATATTTACAACCGGCATTTTCGGCTGTGCGACCGAGAATGGGACTGGCTTCAGGTTGGTGCATCTAGACTAACTTGCTGGTGCCTGCATGGGCATGGGACTAGGGTCTGTCAAGGGCACAGATGCACTTCCCTCTTGAAAGAGGACACTATCTGCAGCTGCTGTAGCGCCGGTCTGAACCCATGGGGCTGCACATCATCAACCAACTGATCTGCATGAGAGAAAACTAAAGGACATCAGTAATCCGACCAAAGCTCCTCTAGAAATCAAACCACTAAATCTGTCAACGCTGCTTCTCTACTTTTCGAGGCTGGAAGATAATGTAGAAACCACAGCCTCAATAGCAGCAGTTTGGGCTTCAATCAAAGCTGGCCTTGGTGGTTACCAGGGCTCTTGAATTGTAAGCCTAATTGCAGCTTCCGTAGAGGACAGCACATTCTCCATAACAGAACACAGGCAACTCGTCCCATGAACAGGAACGTCCAGGTGCCAGTCATAGACTGTTGGCTCCTCCATAGTCTCATCCATGATGTGGACACTCTTTAACAGGTTTCCCACGCAACCGTTCTCTGCTGGTAGTATTCCAATTTCCTTTGCGTGAAGACTCAGGCATTGAATTGGTATTCCCCATACTAGTTTGTGTCAGGGCTCACTCACCACCCTCCTCTCTCCTCTGCTGCACCTTGCAACACTGCCAGTGCTACTCACTTATAATGTGAACTTCACCCTGTACAGACTGTGCTATCTCACCATCAGTCCCATGCATTTTGCTAAATGCCGAACTGGTGCGTGCTGAAGTATGAGGGGTGACTGTTCAGATTGGAATTGCTGGCTTGGTTCTCCTGCTTCTGAAGGGCCTCGCCGTGCAGAGGATTCTGTCAGCGGAGACAGTAAAAGTGAAATATGAGAACTAGGCAGACTAAGCAACCACATAGCTGTGAGAGTGGAGAGGCACCTACAATTTTCCGCAACTCCCTTAAAGTGATGCACATTTAGGACAAGAAACGAAGAGAACCCATCACAAAACAAATCGATGTCGATGGCTATGTATTTTGTTGCGATGTGTCAGCTTTAGAGACCTGTTCAGTTAATGAGTCACGCAGCATTTTATGAATAGTTTAGATGTATGGTTGGGGTCAGTTTATATGAACTTGGTCAGTTTGTCCGTTGTAGGTCAATGAAAATATGGGCGGCACAGTGGTGCAGTAGTTAGCACCGCAGCTTCACAGCTCCAGCGACCCGGGTTCAATTCTGGGTACTGCCTGTGTGGAGTTTGCAAGATCTCCCTGTGTCTGCGTGGGTTTTCTCCGGGTGCTCCGGTTTCATCCCACATGCCAAAAGACTTGCAGAGTGATCGGTAAATTGGCCATTATTAATTGCCCCTGGTATAGGTAGTTGGTAAAGAAATATAGGGACAGGTGGGGATGTGGTAGGACTATGGAATTAGTGTCAGATTAGTATAAATTGTGGTTGATGGTCGGCACAGACCCGGTGGGCCGAAGGGCCTGTTTCAGTGCTGTATCTCTAACTAACTACTGACTGTTTATGGTTAGTCACCAGTTGATGTTCTGTGTGCCATTCAATAGATGCCGTGTACATTTATTTTCTTGACCTTGAAACAGTTAAGAAATACTGTATGAATTTAGGGTGTCTCGTGTGAAAACACATATTGCATCAGTTGGAGCCATTAGTGCAGTTTATGGAGGAGGATCTACCAGTGGCGGTAAGCATCATGATATTAAACATAATGTCAAGAAAACCTGCTGTAAAAAGGGGATTTAAAAAAAAAATTCATGGATAGGAAACCTACTTTAAACGTTTAATGAAACAGAAGAAGCTGGAATTCGACAGTTAACTTGTTTAGAACGCTGGCAGACAAGATGGTCACCACAATTTGTATTTGAACACCTTGCACATTCCAAGGCCTCAAAGAGGAGACACATGTCTGATGGGCCTGTACACAAAATAATGACTTGCTCTACTGAGTTAATCACAGGAGATTCCTTTCATTAGAAGGCTGCACAGAGCCAGCCTACAACATTAACCTTGAAAGAGCCAATCCTCCAGGTGTAAACGTTAACATCCTGAGGCCTGAGGGACTGAAATTACTAAACTTGAATCCCATTACAATGTTCCAGGCAATACACTGAGGCAGTCATGTGACCGTCGGTCCATCTCTGTGAAAGCTGGGAGTTACCTCTTGGAAAAAGCACACAAGCCATGTGCAGAAGCCATGACGGGTGTCTCTTTCCCTCGCTCCAGAAGACCTCGTGTGGGGCAAGTAAAGCTGTTTGCTGGATGCAAGATAGACTGTGTTCTGGACTCTAATCCAAACACCAATCAACTTATTATCACGCTGTAATTTAGGTGTGTGTTTGCGTGCCTCTGTTTGTTTGTGTGCCTGTGTGCGTGTGTGAATGTGTGGTGTAATTTTTTTCTTAGATCGGATTATTAAGTATAATAAACTCACCTCTTCCTTGTTTAACCTCAAGAAAACCTGTCCAATTGTTTATTTTACGATCACAACAAAGGAAAAATGTAAAACACTCACTGAAGTGATAAATACATCCAGTGTTTAGAAAGGAATAAACCCTGCTGCGGTTAAATAAGAGGAAGGACAAGTGTGGAGTCGTGTGACCCTCATCACCTGACCGTAACAATAACCAATGCACTAATCCGTATTCCAAAGAGACGAGGATATCACTGTGCAAATGTAGCCAGTGCACTGTTTAGTCTTCCCCACCAGAGGGAGAAACTGGTATTCACCAAATGAGGTAGATATTATTATATCAATGTAGTCTTTGCGCTCATCGTTGATATATAACTATAATACTGCACTGTCATACCGACAAAAGAATGGAGGTATTACTGTATGAACGCAACAATTGTACTATGCAGTATTCACCAGCAGAGGGAGGCAGTACTTGTTAAATGCACGCATGGCACTGATCAAAATCCACAGGCAGATATGGACAGTATTATATCAATGTAACTATAGCGCTGTGCAGTTTTCAGCAGTGGAATAGTCAAACAAATTATATTCTGGGCTTTGGAACGTTTCAATTCCTGCCTGTGCAATATCTGGCAAGTACACTGTTTGACAAATAAGGTGTTCAGATGAAAGCATGTCACTGACCTTGTATGTTTAGTGACTGTCACAATGTCAGGCGCTTCCTGTCAGTTCAACAGAACAACAAAGCATACAGTGAATGTTCTGAGGCTCTGCAGACTGTGAGCTGCTTTTCACATATTTCGGTAATGGAAATTATTTTTTGATTCTAAATGATCACCATTTATAAAGCACATTCCTGTATGCTTGCAGGGAACACACCACGTCCCACCCCGGACAATTCAACGATGGTGAATTTTTAGACCTTCTGATTACCAGTCAGTGTGTCTTTGTGTTCTGCTTCTCTCGACAGTCTCTCTGAGTGGCCACGTTTCCGCAAAGATTTCACAAGTTACCTTCTAAAGCAACACAGTCCTTATATGGAGTATAGTTGTGCAGCATTTCTGAGAAGAACGGTTCAGAAACACTCTGCCACTCTCCAGTTGGCGAATGCAGCAAAACTGTACAAGAAAATAAGTGATTGCTGTATTTCTGGTAATGTTGGTAATGATAATGGAGGGGACTGCCCTCAACATCAAGGCAGCATTTGACCA
The DNA here is from genome assembly GCF_036365525.1 of Heterodontus francisci. Classification (NCBI taxonomy): domain Eukaryota; kingdom Metazoa; phylum Chordata; class Chondrichthyes; order Heterodontiformes; family Heterodontidae; genus Heterodontus; species Heterodontus francisci. The sequence goes on from NW_027140118.1 coordinate 479,857, forward strand.
AGTGTGTGCCTAAAGAGATCACTTTCCTAATCCCATCATATTCCCCTTTGCCATCCTGATACCATCTTCTTCAGAAAAGTCGAAATACTGCGGATGCTGGAAATCTGAACTGTGAACGGAAAATGTTCGACCTACTTTGTAGGCGAGGCAGCATTTTTAGAAAGAGAAACAGACTTAAACTACCCTGCTGGAGAATTTTCTTCCGAACTGAAAAATGTTGTGCTGCAGCAAAGGTTAGAAGGTTATCGTGGTACATGGAAATGTGCACTTATCAGTTCACCCATGAACTTATTGAATGGTGGAGCAGGCTCGAAGGGTCGAGTGACCTACTCCTGCTCTTAATTCGTATGCTCGTATGTCTGTATGTTCATATGACACTACCCTGAGGAACTCCTGCAGTGATATATGGGAGCTGAGATGATTGGCCTCCAACAACCACAACCTTCCTCCTTTGTGCTAGGTGTGACTCCAGCCAGCAGAGCGTTTTCCCACAAATTCCCATTGACTTCAGATTTGTTCCGGCTTCTTGATGCCACACTCGGTCAAATGTTGCCTGGATGTCAAGGCTGCCACTTTCAGGATGTCAAGGCAGTCACTTTCAACCCATGTCTTGAGTTCAGCTCTTTTGTGCATGTTTGAACCAAGGCTGTAATAATATCAGGAGCTGAATGGCCATGGTAGAACCCAAACTGAGCTCACTGCGCAGGTTATTGCAGAGCAAGTGGCGCTTGAAAGCACTGTCAACGACACCTTCCATCACGTTACTGATGATTGAGAGTAAACCGTTGGGGCGAAGATGGCCTGGATGGACTTGTCCTGCTTTTTGTGTACAGGACATACCTGGACAATTTTTCACATTGCAGGGTAGATGCCAGTGTTGTAGCTATACGGGAACAGCTTGGCTAGGGGTGTGGCAAGATCTGGAGCACAGGGCTTCAGTACATTTGCCGGAATGTTGTCAGGCCCCATAGCCTTTGCAGTATCCAATGCCTTTAGTCGTTTCATGACATCACACGGAGTGAATCGAATTGGCTGAAGACTGGCATCTGTGATGCAAATGACCTCAGGAGGAGGCCGAGATGGATCATCAACTCAGCACGTCTGGCTGAAAATTGTTGCAAATGCTTCAGCCTTATCTTTTGCACTGATTTGCTGGGCTCCCCCCATCATTGAGGATGGGGATATTTGTGCAGCCACCTCCTTCAGATAGTTCTTTAATTGTTCACCACAATTCACGACTGGATGTGGCAGGACTGCAGAGGTTAGATCTGATCCATTGGGTATGGGATGGCTGAGCATTGACTATCACATGCTCCTTATGTAGTTTGGCACGCAGATACTCCTGTATTGTACCGTCACCATGTTGATACCTCATCTTTAGGTATGCTTGATGCTGCTCCTGGCATGCCCTCCTGCACTCTTCATTGAACCAGGGCTGATCTCCCGGCTTGATGGTAATGGTAGAGTGGGAGATATGCCGGGCCATGAGGTTACAGATTGTTGTTGAATACAATTCTGCTGCTGCTGATGACTCAAAGCGCCTCATGGATGCCCAGCTGAGCATTACTATATCTGTTCGAAATGTATCCCATTTAACAATGTGGTAGTGCAACATACCAAGATGAAGGGTTTCCTCAATGTAAAGGCGGGACGTCGTCTCCACAAAGACTGTGCGGTGGTCACTCAGACCAATACTGCCGTGGACAGTTGCACCTGTGGCAGGCATATTGGTGAGGACGAGGCAAGTATGTTTTCCTTCGTGTTGGTTCCCTCACCACCTGCTGCATACCCAGTCAAGCAGTTATGTCCGTTAGCACTCGGCCAGCTCGGTCAGTCGTGGTGATACGGAGTCACTCTCGGTGATGGACATTGAAGTCCTCCACCAGAGTACATTTCGTGCCCTTGCCACCCTCAGTGCTTCCTTTAAGTGGGTTTCAACGTGGAGGAGGACTGAGCCATCAGCTGAGGGAGGGCGGTAGGCTATAATCAGCAGGAGGTTTCCTTGTCCATGTTTCACCTGATTCTATGAGGCTTCATGGGGTCTGGAGTGTATGTGGAGAACACCCTGGCAGCTCGGCTACTCCCTCATGACCGTATGCCACTGGGACGCCACCTCTGCTGGGTCCGTCCTGCCGGACGGTCCAGACATATCCGGGAATGTGATGCAGGTGTCTGGGACATTATCTGTAATATATGTTTCCATGAGTATGACTATGTCAGGCTGTTGCTTAACTAGTCTCTAGGACAGCACTCCTGACTGTGGCACAAGTTCCCAGATTTTAGTGAGGAGGACTTTGCAGGGTTAACAGGCCTCCATTTGTCGTTGTTGCTTCTGGTACCTAGGTGGATGACGGGTCGTGCCGCATTGCCCAGGTATTGATGCATTTACACATTGAGTCACAAATGGTGCTGAATATTGTGCACTCAGCAGTGAGCATCTCCATTTCTGACCGTAGGTTAGAAGGAAGGTGATTGAGGAAGCAGCTGAAGATCGTTGGGCCGAGGACACTAACGTGAAGGAACTCCTGCAGTGATGTCCTGGGACTGAGATCGATGGCCTACAAAAACTACAACCAGCTTCCTTTGTGCTAGGTATGATTCCAGCCAACGTCGGATCTTTGCCTCTGATTTGCATTTATTCTAGTTTTGCTAAGGCTCCTTGATTTCCGACTCGGTCGAAAGCTGCCCCGATGTCAGCTCTTGAGTTCAGCTCTTTTATCCATGTTTGAAGTAAGGCTGTATTGAGGTCAGGAGCTGATTTGCCCTGGCAGAAACAAAACTGAACTTCACTGAGCATACTACTGCTGAGTGAGTGATGCTTGATAGCTCTGTTGATGGCAGGGGAGGCGTTGGCTTTGTGATAATGACACTGCAATAGTAATCCAGAGGCCCAGGCTATTGCTCTGGGGTCATGAGTTAGAATCCCACCAGGGAAGATAGTGACAATTGAATTCAATTTATAAAATCCGGAATTAAAAAGCTGGTCTCATGGTGCCATTGTTGTGAAAAGGTAATACAAAATTATTAATTGTTGTAAAGGCCATTTGGTTCACTAATATTCTTTAGGGATGGAAATCTGCCGTCCTTACCTGGTCTGGCCTACATATGACTCCAGACCCACAGAAATGTGGTTGACTCTAAAATGGTCGAGCAAGCCACTCACTGTTAAGGCAATTTGTGACGGGCCATAAATGCTGGCCTTGTCAGCGCCTCCCACATCCCATGACCTAATGAGAACACCTTCCATCACTTTTCTGAGCATTGAGAGTAGTCCGAAACAGTGGGAGCTAGCCAGGTTGGATTTCTACTGCTTTTTGTGGGCACGGTATACTTGGGCAATTTTAGACATTGCTGGGTTGATGCCAGTGTTGTAGCTGTTCTGGAACAGTTTGGCTAGGGGCATGGCAAGCTCCAGAGCACAAGTTTTCAGTACTATTGCTGAAATATTGTCAGGCTTATGGCCTTTGCAGTATCCAGTGCCTTCAGTCGTTTCCTGATATCATTTGGAGTGAATAGCATTGGCGAAAGACTGGCATCTGTCATGTTAGGGATCTCAAGAGGAGGCCGAGATGCATCATCCACTTGGCCGTTCTGGCTGAAAATTGTTGCAAATGCTTCAGACTTATCTTTTACACTGATGTGATGGGCTCCCCCATCAATGAAGATGGGGAAAGGTGAGGAGCCACCTCCTCCAGTTAGTTGCTGAATTGTCCACGGCTATTCACGACTGGAAGTGGCAGGACTTAGATCTGATCCATTGGTTGTGGGATCACTTAGAATTGTTTACTGTATGCTGCTTCCGGTGTTTTGCAAACAACTAGGCATGTGTTGTACCTCCACTAGGTTGACACCTCATTTTTAGATATGCCTGGTGCTGCTCCTGGCATGCCCTTCATTGAACAAGAGTTGGTCCGCCGGCTTGATAGTAATGGTAGAGTTGGGTAAATGCCGGGCCATGAGGTTACAAATTTTGATTGAGTACAATTCTGCTGCTGCTGATGGCCCACATCGCCTCATGCGTGCCCAGGTTTGAGTTGCTGGGTCTGTATGAAAGCTATTCCATTTAGCAAGGTGCTAGTGTCACACAACACGATGGTGGGTACCCTCAGTGTGAAGACGGCACTTTGTCTCCACAAGGACTGTGTGATGATCACTCCTACTAAAACTGTCATTGACAGATGCATCTGTGACAGGCAGATTGGCGAGGACGAGGTCTAATAGATTTTCCTTTCTTGCTTGTTCTGCCACCGACTACCGTAGACCCAGTCTGGCAGCTGTGTTCCTTAGAACTCGGCCACCTCGGTCAGTAGTGGTGCCACCCAGCCATTCTAGCTGATGGACAATGAAGTCCCCTACCCAGAGTACATTCTGTGCCTCTGCTACCATCAGTGATTCTTCCAATTGGTGTTCAACAAGGAGAAGCACTGATTCAATAGCTGAGGCAGGGCTGTAGATAGTAATCAACAGGTGGTTTCGTTGTCCATGTTTGACCTGATGCCATGAAGCTTCATGGGGTCTGCAGTCAAGGATCTGTCCTGCCGCTGGGAGAGGACACGCCCAGGGATGGTTATGGTGGAGCCTGGAACATTGTGAGGTACGAATCGGTGAATATGAGTATGTTTTCTGCTGCTAATCTAGTCTGTGCTACTGCTCTCCCTATTCTGGCACAAGCCCCCAGATGTTCATTGACGATTTCGCAGGGTCGAAAAGGCTGGGTTTGCTTTTGTTGTTTCTGGCGCCTAGCTCGATGCAAGGTTGTCCCTCCAGTTTCATTGCTTTTCTTAGATTTTGTAGTCGTTCAATACAATTGAGTAGCTTGCTAGGTCATTTCAGAATCAAGCACATTTCGGTGGGTCTGGAGTCACATGTACGCCAGACCAGGTTACGATGGTAGATTAGTGAACCAGGTGAGTTTTTACAACAATGGGCAATGGTTTCATGGTCACCATTAGAATAGATATTTGAATTCCAGACGTTTATTAATTGAATTTAAATTTTCCGATTTGTTATGGTAAGATTCGAACCGATGTCCCCAGAGCATTAGCCTGGCCCTCCGGGGGCTACTAGTCCAGTGGTATCAACACTACGCCACCGCCTCCCCATGATTCAGCTTGAGGAGAGGCAGAGCTTTAACACTGGTCTAATTCCGGTAAATTCCCTCCTCACATCTTCTAACTCTTTATCTAGTCTGGTATTTTCTGTCTATAAATCATTTTAATCCAAGATTTGCTCTCATTTTCTCTACATCTAATGTGCAGTGTCATTACCTCCTGATCCCAGAGGAACTTATTGTGCAAGAAGCAAATGTTCCCCTGCCAACTTTATTTTCCTTCTATAACTTATCTGCTGGTCCCTTCAATGCTTTGTGTTTGTTTTATTGAACTGTGAGGTGCAGAGATGATCACCATTGCCCAACTGTTCTCATTCCTTTTTTTTTTAGCCAAATTTGCATTTCTGGATGCTCTCAGAGCTACCGCTGGGAATGGAATTGTAAACCCCACTGGAATCCTCCAAAATACATTATTCCAGGTGTGACTGTTTTTCACAATAATTTCAGAGGATGACGGGCCCCCATTTTACTTCTATTTTGAATTAATTTTTCTATTTTTCTTTTTTATATTTTGTCAGTGTTTATTTTATTTTATTTAATCTTAGTTTGTTCAGTTTCCTTACCCACTATTTTAATGTTTGTGCTTGTGGATGTTCAATTCTCAGTTCGTTATCACCCTATCTGCACTAATGCTTTGTCTTCCAACACACCATTAACATATTGTTTGCCTTTGCTCCATGACCTTCTTGTCAGCTATTCTGTGACCTTGTCCTATCTACATCTTCTCCTTTGTTATATCTTGCCCCACCCCCGCTTTACTTGTTTAAAACCTTTCACATTTCTAATATTTGCCAGTTCTGACGAAGGGTCACTGACCTGAAACGTTAACTCTGCTTCTGTCTCCACAGATGCTGCCAGACGTGCTGAGTATTTCCAGAAATACTTGTTTTTTTTAATTTAAGATTTCCAGCATCCCCAGTATTTTGTTTTCATTTTGGTGACTGTTTTTTTGTCAGGCTGCTGATCAACTATTCCCAGTGATGTGCGAACGGCATTGCACTTCTGGCTTCATGCATTCAAAGTTCTCTCAACGTTCTGGACCCCTCTTAGTAAGGTCACACACGTTTCACCGAGTGTAAGCTCTATCTGTCTCATGGCAAACTGAGATTATCGTTTCTCACAAACCAAGTAAACCAAGCCTTTTTTTCCGCCCTGTGATTCCTCTCCAACACTTCTCTAAGATCTGTTCAAGTGTTAAAGATTACCCAAAAGGAGGTCGTGGATTTATAAGCAGTTTATTTAGGAGCAATAGTTCAAATACAACACAAAATCAGAATAGACAATATGGACATCCGACCTGTGACATGTGAAAATGGTTTTCTATCCCGGATCGGTTGGATGGAATGGCCTGGTCTCTGCTTTCTGAACTGCGACAGGGAGAATGGTTTGCTATCCTGGATTGGATTGATGGAATAGAAAACATAGACAAATCGTACTGGGATTAAGCCATTCGGCCCTTCGAGCCTGCTCTGCCATTCAATACGATCAAGGCTGTTCCTCCAAACTCAGTAACTTGTTCACGCTTTCTCCCTATATGCCTTGATCCCATTAGCCCAAAGAACTACATAAAACCCTTTCTGGAAGATATTTTAATGAACTGGCCTCAACTGCTGTCCGTGGTATGGAATTCCACAGGTTCACCAGTCTACGGGGGAAGAAATCTCTCCTCATCCCAGTCCTGAATTGCGTACCCCCTATCCTAAGAATGTTACCCCTTGTCCTGGGCTTTCTGCCATCGGGAACATCCTTCCTGCATCTAGTCTGTACAGTCCTGTTAGAATTTTGTAGGTTTCTGTGAGCTCCCCTCTCATTCTTCTAAGCTGTAGCGAATGCAAGCCGAATTGACCCAATCTCTCTTCATACACCAGTCCTGCCATTCCAGGAATCAGTCTGGTGAACCGTCGCTGCACTCGCTCCATAGCAAGAACATCCTTCCTCAGATAAGGAGACCAAAGCTGCACACAATACTCCAGATGTGGTCTCACAAGTCCTTGTATAATTGCAGCAAAACGCCATTGCTACTGTACTCGAATCCTTTCGCTATGAAGGCGAACAACCATTTGCCTTCTTAATGGCTGGCTGCACCTGCATGCTTTCTTTCAGCGACCGGTGCACAAGGACACCCAGTTCTCGCTGCACCTCCCACTTTTCCAATATATCGCCGTTCAGATAATAGTATGCCTTTCTGTTTTTGCCACCAAAGTGCATAACCTCACATTTATCCACATTATACTGCATCTGCCATGCATTTGCCCACTCACTCAACCTGTCCAAATTACACTGGCGCTTCTTTGCATCCTCCTCACAGCTCCCACTCCCTCCCAGTTTTGTCTCATCTGCAAACTTGGATATGTTACATTTAATTCCTTCATCTACATCATTAATATTCGGGTGGCACAGTGGGGCAGTGGTTAGCACCTCAGCCTCACAGCTCCAGCGACCGGGGTGCTCCCTGTGACTGCACGGGTTTCTGCCCGGTGGTATGGTTTCCTCCCACAGCCAAAGACTTGCAGGTTGATAGGTAAATTGACCATTGTAAATTGCCCCTAGAATAGGTAAGAGAACGGTGGGAATGTGGTAGGAAATATGGGATTAACGTAAGATTAGTATAACTGGGTGGTTGTCAGTAGGCACAGACTCGTTGGGCCAAAGAGCCTGTTTGATTGCTGCATCTCTCTATGACTGTAGATATTGTGCATAGCTGGGTTCCAGCACTGATCCCTGCGGTACGCCACTAGTCACTGCCTGCCACTTGGAAAAATTCCCCATTTTATTCCTACTCTTTTTTTGCTGTCTGCCAACCAATTCTGTTTCCATATCAGCACCTTACCCCCAATCCCACTTGCTTCAATTTTGCACGCTAGTCTCTTATTTGGGACCTTATCGAAAGCCTTCTGCATGTCCAAATACAGCACATCCACTCGTTCTCCTTTATCTATTCTGCTAGTTACATCCTCAAAAAGATTCCAGTAGATTTATAAAGTATGATTTTCCTTTCGTATATCCATGTTGACTTGGTCCGATCCTGACATTGTTTTCCAAGTACTCTGCTATTACATTTTTTACACTGGACTCTCGCATTTTCCTCAACAATGATGTCAGGCTAACCGGTCCATAATTCCCTGTTTTCTCTCTCCCTCCTTTTTAAAAATAGTGGGGGTGCAGTAGCTACCCTCCAATCCGTTGGAACTGTTCCAGAATCTTTATAATTTTGAAAAATGACCAGCAATGCATCTACTATTTCTAGGGCCGCTTCCTTAAGTACTCTGGGATGCAGATTACCAGGTCATGGGGATTTATCGGCTTTCAATCCCATCAATTTCCCGAACTCCATTTCCTGCTTTCATACAGTTCCTCTTTCTAACTAGATCCTATGTTCCCCAAGATTCTGGGAGATAATTTGTGTCCTCCTTTGTGAAGACAGAACCAAAGTATGTATTTAATTGGTCTGTAATTTATTTTTCCCCCATTATAAATGCCCCCGTTTCTGACTGTAAGGGACCCAAATTTGTCTTCACTAATCTTTTTCTCTTCACACATCTATAGAAGCTTTTACAGTCAGTTTTTATGCTCTCCGCAAGCGTACACTCATGCTCTATTTTCCCCTTCCTAATCAATCACTTTGTCCTCCTTTGCTGAATTCTAAATTGCTCCCAATCCACAGCTTTGCTGCTTGATCTGGCCATTTTATGCTTCTCCTCTTTGGATCTAATGCTATCCCTGATTTTGTCAGCCACGGTTGAGTTACCTTTCCCGTTTTATTTTTGCACCAGGCAGGAATGAACAATTGTTGTAATTCATCCATGCGCTCTTTAAATGCTAGCCATTGCCTATCCATTGTCAACCCTTTAAGTAACGTCCCCCAATCCATCAGAGCCATGTTGCGCTTCATATTTGCATAGTTTCCTTTATTTAAATTCAGGACTTTAGTCCAGGAATCAACTCTCTCACTCTCCATCTGAATGATGCATCCTACCATGTTATGGTCGTTCTTTCCCAAGTGGCCCCACACAACAAGATTGTGAACTAGCACATTCTCATTTCACAATACCCAGTCTAGGATGGCCTGTTCTGTAGCAGGTTCCTCAACAGATTGGACCAAAAAAATTATGTACGCACTCCAGAAATTTATCCTCTCCAGTATTATTGATAATTAGGTTTGTCCAGTCTATATGCAGATTAACATCACCCATAATTGCAGTTGCACCTTGGTCTCTGCTGTCTGACCTGTGACAGGTGAGAATGGTTTACTATCCGGGATCGAATGGATGGAATGGCCTGGCCTCTGCTGTCTGCCATACTGTTCACTGCCGTGCCTTTCGGCTGATCACGGTATTGAGCCGAAGTGAACATGGATCCACCTTGAGGAGCCTCCTCATCTCGTCCGTGTTTTTCTCTTCTCTGATGCCCATTTATGTACTTTAATTTGGGGGCTGGTGGTTGTCTTATGCCAATCTCTTGACCAATTACATCTTCTCATTCAATGGTCCAATTACCAAGGGACCAGGTACCCAAGGTGGACGCCTCCTATTCCAGCCCCCAGCACATAAGGTCATCCCTTTGCTTATCACTGGTAAGGACCTCTTATTAACTTCAGTCAGACAAGGTAAGAGATGGTAATATTATTTTCGGAAACATTTGTGATTGTTACTTGCTGTGCTATTCAACTCAGGAACATCGATATTTTAAAACAAATAGAGGAAGATATGTTTTTATTTAATCTTTTCAAGAGATATGAGGTTCGCTGGCAAGGCCAGCATTTGTTCCCAACCCAAATTGCCCTTGATGTGCCCTATGCTTGATACAGGTGTACAGGAAACGGACCGAACCTGACCAGCATGAATTTTGAAGGCCGAAAGGGCTTTTTCTCCAAGCTAAAGTAACCTGTTAATTGCTTCAAGCAGTTTCCATTGCAGATTAACGGAGTCACTGGTGAAAGAAAAAAAAACACATTCATGCTGCGGAATATTTAACAAAAAGCGGAAAGGTCATACAACTTGAGTCAAAACCGAAAAAGACTTACTTCAAAGTTATGTTTCACTTTGCTTCCTAGTTAGAACTTTGGATAAGCTTCACGTACATAGAAACATACAGAGAAGCCAGTGGTATAGCGGTGATGTCACCAGACCAGTAACACAAAGGCCCAGACGATTCCTCTAGAAGTCCACTCTTAGTTAGCAGCAAAGTGACGGAAGGGATCATCGACAGTGCTATCAAACAGCACTTGCTCAACGACAGGACAGACCCAATAGAGGTGTAGGTACAGTGGTATACTGTAGGGATGGTGCTGACCTGTAAGTCCACAACATTGACTCTGGCCCCCATGAAACCTCATGCCATCTGTCAAACATGGGCAAGGAAACCTCCTCTTGATTACCACCTACCGCCCTCCCTCAGCTGATGAATCAGTACACCTCCATGTTGAACAGCACCAGGAGGAAACACTGAGGGTTGCATGTGTGCCGAATGTACTCTGGTTGGGAAGATCCAATGGCTGTCAGCAAGAGTGGCTAAGGAGCACCACTACTGAAGAAGCTGGCCGAGTCCAAAAGGACATAGCTGCTAGATTTGGCATGTGGCAGAAAGTGAGGGGACCAACTCAAGGGAAAAAAACTTATTTGACCGCGTCTCACCAATCTGCCTGCCGCAGATGCATCTGTCACTGACAGTATTGGGAGGTGTGACCAGTACACAGTCCTTGTGGAGACAAAGTCCCACCTTCACATTGAGGATATCTTCCATTGTTTTGTGCGGCACTACCACCATGCTAAATGGGATAGATTTCAAACAGATCCAGCAACTCATAACCTGGCATCCTTGAGGTACAGTGGGCCATCAGTAGCAGCAGGATTGTACTCAACCATAATCTGTAATCTCATGGCCCGGCATGTTCCTCATTTTGCCATTACCATCAAGCCGGGGTATCAACCCCAGTTCAATGAAGAGTTCAGGAAGGCATGCCAGCAGCAACACCAGGCATACCTAAAAATGAGGTGTCAACCAGGTAACTTGCGCCTTACAGCATGCAAAACAGTGTAAGCAGCACGCAGTAAACAGAACGTAACGATCTCATAACCAACAGATCAGATTTAAGCTTTGCAGTCAAGTCACATTCAGTCGTGAATGGTGGTGGACAATTAAATAACGAACTGGAGGAGGTGGCTCCACAAATATCCCCATCCTCAATGATGGGGGAGCTCATCACATCAGTGCTAAAGATAAAGCTAAAGAATTTCTAACAATCCTTAGCCATAGGTTCCAAATGGATGATCCATCTCGACCTGTCCCTGAGGTCCCCAGCATCACGGATCCCGGTTTTCAGCCAATTCGCTTGACTTGGGTTTATATAAAAAAAAAACGACTGAAGGCTCAGGATACTGCAACAACTATGGGCCCTGACGATATAACGGCAATTCTACTGAAGTCCTGTGTTCATTGCTTTCCACACCTCGAGTCAAACTGATCCAGGACAGCTACAACATTGGCAGCAACCTGGCAGTGCGGAAAATTTCCCAGTTATGTCCTGTACACAAAAAGCAGGACAAATCGAACCCAGCCAATTACCGCGCTATCAGTTTACTCTCGATCATCAGTAAAGTGATGGATGGTGTCACCGACAATGTTATCAAGCTGCACTTGCTTAGCAATAGCCTGCTCAGTGACGCTCAGTTTGGATTCCGCCAGGGCCACTATGCTCCTGACCTCAGTACATCCTTGGGTCAAACATGGACAAAAGAGCTAAACTCAAGAGGTGAGGTGAGAGCCACTGCCCTTGATTTCAAGGCAGCATTTGACCGAGTATGGCATCAAGGAGTCCTAGCAAAACTGAAGTTAATGGGAATCGGGGCGAAAACACTCCGCTGGTTGGAAATGTAATTCGTGCAAAGGAGGATGGTTGTAGTTGTTGGTGGTCAATCATCTCCGCAACTGGATATCACTGCAGGAGTTTTGCATGATAGTATCCAAGCCCCACCATTGTCAGTTGCTTCATCAATGACCTTCCTTCAATCATAAGGTCAGAAATGGAGAAGTTCGCTGCTGGTTGAACAATGCTGAGCACCATTCATGACTGCATGCAGAAATGGATCAAGACCCAGACATTTTCCAGGCATAGGCTGATATCTGCTCTGTAATTCAATAAGAGGGTGGCTGATCTTAGAGTCATACAGCACTGAAACAGGCCCTTCGGCCCAACGAGTCTGCGCCGAATTGTAATGCCTAATTAAAGATGAGGTGCTCTTCCTCGAGCGGCTGTTGAACTTCATTGGAACAGTTCCGAAGGCTGACGACAGAGATGTCAGCATGGCAGCAAGGTCGAGAACTAAAATGACAGGAGATCAGAAGTTCAGGGTCAAGCTTGTAGTCTGTATAGAAATGTTCAAAGTGGTCACCTAGTCTGCGTTTATCTCCCCATTGTAGAGGAGACTGCAACATGAGCAGTGAATACAGTATGCTGACTTTAATGAAGTACAAATGAATAGCTGTTTCATCTTGAGTGAGTATTTACGGCCTTGGACAGTCAGACTGTGTTAGGGCAGTTGCTACATCCCCTGCTCTTGCATGGGAGGGAGAGTGGGTATTGAATGGGATAAAGGTTTGGAGCAGGGTGTCACGGAGGGAATGGTCCCTGCGGAATACTTAAAGGCAAGGGGAAGATGTGTTTGCAGGCATCACACTAGAGATGGGGGAAATGATGGAGGATGCGGCATTGAATGCACAGTCTGGAGGGCTGGAAGGTGAGGACAAGAGAACCATATCTGCAAAGGAATTTGAGATAAAGTCCTGGAAATGGAATGGAAATTGAAGGAGGAGGCTGGAGGGAACGGGTTCATAAACTCCGGGGCAAATTAAGCTTCACACTCACTGAGTGCAGACCCAGACTCCAGTGCAAAACAGGGAACATTTTCCGACTTCCAATCACCTGGTGTAGGCCTCAAACCCCCATAACATTCTCCAGGTCTCACATTTACACCAAGCAGGGTGGCAGCTGCGGTGTTTCACCCGGTGACAGGCCCGGGTTAACGGCTGCCATTTTTGGAGGGGACAATGTGCTGCAGGGCGCCTCTGCAGCCATCCTGGACCAGGAAGCAAGGGGAGAGAATATTGTGAATTCCGCTGCTGGACTGACAGTCATGGCTTTTGTAAACTCCTTTTACAGGGATCTGGAAGGGGAAGATTGACAAATGGGAAATTCAAATCAAGCAACACATCAAGGTCTGACTGTCACTTGATTCATGAGGACCTGAATATCAAACGTCTTTAAATGTGGAAGGAAAAAAGGTTAGTCACTTCTGTCCATGAGAAAAGTTGTCAAGTATCAGTACTGAGATATACAAAGCCCTGGTTAGACCACTTCTGGACTATTGTGTTCACTTCTGTGCACCACACCTTCGGAAGGATATATTGGCCTTGGAGACAGTGCAGCATAGATTTACCTGAATGGTACCTTGTCTCCAAGGGTTAAATTAACAAAGAAGAAAGAACGGTACAGCACAGGAACAGGTCATTTGGCCCTCGAAGCCTGCACTGAACTTTAAGCCTGCCTAAACTAAAACCTGACAAGGACAGATTACACAAATGAGTCACAGTAAATACAGCACATAAGGAGGACATTCAGCTTTCTGACTTGATGCCAGCTGCCTTTAGACAAATCTAATAATCCCATTCCCCGTTCTATCCCTATAGGTCTGCAGGTTTAAATCCGGGAAGTGCCCATTCATTTGCCTTTTTAAATCATTGAATTTCTCCACTTCTACCACACTGTAAGGCAGCGAGTTCCAGGTCATTATCATTCACTATGTAAAAACATAGTTCCTCACATCCCCCCTGTATATTTTGCCCAACCCCGCAAATCTGTGTTCCCTAGCCGGTGTACTATCAGTTAATAGGAACAGCTTTTCTTTGTCTACCTTACCTAGCCCTGTCATAATTTTGAACACCTCGATCAGATTTCCCATCATCTCCTTTGCTCCAAGGTGAACCAACACAGCTTCTCCAACCCAACCTTGTAGCTAAAATCTCTCACTCCTAAAACCGTTCTGGCAAATCTCCCATGCACCCTTTCTAGGACCTTCACATCTTTCCTAAAGTGTGGTAATTACGACTGGATACAATACTCTATTTGTGGCCCAGCCAGAGCTTTATAAACCCCTGCAGTCACTTGTGAACTTGCTGGAATCTCAGCAGGTTCGATGATCAGTTAAATTCCTTTCCGTACACGGAGCAGATGAAGAACCACTTCCTGGTGTGGACTCACCTGTGGATCAGCAGGTGTTGATAAAAATTGAATCCCTTCCCACATGCTGTGCAGATAAACAGCCTCTCCCCAATGTGAGTGGGTTTGTGTATCAACAGATTATTTTTGCTTTCAAAGCTCTTCTCATAGTCAGAACGTTTAAATGGTTTTCCATAGAATCGTAGAATGTTTACAGAAGGAGACCATTTGACCCCTTGTGGCTGAGCTGGCTCTCTACAAGAGCAACACACCAAGTCCCACTCCCCCGCCAATTCCCCATAGTCCTACAAATTGTTTCTCTTCCGAAAATTTCTCCAATTTCCTTTTGAAGTTCACGATTGAATCTGCCTCCACGACACGCTCAGCTAGTGCATTCCAGATCTTAACCACTGGCTGCATAAAGAAGGTTTTTCCTCAAGCCGCCTTTGCTTCTTTTGACAATCACTTTAAATCAGTGTTGCTTGGTTCTTGCCTCTTCCACCAATTGCAACAGTTTCCCCCTATCTATTCTCTCCAGACCCTTCGTGATTTTGAGCACCTCTATCAAATTTCCTCTCAAGTTTCTCTGAGGGGAATGGTTCCAGCTTCTGCAGCATATACCTTTCAGAATTTCCTTGCCCTGCAACCAATCTTGTAAATCTTTTGTGTACCGTTTCAACTGCGTAAGCATCCTTCCTAAAGTGTGGTGCTCAGATCTGGACACAATCTCCAGTACAGGCAGATCCAGCATTTTATAAAGCATTACCATTACTTCCTTACTTTTGTATGCTATCGCTCTATTTATAAAGCCCAGGATTCCACATGCTGTCTTAACTGCTTTCTCAACCTGCCTTGCAACCTGCAGTGATATGTATTGATATATCCCCAGATCCCTCTGCTCCTGCACTCGTTTTAGAATTGTACCCCTTATTTTAAATTGCCTCTTCTCGTTCTTCCTACGAAAATGAATCACTTCGCACTTTTCTACATTAAATTACATCTGTCACATGTCCGCCCATTCCACCAGCCTGTCTATGTCTTCTTGCAATCTCTCACTACCCTCCTCACAGATCACAATACTTCCAGGTTTTGTGTCATCTTCAAATTTTGAAATTATGCTCTGCACCCCCAACTCTAAGTCATTAATCTAGATCAAAGAAAGCAGTGGCCCTAATGCTTACCCATGGGAAACCCCACTAAATATCATCCTCCTGTCTGAGCAACAACTGTTCACCACTACTCGCTTATCTCTCAGCCAACCTAGAATCCATGCTTCTAATGTCCCTTTTATTCCATGGGCTCTAATTTTGTTGACATATCTGTTATGTGACACCTTATAAAATGTCTTTTGGAAGTCCATGTACACCACATAAACCACATTACCTTCATCAACCTTTCCATTGCCTCATCAAAAAAAAAAACTCAAGCAAGTAGTTAAACATGATTTTCCTTTAACTACTCCATGCGACTTTCCTTAATAAATCCAAATTTGTCCAAATAATTGTTACTTTTCTCATAGATTATTGTTTCTAAATGATTTCCCACCCCCAAGGTTAAACTGATTAGTTTGTACATGTTGAGGTTGCAATTGCACACTTTTTGAGCAATGGTGTAATATTTGCAATTCTCTGGTCCTCTGGCCGCACACTTATCTATGAAGGATTGGAAAATTATGGCCAGTATCTCCAGAATTCCCTGCCTTACTTCCATCAGTATTCTTGGATGTATCTCATCAGTTTATGTTGACTGAGCAACATTACGTACGGTCCTCCCGTGACTGAGAGAGTGAGCAATTACCCCGTAACCTTCTGTATTCCAGGGAATACAGGTTTAGTTTATCTAATTTTTCCTCACAACCTGACCCTTGGAGAATGCCCATCTTCCCAAACACTTTGGCTTCATCGGCCATTTAGCAGCTTATCATGGACCACATAGGCTGCTTGAAGAAAATGTATCGAATCTGGTTGTCTTCCAAATTGGTTTATTTTATATTAAAGGCATGTAATCAGTAAGTATGGAATTGAGTTTGTGTCGGAGCTGATGAAATTTGTGTTTCGTCATCACAGTAGCTAATTGGATGAATTTGTTGCATTTTCAAACATGGACGTTGGATCAGCAGTCTGATAATTTCGCAGCACTGGAAACGTGAAGAGAAATGGCGGTGCGGTAGAGTTGAGTGTCATAAGAAGACATGTCAAAAATAACGCTGTGCTTTCAAATGATACCGCTGAGGGACAGCAGTTAGACGAGGGAGAGGAAGGGGGCACGGACATTGGGAACACCAGTGTTAACAATGTGGTAACAGAAAGGGTAGTTATTGATGGTGATTCTATGGCTACGATTAGAAATATAAGAAAATAACATAAGGACATAAGAAGCAGGAGAAAGAGTAGGCTATTTGGCCTCTCGAGCTTGCTGCACCATTCATGGCTGATTGGATTGTGGCCTTACTCTACTTTAATGCCTGCCCCAAAAACTCTTGGCTCCTTTGTCAATGAAAAATCTGCCTATCCCAGCCTTGAATACGTTGATTGACCCAGCCGCTAACTCTTTCTGGGAAAGAGCATTCCAAACGCTAACAACCCTGGAGGAGAAGAAATTCCTCCTCATCCCTGCCTTCAATGGGAGATTTCCGTATTTTTCAGATTGTGCCCAACAGTTCCAAATTCCCCCACGAGAGGAAACATCCTCTCTGCAGCTACCCTGTCAAGCCCCCTCAGAATCGTACATGCCTCAATAACATCACTTCTCATTCTTCTAAACTCCAAACACTATAGGCTCAACCTGCTTAACCTTTCTTTATAAGACAAACCACTCATCCCAGGAATCAGCCGAGTGAATCTTCTCTGAACTGCTGCCAATACAAGTATATGCTTCCTTAAGTATGGTGACCAAACCTCTATAAAGTACTCTAAGTCTGTCTCAGCAACGCTATGTGCAGTTTTAGCAAGAATTCCCAACTTTATACTCCACCCCGCCTTGCAATAAATGTCAGCATTCCATGTGCCTTCCTAATTACTTGCTATTTCTACATGCTTAATTATTCTGATTCATGTACAACGATACCCAGGTCCCCCTGCACCGCAGAATTTTTCCATCGCTCTCCATTTTAATAATATTTGTTTTTTACCCCTATTCTTCCAAGTTAAGTAGTCTAGCTCACATTTTCCCAATTATACTCCATTTGCCAATGTTTTTCCCACTCACCTAACCAATTCTAACACTTCATATAACTCTGCACCCTCCTCACAATTTGCTTTCCGACCTATTTTCGTATTGTGAGCAAAATTGGCTACAATTCAGTCGGTCACTTTATCCACTTTATGTAATTCATTAAAATAGACTGTAAATAGTTGCCGCCCATCACTGATCCCTATGGCACCTCACGGGTTACAGTTTTCCTACCGGAATATGACTCATTCATCCCAAGCCTTTGCTTCCTGTTAGTTAGCCATTCTACATCTATTCTAATATATTTCCCCCAGCAGCATAAGCACTTGTCTTGTGTAGTAACCTTTTATGTGGCATCTTATCGAATGCTTTTTGGACATGCAAATGCACTACACCTACTGGTTAGAGATTAACATCAGTAGGGATAGCGAGCACGGAATTCCTAAAGGCAGATCATGGTTGACAAATCCAATTAATGTATTTGATCAAATAACAGTGAAGGAATATTGAAGGGAATGTGGTGGATGCGGTCAATATGGAGTTTCAGAAAGTCTTCGACAAAGTACAACATAAAAGGCATGTTAACAAAATTGAAACATATGGAATAGACCGGTCAGTGTCCAATTGGATAAAACATTGGCTCAAGGACAGATAACGGGGAGATTTGGTAAATTATTTTTTTTCCAGACCGGAGGATAGTGGATAGTGCTGTTCCTCCCTATCAGTGCTCGGACCTCTGCCCTTTTTGCTTTATATATTAATGACATGCATTTGGAATACAGATTAGAATTCCAAAATGTGCAAATGATGTGATTGCCTGGAACCTGCTGCCTGGGAAGGTGATGGAGGCAGGTAGATGGCAACGTTTAAGAGGCGTCTTGACAAATACATGAATAGGATGGGAATAGAAGGATACGGTTCCCGGAAGTGCAGAAGATTTTAGTTAGACAGGCAT
The DNA here is from genome assembly GCF_036365525.1 of Heterodontus francisci. Taxonomy (NCBI): domain Eukaryota; kingdom Metazoa; phylum Chordata; class Chondrichthyes; order Heterodontiformes; family Heterodontidae; genus Heterodontus; species Heterodontus francisci. The sequence continues at coordinate 498,307 of NW_027140118.1, forward strand.
CAAGATCGGTGCAGGCTTCGAGGACCGAATGGCCTATTACTGTGCTGTGTTGTTCTTTGTTCTTTGTTTTTGTTATTTGATGCCAAACTTGGAGCGATTGCAAACAGAGCGGATGTTGTGAACTGCCTGTCGCAGGAACTAGATAGGCTAGCACAATGGATAGACAAGTGGCAGATTACATTTAATACAGACAAGTGTGAGGCGATGCATTTTGCCAGAAGGCATAGGGTAAGGCAATATAGACTTAATGACACAGCTCAAAACGGTGTGTACGAACAGAGGGACCGGGGGCAGCATGTGCATCAGTCTTTGACTGTGGCAGGATTTATTGAGAGCGTGGTTAGTAAATCTGGTTGCATCTTCGGCTTCATAAATAGAAGCATTGTGTACGAAGGTGTAGAACCTATGCTGAACCGATATAAAGATTTGGTTGGGTCCCAACTAGATCAATGCGTCCAGTTCCAGTCACACTTCAGGGAGAATATGAGAGTCATTGAGAGCTTGCAGAGGAGACTTTTCAGAATGGTTCCAGGAATGGGGGATCTGAGTTACAAGGTTAGGTTGGAAAAGCTGCGTTTGTTCTCTTTGGTGGAAAATAGATTGTGGGGAGTTTTGCTAGAGGTGAACAAGATATTACAGGCTTAGATAAGTTAGAAAAGGAAAAAAAAATGTTCAGTTAGCTGCTGGTGAAAGGGCTATGGAACACAGTTTAAAATTCTGGGCAACAGAGGCAGGGGGAATATTAGAAACTATTTTATTTATGCAATGAGTGTTTCTGTCCTGGAACTCACCTCCCACGTAGGTAGTGGAAGCGGAGACAATTAATGATTCCAAAAGGAAATTGGATAGGCACCTGAAGGAAATAAACTCGAAGGCTACAGAGAATGAGCGAGGGAGTGGGACTGACTGATTTCTGCTGATAGCCGCCATGGCCTATGTGCGTCGAATGACCTCCTCCTGTGTAGTAAATGACTCTCTATGTCGTAATGACGCTATAAAGGACCAATAAGGTGTATGACTGGTTATAATGAACTATAAAAGCTTACAATGCATTATTATAAAGTTCATAAAATATTATACATCATTATAAATACTATGAATAATTATATAATGTTATAAAGGATTACTCAGGATTATGAAGGGTGATAAAGGGTTATAGCGGAATATATTATTTTCAAAGAATTATTCAGGTTATTAGGTATTATGAAGGGTTATAACGGATTAGAAGGGATTATAATTGGTTATAACGTTCATAAAGCATTATGAAGTGGTAAAGTCTCCATAAATGAGTGTACAGGGCTATGATGAATCACAAAGCGTTATAAACGATTACGATTATTATAAAGTGTTATCAAGTTCTACAAATCATTATAAAGCAATCCAAATTATAGCAATGCATTGTGAAGTGTTATAAATGTTTATAAAGGGTTATAAATAATTATAAAGGATTAGGAAGGATTAAAAGGGTTATGCAGGATTACCACGGGGTTTAAAGGATTATTAGCTGTTAGAAAGTGCAATAAAGACTTATGAATCATTATAGACTTCTGTAAAGAATTGTGAATGATTGTGAGGGATTATAAAGTGCTATAAATGATTGCACAGGACTAGAAACAATTGCAATGTATAATAAACTGTTATAAAGGATTATAAAGGTTTGTAAAGGGTTATAACATATAAAACATATTATGGATTACAAAATATAAATTGATATTAGATGTTATAAAGTATTATAAAATGTTACAGTGGATTCTGAAGGGTTAAAAGGTTATAAAGGATTATAAAAAAAGAAAGCATTCTTAAAGATGTTGAAGGGTTATAAACGATTCAAACGATTATAAAAATAAAAAGGGTAATAAAGAATTACAAAGGCTTCTAAGGACTTATGAAAGATTATAAAAGGTTGCAAAGGACTATTCATATTATAAAGATGAGAGATTATTATGAACTGGTAAAAAGGGTTATAAAGGATTATGCTGGTTTATCGGATTATAAAGGAGGACAAAGAGTTAGCATCAGTAAAATAGTTATTAAGCATTATAAATTGCTTTTAAGGATTATAAAGATTATAAAGTATTACAAAAGTTTATAAAGTATTATAACGGATTATCAAGGGTTCTAAAGGACCATAAAAGGTTGTAAATAATTTTGAATTGTCTGAAGGAACGTGAAGTATTATAAAGGTATCTCAAGTTATATATCGGATTATATAGTATTATAAAGCATTATAAAGGGCTATAATTAAGGATTATAAATGTTTATAACGTGTCATAAAATAGTTAAAATGGTTATAAAGTAATATAAAGAAGAGTAAAGGACTATAAAGTATTATGCAGTTCTTAAGATCATTTGTAATGATTCTAAGAATTGTAAACGATGATAAAGTTTCGAAATTATCATAAAGATTTATAAACGGGTATGAAGTACTTAAGGCTGAATCTTCTCACCACTTGCTCTATTCTTCCTGTTGTTGCAGTTTTGGTTGTTGCCTGGTTGCTGTTGAGACTGCCGGTTGGCCGGGCCGCTGGTGACGCTTTTCAGCAACAGACTCTGCCCTCAGCGCGTTGGCGGGGTCAGCGCGGTGGACGGGGCTGCTGTTGCCGCATTCCCCCAGCATACTCTGCTCTCAGCGTAGTGAGCTGTGTCAGCGCGATGGGCGTGGTCGGCAGTCATCAGACCCTGCTCACTGTTCATTTTGCCATCAGCATGGGAACAGGCTGCACCCTGTCTCCATAACGATAAGCTGCCCGCCCCATCACCCCACCAACACCTCCCACCCAGACCCGCGCGCCCCACTGCTCTGTCACCATAGGGCCAGTTTTAGGTCCCACCCCGCTGTCATCATAGTGACAGATGCAATACGTCAGCTGCTCAAAAGTGCAATGAAATTAGATGCTGTTGGAAATAGTCAGTGATTCGCTTCCTCTCATTATTGAATGAATTTACCAATTTGAGTAAAGGGATATTTCAACACATTCTTCAGCTGCTCTCTGAACTGAGCCTGGGTCACTGCATAAATCGCAGTGTTTGTGCAGCAACTCAGGAGCTGCAGCATGTAACCCACTTGCAGCAGAAACATTGGTGGAATTACAGACCGATATCCTAAATTATACAACTGGCTCCAGATCGAAACCACCATAAATACTGCCCATAACAATATGAAATTTGCCGAGATAACTAACAATAAAATGATCGATTTCCTTCGGCTCTGCATCTCTGGGTCTCTGCGAATCTCCCCAATGCTGTGAGCCCGGAGTCTGCTGCGTGCTCTGCTACTTACTAAAATGTGTCTGACAGTGAAAGCATTGAGAAAAAGAATCACCACAAATGGGGCAAATGGGGTTAGAATGTGACGGAAGAGCTCGATTGTTATCCAGACCCGAGAGAACCGAATACCATCTGTAACAGAACAAAACCAAGGCATGTTCACCTTCGAATACCGACCTGTAAAAATAAAATACCAGGTGATGTTCTTTAAACTGCTCAGCACAGTCACTGTTCCCAGAACCACAGCTGCCCTTTTCTCGGTGCAATATTTACTTTTCAGCTTCTGGCAACAAATGGCCACAAATCGATCAAAGGTGAAAGTGATGGTGAACCAGACAGAACAGTCTGTGGCTGCAAACAGCAGGACTGCGTGGATATTACACACGGGGATGGACCGCAAGGAATTAAGTTGTTCCAGATAAACAATGGGAATGTGCCTCAATATCAGGTCGAAGATAATGACCAGTAGATCCGCCGCTGCCATGGCCACCAGGTAGCGAGTGACACAATTGGAGATACCGCACTTTCGCCGAGACATGATCCCAATCGTCAGCAAGTTAACTGTGAGGAAGGGAAATAAACAGGGAAATTATACATCAGGCTGTGTGCAAAGTTGCCAGTTTGATTGAGGACTCATTGAGATTTCGATATGTGTTCCTGTGTCCAGTGATGCATTGAAGTGATTGTAGCTAAACTAACAAACGGGATGGTCTGTGAAACGGAGGAAGGCAGGATAGATTAAATGATAAAAGGAAAACACTGAAATAGTCGTTTAATATTACAAAACTTGAGTATTTCTGAAAATAGAGACATATTCTCGCAGCTTTTCGGCTTAAACACACTCATAAGGACAATCCAAAAGTATATGAATGTGAGGAAAAAACAGTAACTTTATGCTATATGAGAAGAAGGTGCTGCTCAGTTGGCAAGTGAAATCTGATTGGTAGAGGCTCTGCCATGGAGAATGCATCAGTTTCCGATGACTGACCGTTAACTGCTAAGCTTTGTTTGCAATTTAAACCAGGGAGCTTGACTCTGATCAGTTAAGGCATTGCCCGGAGGAATGAGCCAACGAATGGATGTCACTTATTTTGTTTAGCTGAAACAGGAGCATTTACTTTACGTGTTCTTTCTGCCTTCAAAGAACAGGGCTCTGTGTATTAATATATGTAGCTTCCAGTAAGTGTAAATTCGCCACACTGCGAGCCCTAATGGCAATCATGAACTGGTTGTCAGCGCACACTTAGTACACTGAAGATTATTTAGGCACCAGCCAGGGACCAGAGCCTGAGGGTGTGAGCAGTGAGAGGCAGTCCGGGTAGGAGTGGAAGCCATAGCCCAGTAACCGAGGCTAGGAATTTGGTGAGAGCTAGTAGCCCAGTAACTGAGGTCGGTACAGCAGGGCCTAGAGCCCAGTAACCGAGGCCAGGGAGCAGCAAGTGCCAGAGCCCTGTAACCAAGGCTGGCGAACAACGGCAGCCACAGACCAGCAACAAAGGCTGGTTAGAATTGACAGCTAGAGGCCACTAACGGAGGTTGGGGAGCAGTGAAAGCCGTGGGCCAGTTAAGAGGCAGGTGTAATCATCAAAGTTGACTTCAAGAGTTTCATACCAGAAGAGGGAAGAACGCCGTGCATAATGCTTAAAGGGGCACAATTCGTTAAGTGTACCCAGGAGGGCTTTTTGAACCAGCACGTAGAAAGTCCTACAAGAGAAGGGGCAGTGCTGGACCTAATCTTAGGGAATAAAGCCGGAAAAGTGGTGGCAGTGTCAGTGGGGGAGCATTTCGGGGATTTTGACGATAACTCTGTAAGATTTAATGTAGTTATGGAAAAGGACAAAGAGGGACTGGAAATTAAAGTACTGAATTGGAGGAAGGTTGCTTTCAATATGATAAAACAGGATCTGGTCAGTGTGGATTGGGAGCAAGTACTAGTAGGAAAGTCTACATCAGACCAGTGGGAGTCATTCAAAAAGGAAATAGGAAGAGTTCAGTGCCAGCATGCTCCAGTAAAGATGAAGGGTAGGACCAATAAGTTCAGGGAACACTGGATGTAACGGGATATAGACGATTGTATCAGGATTTCAGATTCAGAGCGCTGAACACAACGGTGACCCTAGAGGTGTATAGAAAGTATAGAGGGGTGGGTTCATGAAAAAGCACTGGTGGGCAAGATAAGTTGAGGCAGCTGATTGGTAAGTAGGAACAGGTGGGTGTTTCTAGCCTATTTTTACTACTTTCAATCGCTGAATTAAATGTGAAGGTAGGGATTTTAGATTCTGAGTGGTAGTGTATGGAGTGGAATAAGGTTCCTACCCTAATTATTACTCTGTATTAAAGGGTGTAACTAAGGAGCTTATTCTAAGGGTAAGTCAGGGCAATAGAGCTCAGCCCTGTGATATGCTCCTCCTGTGAAGGAGGGAAATCTGAGAAACTTGCCATGTCCCTGGCAACGATGTGTGCAGGAAATGTGTCTAGCTGCAGCTACTGGTTGACTGCAATGCGCACCTGGATCTGCGGATGGACTCACTGTGGAGCATACGCGATGCGGAGGCCGTCGTGGATAGTACGGTTAGTGAGGTGGTCACATCACAGGTAATGACGTGTCAGTGATCAAGCATTTCGTGGATAGCTCTGTAAAATTTAAGGTACTTATGGAGAAGGGGAAAGATGCGCAGGAAATAAAGTAACTGAATTGGGGGAAGGCCGATTTTAATATGATCAAACAGGATCTGGCCAAAGTGGAATGGGAGAGCTACTTGTAGAAACTCTACATAAAACTAATGCGAGTCATTCAAAGAGAAAATAGCGAGTGTTCAGACATGTATCTGCTAAGGTGAAGGGTAGGACCAACAGGTCCAGGGAACCCTGGATGTCAACGGATATAAAAGATTGGATAAGGGAAAAAGGAGGCTTATGGCAGATTCAGAGCACTGCAAACAGCGGAGGCACTGAAGGAGTATAGAAAGTGTTGGGGTTCTTAAAAGAGTAATTACGAGAGCTAAGAGGGGACATGAAAAAACACTGGTGGGCAAGATAAAGGAAAATCCTCAGTCGTTTCATAATTATGTTAAGGGCAAGAGAATTACCAGAGAAAGTGGAGAGCCAATTAGGGATCAAAGTGACAATCTGTGTTCGGATCTGCTGAGGTTTGCAATGATTATTTTTCATCAGTGTTCACTAAGGAGAAGGACGATGTAGGTGTCGAGATTACGGAGCGGGATTGTGATATACTGGAGCATATTAGCATTGAGAGGGAGGAAATATTAGCTGTTTTAGGGGGCTTAAAAGTGAACAAATCCGCTGGCCCAGGTGAGATATATCCCAGGCTGTTATGTAAGGCAAGGGAGGAGATAGCAGGGGCTCTGACACAAATTTACTAATTCTCTCTGGTCACTGGAGAAATACCAGAGGAATGGAGGGCAGCGAATGTGGTGCCATTATTCAAGAAGGGTAGCAGGGATAAACCAGGTAATTACAGGCAGGTGTGTCTGACATCTGTGGTTGGGAATCTATTTGAAGAAATTCTGAGGGACAGGATTGCTCTCCACTTGGAGAGACAGGAATTAATCAGGGATAGTCAGCATGGTTTTGTCAGGGAGATCGTGTCTAATTAACTTGATTGAATTTTACGAGGAGGTAACTAGATGTGCAGATGAGGGTAAAATAAGTGATGTAGTCTACATGGACTTCAGTATGGCTTTTGATAAGATCCCACATGGGAGATTGGTCAAGAAGGTAAGAGTCCATGGGATCCAGGGCAATTTGGCAAATTGGATCCAAAATTAGCAAAGTGGCAGGAGGCATAGGGTAATGATCGAGAGTTGTTTATGCGAGTGGAAACATGTGACTAGTGGTGCACCGCAGGGATCCGTGCGGGCACCCTTGCTGTTTCTCCTGTGCATTAATGAATTAAACGAGAATATAGATGGTATGATCAGTAAGTTCGTAGATGACACGAAAATTGGTGGTGTCATAAATAGTGAGGAGGAAAGCCTTAGATTACAGGACAGTATAGATGGGCTGGTAAGATGGGCGGAGCTGTAGCAAATGGAATTTAACCCTGATGAGTATGAGATGATACATTTTGGGAGGGGTTACAATGTAAGGGAATATACAATGGATGGTAGGACACTTAGAAGTACAGAGGGTCAGATGGACCTTGGTGTGCTTGTCGATAGATCACTGAAGGCAGCAGCACAGGTAGATAAGTTTGCTAGGAAGGCATATGGAATACTTGCCTTCTTAAGCAAAACATATGAGGGCAGGGAGGTTATGATGGAACTGCAGAAAATGCTAGTTCGGCCACAGCTGGAGTACTGTGTACAGTTCTGGGAACCACACTGTAGGAAGGCTGTGATTGCACTGAAGAGGTTGCAGAGGACATCCACCAGAATGTTGCCTGGGCCGGAGCATTTCAGCAATGAAGAGAGACTGAAAAGGCGCGGTTATTTTCCTTACAGCAGAGAAGGCTGAGGGGGATATGACTGAGGTATAGAAAATTATGAGGGGCATTGATAGGATAGATAGGAAGAAAAGTTTTTTTCTATTAGCGGAGCGTCAATGACCAGGGTGCATAGATGTAAGATGAGGGGCTGGAGGTTTAGATGGGATTTTAGGATTTTCTTCCGCCAGAGGGTCATTCGAATTTGTAAGACACTGCCTGAAGGTGTAGTACAGGCAGGAACACGCGCAGCATTTAAGAAGTATATAGAGGAGCACTTTGAACGCCAGACTCGGGGCCAAGTGGTGTAAAATGGGATTCGAATAGATAAGTATTTGATGGCCGGCACAGACACGATGGGATTAAGGACCTGGTTCTGTGCTATATAACTCTATGACTCTATGACATCTAAGCTGTTAGTGGTGTCAGTGGCAGCTGTGTGTGGTGATTTCACATGTTCCCATTTACACCTCATCTGCACGCATCATTTGTTTATTTACTTCTCCCATTACCATTCCATTTTTCATTTCTCTATCATCAATTGGTGATATAATCTCTCCTGTTTTTCACTCTATTACAGACCATGCCATTTGTACTTTCCTCCACTCCCTCCTTTCCTTGCCTGGCCTAAAATCTGTACCATCTGTCACCTCTCCCAGTTCTGACGAAGGGTCACTGACCTGAAACAATAACTATACTTCTCTCTCCACAGATGCTGTCGGACCTATGAATATTTCCAGCATTTTCTGTTTTTATTTCAGATGCAGCATCTGCAGCATTTTGCTCTTGTATAGAAAGTTAGATATTGGACTGACTGAGAGATTCCCTCACCTGTGACAGGCAACACGGAATTCAATTACTTCAATGCAATAATTGGAAATGTGTCCACTGAAAAATCAATGAAACAAATAATCTCAATCATTACTAAGTTAAGTGTAACAAAGGGAAATTCCCAGAAAAATAAAGTATCAGGTTGGGAGTAAAAACACCAGTTTAAAGAAGTTCGGGGTATTTCTGCTGGAGACAGGATTTAAATTAAAACATCATGACAGTATTAGGAAATAGATTTTTAACAGAACAGGAATTGCAACTGGATTGAAAGGATTGAAAAATAAACAAAATAAGATTATTGAACTAAAATGCGTAATACCAGATTTACAATAAATCTGACATCTTGTAATTACAGATGAGGACAGTCACAACTTGTTTCTCAACATTGTGGTGAATGGCTGTTGTTCGGTCAGGAAAGGGTTTTTGAGTGATGTTTCCCAGGGTTCAGTACTCGGATCACGGTGGTTTCTTATACACCAGCAGAGATCCGGAAATGCTCGTGCTGAAATGACTATCTATATTGCACTCCCTTTAACTCCCCGTCCGATTCCAATCCAACATTCCCATGCAATCAAACTCATGCCATAACATCCTAAACATTTCAGGCCTCCCATATAATCACCTTCCATTCCTCATAATACACCTTGCTCCCGTGCCATACACAACCACCTTCGTAGATCACCCATGCCATTCCCAGCCCATGCCGCCCCATTTAGTTTAACTGAGTTTAGTTTAGTTTAATTTAGAGATACAGCACTGAAAAAGGCCCTTCGGCCCACCGAGTCTGTGCCGACCATCAACCACCCATTTATACTAATCCTACACGAATTCCATATTCCTACCATATCCCCACCTGTCCCTATATTGCCCTACCACCTACCTGTACTAGTGGCAATTTATAATGGCAAATTTACCTGTCAACCTGCAAGTCTTTGGCATGTGGGAGGAAACCGGAGCACCCGGAGGAAACCCACGCAGACACAGGGAGAACCTGCAAACTCCACACATTCAGTACCCAGAATTGAACCCGGGTCGCTGGAGCAGTGAGGCTGCGGTGCTAACCACTGCATTCTGAACTACTGTGACATCCACCCTCAACCCACCCATGCTGTCCCCTCTCCATCCTACCATGCTGTCTCCACTCCTCCCCATAATGGTGGGACACCGCTCTATCTTCATCATCAGTAGCCAGCAGTGGAAGCCATAACTCATTAACAGATGCTGGGGAGCCATTAGAGTAGAACCCGATTAACTGAGGCCATCGAGCAGAGTGCGCTGAAGGCCAGTAACTGAGGTCAATGGGTGGTAAAAGGCGGTGACCAGTAAGTGAAATTGTGGAGCAATGAGAGATGGAGCACACTATCTGAGGCCGGGGAGCACTGACAGCTGGAGCCTAGTAACCGAGGCCGGGGAGCGGTGAGAGCCAGTGGTCAGAAACCGAGGCCAGATGGTGGGGAGGTGGAAATATGAGAGCCTAAACCCAGTTATTGAGGCCGGCGGCGCGGGCGGGGACGGGGGTTGTGAAGGGGGTGCAGGAGGGTGGGTACCAATGTGAGAGCCAGAACCCAGTAATTGAGGCTGGGGAGCAGTGAGAACCAGAGGCAAGTAACCAAAGCCAAGGACCAGTGCGAGCGTTGGGTGAGTAACCGAGGACAGGGAGCATTGACAGCCGGAGTCCAGTACAAAGGCCAAAGAGTAGCAAGAGCCATCGCTCAGTAACAGGGGCCAGGAACCTGCCAGAACGCAGAACCAAAGGGTGCGCACAGCGTGCGCTGGGATACTGAGCATAGTAACCGAAGCTAGGGAGCACTGAAAGCCAGAACAAGGTAACCAAAGTGAGGGAGCAGTGAGAATCAGAGCCTGGTAACCAATACGAGAGATCAGTGTGAACCAGAGCCCAGCAACTGAGGCCAGCGAGCAATGCCAGCTGGAGCCCAGTGAACAAGACCACAGCACAGAGAGCCGGAGCCCAGTAATCGAGACCAGCTACCAGAGATGGCTGGACCAAGGTCTAGGAGGAGAGAGAAGAGAGGGGTCTCATTACCAAGGTAGGGAAGCAGCGATAACCGGCGCTCAGGAACAAAGGTCAGGAACAGGGATGGCTGGAACATATTTACGAAGGCCTGGAAGCAGCGCAAATCAGAGTCCAGGATCTGTGGCTGGGGAAGAGTGAGAGCCAAGAGACAGAGCCACTTATTTTGTTTACCTGAATCAGGAGCAATGTCTGTACATGTGCTTTCTTTCTGCAAAGAACAGGGCTCTGTTTACTAATACATGCAGCTTCATGGAATTGCAAATGTACACTTCTTGGCACACTGAGGATTATTTCGCAAATGCTGCCCAATTACGGAATCACATCTAATGTTGGACACTGTGTTTTAAGTTTTGCAAGCACTGGCTTGTTGGATTCAGCCTGTGCATTGCCTGTTGTGACCAGTGGAAGGGACATGTTTGATACAATGCACCAGTTTTCCATTACATTGGTATGCTTGGGAATGTCCTGATGAGTGCACGACGAACAGCTTCAACAACTGGTCTCTATTTTCAGCAATATTGAAATAGTTCAACTCACTGTTGATCATATCGATCCCTCCCCCATTTTCCTTGCAGAAACTTAGGTATTGAGGCCACTATCTGAGGCAGTGCAGCAACAGCAGGAGCCAGCATCTAGTAACAAGGGCGGGGAGCAGTGAAAGTAAGACACAAGTAACTGAGATTGTGGAGAAGTGAGAGCCAGAGCCCAACAACTGGGGTTGGGAAGCTGTGGCACCTGCAGCCCAGTAACTGAGGCCAGGGAGCATACAGGGCGGGAGCCTAGTAAACAAGGCCGGTGAGCAGTGAAAACTGGAGCCCAGTAGCCAACGTCAGGGAGCAGAGAGGGTTGGAGCCTCGTTACCAAGGCCGGGAATCAGCGAGAACAGGAGCCCAATTGCCGAGGCTAGGGAAGAGCGAGAGCCAGGAGACAGAGAAGAGTAACCGAGGAGAGCGAGAAGCGAGAGCTGAGGGCAGGTCCGTAGTAACTGAGCCTGGGGAGTGGTGAGAGCCAGAACCCAATAGCTGAGGCCAGGGAACAGTGTGGTCTAGGGGTCACTGCACAGTAAGCAAGGCTGGGGATTAACAAGCCCTGATGCCCATGAGCGGACTGGGGCATAGTGAAAGCTGGAGCCCAATAAATGAGGCCAGTGAACAGCGAGAGCCAGAGGCCCATTCGCCGAGACTGGAGGTCATTGAGAGCAAGAGAACAGTTGCTGAGGCTGGTTGTAGTGAGAGCCAGAGCCCAGTAACCAATGCCAGGGAGCAGCGAGAGCTGGAGCCCGGTAAATAAAGGTGGAAGCAATGAGAGCTGGAGCCGAGGAACCACGTCCGGGGTGCAGTGAAAGGCGGAGCCTAGAGGCCAATAATGGAGCCTGATCCCAGTTTTCGAGGCCAGGAAACAGAAAAGAAATGTCCACAAATCAATTTCAGGAAGCAGCGCGATCTGGACGCCATTAACTGAGGCGAGGAGAGCGGGAGGTAGTGGCCAGTAACCAAGGCAAGGGAACATCAAAAGCCTGAGCCCAGTATGAGAGGCCAAGAGCAGCAAAAGCTGGAGTCTGGTAACAGAAGCTGGGCTACAACAAGAGGCGGAGTCTGGAGCACAACAACAGAGCGTGGGGTGCAGCGAGAGCTGGAACCCAGTAATCGATGCCAGGGGCACTAAGTGCTGGAACGCAGTTCTCCAGCCCGGGAAGCAGCAAGTGCCAAAACCAAGTAATGGAATCCAGGAAGCAAAAGGGATCTGGAGCCCAGTCACGAAAGCCGGACAGCAGTTGGAATCAGTATCCAGTAGCCAAGACTGGTGTGCAGTGAGAACAGGAGGGCAGTAACCGAAGAAAGGGAACAGCAAGGGCCGGTGTCCGGTAGCTGAGGCCAGCTGCAGCGAAAGCCAGTGCAGTAATAAAGGCCAAAGAGTATCAAAAGCTGAAGCCCAGTAACCGAGGCCAGAAACCAGCCAGAGCCCAGAAGCCGAGGCACTGAGTCTGGAGTGCAGCAGGAAACAAATAACATTGACCGAGGCCAAGAGCCAGCCAGAGCCCAGAATCTAAGGCTGTAAGCAGTGAGAGTCAGAGTCTAGTAACCGAGGCCGGTAACATCAGGGTTTGGAGTCCATTAACCAAGGATGGAAATTATAGTGAGAGCCAGTAGCCCAGTTACTGAGGCTGGTAGTAGCAGCGCCTGGAGTCAAGTAACTGAGGTCGGGGTGCAGCAAGAGCCGGAGCCCAGTAACCATGGCTGGTGAACAACGACAGCCAGAGTCCAGTAACCGAGGCGAGGTAGAATCGACAGCCAGAGGCGACTGAGGCTGGGGAGCAGTGAGAACCGAGAGCCAGCAAAGAGGCAGGTGCCATCATCAGAATTGTGTTTATCAATTTCAGATCATAACATCTAATCATGTTATTGTATGGCAGCTGTTTGTCGTGATTTTGCATGTTCCCACATACACCTTCTCTACACCCATCATTTGTTTCTTTGCTTATCCCATTGCCATCCCATTTTACGTTCCACGATCGTCATTTTGTGATATAATCTCTCCTGTTTTCCATTGTATTATATACCTTGTCATTGGTACTTTCCTCAACTCCCTTCTTTACCTACCTGGATTAAAAACCGTCCCACCTCTCACCTCTCCCAGTTCTGACGAAGGAAACATTAATTCACTGACCTGAAACATTATTTGTTTTTCTCTGTCCACCGATGCTGTCATACTTGCTGAATATTTCCAGCCTTTTCTGTTTTTATTTCAGATTTGCAGGATCTGCAGCACTTTTCCCTTGCATAGAAAGTTAAATGTTGGACTGACTGAGAGATACCCTCACCTGTGACAGGCAGCGCGGAATTCAATTATTTTAAAGCAGTCATTGGAAATGAGCCCACTGAAAAATTAATGAAACAAATAATCTCAATCGTCACTATGATAACTGTAAACACGGGAAATTATAGGGGATCAGACATTAGGTTGGGAGCAAAAACATCAGTTTAAAGAAGTTGAGAGAGACATTTATACATTTATTAACATAGCCAATGATGGATCTAATTACTGTACCTTTGACAGTTATTTCTGCTGGACACAGGATTTAAAGTAAATCATCACGACTGTATTAGGAAATACAATAAAAAAACAGCTGGAATCAGTGAATGGATTGACAAGTAAATAAAAAAAACTATTAAAGTTAACATGAGCAATAACAGATTTATAATAAATATGACGACTGGTAAATATTAATGAGTACAGTTACAACTTCAGTACGTTTTTCGTATCAACATTATGGTGAATGGCAGTTGCTTTTCAGACTGGAGCAAGATTTGTAGTCATGGTCCCCGGGTTCAGACCGAGTATCACTGCTGTTTCTTATCCGCGAGCAGAGATTCAGAAATGTTCGTGCTGAAATTAATATCGATATTGTAACTGTGGCACAGTGGCGCAGTGGTTAGCACTACAGCCTCACAGCTCCAGCGACGCGGGTTCAATTCTGGCTACTACCTGTGTGGAGTTTGCAAGTTCTCCCTGTGTCTGCGTGGGTTTCCTCCGGGTGCTCCGGTTTCGTCCCGCATGCCAAAGACTTGCAGGTTGATAGGTAAATTGGCCATTATTGCCATGCAATCCGTCACATGCCATATCATCCCAAACATTTCAACATTCTCATATCATTACATGCCATTCCCCATCATACACCTTGTTCCCATGCCGTCCCCAACCACCGTCATATACTACCCATGCCATTCCCACCCCTTACCGCCCCACTCCAAACTACTATCCTCAACTCACCCATGCCATCCTGTCTCCATCCTACCATGCCGTCTCCACTCCTCCCCCACAATGGCGTCGCACCTCTTTCTCCCATCATCATCAGGACCGCTGGTGGGAGGCCAGAATACAGTAACAGAGGCTGGGGAGCCACAAGAGTTGGGATCGAGTAACTGAGGCCGATCAGCAGGAAAAGGCGAAGACCAGTAAGTGAAACTGGGGAGCAATGAGAGATGGAGCACGCTATCTGAGTCCGGGAAGCAGTGAGAGTGGAAGCTGAGTAAACGAGGTTGTGTAGCAGATAAAGCTGGAGGCTGGTAACCAAAGCAAAGGAGCAGTGAGAGCCCAAGCCCATTAACCAAGGCCAGGGAGCAACGAGAGCCGGAGTCCTGTAACCGAGGCATGACAGCATTGAAGGTGCAGCCCAGTAACCGAGGCTGGGGAGCCTTGAGAGCCGGAGCCCAGCTTTCGAGGTAAGGGAGCGGTGAGAGCTGGCGACCAGTAACCGAGGCTGCACAACAGTGAGAGCTGGAGCCCAGTAACCGAGGCCGGGGTGGTTGGGGTGGGTGTGGGGGAATGTGAGAGCCAGAGCCCAGTAATTGAGGCCGGGGAGCTGTGAGAGCTGGAGCGTAGTACCAAGGTCCGAGCCAAGAAAGATCTGAATCGCAGTAACAGGGACCAGGAACCAGCCAGAGCCCAGAACTCACGGGCGTGAGCAGTGATCGCTGGTATCCGGAGCCCAGTAACCGAGGCAAAGAACAGTCAGAGCTAGAACCAGGTACCTGAGGCAAGGCAGCAGTGAAAGCTAGAGCCAGGTAACTGAGATGAGGGATCAGTGAGAGTCAGAGCCAGGTAATCGAGGCAAGGCAGTTGTGAGAGCTGAAGTCCGGAGCCATGTAATCGAGGCTTGTGTAGCAGACACTTCATAGCAAATCAAGCCACTATCCAATCAGAAAAGTGCAGACAGATAGTAATGTGTTTTATTTTTACAGGTTTTATGTTTTTCATCAATACTTCTGCTAGGATATATTAGCTGACATCTCAGAAACTATCTAATAGACATAAATTGGACTAACATACTTGTCCTCATTCAGTGATGATTGGATTAATTTTCAAAGGGGCCTAGACAGTAAAATATCCAAAGCCATCGCCATTCACTATACCTCAGTTATATACCAATACAACCAGTTACAGTAACGGAGGGAAGGATATGATAGAAAGTTAAGTAGAAACAGAAAATGCTGGAAATACTCAGTCGGTCCGGCAGCGTCTGTGGAGAGCGAAACAGTTAATGTTTTAGGTCAGTGATACATCGCCAGAACTGGCAGTGCTTTGAGATGTAATAGTTTTTCCTCCAGGCAGGGAATGGGAAAGATAAAATCATCAACATTAAGTTAAAAACAATTCAGATCATAAAATCTGATCTCATTATTGGACGGCGGCTGTTGCTGGTGAATCGGCATTTTCCCATGTACACATCCTCTACAGCCATTCTTTGTTTCTTTACTTGTCCCATTGCCAATTTACATTATAGCATCATCCGTTTTGTCATTTAATCTCTCCTGTTTTCCACCCTATTACAGAATTTTCCGCTTATACTTTCCTTCTCTCTTTCCTTTCCCTGCCTGGTTTACAATCTGTTCCCTCTCTAGGCACTCCCAGTTCTGACGGGGGGTGGGGTCACGGACCAGAAATATTAGTTATGTTTTCTCTTTCCACAGCTACTTCCAGACCTGCTGAAAATTTCCAGAATGTTATGATTTTATAACAGATTTCCAGGTTCTGAAGCACTTTGCTTTGTATAGAAAGTTAGTTATTGGAAAGACTGAGAGATTCCTTCACCTGTGACAGGCAGCACGGAATTCAGTTATTTCAGAACAATGATTGGAAATGAGTCCACTTGAAAATCACTGAAGCAAGTAATCTCTGTAATTGCTAAGTTAACTGCAAACAGATATTGTCAGAGAAATTGTACACCAGGTAATGAGTAAAAAGATGCGTTTGAAGAAGTTGGGGTGACATTTGTACATTGGTTACCAGATTCAGTGCTGCATATAATTTGTGGCACGAATTTCCCGATGAAAAAAGGGTTTGAATTAAATACTTTTTTATAGTGCTGGAGCTACATAGTGGGTCTGGCAACATCTGTGGAGAAAGGAATTGAGTTAACGTTTCAGTTCTGCGACGTCATCAGAACTGGAAACGGTTATAAATGTTATCAACTTTGAGTAATTGGTGGTGGGGGAAGGGGGAAAGAAGAGCAAAAGGGACGTCTTTGACAGAGTATAGGGAAGGAAAGATGAAATGAAAGAAATATCCTGCAACAGCAGGCAAAGGGATTGGTAATAGTAAAAGATCAAGGCATGAGTCCAACATGAGTGTTAATGGCAGAATAATGAACAGCTCTGTCTGGAAGGAAAAACATGAAAAACAAGTTAAAGCCCAGCAGAATGCAAAACAAAATGGCAGTCAAGGTCGAAATCCGATTTTCTCCACGTGGTTTAAAGAAACGGCTGAAGGCACTGGGTACTGCAAAGGTTATGGGATAAGAGCAAAGTACTTCAGAAGCTGGAACATTAAAATGAGAACAGGAAGTACCAGGAATATTTAGCAGGTCTGGCAGAATCTGTGGAGGGAGAAACAGATTTAAAGCTTCAGGTCTGCGATCCTTCATCAGAACTGGCAAAATGAACAAGTGAGATGGGGAACGGGGGAAGTAGAGCAAGAAGGAAGGACTGTGATGGGACAAAGTGAGGAGAGATAAAATGGCAGATGCCATGCAACAGAATGCAAATTGAGTGCTAAATAGTTGCAGTAAAAGAGAAAGCATGAGTCCAGAGAGATTGCAAAGGCAGAATATTTAATAGCTGTGCACGAAGGCAAAAACATGAAAAGTAATTTAGAGACTGGCACACGCTTAAGAAATTAATAACGTGAAAGAAGCATATATATTTATATAGATAAATTAAATAAAAGTAATAAATAATCAAAAATAATTGGGCTCATGGTCTGAAATTATTGAACTCAATATTGAGTTCAGTAGACTGTGGATTGCCTAATGAAACAATAAGGCATTGTTCCTCGAGCTTGAGCGAATGTTCATTGGAACACTGCATCAGGCCAAGGGCATACATGTGGCTATGGGAACAAGATGGAGCATTAAAACGGGAAGTTCCGGAAGCTCAGGATCATGCTTGTGGACCGAGCGGAGGTATTCTGTAAAGTGGTTACCCAATCTGTGTTTGTCTCCCAATGTATAGGAGACCCAACTATGAGCAGCGAATGCAGTATAGTAAATTAAAAAGAATACAAGTAAATCACTGCCTCACCCGACCAACCCTGTTTGTGGACCAAAATAAGCTGTGCCCTGAGCCAAGCTGTTCCAGTACAGCTGCAACCCAGCAATGTAGAAAACTGCCCAAGTTGAGAGGAGGTGTTGCTGTAGTGGTATTGTCGTTTGATTAATAACCCAGAGGCCCCGAGTATTCTCCTGTGGAGTTGGGTTCGAATACCACCATGGCAGAAGATGAAATTTTACATCCATGAATAAAAAAATATGGGACTAAAAAGCTAATTTAATGATGGTCATGAAACCATTGTTAAAGGTCACAAAAAAGCAGTCTGGTTCACAATTGCCTTTGCGTGAAGGAAATCCACAGTTCTTACCTGATCTGGCCTACATTTGACTACAGACCCACATCAATGTGGTTGACTCTGAAAATTGTCTAGCAAACCACTCAGTTACACCTCTTCCACGAACATTCACTCCCTCCACCAGCGATGTACAGTGGCAGCAGTGTGTACCATCGACAAGATGCAATGCACCAAGGCTAATAAGCCCATACTTTCCAAACATGTGACCTCTTCCACTTGAAAGTACAAGGGCAGCAGATGCACACCAATAGCCCTAGCTGCAATTTCCCCTCTAAACCACACACTATTCTTACTTCAACTATATGACCTTTCCTTCGCTGTCACTGCGGCAAAATCCCAGAACGCCATTCTTGATAGCACTGCGGGTCTACCTACACCACATGGACTGCAGCGTTTCAAGAAGGCAGCTCACCACCTGGGCAATTAGGGAGAGGCAATAAATGCTGGCCTGGGCAGCGATGTCTATATCCCATGAAAGCAATAAAAACACTAAAAGGACGGACCTGCTGGCATCGACCTAGGCACTGGAAATGACTACAGCAAATCCAGCCTTGTTGATCCTTACTAACGTCTGGGAGATTCTGTCACAGAATCTGTGATTCTGTCACAGTGGGGGAGCTGTGCCACTGACTGGTCAAACAACAGCCTGACAAACTCATACTTTCTGCATAATTCCTAACGGACCTTGTCCCAGACACGATTATCGCCATTCATGGCAGGGCAGACCCAAAAGAGGTGGTGGGCCTGTGGGAGGGAGTTGCACTGGGAGTCCTCCACATCGACGCCTGAGTCCATGAAGTCTCATGACATAGTCAAGGAACCTCCTGCTGATTTCCACCTACTGCACCCGCTCCCCACCCTCGTTCTCAACTTATGAATCAGTAATCCTCCATGTTGAACACCACGATGAGGTAGCACTGAGGGTGGCAAGGGTGAAGAACACACTCTAGGTGGAGGACTTCAATGCCCGGTAGCTCGGTAGCACCACGCCTGGTCGAGTCCTACAGGTCATAGCTGCTGGACTGGTTCTGCGGCAAGCGGAGAAGGAACCAACACGAGGGGGAAATATACTTGACATCATCCTCACCAATCTGCTTGCCGCAGATGCATCTGTCCATTGGTAGGAGTGACCACCGCAGAGCCCTTGTGGAAACGGAGTCCCACCTTCACATTGAAAATACCGTCCATCGTGTTGTGTGGCATTATCACCGTGTGAAGTGGGATGTCTTTCGAACAAATTTAGCAATGCAAAACTGGCATCCATAAGGCACTGTGGATCGTTATCAGCATCAAAATTGTACTCAAACACACTCTCTAACCTCATGTCCCGGTATATTCCCCACTCTACTGTTACCATCAAGCCAGGGTATCAACCCTGGTTCAATGAAGAGTGCAACAGGACATGCCAGGTGCAGCACGAAGCATACCTCAAAATGAGGTGCCAACCTGCTGAAGCTACAACACAGGACTACTTGCATGCCAAAGCAGCGTAATCAGCATGGGCGTGACAGAGCTAAGTGATCCCACAACCAACGATTCAGATCGAAGCTCTGCAGTCATGAATGGTGGTGGATATTTCAATAAATAACTGGAGGAAGTAGATTCATAAATTTCCCGAACCTCAATGATGGGGTAGCGCAGCACATCAGTGTAAAATACCAGGTCGAGCTTCCGGAGTGTTGCTGGAACTGCATCCATCCAAGCATGTCAAGAGTATTCCATCACACTCCTGATTTGTGCCTTGTGGATGGTTGACAGGATTTGCGGAGTCAGGACGTGAATTACTCACGACGGGATTCCTGGCCTCTGACTTGCTATTGTAGCCACGGTACTTATATGGCTACTCCAGTTCAGTTTTTGGTCAACGATCGCTGAAGCCCCCACTTTCAAAAGCATGGCGGTTACCATTGACCATACCACTAATAACTTTGTCAACCTCTATCATGTCGCCCCTCCACCTCCGTCGTTCCAGTGAAAACAATCCGAGTTTATCCAAACTCTCCTCATAGCTAATGCCCTCCAGATCAGGCAACTTCCTGGTAAACCTCTTCTGTACCCTCTCCAAAGCCTCCACGTCCGTCTGTTAGTGTGGCGACCAGAAATACACGCAATATTCTAAGTGAGGTCGAATTAAAGTTCTGTACAGCTGCAGCATGATCGCCAATTCTTATACTGATGAAGGCAAGCATGCCATATCCCTGCTTGACTACCTTGTCCACCTGCGTTGCCACTTTCAGTGACCTGTAGACCTGTATGCCCAGATTTCACCGCCTCTCAATACTTCTGAGGGTTCTGCCATTTACTGTACACTTCCCACCTGCATTAGACCTTCCAAAATGCATTACCTCACATTTTTCCGGATTAAACTCCATCTGTCATTTCCCCGCCCAAGTCTCCAACCGATCTATATTTTGCTGTATCTTCTGACAATTCTCAACACGATCCGTAACTCCACTAACCTTTCTGTCGTCCGCAACCTTACTAATCAGACAAGCTACATTTTCCTACAAATCATTTATATATACTGCAAACAGCAAAGGTCCCAGCACTGATCCCTTTGGAACACCACTAGTCACATCCCTCCATTCAAAAAAGCACCATTACACTTCTGCACTCTGTCTTCCATGACTGAGCCAGTTCTGCATCCATCTTGCCAGCTCCCGTCTGACCCTGAGTGAATTCACCTTTTGTACCAGTCTGCCATGAGGGACCTTATCAAAGGCTTTACTGAAGTCCATATAGATAACATCCACTGCCCTTCCTTCATCAATCATCTTTGTCATTTCCTCAAAAAACTCAATCAAATTAGTGAGACATGACCTCCCCTTCACAAAATCATGCTGTCTCTAGCGAATACGTTTGTTTGTTTCCAAATGGGAGCAAATCCTGTCCCGAAGAAACTCTCTAATAATTTCCCGACCACTGACGTAAGGCTCACCGGCCTATAATTACCTGGATTATCCTTGCTACCCTTCGTAAATAAAGGAACAACATTGGCTATTCTCCAGTCCTCGAGGACCTCACCCAGGCTGGTAATTCTGTGGTGAGCACCTCACCAACTGTCTTCTCAATGCCTGTACACCATCTAGAAGGCTCAAGTCGGATGTGTGATGGAATACTCTCCTTTTGCCTGGAAGGGTGCATCTCCAACAACACTCAGGAGGCTCGATATCATCCAGAGTGGCACCCAATCCACCACTTTCAACACTCACTTCCTCCACCACCAAGGCACCGTGGCAGCAGAGTGTACCAAATAAAAGAGGCGCCTTCGGCAGCACCTTCCATACCCGTGACCATGGGAATGCCACCACCTGCAGCTTCCTCTCCAGGCCACACACCAGCGTGCATTGTAACTATATCAACGTTCCTTCATTGTCGCTTTGTTATAATCCTGGAAGTCCCTTTCTAACAGCAATGTGGATGTACCTACCTGATGCGGACTGCAGTGGTTCAAGAAGGCCGCTCACCACCATCTTCTCAAGGGCCATTAGTGATGGGCAATACATGCTGGCCTGGCCAACGACGCCAACAGCACATGATAGAATAAAAACATAGTTGTTGAACTTAATATTGAGTCGTGAGGACTGTAGAATGCCTAAAAGGAAGATGAGGTGCTGTCCCTCGAGCTTCCGTTTACATTAAATCATTCTGATTGGACTGGCAAATAGACTAAAAGGAAGCATCGATTTCAGCTGGAATCAGCAATTGATCCAGAACTTGATAAAACATGGATTGCATTAAACATGAGTAAGAAAGGGAGGCTTTGCATTGAAATAGCGCCTTTGACGACCACCGGACATCTCAAAGCGTTATACTGACAATGCAGCATTTTTGAAGTTCAATCACTGTTCTCATCCAGGAAACGCAGCGCCCAGGATGCAGACAGCAATCTGCCAGAAACTGCCTAAATACCTGTTTTTCTGATGTTCACTGAGGGACACATATTGAACAGGAGACCAGGAATGGCCTCCAAGCTCATATTTGAAATAGTGCCACGGATTCGTTTGTAACCACCTAAACAAGCCTTGGGTAGTGTCTCTTCTGAAAGCTGGCACGTCCAACAGTGCAGCTCTCCCTCAGTATTACACTGTCATTTTGTGCTCAAACCCGAGATTGGGACTTGAAGATAGAATATTGTGATTCAAGTTAGTAACTGGTTGCTAATAAATCAGCACTACACTCAATATTGATAACAGAATTCAGGAGATCTTTTGCCCACATTTTAGTGAATAGCTGTTTTTGGGACCAGAGAGAGCTAAACAGTGGCATTCCTCAGGGTTCAGTACGATGACCACTGCTGTTCATGATATACATGAATGACTTCGGGGTACAAAGCACAATATCGAAATTTGTAGAAGATGTGAAGTGTGGAGGTCGAGAGAAAAATGAGGAAGAGTTGTTATCTCTGGGTTGTTGCCCGTGCAACGTGATAACGAAGCGAGGAAGAGGGAGAGAGAGGAGTTGAACACGTGGCTGCAGGGATGGTGCAGGAGGGAGGGTTTTGGTTTCCAGGATAATTGGGGCTCTTTCTGGGGTAGGTGGGACCTCTACAAACAGGATGGTCTTCACTTGAACCAGAGGGATTCCGATATCCTGGGGAGGGGGGGGGAAGATTTGCTAGTGCTCTTCGGGGGGTGGGGGGGGGTTTAAACTAATTCAGCAGGGGAATGGGAACCTAAATTGCAGTGCCAGTGTACAGGATGTTGAGAGTAGTGAGGTCAGGGAAAAGGTTACAAGGACGTAATAGGGCACTAGCAAGCAAGAACCTGGTTTAAAGTGTGTCCACTTCAACGCCAGGAGCATCCGGAAGAAGGTGGGTGAGCTTGCAGCATGGGTTGGTACCTGGGATCTCGATGTAGTGGCCATTTCGGAGACATGGGTAGATCAGGGGCAGGAATGGATGTTGCAGGTTCCGGGATTTAGATGTTTCAGTAAGAATAGAGAAGATGGTAAAAGATAGGGGGGGGGGGGGGGGTGCCATTGTTAATCAAGGAGAGTATTACAGCGACAGAAAGGACGTTTGAGGACTCGTCTACTGAGGTAGTATGGGCCGAGGTTAGAAACAGGAGAGTTGAGGTCACCCTGTTGGGAGTCTTTAATAGTCCTCCGAATATTTCCAGAGATGTGGAGGAAAGGATAGCGAAGATGATTCTCGACGGGGGCGAGAGTAACAGGGTAGTTGTTATGGGGGACTTTGACTTTCCAAATATTGACTGGAAATACTATAGTTCGAGTACTTTAGATGGGTCAGTTTTTGTCCAGTGTGTGCAGGAGGGTTTTCTGACACAGTATGTAGACAGGCCAACCAGGGGCGATGCCACATTGGATTTGGTACTGGGTAATGAACCCGGCCAGGTGTGAGATTTAGATGTAGGTGAGCACTTTGGTGATAGTGATCACAATTCGGTTAGGTTTACCTTAGCGATGGGCAGGGACAGGTATATACTGCAGGGCAAGATTTATAGCTGGGGGAAAGGAAATTATGATGCAATTAGGCAAGATTTAGGATGCGTAGGATGGGGAAGGAAAGTGCAGGGGATGGGAACAATCGAAATGTGGAGCTTATTCAAGGAGCAGCGACTGCGTGTCCTTGATAAGTATGTACCTGTCAGGCAGGGAGGAACTTGTCGAGCGAGGGAGCCGTGGTTTACTAAAGAAGTTGAAGCGCTTGTCAAGAGGAAGAAGAAGGCTTATGTTAGGATGAGACGTGAAGGCTCTGTTAGGGCGCTTGAGAGTTACAAGCTAGCCAGGAAGGATCTAAAGGGAGAGCTAAGAAGAGCAAGGAGAGGACACGAGAAGTCATTGGCGGATAGGATCATGGAAAACCCTAAGGCTTTCTAGAGGTATATCAGGAATAAAAGAATGAACAGAGTTAGATTAGGGCCAATCAAGGATAGTAGTGGGAAGTTGTGTGTGGAATCAGAGGAGATAGGGGAAGCGTTAAATGCATATTTTTCGTCAGTATTTACAGTAGAGAAAGAAAATGTTGTCGAGGAGAATACTGAGATTCAGGCTACTAGGCTAGATGGGATTGAGGTTCACAAGGAGGAGGTGTTAGCAATTTTGGAAAGTGTGAAATCAGATAAGTCCCCTGGGCCAGATGGGATTTATCCTAGGATTCTCTGGGAAGCTAGGGAGTAGATTGCAGAGCCTTTGTCCTTGATCTTTATGTCGTCATTGTCGACAGGAATAGTGCCGGAAGACTGGAGGATAGCAAATGTTGTCCCCTTGTTCAAGAAGGGGAGTAGAGACAGCCCTGGTAAATATAGACCTGTGAGCCTTACTTCGGTTGTGGGTAAAATGTTGGAAAAGATTACAAGAGAGTGGATTTATAATCATCTTGAAAAGAATAAGTTCATTAGCGATAGTCAGCACAGTTTTGTGAAGAGTAGGTCGTGCCTCACAAACCTTATTGAGTTTTTCGAGAAGGTGACCAAACAGGTGGATGAGGGTAAAGCAGTGGATGTGGTGTATATGGATTTCAGTAAGGCGTTTGATAAGGTTCCCCACGGTGGGCTATTGCAGAAAATAAGGAAGTATGGGGTTGAAGGTGATTTAGAGCTTTGGATCAGAAATTGGCGAGCTGAAAGAAGACAGAGGGTGGTGGTTGATGGCAAATGTTCATCCTGGAGTTTAGTTACTAGTGGTGTACCGCAAGGAACTGTTTTGGGGCCACTGCTGTTTGTCATTTTTATAAATGACCTGGAAGAGGGTGTAGAAGGGTGGGTTAGTAAGTTTGCCGATGACACTAAGGTCGGTGGAGTTGTGGATAGTGCCGAAGGATGTTGGAGGGTACAGAGGGACATAGATAGGCTACAGAGATGGGCTGAGAGATGGCAAATGGAGTTTAATGCGGAAAAGTGTGAGGTGATTCACTTTGGAAGGAGTAACAGGAATGCCGAGTACTGGGCGAATGGGAAGATTCTTGGTAGTGTAGATGAACAGAGAGATCTTGGTGTCCAGGTACATAAATCCCTGAAAGTTGCTACCCAGGTTAATTGGGCTGTTAAGAAGGCACATGGTGTGTTTGCTTTTATTAGTAGGGGGATCGAGTTTCGGAGCCACGAGGTCATGCTGCAGCTGTACTAAACTCTGGTGAGACCGCACCTGGAGTATTGCATGCAGTTCTGGTCACCACATTATAGGAAGGATGTGGAAGCTTTGGAAAGGGTGCAGAGGAGATTTACCAACATGTTGCCTGGTATGGAGGGAAGGTCTTACGAGGAAAGGCTGAGGGACTTGAAGTTGTTTTCGTTGGAGAGAAGGAGGAGGAGATGTGACTTAATGGAGACATATAAGATAATCAGAGGGTTAGATAGGGTGGATAGTGAGAGTCTTTTTCCTCGGATGGTGATGGCAAACACGAGGGGACATAGCTTTAAGTTGAGGGGTGATAGATATCGGGCAGATGTCAGAGGTAGTTTATTTACTCAGAGAGTAGTAGGGGCGTGGAACGCCCTGGCTGCAGCAGTCGTAGACTTGCCAACTTTAAGGGCATTTAAGTGGTCATTGGATAGACATATGGATGAAAATGGAATAGTGTAGGTCAGATGGTTTCACAGGTCGGCGCAACATCGAGGACCGAAGGGCCTGTACTGCGCTGTAATGTTCTAATTCTAATTCTAAGTCTAATTGAATTCGAAAGGGAATAGCAGAGCAGTTGTGTGGGCGGCACAAGGACACCAATATGCATTGGTAACACGCCATTATTGTAAGTAAACTTGCCAAGGTGTGTGGCAGAAGCATAAGAATACCAAGTAAGACACTGAGCTGTTATGATGTACATTCTGCTATATTAAGCTATTTGGCCAAAATCATGGACAAAACGGTACACTTTAATGGGTGTGGGAAACGAGAAAAGCGCCGGAGAGGGGAGGTGAGATTTGGAAAGGGAATTCCAGAGCTCAGGGCTGAGACAACTGATGGCAAGTCCGACAATGGTGAATCGATTACAATTAGCGATGCATGAGGAGCCAGTTCTGCATGAGCACAGATATCGAGGATGGTTGTGGAGCTGGAGGATATTACAGATATCTCGAGAGGCGAGACCATGATGGGGTTTGAAAACAAGGAAAATAATTTTAAAATCTAGACTTTTGTTAACTGGGAGCCAGCGTTGGTCAGCGAGCACAGAGGTGCCAAGTGAAAGGGTCATGGTGCAACTTAAAACATGACCAGCAGCGCTTTGAATTATTTCATGTTTATGGAGGGTAGAATGTGGGAGAGCAGCCAGGAGTGCATTGTAATAGTCCAGTCTGGAGGGTTTCATCAGATCGAATGTGGCAGAGTGAATTTCAAGTACTGTTAAGGAGTTGGAACTGTGCGATCTTATTCAAAGTGTTTGATGAAGCAACACATAAAATTCTTGCTACCAAAATTGGAAATCATGGGATTATAGGATCAATGGCTTCATGGCTCGGATTTTGGCTGAACAACAGATAGCAGAGAGTAGTGGAGAAAGCTTGTTTTTCAGACTGGAGTGAAGTACACAGTGGGGTTGGGACCGCTGCTGTTTTGATGTATGTTAATGTCATGGGCATTTGTACACAGGTGAATAATATCGAAGTTTTCAGATGGCACGAAACTGGTAAATGTTAATCAACAGTGTGAAGGACAGTAACCTATTTCAGCAAGACAGAGACTGACTGGTGAGATGCGCAGCCACCTGGCAAATGCAATTTAACACTGAAATGTGATGAGATACCTGCTCTTAAGACATGTGAGGAAACGGCATTTAAACTGAACAGTTCAATTTTCATGCGGATGCAGGATTAAAGGGACCTGAGTTATCCGTACCCAGAACTTTGAAAGTTGCAGGACAAGTTGAGAAGTCTTTCAAAAACATAGCCTCCTCGGCTTTACAAATAGAGGCACAGAGTAACAAAAATCATAATATTTCTTTTATCCATCATTTGTTAGTTCCCAGCTCGAGCATTGGGTCCACTTCTGAGCATTACACTTTGGCAAGGATTTCAAGGACTTAGTGGAGAAGTGGAGGTAGTACCAGAGATCAGAACCTACAGTTGCATGGACAGATTGAAAAAGCTGGGATTGTTGTTTCTCGAGCAGTGAAGGGTAAGGGGAGATTTAATATAGAAGTTCAAGAAGATTTTGATCGGGTAATTAAGGCAAAACGTTTTCTCGTGTCAGAAAGTTCAGTATTAAGAAACAATAGATTTCAGGTAATTACCAAAGAACCAGTGCGGAAATGAGGAAAATTCTCTTACATAATGAGCTGTTGGCATCTGGAATTTCCTGCCTGCAAACATGCTGCTAGTAGATCCAAAAATATATATTTCCAAAGGAAATTTAGCAAATACATCAAAATGAAAAGAGAAAACATATCAATGCCATAGTCTGGGGAAAGTGGAGGTGAGGTGAATAATTAGATAATGTTTTTCAAAGAGCCAGAATGGCCACAACAGGCAGAATATCCTACTTTTGTGTTGCATAAATCTGAATGACCAGTTTCTTGTTGAATCGGAGGCACCACGCATAATGCTCCTTGGTTCGGTGTAGGTATAAAAAGCGGCCCTGGAAACTCTGGAAAACATCTCCTTTTGCAACTCTTAAATTTCTCTGCAGCCTCTAATGAATTGATTGGTAATGTAGCAGACCCAGAGGTACTGCAATTACAGTCCTCAATCTTTGACTGAAGTAGGGTCACTAAATCCTTTGGCCTCCCTGAATGTCTGCAACAGCTCACAAAACAAACTCAAGAAAACCATCCACAGCACCTCCACTAACTGTGCAATAGCAGGCATAAGTCAAAAGCCTGCATGTTGGATACCTGGTACTTTTAAATAACACTGGAGGGGGTTTCTCGTGCTACTGAACGCATGTTCAACTGTGGGTGACTAACACGGGAGTACAGTGGACATGAACTAGAGTCCTGAAAAACATGGGGAACTGTGCAGGACACGCTGGACGTGTACAACAGTACAAAAGAGATATTTTATGGATCCAGGTTTCCGTAGCATCGGTGCCAGGGAAGGATACAGAAGAAAATAAATTCATTCTGAAAGGCGAATTAGAAAAGTCTTGAAGGCAAAGGATTTGCAGGAATATGAAAAAATAAACAAGGGAAAGGGACTAATTGTTGCGATGAGGCCATGGAGGGATTTAAACACAAGAAATATAATATTAAAATTAAGGTCTGCCAGACCGGAGCCAATGTAGGTCAGAGAGCACAGGGATGATGTGTGATCGGGACTTGGTGAACCTTAGGATACAGGCAGAAGCAGTTTGGATGAGTTGACGTTTGGAAAGCTATGTAACTTGGATGATGGCCAGGATAGCAATGGGATAGTCAAGTGCGGAGTTAGCAAAGGCACAGATGAGGGGTTAATGTAGCAGATGGGCTGAGACAGAGGTGGAGCTGGGCAATATTCGAGATGTTGGTAGTTGGCAGCGTTGGTGATGGAGAGCATAAGGGGTCGGAACTCAGCTCCGGGTTGAATAGAACACAGGGGTTGTTGACAGTCTGTTGCATGTTCAGTCATTGGCTAGGGAGGGAGATGCAGTTCATGGATAGGGAACAGAGTTTGTGAAAAAGATCGGTGAAATCTAAAATTTCAAGTGCACTATTTCAGTGAAACAGCATTTGCACATCTAACGTCTGGAAATAAAGACTTACCAGGGGCAGCAACAGCAGCAAAGATGAGAAAGTAAATTACAACAACTGTATTTCAATGAAAAATAGTTTGCATATCTGATAGCTAGAAAGAGAGACGTACTAGGGGCAGCAACATCAGCAAGGAGCGAGGGGTAAATGAAAAGAACAGTAGTGCAGTTAAACATGACTATGGAATTAATAGCTGGATATAGCATCTTACCAGGTACACCAACAGAGCGAGCATGGGTAGTAAATGTATTGAATAATCAGAAGTGCAAAATAGATCCGCCATTTTAATGGTAGCCCATCATAATTCGCAGAAAGATGATCAAAATCCCAGGATAAACTCCGGTCCATTGTTGTAACATTCCCATCTACTGTTCTCATATTCTGGCCCATTGTTGTAATTGTCCAATTTATTTTTGTAAATTGTAAATTGTTGTATCATTGCAAACTATTGCTCTCAGATTCCGATCTATCCTCTCACTCTCTCTGGAGCCGCTGATCGCTTTTAGTACTGGAGGTGAAAGTGTGGGATCACACATTGAAACGAGTCCCTTATTAATAGAAGAGAGAAACCCTCCAGTGATACAATTAGAGTCCATATAGACTGACATTAAGTACGGTCACTGAACAAACAGGTTCAGTTAACTCCTCTCAATCCAATACGTTTCGCGCCACAATTAAGTATAACATTTAGCAGGCCCAAAAGGGATATATGAGGGCTGACTATGGAAGGAATTGTGGGAAAAAGCAGAGGAACGGGCCAGAATCTTCCAATCCTCCCTGTGTATAGGACTGGCGACAGAGGACTGGAGATTTACAAATGTTACACTCTGTTTAACAAAAGGAGAGGTAGTGCAATGTCCTCGGGTTTCATAAGTTAGAAATCATCAGGCATTAGTCTTTAGAACTGCTGGAGCTCTTTGTTTGTATCACTCAGCTTCCATGCTGCTTGGGAAAACTGCCTTTAGGGTGATGTAGTGTTACATGTCACATACTCCAGTGTAGCAGTGAATGTGGCTGCCTGGAGCACCCTAACACATAAAAATAAGTTCCTATCTCGTTGGTTTTTAACTCTTTACAAACAGCATAAAACATCAGTCTTTCTTCAAAATAATGACACCTCCAAATGAGTATTCCTGTTGCACTCACTAACTTTTTTATCGGAACTAAAAAAAATTAACAGTAGACTATCAGAAATAACCCAAACCACTTTTGGAAACTTATTTAAGGCTTCTTTCCTTTGCTAAACATTTTATTCACGGTAGCACCTAGCTGGAAATATTTTGAACGTCCATCTTGTAGATTTGGTATTTGGCACTTTCCGTGGTGAATTCACACGCTGTGCAGGTGATGTTGTGTGAGATGGTCCTGATTTTGTAGTAGCCGTACTTGCTGTTGCTAATGTTGTGCCACTTTCTGGTGACGTTGGTTGTGTGTTCCCATTGGTTCGTGATGTTTCCGGTGTTGCTGATAACATTTTTCTGTTTTTTCCAGCTTAGTTCTAGGTCGAATATGGACTCTGTTTCTTCTCATTTCTGCCTCACTGGTGCAGGACCTTGGATTATGAGCTCCAATAACAGCTTTCTCTATCTTCCAAGATTTTATGATTGGATACTGTACGTATACAGTTTATCCTTGCAACAGCTCAGGTAGGGATTTAGCATGCATGATATATCGTTGACATCTTCTGCCTGTGTTTCAGTGAGTTGTTGTTTCACTTCCCCCTGGGTACTTGAAGGATGTATCTTTCATGTCAGAGTTCTCTTATACATTCTTCTATGCAACAGCTCTGCAGGCAGTTTCATGTCAGCCTTGAGAGGTGTGGATCGAAGTCACAATAAGTCAAAGTTTGGGTCTTCCTTCATCTCTCCGATTTTTTATAAGGTCTCTTTTCACCGCGTGGTCATCTCTTTATTGATACCCGTGTCCCTGTGGCAAGTGAGGTGAAGCTGTTAAGCAAAGTCATTGAATTCTCTGGAGGTGGGTTGGGTGCCATCATCATATTAATTTTCAGGAATACCTTGCTGAAGAAACTAACCTCCTACTGCTGGAATGCTTGGCGTAGCTCTCAACTCTTTTACCTTCTGGACAAAAAGGGAACATTGTATTGTAGTCTGCGACTATGACGTATCATTGTTGATTTTTTCTGAATAATTTGGCTTCCACAGTATACCATGTCCTGCGTGGTACTTGTGAAGCTGTCATCTCCTCTTTCTCTAGTGTGTGTCTGTAATTCTGGCATACATTGCAGGTAGACAATTTTTTTCCATACCTTTGTATGTGCCTATCCAGATATGGCTCTCAGCTGACACTTCCCATTCCCACTTGGCCTTCATGTATCTTCTGAAGAAGTTCTTCCTGCATTGTTTTGGGTTTGATCATTCCGGATCCGGCCAGCAGAATACCGTCTTCTAGTGAGATGTCATCTCTGATAGACCAGTACTGCCGTTTTGTTGGCTCTGGTTGATGTATCTTATGAGGCCTTCCCTGGATCACTTGCTGAGAGGGCAACTGTAACTGCGTTTTTGCTGCTGGTATTACGTTCGCTAGGTGATGAACCTTTATATCCAAATCGTTTATATTGTGTTTCTCCTGTGGCAACAACCGAGATACCGTGCCTGACTGTACCATTTGTCTTCCTGGCTTTAATTCCAGAGTGAAATCCTAACTGCAAAGCCACAAGCCTAACCGCTGCATCTTTGCTGGTGATTTACCTGGATTGATATTGTTGATCTGCTCCGTTGGACGATGATCACTCTCCACTATGAAGTGTCTTCCATAGAGATATGTGTGGAACTTCTCACACCCATACACAACTGCCAAAATCTCTTTTTCTGTGTTGGCATATCTTGCTTCAGCTGATGCCAGAGCTTTCGATGCAAATGCTATCGGATTTTCTTCTTGTACCAGGGCCACTCCCAGTCCTTTCATTGAAGCAACTACTTGCAGATTGGCAGGTTTCTTTCTGTCGTAGTATAGGAGACCTGTCTCCTAACATACTACCTTTTTTGATTTTGTTAACACTCCTGGCGTGTGACTCTGACCACGGGTCCTCTCCATCTTCTTTCATCAGATCCTGCTGGCTTGCGGTGCCTTCTGACATGTGTGACATTTAGGAGTTAATGCATTGGATCAAGCGAAGGAAACTTCACAATTCTCCGTTGTGTCTTGGGGCTTCCATTCCGGAGTTAGTAAAGATTCTTTAAGTACTTGTCTTAACTCCATCAGATGTGTACACCATTCAGAAGAATTGGAATCTGCGCACCTTCACAATGCATCTGCCTGCGATTCGCTTGATCCCAGCTTACCTGGTTGTCTCCATGGCTTCATGTAGATGGCTGTAATGATCTTATCATCTACACCATATATCTGTATATCATCAGCCAGGCCAGCTGTTCCTTTACATACTCAGTATTCCTTATCAACTTGCTGCTGGAACACATCCTGGCTCACGTCAATTCCAAAACGTAGACGAAGGAATTTGTGCAATCCAAAGGGTGTATAAGTTTATTTTGGGTTTTGGGACCAGACTCTGTCCAATAGGACAGTTGGATGAGCCGTGTACTGGCAAATCAAATCGGAGTTTATTAAATAAGTAAAAGTACGCTTATCAGCAGGCAGTAGACATTCAGCGATCATTCAGTTCTTGCTTCCCGAAGCTGCTGAGCACAACTGATGTCGTCTTCAACATGTTTGTTCTTTATTCTCTCTTGATAACTGCGCATCGTTCCTTATTTTCAGCCCTTTTTTATGCGTTATTGCTTGTACTTCTTTAACCATATTCGTCTGCATTTTGCCATTCTCGTATGATTGCCGAATTCTGACGTCACTGTTGTCCCATTGTCCTTTCCTGGGCCGTCTTAATTGACATATACACACCGTACAGTTGTTTCCTTTGATTCGATCACGTTGCGCCTACATTATCACGTACTAGACATTTATCCTCTTGTGGAACCTATCTGTTCCAGATAAATCTTAGCACAGCCTCCCAAATGTCGTGCCCTGTGCCGTCAGCATCATGATTTAATACTTGTGGTTTCAATCAGCCAAGTTCTGCAAACTTTCTGATTTCAGCATTATCATCTCGCTCCCCGACGCCTGCCCAAATGTCGGGCTAGTACTTTAACACTATCAGGCGTGGCTTAATATCCCATCTTGCATTCAAATTAGCATACATAGCCTTTCTTAGAGCACATGATATTGCGGGTAAAATAAAGACAATCAATTGATTATAATCCATTACAATTCATTCGTACAAATCATTCCTTCGCTGACGTAATCATAATCTTCTTTAAAAGAACATATCACGACTTTTAAACACATCAATCTCTGGAACTAACAGGAGTTTTTAGTATTATCAACAGCGAAGATTCCTCATAAAGCTTCACGTTCCTGAAGGCATTTCTGGCATCAATCGTTCTGAAAGATTGTTTCCCTGCCAGTGAAGGTAGAATCTCTTCCTGTGCTGGAATATGGTCGCGAATACTCTTTATTGCTTGATTATGATCTTTGGGATCCATGCCAATTCTGGCTATCCATTTGGCTTCTTTCTCACCATGCTGGAATTTACCCAGTCTGCAGGCTCTCTGACTCTGGTGATCACCTTTTTTCCTTCCATCTCCTGAACTCCCTTGCAAGTTTATCTTTTAGCTCTATTGGTACTCTATGTGGGGGCTGAATCACTCGCTTACATAGAAACATAGAAACATCGAAAATAGAAGCTGGAGTAGGCCATTTGGCCCTTTAGGCCTGCTCTGCCATTCAAAAAGGAACATGGCAGATCATCTAATTCATTACCTTGTTCCCACTTTCTCCCAATATCCCTTGATCCCTTTGGCAGTTAGAACTGTATCTATCTCCATATTGAATGGCTTGGCCACCTCTCCCTTCTGCAGTAGATAAGGCCACAGGTTCACCACGCTCTGAGTGAAGAAATGTCTCCTCATCTCGGTTCTAAATGGAATATCCCATATCCTGAGACTGTACCCCGTATCCTGTGACTGGCGTTTTGGTTGGGTCGATATTGTTGTGATAGTCAACATCTTCAAAGCATCTAACTGTCTTATCAGAACACTTTGGGGACATTTGTCCCCGATCCTGTTTGCTTTCGATTGGAGGGCGCCTTTCAATGGATGTACGGTCTTCAACCATCAGTGTCGCCTCCTTCCTCATGCTTTATTGAGATCATCTGCAGCTCGCTGCAACTGCTCAACCCGACATAGCAGGACCATCAGTTTCAAGGACGTAGAACATGCACTTAACAACGTTTCATTTGTGTGTCCCTCTGATTTGCGTTGTTCCTCGTAGTCGAATCTCAATTCCCCTGTATGTTGTTAGCACGACGTTGTTTGCTATCAGAGCATCTTTTCTTGGATAGCCATTGTCATCCAAATTTTCTCGAAGTATATTCTGCTACAGTCTGAGCAGGATAAAGTTACTGTGTGCTCCAGTATTAATCTTCACCTTCAGATTTATCGTTGTGCCCTTATTTCTCACCCTCTTCCTGATCTGCATGGTTGTGTGAATTTTGTTTCTCTGGAAACGGTCGCATCCAGACATTTCATGCAGTTGGATGATTCCTAAATATACCGTGTGCTCAAACTCATCGTCATTTTCCACGGTATGGACATTTTTATTTATTTTCCTGTTCATGCGCCCTGTTGCTCTGTCCCTTGTGACTCCGACACCACGTTCTTTCTTTTTTTCTGCACATCTTTACTTAGTGATTGGTCTTTCTGCATGTTTTGCAGATTGATAAATATGAGGGACATTTTCTTCTGTCTGCGTAATCATATGGCCATCCATAACGCCTACACACATTTCTGCCTGTCCAATGTGCATTTTGGTTGCTGTTTCACTGCATCAATCCTGCTGCCTTTCTCTTGAATTAACTGAAGGCAGGTCTTTTCGGAAGTCAATGTCTTCTTCTGTCTGCTCGTGGAGTAATGTGCTCTAGCAGAGCCTACAGCCTGCTACATTTTGAGCTTGTCCATTCCAATTCGAACATTTTGTACTTACTGGGAGACCCCAAATTAGCTGATCTGTCAGTCTTTCATCAGTGTCCTTAAACTTACATTTTCTGGATGCATTTTACAATCTTGTTTAACGCTTACTGCCAAGGTAATTGAATGCAAAAGTTGAGAGGTTATGCTTCAGCTATATAAGGCATTAGTGCGACCACATCTGGAGTACTGTGTACAGTACTGGTCTCCTTATTTAAGGAAGAATGTACATCCGTTGAAGGCAGTATAGAGACGGTTTACGAGACTCATACTTGGAATGGGTAGGCTGTTTCACGGGGAAGGATTGGACAGGCTAGGCTCGTATCTGCTCGAATTTAGAAGAGTAAGAGGCGACTTGATTGAAACAGATAAGGTCCTGAGGGTTCTTGACAGGGAGTGTAGATGTGGAATGGATGTTTCCCTTGTGGAAGAATCGAGGACTAGGCGTCACTGTTTACAAATAAGGTGTCGCCCATTTAAGTCAGAGACGAGGAGTTTATTTTTTTCTCTCAGAGGGTCGTGAGTCCTTAGAATTCGCTTCCTCAAAAGATAGTGGAAGCAGAGTCTTTGAATAATTTTAAGGCAGACGTAGATGCGTTCTTGATAAGCAAGGGGGTGAAATGTGTTTGGGAGTAGAAAGAAATGTGGATTAATCTGTTCAGCCATGAAATTATTGAATGGCAGAGCAGGCTTGAAGGGCTGATTGGCCTACTCTTGCTCCTAGTTTATAAGTTCATAAGAAGGGCGGCACAGTGGAGCAGTGGTGAGCACCGCAGCCTCACAGCTCCAGCGGCCCCGGTTCAATTCTGGGTGCTGCCTGTGTGGAGCTTGCAAGTTCTCCCTGTTTCTGCGTGGGTTTCCTCCGGTTTCCTCCAACATGCCAAAGACTTGCAGGTTGATAGGTAAATTGGCCATTAGCAATTGCCCCTAGTATAGGTAGGTGGTAGGGAAATATAGGGACAGGTGAGGTTGTGGTAGGAATATGGAATTAGTGTAGGATTAGTATAAATGGGTGGTTGATGGTCAGCACAGACTCGGTGGGCCGAAGGGCCTGTTTCAGTATTGTATCACTAAACTAAGTTACTACGTTCTCAATAGGCTCACCTAGCTCCTGTATGAGGCCTTGAAATTCATATCTGCAGATATATTGATTTGATTTTGGCTGGAGATGGGTGCTGAATCTTCCAACTATTTTGTCTGGGTTTCTGGTGTCCTCTTTACTCAGCTCCTAGCTAATAAACAAATGTAATCCTTTATCTTCTGCCCACAGAAGGATATCGCTGAACCACTGCTCTTCATTGCTGCCTTTTAGAAAACTGCTAAATCTCAATATGTACTTTTGTTTAAACTTCCTAAATGCCTCTATGACCCCGCCAGACATCCATTTCAATATGAGCTACGGCTGAGCATTCAGAGCTGTGCCTGTGGTCATTTTTGCTTTTGCGCAATTCACCGTATCTTAAATGTTTCTCTGGCACCAATGTGGGGCATTTTTGTTTTGTATTTAATGCAGCACTAAATTGATTTAAATATTTGTTGCCACCCTTTTATGTCTTCTGGTTCCCAAAAATGTCAAATAATCATACTTCAGAACTTCTGAACACTCTGTATATTTCATTTGCTTCTATTCATCCTGGAGAAACTGCCATGCGGCCGGTGTAGTGTTACATATCACATGACTCCAGTGTAGCAGTGAATGTGGCTGCCTGGAGCACACTTGCCTATAACAATAAGTTCTCAACTAATTAGCTGTTAGAACTTTCCCTAAAATATAACGATATTCAACAGGTGAGACAAATCATGTAACGAAAGGCCAGTCAGTCCAACGACACTGCCTGAGAAATTTCTAGAGGTCATAACCTAGGAGAAAGGTATGTGTTGTTTGGAAAGACATGGGTTAATAAATGACAAGCAGCACGGATATGATATTGGCAAATCGTGTTTGTTAATCTTCAGCAACAACAATAAATTATGTTTACATAACACCTTTAACATAATAAAATATGCCAAGGCACTTCACAGGCGCATCAATAATCAATTATTACACTGCTCCACAAAAGGACAGATTGAGTCAGATGACCAAAAACCTGGTCGAAGAGGTAGGTATTAACGAGTGTTCCAAAGGAGGAAAGCGATGTGGAGAGGTGGAGAGGCGGAGAGGTGCAGGGAGGATGTTCCAGAGCTTGGTCCCAGGCAATTGTAAGTGCGGTCACCTGCGGTGGAGCGATGAAAATCAGGGATGCACAAGTCCCCAGAATTGGAGGAGTGCAGAATTAGAGGGTTGCAGAGTTGCAGGAGATTACAGAGTTCGGGAAGGATGAGACCATGGAGAGATTTGAAAACAAGGATAAGAATTTTAAAATCAGATGTTGCTTCAATGTAGCAGGTCGGTGACTGATAGTTGAACAGGAGTTAGTGTGAGTTACAACACAGGCAGTCGAGGTTTGGATGGCCTCAAGTTTACCGAGAGTGGTAAGTGGTGGAGCCGCCAGGAGTCTGTTGGAATAGTCAAGTCTAGAGGTAACGAACGCAAAAACGAAGGTTTCAGCTGCAGATGAGCCGAGATATGGGAGAGATCGGACGACTTTGTGGATGTAGAAATATGTAATCTTAGTGAAGGTACAAATATAAGATCATAAGATCATCTCGGGGTCAAATGTTAAACTGAGGTTTCGAAGATACCAGCTTAATATCAGACTGTTACCAGGGAGAGGGATGGTATTGGTTGTTAGGTATTGGACTTTGGAGTGCGGATCAAAAGGAACATACAAACATATGAATTCGAAGGAGGAGCAGGTCATTTGGCTCTTC
The DNA here is from genome assembly GCF_036365525.1 of Heterodontus francisci. NCBI lineage: Eukaryota > Metazoa > Chordata > Chondrichthyes > Heterodontiformes > Heterodontidae > Heterodontus > Heterodontus francisci. The sequence continues at coordinate 535,722 of NW_027140118.1, forward strand.
GAGCCTGCTCTGTATTTGATAAGATCATTGCTGACCTGATCGCCACCTGAACTCGACTTACTTGATCACCTGCTTTAACGTTTAACTCCTTTGTTAATGAAGTGTGTATGTAAATCAGCCTTTAAAATATTTAATGACCCTACCTCAGGAGGGTTGGATTCCAAATATTTAATTGGAAGACATTACTAACACTGGATGTCAGATGGACAGTTCTATAATTTAGCAAAATTGGAGTCCAGATAAGTGGTGGTGATGTAGAGCTGAGTGTCATCAGTGAATGTAAAATCTGATGCTACCTTTGCCGCCATTTTGACCTTTCATTCACACAGATATTTTAGTAACGTTTTTCATGCTTTACCTTACTTGATGTTCCCAAATACCAACAGTACCTTTGATCTATCGCAACTAATATGAACACGAACCTGCAAAGTGATCCACAGAATAAAGAAGACTGCGATCTGTTTGTTTCTGCTTCGCCACATTCACCTGCAAGCGGATCCAATGCCAATGAGATGAGCTCATCACGGGAGGCCCTTCCACTCAGTCGTAAAAGCTGCTTTCCATGACCTGTGAGTGGGTTTAAGCTGCACCTCGATCAGTCAATCTCAGCAAAAGTAGAACCCCATCAGGGGTTCGATTACAGAGTGGGATCCTGAGATGTTTTTTGTGGCAGCCTGGCTGCTGCTGCTTGTACCTCTCACAATCTGAGAGGTGGTCTGTACCAATCTCCCTCCTCGAGAGCAGTTGGATTAGAAAGTGAAGATCTTGTGCTATTATTCAGATTACCGGCCGGTAACAATTGGAAATTGTTACTGAGGAAATCCCGGGCGTTGTTTTGTGCTCGTCTCCCTCCTGTTGGTCCAGATGTAAATGCTCGGTGTGGACCGAGTGCTATAAGTGTGGCGCATCTATGTCCAGAACAGGAAGCTGCGTCTTTGAATCACATCTGGATGATAGAGTTTCCACAGTTTCAGCATCCTGGCTTTACATCAGGGTAATGAATTGAGGATGTTCTTTTTCCAGTGTCGCTGCAATGAATATGTTCAAAAACCTATGGTCATATCCGTTTTATTTTTCATTTACTGTCGATTTGAGCCCTCCATTTTCATTTAACACAATTTTATATTGAGCATCGTTCAAGGGTTGTGTGTGTTCTTTTTTTTCCAAATTAATTCTGTCACCCAGTTTGAGCAGTAACATTCAGAACCCGCCCAGCGTATGGCTGAAACCTAATCCAGAGCGATATTTTTTGTCGGTTAGATCAACTGGTTCGAACGTTATGCTAATAATATCAAAGGCACGGGTATTTTCCTAACATTTCATGCCGGGACATTGCAAATAAATTCAGACAAAACGTTGATTGGTGGGAACGGGCGCGGGGGATTATTTTGAATAATATCCATTCCACCTTTGCTACTGGGGTGGAGTAAAACCTTTTTTCTTTAAATTAGCTTTTCTTAGGCTTGTTGATAAATGTTTAACTCACAGCCTGTTCTTCTTAATGGTCGCAACCAGTAACAAACAGACAGATTGTGTCTGAATATCCCATGATGTAAGGAATACGTCAGCTTAGGGCAAAAAGGTTCCGATCAAATGTACACCCCAAATAAACAAAAGCAGGTAGATAAATAAAATTTCACTTCAGTCGATATTAATAGTCCCCATCCTTGAACATTCTTATTTCAACTCAACCTTTAGTAGCGGAGAAATAACTTCAGTGTAAATCACACTTTTATAATTCGACCAGTGGAAGAGATGCAACAAAACTAAAAACTGCCAGAAACCCGACTGAAGCCAGGGACACTTAGTGTAGCACTCTCCCAGCTGAACTAGTTCTACCTCACATCAAATAAATCGTTACCTCATTCTTTTTGGAGAAAGTAAACCCTGGTCAGCATTATTCCTCTGGTGTGCTCTTCACTTCGTGATCTTAGAGCTCAGTGTGTATAAATATTCTGCTGAAATATTGATAAACATAGAAAGATTATTTACCAGGAGAGACCTCACAGTGTTGACCACACAGTGAAATACCAAAACATGTCTATTGTTACGAAAGTACTTCCACTTGTAGTTTCATTTTGTGGACTTGTCTTTTTAAAACTGTAAAGGATTTCACAGATGCAGGACTTTATGTTTTTTTGTTTGTTTTTTTTTCAAGGAAGATGTCATCAGAAGTTTTTTTGGACTTGGTTTGTAAACAGCCCTTACTGGAGATCACCTGCTAAGATAAATAAACAACATTTACTGGAAAGTATTAACAGAGAAGTGACAAGGCAAGAGCAATGAGGATCAGGAGGATTTTGACCTGCTCTTTGAAGTTTGGTTTTTGGAGAGATTATTTTTGGTTTTGCTTTGGACAGAGATTTGGGGTTGTGGAGAATGTTCTAAAAGGAATTTAAAGAACAACCTTCCACGGACAAACCCCAACTCAGCTACTTCCACCTCTGAGAAAAATGGCTTCCAGCTTTTCAAACTCTTTAAGGAGCCATGAGAAACAACTGCAGGAAACTGACTGAAATTTTTGCCACATTCCTTCTGAGAGGCCTGCCAATCTGATCTCAACGTCACCTCCAAAGACCTGCTCCAGCAAGATCCCAGTGAAAGTTGTCAATGTGTAATTGGGACGCCAGACATAAAGGGGCAAGCGACATCTTTCCATGTCTTCTTTTTTTTCTTTTAAAGTTAGCAAGTATTAGCTGTACACTGCTTATGCAAAGCAGGTTGATGAGCAGAGCTCATGAAGTTTATACCCTGCTTACTGAGGAGACTTCCACAGATTATGAGGTGGCAAAAAGTCTACTCCAGCTGTGTGTGAGCTGGCCCTTAAGATTACTGACAAAAAATTTTGCAACCTCTGGAGACAGCCTGGGCAGATTTATGTAGAATTTCAGCGGGTTAATCAAATTAATTGTGATCGTTGGATGCAGGCATTAAAGGTAGAAACCACGGATGAGGTTCTTAGGGAAGTAATTCTCCTGGAAACATTTTTTTAAAATTCCGTCCATTGGAAAGAATCCATGTAGACAACCAGAAGGTACCAACAGCCCGACAGGCAGTGGAAATTGCTGACGAACAGAGGCTTGTTGACAAGCCCACACCCTTTGCCCATCATCCCCACAAATGCAAGAAGGATATAAATAGGGAAAGTGAAAGGAAAGCAAGTAACTGCGGACAAGAAGGAAGAGTGTGGCAGGCCTCTGGATCTCCTCCTCAGGACAGGAAGGAAGGTGCTGAGGGTGGAAGTGAGGTCCAAAAGCCAAGTATTCTCATCATCACAAGGTGAGACGCCGTTGTGCAGAATGCTTAATATTGTAGGGCAAAGCCACGGGATTTACGAGAGTACACAAAGCCAATGTTGAACAAGCATCCCTGACTGAGAGTATGACAGAACAGTCTGTATCTCTGACTGCAGTCTAAGTACTCAAACTGCTGTGAATGCGGAGTCAGGAACAGGGTACCTGAGAGTTCTCAGTATTTCTTATTCCTCAAATGGGGCAGGTAAACCTATGAATAACTTAAAGGAGCGACACAACATTATTTACTCAGAACAGGCATAACATTTCCACCAGAGAGTGCACTGAATGTCCATGTTTTAGTGAATAAAATTGGTGGGCAGAATATGTCCGTACTTTTATATCAGGTGCAGCTGGAGTGTAAACTATGCCTAATTTTTTTAGTGCAACGCGCTCTGCGGAAGTGCCACCACACAGCCCTCGTGATATTCCGCGTTAGGGCTTTCTTAAATGGAGGGAGCTGAGCAACAAATATTCATGACATAGAGGGGGCGGCCGCCGTGTCACTGGCAATGACATCCAGGCGCCACCGTGCCAGCACCAGCACCATTTTTAAAGGTTTTCAAGCCCTTCAGGATGTATTTACATTGTTGAAAATAGAGACATGTTGCCGAAGCTTTCTGTCTTGAACTCATCAGAACAATATGCAAGAATAACCAATATAGGTGAAAACAATAACTTTTATTGCATGAGAAGAGAGTGCTGATTGGCTGGCAAGTGGACTCTAATTCGTCGAGCTTTAGCCATGGTGAATGCACCAGCTTACGGTGACTGGCAGTTAACTGCCAAGCTTTGTTTGAAATTTAAAGCTTGACTCTGATTGGTCATGGCATTGCCCTGAGGAATGAACTAGCGAATGGCTGTCACTTACTTTGTTCATTTGAAACAGGCGCAATGCGTGCATATTCTTTTCCCACCTGCAAAGAACAGGACCCTGTGCATTAATATATGCAGCTTCCAATACACACAAATCCGATCATTTCTTGCTTTATGTACTTTAAACCGATGAACGGGCCTAAGGCTGTCATTTTTTGGCTCTGAAAAGTGCCCTGTCTATCTCAAATCACCTTGGAAAGGGAATGTATCCCAAGAATTTGAATAACAAGCTAGCTGTTTCACCCTGCTACTATGCAGTAGCAACACGTGTCGGCTTCACTACTAACAGGATGCTGCCCTCAAGCCAAAAAGACGTCCTACCTATCACACAAATGAGTAATGTGATATACACTTTTCAATGCCAGCGTGATGCTAGGTACATAGTAAGTACGTCCCAGAAACTGGCGTACCATTGCAAACAACATGTTCCTTCCACTGCTCGCAGTGGGCAAAGTGCAGGTATTATACACCAGCCTGTGCTTGCAAAACGCAGAACACACTGTCCAACATTAGATGTGATTCCACGATTGGACAACATTTGCTACAAAAGCCGCAATGTGCTAAGAGTTACGCTGACAACAAATTTAAGATTGTCAGTAGGACTCACAGCGTGGCACATTTGTGCATACTAGAAGCGCCATATATTAATACGCAGGGCCCTGTTTTTGCCGACAGAAAGAACATGTCCGTACATTGCACCTGTTTAGCTGAACAAAGTAAGTGACAGCCATTCACTAGTTCATTCCTTAGGGCAATGCCTTGACCAATCAGTGTCTATCTGCCTTGTTTAAATTTCAAACAATGCATTTCAGTTAACTGATGCATTCTCCATGGCAACTGCTCCACCAATCAGAGTTAGTTCACTTGCCAACCAGTCAGCATTCCCTTCTCATGCAGTGTAAGTTGTTGTATTCCCCTCCATTGGTTATTCTTGCATATTGCCCTGATGAATGCAAGACAAAAAGTTTAGACAACCTTTCTATTGTCAGTAATTCTCAATTTCTGTGCTACCAAACGAATATATATTTAATTATTGAAGGTGTCACTGCAATTAAAAAGTAATAGCATTGAATCCCCTATCCCCTGCCCCCGCCCCCAACTGAGAATTCAATACATAAATTGACCTACTCTGAATAAAAACACTTATTGAAATTCTGAACTTGTCCCTCCGACCTTCAGTATCATTGATCCTGAAGCCCTTCACGACTTTCCCCACAACCAATAGATATAGCTTACCTCGCTGCCACCACCCCACCCCCCACACCCCACCCCACCCCCCCCCCCCCCCGCCCGGATCATTTTTTTCTTCCACCCACCCCTCCAGTGTCCTGCTTTGGAACTACAACGGAATTCCGAAGGCATGCAAGTTGAGCCAGTTGGCCCTAAAATTGGCGTGCGACAGCTGGCAGCAGCAGGTAAGTTCATTTGCACGTCAGTGCTTCTAATTTCAATATTTTAATGAAGGCCTCATCACTTCGCCGCGTGGGTATGGGCGCACCGAGGCCTCGCCATCGCCACTAATATCCAGTGTGTCATTCCCGTTGTCGTGGGTCACGGCGGACAGCTCCCAGCAGCATTTTACAGGTTTCCCCGCCACAAGCAACAGTAATGAGGGGCTGGTAAAATTCAGCCCATTGAGAGAGAGATTGAGTCGGAATGAGGCAGAATGGCGGAGAGAGACAGAAAAGATGTGATACTCAGCATCTCACACTGTCTGCTCTACATTATTGGACTCTAACACCTTCCCTCCATCAGCTCGCCCATGGGGAAATGATCCAGTACAGGGGCAGTGGGGTGGAATTGTAGAAAAAAATCAGGACTGGGACAAAGAGAGAGGGATTCCAGCTGTATTCCCTCTCTCTCGCGCTCACTCTCTCTCTCTCTCTCACACACACACACACACACACACACACACACACACACACACACACACACACACACACACACACACACACACACACACACACACACACACACACACACACACACACACACACACACACACACTGTAATCAGCTACCATTCACCTGGGGACAGAAATACAGAGGATGAGACACAGAAACTCACCTCCAGCCACATGGAATTAAAGAATGGTGGCTGATGTTGTACTAACATATCCCAGACTCTGTCAATCAAATAACTCTCTCTTTCTCTCTTTGGCCTCCTTGTCTCGAGAGACAATGGGTAAGCGCCTGGAGGTGATCAGTGGTTTGTGAAGCAGCGCCTGGAGTGGCTATAAAGGCCAATTCTAGAGTGACAGACTCTTCCACAGGTGCTACAGATAAAATTGGTTGTCGGGCCTGTTACACAGTTGGCTCTCTCCTTGCACTTCTGTCTTTTTTCCTGCCAACTGCTAAGTCTCTTCGACTCGCCATGCTATAGCCCCGCCTTTATGGTTGCCCGCCAGCTCTGGCGATCGCTGGCAACTGACTCCCACGACTTGTGATCAATCTCAAAGGACTTCATGTCGCGTTTGCCGACGTCTTTAAAGCGGAGACATGGACGGCCGGTGGGTCTGGTACCAGTGACCAACTCGCTGCACAATGTGTCCTTGGGGACCTTGCCATCTTCCATGCGACTCACATGGCCAAGCCATCTCAGGCGCCGCTGGCTTAGTAGGGTGTATATGCTGCGGATGTTGGCCACCTCGAGGACTTCTCTGTTGGAGATACGGTCCTGCCACCTAATGCCAAGGATTCTCCGGAGGCTGCGAAGATGGAATGAATTGAGACGTCGATCTTGGCTGACGTACGTTGTCCAGGCCTCGCTGCCATAGAGCAAGGTACTGAGGACACAGGCTTCATACACTTGGACCTTTGTGTTCTGTGTCAGTGCGCCATTTTCACACACTCTCTTGGCCAGTCTGGACATTGCAGAGGAAGCCTTTCCCATGCGTTTGTTTAATTATGCATCGGGAGACAGGTTACTGGTGATAGTTGAGCCTAGGTAGGTGAATTCTTGAGCCACTTCCAGAGCGTGGTCGCCGATATTGATGGATGGAGCATTTCTGACGTCCTGTCCCATGATGTTCGTTTTCTTGAGGCTAATGGTTAGGCCAAATTCATGCAGGTAGCCGGAAACCTGTCGACGAGTCTCTGCAGACACTCTTCAGTGTGAGATGTTAATGCAGCATCGTCAGCAAAGAGGAGTTCCCTGATGAGGACTTTTCGTACTTTGGTCTTCGCTTTTAGACGGGCAAGGTAGAATCGCCTGCCACCTGATCATGTGTGGAGGAAAATTCCTTCTTCTGATGACTGGAACGCATATGAGAGCAGCAGGGAGAAGAATTTCCAAACAGTGTGTGTGCGAGAACACATCCCTGTTTCACGCCACTCAAGATTGGAAAGGGGTGTGATGAGGCACCGCTATGCTGAATTGTGCCTTTCATATTGTCATGGAATGATGTGATGATACTTAGTAGCTTTGGTGGACATCCAATATTTACTAGTAATCTGAAGAAACCACGTCTGCTGACGAGGTCAAAGGCTTTGGTGAGATCAATGAAAGCAACGTCGAGGGTCATCTGTTGTTCATGGCATTTCTCCTGCTGCTGGCGAAGGGAGAGCAGCATGTCAATGGTGGATCTCTTTGCTCGAAAGCCACACTGTGCCTCAGGATAGATGGGCTCAGCCAGCTTCTGGAGCCTGTTTAAGGCGACACGAGTGAAGACTTTCCCCACTATGCTGAGCAGGGAGATTCCACGGTAGTTGTTGCAGCCACCGCGGTCACCCGTGTTCTTATACAGGGTGATGATATTGGCATCGCGCATGTCCTGTGGTACTGCAGCCTCTTCCCAGCACAGGCAAAGCTGTTCTTGCAGTGCTGAGAGTATAGCAGGCTTGGCACTCTTGATGATTTCATGAGTAATGCCGTCCTTCCGAGGGGCTTTTCTGCTGGCTAGAGAATCAATGACGTCACTGAGTTCCTATTTTGTTGGCTGTACGTCCAGTTCATCCATGACTGGCAGAGACAGGGTTGCATTGAAGGCGGTCTCATTGACAACATTCTCCCTGGAGTACAGTTCTAGGTAGTGCTGCACCCAGCGGTCCATTTGCTTGCGTTGGTCAGTGATTGTGTCCCCTGATTTAGATTTGAGGGGGGCGATCTTCTTGACGGTTGGCCCAAAAGCTCTCTTAATGCCATCATACATTCCTCTGATATTTCCTGTGTCAGAGGCCAGCTGAATACGACAGCATAGGTGTTGCCAGTAGTCATTTGCACAGCGCCTGGCTTTAAGTGCTACGGATGTTAACTCGCTGGGGGCTTTCTTGTAGTTCAGCAGTGCGATGCACTTAGCGGCTATGACAGGTTTCAGCACTTCAAAGTGAGATTGAAGCCAGTCTGCATTCCGCTTCACACGATTGTCATAGGTGGTCATTGCTGAGTCACAGATGGCGTCTCTGATGTGGGCACACTTGGTCCCTGCATTCCCTGTGGGATGTTTTGGAGGGCTTTTTCAAGTGAATTTAGAAACTTACATAACAGCTGTGGATGAGAAATGCTGGTCGTGTTGATGCCTGGGTGGCCCTTCTGCTTGGAGTGGTGCAGCTTCTTTGGTTTGAGGCTAACCTTGCTGCATACCAGGGAGTGGTCGGGTTCGCCGTCCGCACTGTTAAAGCTGTGTGTGATTTGAACGCTGTTTAAAGAGACTCGCCTTGTGACGATGAGGTCGAACTGGTGCCAATGACGTGATCTTGGGTGTCTCCGAGAAATCTGTTGACAGGGTTTAGTGTGAAAGAACGAGTTGGTGATGCAGAGGTTATGATAGGTACACAACTCAAGTAGTCTCTGTCCATTCTCATTCATCCTACCAATGCCAAATCGCCCAAGGCAGGAGGGCCATGAGTCATGGTCGACCCCAACCCTGGCATTAAAGTTCCCCAGCAGGAACAGGTGTTCGGTGTTGGGGATGCTGCTGATGATATTATGGAGTTCCTCGGAGAACTGGTCGTTAGCTTCAAGTGGGGAGCAGAGTGTTGGAGCATTTGTGCTGAATAGGTGAACAGTCGGTTGGACCGTATGCATTCCGAGCCATTTGAGGGTGGCTCTATCATGCTGAGCAAAGGGTTTCTGTTGGCGAAGCCCACTCCATGCTGTCTTGGTTCTTCAGGATCCCTACCCTGCCAGAAGAAAGTGTAGTTGTGCTCTCGTAGAGATCTGCTCGCAGGGAGGCATATCTCCTGAAGTGCTGCAATGTCTACATTGAGTCTACTGAGCTCGTTGTTAATGATGGCGGTCTTCCGAGAATCGCTCATTTGTGTAAGCTCTTCCGACAGGCCAGGACACATAATTCCGACGTTCCAGCTTGCAAAATGAAGGGTTGGTACCTTCTTTCCTTTTGTGGTCGTGCTGTTTGGTGCAGTGTTACAATCCACTTGTCCGGCAATGACCCTGAACTCCAAGCACCCATTGAAGCAGGTGGACTGTGGTGGGACAGAAATTTAGTGAGCGGGGGCTGCCCGTTTTGAGGCGGGCGGTAGCTGTCCAGTGAGATGCGATGACCTCTCCCACCGACAAAGGCAACCTGTGGCGCCCAATTTCTGCGCCAATTGAGCTGTACTTATCACCTATAACCGCTGCCTTCCGTGTTGATTTGGTCACCGTGAGGCGACTCGGGAGCGACCTCTCCGTGTCGCATGCCTGGGCGTATGTTTAGAAGTTGTGAGTTGCCCAAGCGTCAAAACCCCCCTCTCGGCCTGCCTGGTGGGGTCCAAAGGAGTGCAGAGCCCGACGTTTGGCACCAGTATGGCTGCAGGAACTGCCGGAAACATGCCAAAGGTGACACATGACCGCCTTTGGGGTTCCGCTCCGGATTTTCTGTTAGAGTTTACTCCCGCAGAGACAGGGTGAACGGCTGGCAATCCGGGAAAGGAAAGGAATTCTGATGAGGACGCTGCCAGTGGAGGCCAAGCTTGGCCAAATGGACAGGAAGATCACTTGGCCATGTTTGGGGAGCCCGTCTACGGCGGCGATCAGGAGGAAGAGCGGCCACATGGTCCTGTCAGCGGCTCCCGCTCACTCGGCAACTCAGCGCTGTTTCCACACAAACTTTCCCCTCAACTCCGGCTCGGCTCCCGGATTCCGATCCCGATCCCGTTCCCAGTCGTGGTACACTATTGTAAAAGGGACAGTGTTGGGAGCTGATGCAATGTTTTATTACCTGCACCCCCTCCCGCCCTCTCCCAGCTCACCCCCTCGCATCCCCTTTACACCACCCCCCTCGCACCCCTTCCCAGCTCCCCCCTTGCACCATCCTTCCCTCGCACCCCCATCCCCTGTCCCCTTGTGCCATAGTCCCTGCAGCCCCCTCCCAGCTCCCCTCGCTCCCCCTTCCCTCCACCACTCCCCACCGCACTCCTCCTCCTCGCACCCCCTCCCCACCGCACCCACTTCCCCCACCTCCTCCCACCAGCATCCACCAATCCCTGTGTAGTGGCACCAACAACCCCACTGCCTTGTGGGCGTCTCGGGAGAGACCAAGGCTAAGGGAATCTTATACTACATCAGTAATAATAATTGATTTTCTTTGACAAATTCGGGACAATGGTTGCACCTGTTTCGAGGTAAAACCAACTGTTCCAGGAGAGTGGAGAAATTGTGCAATAGCAGCTGGTGCACGGTGTGTGATGATTCCTGGGAAATGGCCGATGCCAATGTTGTCTGCAGACAGCTGGGTTGTGGCCACGCTCTATTGGCCCCAGGAGGGGCTACGTTTTACCAGGGTGACGGTGTTATCTGGCTGGATGAGGTGAAGTGCACTGGAAGCGAATCTTCTCTGGCCGACTGTCCTTCCTCATCGCGGGCTCAAACTGACTGTGATCACAAGGAAAATGCCAGTGTGATTTGTTCCGGTAAAGGTGGCAGGATTTGAAGATTGGGTTTAGGGTTCCTTGTAATTTAAATTGACTCATTACTTCGGGAAATTACGAACAGTATTTCTCGTTTAAATGGAAAGTGCTGAAATTTTATCCTCCTGAACATTTTGTATATTCCACAGGACTCGATGTGCTTCCAACTGCTTTCCCGTCCATATCTGCAGGTACTTACCATTATTAGTATTCCAGCTAGCATTAGGGTTTGTATTAGTAGAATTGGTATCGTTGTCATTTTCTGAAGATACTATGAGCACGTTCTCACTGACTGGAACATTTTTTTCTCACTGTATATTTCAAATGGTCCGGTTGAAATTCTGCTCATTCCAGTTTCTGACTGTACCTGAACTGTCCTGTACTCATCAGCAACATGGTGGCACTGTCTCTGTAATTTCGACTGGCTCACACCTTATTCTGGTGCAATGTGCACCACACATACTGGGGAATGTTCAGCCCGACTCATTGCTCGGAAGCAGTGGTTATAATTATTAAATACTTCGTGAAAATATTTTATCATGCAAGACGGACTGTCTCTGTGTTAAACCTTCCTGTATTGTTCTCATTGAGCACAGGGATATAAAACTACTTCCATCCGAGTTGCGGTCTGCTTCGGAGTCCTGCTATTCTGTGTTTTGATCTCACTGATTGTGGTTATACAGAAAAAGTCAATCAGAAGAGGTGAGGCTCATATCTTCCCGTGGATCCAACACAAACTTCCCAGATATTGTGTCATATGCATGCAAAACTCTCGTTCATTGCAGCTTTCTATGGACTGTCAAGTGGCCTTGTTAGAAATATATATATATATATATTGCTGATTTTCTACATTCAGTCTGCTCTGGAATTAGTAAAATGTGACATTTAAAATATAGAGTGATTTGAAGTGTCCACATTCACTGTGAGATTTCACCACATAATACATGGAAGTCTGGAAGAATTGTAACAATAGATCGGGAAGTTTAATTGGCATTTTTGGGCTGTGCACTCAGCTATTTATTTGACTGATAATCTTCCTTCATCTATTGGGTATCAATTCCTGCCCTTCATATTCTGGCTCTTGGCATGCAATCTCGAGCTGTCTCCCCGGATCTGTCCGTTATTTTGACAAGTGATATTTGTACAGAACCTTCTCCATTCACCAGCGGTGATTCTACATTCGAAAACAACGCTTCCACTCATATTTCACCCATCCAATTCACTCCTGATTTATTATAAGAAATGGGCCTCTTAATGAAATACACTTTTAGAACAACAAAGAATAGTACAGCACAGGAACAGGCCAATCGGCCTCCAAGACGACGCAGATCTTGATAACTGTCTCGATTAAAACCTTCTGCACTTCCGAGGACCGTACCCCTCTATTCCCATCCTATTCATGTATTTGGTAAGATGCCTCATAATAACATAGAGTTCTTATAGAAATAGCTCGCTCTCTCTTATTAACAAATATTCTATAGCTCGGACAGCATCGGCCTGATATCTCAGCCAAGGACCAGACCATTACAGGCTCTGAAACAAGACAGTCCTAAAGCGGATAAGATCAAGCTTTGTAACCTCACCAGACTGGCAGTCATTTACAAACGATCACAAGCACGCGATCAGGTCAAAGAGTCATAGAGTAATAGAGTTATACAGCACAGAAACAGGCCTTTCAGCCCATCGTATCTGTGCTGGCCATCAAACATATATCTATTCTAATCCCATTTTCCAGCATTCGGCCCTTAGCCTTGCATGTTGTGCGTGCTGATCTAAATACCTTAAATGTTGTGAGGGTTCCTGACTCCACCACCTCTTCAGGCAATCTGTTCCAGACTCCAGATATCCTCTGGGTGAATATTCTTTCCTCAAATCCTCTCTAAACTTCCTGCCCCTTATGTTACATCCACGCACCCCGGTAACTGACCCCTCTGCTAAGGGAAAAAAACTTTCTTCCGATCTATCCTATCAATGCCCTTTGTAATATTGTATACCTCAATCAGGTCCCCCCTCAGCTGTTTTGCTCTAAAGAAAACAACCCTAGCCTATCCAGTCTCTCTACATAGCTGAAATGCTCCACCGAGGCAACATCCTGGTGAATCTCCTCTGCACCCTCTCCCGTGCAATCACATCCTTCCTATAGTGTGGTGACCATAACTGTACACGGTACTCCAGCTGTGGCCTAACTAGTGTTTTATACAGCTCCTTCATAACCTCCCTGCTCGTATATGCTATGCCTCAGCTAATACATACAAGTATCCCATATGTCCTTCCTAACCATCGTATCGCCCTGTGCTTCTGCTTTCAGTGATCGATGGAAAGGTCCACCAAGGTCCCTCTGACCCTTTGAACTTCCTTGGGTCCTACGATCCATTGTATATTCCCTTGCCTTGTACGTCCTCCCAAAATGCATCACCTCACACTTCTCAGGATTACATTCCATTTGCTAATATTCACCCATCTTACCATCCACTCTCAAAAACAACCTTCGACCATCACACTCTGCCTCCTGCCACTAAGCCAATTTTGGATCCACTTTGCCAAAGTGCCCTGGATCCCATGGTCTCTTACCTTCAAAAAGGAAATAGTGAGAGCTCAGGGCCAACATGTTTCCCTAATGTTGAAGGGCAGATCCAACAAATCCAGGGAAACCTGGATGTCAAGGGAGAGAGGATTGGAAAAGGAGTACAAAGGAAGCTTATGGCAGATTCAGAGCGCTGCACACTTTGGAGGCCCTTGAGGAGTATGGAAAGTGTAGGGGTACTTCAAAACGTAATGAGGAGAGCGAAGAGGGGACATACAGAAACACTGGGCAGCAAGATAAAGGACAATCCCAAGGCGTTTTTTTTTAAAGTATATTAAGGGCAAGAGGATAAGAGTAGGGCTGATTAAGGACCAAAGTGGCCATCTGTCTGCGGAGCCAGAGGACGGAGTTTAGGTTTTAAATGATTACTTTTCATCTGTGTTCACCGTGGAGACAGACAATATAGGTGTCGAGATCAGGAAGGGAGATTGTGATGTACTTGAACAAATTAGCATTGAAAGGTAGGAAGTATTCGCGGGCTTAAAATGGATAAATCCCCAGATGCAGATGATATGTGACCCAGGCTTCTATGTGAGGGAAGGGAGGAGATAGCAGGGGCTTTAGCACACATTTTCAAATCCTCTCTGGCACAGGAGATGCATCAGAGGACTGAAGGACAGCGAATTTATTTACTTATTTTGAGATACAGCACTGAAACAGGCCCTTCGGCCCACCGAATCTGTGCCAACCAGCAACCACCCATTTATGCTAACCCTACAGTACGTCCATACCTACACTAGGGGCAATTTACAATGGCCAATGTACTTATTACCTGCAAGTCTTTGGCGGTGGGCGGAAACTGGAGCACTCGCCGAAAACCCACGCAGTAACGGGGAAAACTTGCAAACTCCGCACAGGCAGTACCCAGAATTGAACCCAGGTCCCTGGAGCTGCGAGGCTGCGGTGCTAGCCACTGCGCCATTATGCCGCCCAAATGACATGAATGTGGTACCATGATGCAAGATGGGTAGCAGGGGTAAACCAGGTAATTACAGGCAGGTGAATCTAACATCAGTGGTCGGGAAACTATTGCGAAAATTCAGAGGAACAGGATTAATCTCCACTTGGAGAGGCAGGCATTAATCGAGATAGTCAGCATGGCTTTGTCAGGGGGAGATCATTTCCAACAAACTTGATTGAACTTTTCCTCAGTGAACTCATTTGTCCCAAGTCTGCTGCAGGTGAACATATGAGTATGCCGAAAAATAGACACAAAGACATATACACAAATACGCACAACAAAACTACTCTGCATTCATAATACTTGGCTTTGTCACTTCACAATCACAATCTCTGCGATTTGGAAGTGTTCGCAGATAATTTACTGTTAAACGCTCGTGGGTTGCAACTTAATTTTAATCGCCCCACCATCCATCTGACAGGTTCTGTCACTAGCGTCAAGGGTTCACTGGCTGGTTTGGACCAAGCAATTTATGAAGAGATTGGGAATGTTCCACCTGGCAAGGATTCCTATCAGATCCGGCGTTCAGGTCTGTGTTTTATATTTCATGCCGAATTTTCACAAGACAAATGTCACTTCCACTTAAATACCCCATTTTAATTGTCAGCTTACTGACTGAACACTGTCAGAAATCCGCTCACTATCCCCAGGTGAAGGAGTCCGATCACAGTGCGAGTGTATCTATATCTAGGGGCGGCACAGTGGCGCAGTGGTAAGCACCGCAGCGTCACAACTGCAGCGACCCGGGTTCAATTCTGGGTACTGCCTGTGCGGTGTTTGCAAGTTCTCCCTGTGACCGTGTAGGTTTTCGCCGGGTGCTCCGGTTTCCTCCCACAGCCAAAGACTTGCAGGTTGATAGGTAAGTTGGCCATTATAAATTGCCCCTAGTGTGGGGATGTGGTAGGAATATGGGATTAATGTAGGATGAGTATAAATGTGTGATAGATGATCGGCAAAGACTCGGTGGGCCGAAAGGCCTGTTTCAGTGCTGTATCTCTTAATAAAAATAAAATAAAAATCTGTGTCTCTAGTAAGATTCCCACCAATCGCAAATGCTTAAAGAACGTGATTTCTGTTTGTTTATAACTATCATGTCATTTTATTCCATTTAAACAAGACCATAAATAATCACTGCTCTCAGGAGGCGATAGTCACATTGACTCAGAATTTATTTCTCTCGGTGACTGGATTTCTGGATCAGAAACACGTTTCCATCAGGAACTCCTAACCTCAAATCCGTGGTTTCTACAAAAAACATATTCTAACACTTTGTATTCTGACGTTTAACATGAAATCTACAAATTCTGCTTCATGATACTGGGGCAGCAACACTGCCAAACCTATATAAGTTCTGGCCTGCGATTTAACCATTGAGATCAATTACTAAGGTTACAACAAAACACACAAAAACAATTTCCCTCGCAGATAAGATAAAAGAGTATCCTAAAATATTTTATAAGTATAGTAAGGGTAAATGGTTGACTAGGGAGAGAGTAGGTCCCCTTAAGGATTAGTGTGGTAATCTGTGTATGGACCCACGGGAAATGGGCGATGGCTTAAATGAATACTTTTCGTCTGTATTTACCGTGCAGAAGGTCATGGAAGCTAGTGAGTTCAAGGGAGGGAACAGCGATATCTTGGAGCATATCAACATTACAAGGGAGGAGATGTTGGAGGTTTTGAAGCGCATGAAGGTGGATACATCTCCAGGGCCTGACCAGGTGTATCCGAGGATGCTATGGGAAGCAATTGAGGAGATTGCTGTGGCCCTGGCAGAGACTTTTGTATCATCGTTAGTCACAGGGGATGTATCGGAAGACTGGAAGACAGCTAATGTTGTGCCTCCATTTAAGAAGGGAAGCAGGGTGAGCCTTACATCAGTGTGGAAAAGTTGTTGCAAGGGATTCTGACAGACATGATTTGCATGCATCTGGAAAGGCAAGATCCAATTAGGGATAGTCATCATGGCTTTGTGCGTGGGAAATCATGTCTCACGAAGTTGATTGAGTTTTTTGAGGAGGTGACCTAGAGGATTAACAAGGGTAGGGCGGTGGACGTTGTGTACATGGACTTTAACAAGGCCTTCAACCAGGTTCCGCATGGTAGGTTGGTCCAGAAGGTTCAAACACATGGGATCGATGGAGAGGTAGCCAATTGGATTCAAAATTGGCTTGGTGATAGGAGGCAAAGGGTAGTGGAGGACGGTTGTTTTTCAGATTGGGGGCCGGTGATCAGTGGTGTGCCACAGGGATCGGTGCTGGGCCCTCTGTTGTTTGTCATATATATTAATGACTTGGATGAGAATGTAGGGGACATGATTAGTAAGTTTGCAGATGACGCCAAAATTGGTGGTATAGTGGACAGTGAAGGAGGTTGTCTAAGGTTACAACAGGATATAGATCAATTGGAAAAGTGGGCAATGGATTGGAAAATGGAATTTAACGCAGACAAGTGCTAAGTAGTGCATTTTGGGAAGTTAAACCAGGACAGGGCATACACAATGAATGGCAGGGCCCTGGGGAGTCTGCTGACCTTGGAATGCAAGTACATAGTTCCCTGAAAGTGGCAACACTGGTAGACACGGTGGTGAAGAAGGCGTATGGCATGCTTGCCTTCATTGGCCGAGGCATTGAGTACAAGAGTTGGGACGTCATGTAACAGTTGCACGCATCATTGTTTCGGCCGCACTAGGAGTACGGTGTGCAGTTCTGGTCGCTGCACGACAGGAAATATGTGATTAAGCTAAAGAGGGTGCAGAAAAGATTCACAAAGATGTTGCCTGGTTTGGAGAGCTTGAGTTATAAAGGGAGATTGGATAGGCTGGATCTGTTTTCCCTAGGGCGAATGATGCTCAGAGGGAACATGATAGAGTTATATAAAATTGTGAGAGGCATAGATAGGGGAGTTAGCCAGTGTTTGTTTCCCATGATAAGGGTGACTAAAACTAGAGGGTATAGATTTAAGGTGAGAGGGAGGAGGTTTAAAGTGGATCAAAGGGGTAGATTTTTCACACAAAGAATAGTGTTTATCTGGAATGAGCTGCCAAAGGAGGTGGTGGACACAGGAACAGAAGCAAAATTTAAGAGGCATCTGGACAGGTACTTGAATGAGCAGGGCATAGAGGGATATGCAATTAATGCAGATAGGTGGGATTAGTATAGATAGGCATTATGGTCAGCATGGACGCGGTGGGCCGAAGGGCCTGTTTCTATGCTGTACGACTGTATAAATCGAAGAACAAAGCCTTCTTGCACTCTTTTCTGCCCCATTATCCGGGGTGGGATTCGGTTTTGGAGACAGCACCGGCCGTTTGAGACTCTGGAGAGGAAAGAGACGGGGACAGGGTGGACGAATTCTGCATTAAGAAACTGTGCGAATTGACTATGTTTTACACTATTGTCTCGGCTCTGATGTTTGAAATCTGACCCACCAGCTGTACTGTGTATTGTTTTAACTGCTCACTGGATGAGCCGGCATTTATGGTCCATCCCTAGTTGCTCTTGAACCACTGCAATCCCTGTGATGAATGTTCCACAATCGTGTCAGATACAAAGTCCCAGGACATTGTCAACGGTTGATGATGGTATTATGTTATTTACTCGAACGTCCCAATCAATCTCTCCAATAACCATCCATGTTTGTGTTTAACAGTTACTGATTCCATTGAGTCCCTCAATCAGATTGAATATTACACCAGTCACAGTTTGAGTGACACGGATCCTGGATCGGAAAATCCTGAAGGGAACTCCTCCAGTATTCAGGGTGAGTACATTTTTACTTGTTACCATCAGGTTTTTAAATCCATCACGCTGTCTGCTATCTAAAATCTGCAACTAAATATTTCTGAACTTCCTCACCCGAAGATGATGCTGCTGAAGACATAGAGATTTTCTGAGTGATTTTAGCTTCAAAAAATGGAGAAATAATTTGGATTTCTACAAAATATTCCCGATTGCACCATGTAGTATAATGGAAATAAACTTTCAGTTCATGATGTTTTCTGACACTGTTGTCTGGGCGGTGAAATGTGAACTTTGTGTACATGTTGGATGGTTGATTCAATGGGATACATGTGACTTGAACTCGGAGGGCAGAAGTTTGTCACACAGTGACGACAGTCGGGGAGGGAAAATGCCGTGGATGGCGGTGCAAAGGAAGCTCGACGTCATTACACTATTAGGTGATATTCCCGGAATCGGACGAGCTGGCGGGTGGAGGCTCCACTTTAAGGCGCTGGTCAGGTAACTGAGCCTATAAAACAGGAAATGCATGGCAATTTTCTAAACCATTCACAATTTAGTGAAAGGCGGGCGAGAACAACAGTTTTCAGAGACTCGCCACCTGTAAAGAGGGGGAAGGTCAGTGGAAGGTCAGTTGTGGCTGTGAAAAGCATTACGTCACTGGAGGGAGGGTGAGAATTACGGCATTGGCAATCTGGAGGCTGACCTATCTTGCCGATCACAAGAGAGGTATTCAGGGTGAGCATCTTCACCGACGTGTAACATATGTATACAAAGTAGAAAGATTGGAAACATTGAGAAATAAGTGCAGCAATTTACAATAGGTCTCAGCCACTCCAGCTTCGAGGGCTCACATTGCGGAGGAGCATCAGAGATGGAGAGAGCTACAGTCCCCGGGAGTTGGGCTGCATCACCCAGATAGTGACAAGAATCATGAGGCTGGAAGACAGTGTGGATCAACAGGGCACACAGTAGCACGCAAAAAGCATCTTGAGTGCAGGAGATGCTACCCACCAGAGAGGGTTTACCATCAGAGGCTCTTCTTCCTGCAAATGTCAGAGCAGCAGTGTCACTGAAGACTGTGCCTCTCCAGGGAGGCAGTCACTGAGCTGTGCACTATGATGGGGGAGGATCTGAACCAATGAGTGGGGGTACCCCTTCTCCAATTTCATTTTCATATTTTGTGACATTTCAGGTCGTGAGCTTAATGTTAGGCTCTGCACTCACCTTGCCATACTACAGACTAGATCATCTTCCTGCACCGAAGCTTCTTACCTGGACCACCTCACGGCTGCACACATGCTCCTCAGTCTCCTGCCATGCCCTCGCTGCCTGCCGAGCCGGCCTCCTTCTCCCATCCCGATGGGGAAAGCACTTCCCTATTTGACCTTGCTACCTGGAGGAGCACTTCAAGGGAGGCATGAGAAAACCTGGACGCCACCCTTGCTCTGGCTGCTGCCATCTGCCAAACACACCAGTTGTCAGTTCACCCACCCAATCTCCTACAGTGCTCCTGTCTTTCAATCGATTGCTGGGTGCTTAAAAATATAGCAGGGGCCTAAGAAGACTCAGCTACTGCGACACGATATGGTCCTAACATTTACCAGCGTCTAATCGCACTACAGCTGAAGATCAGTCTACCGTGGCCGGCCCAGGTAGATTGACGTCTAACGATATCATTCGAAGTATTCAGTGATACAATTTAATTTCATTTATGTGAAAATCATTATTTCCTCGCAGGTCTGGTTCTGGGTGATTATGACGATGTTGAGACTGGAACCATTGAAACACAAGATGGTCACTTGTTGCTGGACAGTGTTCCTGATGATCTCTTCACACTGACAAGTGCCGGCGGTGATCTCTCCACTCTCGGTGAGTTAAACTCCCACAATCACCAGCTCTCTGTCACTACTTTGAATTTCATTCCAATCGGCGATGTCACAGACCCTGGTTGATTCAAATTCATGCTGTGATTAAAGGTAATTAGTCTAATCAATGCTTGGCGTATTTTAGCAAAGACATCCTGATGTTATTCCGTGTGTGATATCTCTCTTATTAACACTCCCACGAGAAATCCTTCAGGTGCTCAATCTGAGCACCCTGATTCAGGCTCAGCAGATCCACTTCATCTGTTATCACCCAGCGGGAATATAACAACACAGTGAATGGAGCTGGAAAACATTCAAATTCCAGTCCCCATCACCTGATTGACACTTATATAGATGACCCGCAGTGAACCAGCTTTCAGTCCAATCATTAATCCATAATCTTACTCTCCACAGTATACAGCTCTCAGACCCGCACTGATCCCGGGTTACCTGAAGACAATGAGGATGTTCACTGTGACACGTTCACAACAGCAGACATTCCACCAACGATGGGCAGTGACTGTGTGATTCAACATCTTACATCTACATAAACCCGGTAAGACTAATGCTGTATTATTTGTTCCATTTATTTGTGCTGACAGTGTGCAGTCCCGGATGGTTTTTTAATTTATTTTTTTTAGAGTTACAGGCCCTTCGGCCCACCGAGTCTGTGCCGACCATGAACCACACATCTATACTAATCCTACACTAATTCCATATTCCTACCGCATCCCCACCTGTTCTTTTATTTCCCTGCCACCTACCTATACCAGGGGCAATTAATAATGGCCAATTTAACTATCAGCTTTGGCATGTGAGATGAAACCGGAGCTCCCGGATGAAACCCACGCAGACACAGGTAGAAATTGCAAACTCCACACAAGCAGTACCCAGAATTGAACCCGGGTCGCTGGACCTGTGAGGCTGCGGTGCTAACCACTGCGCCACTGTGCCGCCCTGACATTAATATGATAATGAGTGGTGTTTTCAGCAGTCTGTGATTCTAAAGTATCAGAGAGAACATTCTGTGTACTTACTATTGAAATAGGAGGCTTATTGAAACAGGAATATTCTGAGTGGGGAACATATACTGTATTTGAGGTGTTTGATGTTTTGTATTGCTCTAACCCTCTCAAGTCGTTTTTGTTGTCCTTTCAGCTAACAGTCAGCCTCAAATACTGCAAATGATGTCTGTTGGTGGATCACAGACTGGTGGAAAATATTCTGTGTTAAAGCTGAGAGAATGGCATGAAATGTTACAACAGTGTAAACATGCTGACTGTGCTTTACTTCACGATATTAGCACCACTTTATGTTAATCAATCACCAGATTACTTGGTGTTGAAATAACTAGATTTGGCTTTTCTCCACGTTTTGTCTGAAAGTGTGTGTATTCTGTTTAATTAAAATACCAAACAGAATTGATTTCGGATCATTTCTCTGTCTATACAAATACTGAGATATATTACTCCGCATGTAATTACCGACACTGTCACAGAGATTAAAACCATTGCTTATTAATATTGAGTTTGTACGAAGTTCGTTCTGTAACCGCTTCACGTTTTCATATCCTATTAAAGAAGGTTTAAAATACGTCAGGCGGCAAATAAATGGTCTGTTTCTTTTACCTGCATTTATTGTTACTGCTTCCTCCACCGCTGTGTACTCGATGTGGACAAATTACTCCTGTTTATTAAGTAAGTGTTGACGTACAATGAAAACAATGCAAAAATAATAAAACATGTATTCAATGGGCGCCTTTGTCAATATTACTTCCAATATTATGGTTCAATTACTAAATAAACACCGATTCCTAGATACAATCCAACGTTGTTTTACTGTGCTGCTCTGTCCCGGAGTATGGCGGGAGAGCAGGAGAATCTGATCAGAAATTAATGTGTTTTTGCACTTCTTTTCTAAATATCTCAGTTAGTCATCAGCGGAGTGCAATTGTTACTCAGTCGGGAGAACGACGACACCGTGAATTACTCTCCAGCAGATTGTGGTTTTTTGTGATTGGTTGGCTTACTGAACCACTCGCATCCACCGGCAGAGGACGACCGTTACTAGATTTGAAAACAGATTCTGCTGGAAACACTACTGGAAAAACAGGTCAGGAGAGACACACAGACACAGAACTAACTTTGCACGTTAATACGATTTCTTCAGAAATATATAATATTAGAGACGAACTACATATAGCAAATACAGAACCAGGGAAAAAGGGGGCATGGAGAGAATTAAATAATTAAGGTTTGTGTTGAGATGGAAACAGGTGTGATTAAATGAATCTCGCCCCCTTTACGCTCTCTGATCTATGTCCCTTTGCTCTGCAACACTTCATTCTCTCAACCCTGAAATTATCATTAAACTTGCTGACAATTGTTTTCTGAAGAGAACCTTGGGAGCCGAAGCTCTAACTCTCTGACATACCTTCCCACTTTCCCCTGGACTATGACCTCACCAGCTTACATCAAGTCATCCTTTCCCATACTATCACTGCACATGAAGAGTAGACCTGCGTGAGAAGGGCAGCGGCGGCATGAGATAAAAATCGGTAGCAGAGAGCCCCTTCTACCTCTCCCTACCTGTCAGAGCCGAGGTATGACAGCTCAGGAAAACAGGTAGGTGATTGGTGGGTATCTCATCCGTGTGTTTTTTGATTAGCCAGGTGGTTTAAATCTTGAGACGTTATTACAGATCATGAGTGCAGTTAAGAAATTCACTTGTAAGGTATTTACCATCCAAATCAATTAATTAAGTAGAATAAAGATGGCTGGGCAGGCGATGTGTTGCAGCTGTAGTATGTGGGAGCTGGGGGACGCCGGTGTGACCCAAAGTGACCACATCTGCAGCAATTGTTGGCTGCTCGAGGACCTTCGGCTCAGTGTTGATGGGCTGCAGTCCGAGTTGCGGACGGTGCAACAGATCAGGGAGTGGGGAGAGTTATCTGGACACTGTATTTCAAGAGATGGTCGCACCCCTTATATCAAAGTTTGAACATGGTTAGGGAAAGCAGGTGTGAATGCGAGTGAAGCAGGTATGGGGATCTGGAATTTTGTTTTGGAGGAGGCTCAGCCAATCCCCTTGTCTAATAGGTACGAGGTTCTTGCTCCCAGTGTGGACGAGGGCACAGACTGCTTGGAGGATGAGCGAACTGACCACTGCACCGTGGTTGAGTGTGTCATTCAAGTGCGGGGAGAAATGTAGTCGTAAAAGAGGATAGCATAGTTAGGGGAATAGATACTGTTCTCTGCAGCAAAGACAGGGGTTCCAGAAGGCTGTGTTGCCTACCTGATGCCAAGTTAAGGAGATCTCTTCTGGGCTAGAGAGAAACATGAAGCGGGAGTGGAATGATCCAATTGTTTTCGTCCACGCAGGTACCAATGACATAGGTAGGACCCGGAAAGAGGTTCTGCTGAGGGATCATGAGCAGCTCGGGGCTAAATTAAAAAGCAGAACCTCAAAGGTAATAATCTCCGCATTACAACCTGAGCCACGTGCAAATTGGCGTCGGGTAAATAAGATTAGAGAGGTAAATGCGTGGCTCAAATATTGGTGTGAGAGAAATGGGTTCTGATTCGTGGGGCACTGGCACCAGTACTGGTAAAGGAGAGAGCTGTTCCTTTGTAACGGGCTTCATTTGAACCAAGCTGGCACCAGTGTCCTGCTGAATCGTATAACTAGGGTTGCAGATAGACTTCAAACTAATTGAAGGGAAGTGAAAAAAATCAAAAGGAAACGAGAGATCAGAGGTGCAGGGTAGTGAAGAGGCGAAGAGTAATCAAAGTGTGACAGGAAGGGGCAGAAAATATAAGAAGAAGATTGCAGCAGAAATTAGAACCAAAATGAGTAATAATGGTAAAAGTCTCAGCTTAAGGCTCTTTATCTGAATGGACACACATTTATAACAAGATAGATGGTTTGATGGCACAAATAGAAATAAATGAATATAATTTTATAGCAACTACAAGACAAGTTTGCAGAATGACAAAGACTGGAAACTCAAAATTCAAGGATTTCTGACATTCTGGATCAAAAAGGCAAAGCAGGAAAGGAGTTGAGGTAACTTTGTAAATAATGAAAGGTACCAGTGCGATATGTTCGGCTTGTTGACGCTTATTCACACAGAACAAGCGCGGCATGGTGATCAGCATCCTGGGCTGATTGAACCACATTCAGATTGGACCAGCACGGCATGGCGATCAGTATCTGGGGCTGGTTGACACATACTCACACTGTACCAGCCCGATAAGGTGATCAGCATCCTGGGTTGGTTGACAAATATTCACACTGTACCAGCTCAGCATGGCGATCAGTATCCTGGACTGGTTGACCCATATACACACTGTAGAAGCTCGGCATAGTGATCAGTATCTGGGGCTGGTTGACCCATATTAACATTGTACCAGTTCTGCATGGTGATCAGTATCCTGGGCTGGTTGACAAATATTCACACTGTACCAGCTATGCATGGTGATCAGTATCCTATGCTGGTTGACCTATATTCACACTGTACCAGCTCGGCAAGGTGATCGGTATCCTAGGCTTGTTGAGCCATATTCACACTGTAACAGCTCGGCATGGTGATCAGTATCCTGGTCTGGTTGACCCATATTAACATTGTACCAGCTTGGCATGGTGATCAATATCCTAGGCTTGTTGAGCCATATTCACACTGCAACAGCTCGGCATGGTGATCAGTATTCTGGGCAGGTTAACAAATATTAACACTGTACCAGCTCGGCATTGTGATCAGAATCCTGGGCTGGTTGACCCATATTCACACTGTACCAGCTCGGCATGGTGATCAGTATCCTGGACTGGTTGACAAATCTTCACACTGTACCAGCACGGCATGGTGATCAGTATCCTGGGATGGTTGACAAATATTCACACTGTACCAGCTCGGCATGGTGATCAGTATCCTGGGCTGGTCGACACATATTCACATTGTTCCAGCTTGGCATGGTGATCAGTATCCTGGGCTGGTTGACCCTTATTAACATTGTACCAGCTTGGCATGGTGATCAGAATCCTGGGTTGGTTGAGCAATATTCACACGACCAGCTTGGCATGGTGATCAATATCCTGGGATGGTTGACCCATATTCACATTGTAGCAGCTTGGCATGGTGATCAGTATCCTATACTGGTTGACCCATATTCACACTGTACCAGCTCGGCATGGTGATCAGTATCCTGGGATGGTTGACCCATATTAACATTGTACCAGCTTGGCATGGTGATCAGAATCCTGGGTTGTTTGAGCAATATTCACACGACCAGCTTGGCATGGTGATCAATATCCTGGGATGGTTGACCCATATTCACATTGTACCAGCTTGGCATGGTGATCAGTATCCTGGGCTGGTTGACCCATATTTACACTGTACCAGCCCGGCATGGTGATCAGTATCCTGGGCTGGTTGTCCATATTCACATTGTTCCAGCTCGGCATGGTGATCAGTATTATGGGCAGGTTGACAAAAATTAACACTGGACCAGCTCGGCATGGTGATCAGTATCCTGGGCTGGTTGACAAATCTTCACACTGTACCAGCTTGGCATGGTGATCAGTATCCTGGGATGGTTGACAAATATTCACACTGTACCAGCTTGGCATGGTGATCAGTATCCTGGGCTGGTTGACAAATCTTCACACTGTACCAGCTTGGCATGGTGATCAGTATCCTGGGCTGGTTGAGCCATATTCACACTGTACCAGCTCGGCATGGTGATTAGTATCCTGCGCTGGTTGACAAATCTTCCCACTGTACCAGCACGGCATGGTGATCAGTATCCTGGGCTGGTTGACAAATATTCACACTGCACCAGCTCGGCATGGTGATCAGTCTCCTGGGCTGGTTGAGCCATATTCACACTGTACCAGCTCGGCATGGTGATCAGTATCCTGGGCTGGTTGAGCCATATTCACACTCTAACAGCTCGGCATGGGGATCGGAATCCTAGGTTGGTTGAGCTATATTCACACTGTACCAGCTTGGCATGGTGATCAATATGCTGGGATGGTTTACCCATATTCACATTGTCCCAGCTTGGCATGGTGATCAGTATGCTGGGCTGGTTGACCCATATTCACACAGTACCAGACCGGCATGGTGATCAGTATCCTGGGCTCGTTGACCATATTCAAGTTGTTCCAGCTTGGCATTGTGATCATTATTCTGGGCAGGTTAACAGAATTAACACTGTACCAGCTCGGCATGGTGATCAGTATCCTGGGCTGGTTGACCCCTATTAACATTGTAATAGCTTGACATGGTGATCATAATCCTGGGCTGGTTGACCCATATTCGCACTGTGCCAGCTCGGCATGGTGATCAGTATCCTGGGATGGTTAACAAATATTCACACTGTACCAGCTTGGCATGGTGATCAGTATCCTGGGCTGGTTGACCCATATTCACACTGTACCAGCTCGGCATGGTGATCAGTATCCTGGGCTGCTTGACAAATCTTCACACTGTACCAGCACGGCATGGTGATCAGTATCCTGGGCTGGTTGACAAATCTTCACACTGTATCAGCTCAGCATGGTGATCAGTATCCTGGGCTGGTTGAGCCATATTCACACTGTACCAGATCGGCATGGTGATCGGTATCCTAGGCTGGTTGAGCCATATTCACACTGTACCAGCTTGGCATGGTGATCAGTATCCTAGGCTGGTTGAACCATATTCACACTGTACCAGATCGGCATGGTGATCGGTATCCTGGGCTGGTTGAACCATATTCACACTGTACCAGCTCGGCATAGTGATCAGTATCCTGGGCTGGTTGACCCATATTCACACTCTTCCAGCTTGGCATGGTGATCAGTATCCTAGGCTGGTTGACCCATATTCACACTGTAACAGCTCGGCATGGTGATCAGAATCCTGGGTTGGGTGACCCATATTCACACTCTTACATCTTGACATGGTGATCAGTACCCTGGGCTGGTTGACCATATTCAATTTGTTCCAGCTTGGCATGGTGATCAGTATTCTGGGCAGGTTAACAACATTAACATTGTACCAGCTTGACATGGTGGTCAGAATCCTGGGCTGGTTGACCCATATTCACACTGTACCAGCTTGGCATGGTGATCATTATCCTGGGCTGGTTGACCCATATTCTGACTGTACTAGCTCGGCATGGTGATCAGTATCCTGGGCTGGTTGACAAATCTTCACACTGTACCAGCACGGCATGGTGATCAGTATCCTGGGATGGTTGACAAATATTCACACTGTACCAGCTTGGCCTGGTGATCAGAATCATGGGCTGGTTGACCCATATTCACACTGTACCAGCTTGGCATGGTGATCAGTATCCTGGGCTGGTTGAGCCATATTCACACTGTACCAGCACGGCATGGTGATCAGTATCCTGGGATGGCTGACAAATATTCACACTGTACCAGCTTGGCATGAGTGATCAGCACCCTGGGCTGGTTGACCTATATTCACACTGTACCAGCTTAGCATGGTGATCAGTATCCTATACTGGTTGACCCATATTCACACTGTACCAGCTCGGCATGGTGATCAGTATCCTAGGCTGGTTGAGCCATATTCACACTGTAACAGCTCGGCATGGTGATCAGTATCCTGGGCTGGTTGACCCATATTCACATTGTACCAGCTTGGCATGGTGATCAGAATCCTGGGTTGGTTGACCCATATTCACACTGTACCATCTTGACATGGTGATCAGTATCCTGGGCTGGTTGACCCATATTCACACTGTACCAGCTCGGCATGGTGATCAGTATCCTGGGCTGGTTGACAAATATTCACTCTGCACCAGCTCGGCATGGTGATCAGTACCCTGAGCTGGTTGAGCCATATTCACACTGTATCAGCTCAGCATGGTGATCAGTATCCTGGGCTGGTTGAGCCATATTCACACTGTACCAGATCGGCATGGTGATCGGTATCCTAGGCTGGTTGAGCCATATTCACACTGTACCAGCTTGGCATGGTGATCAGTATCCTAGGCTGGTTGAGCCATATTCACACTGTACCAGATCGGCATGGTGATCGGTATCCTGGGCTGGTTGAACCATATTCACACTGTACCAGCTCGGCATAGTGATCAGTATCCTGGGCTGGTTGACCCATATTCACACTCTTACATCTTGACATGGTGATCAGTACCCTGGGCTGGTTGACCATATTCAATTTGTTCCAGCTTGGCATGGTGATCAGTATTCTGGGCAGGTTAACAACATTAACATTGTACCAGCTTGACATGGTGGTCAGAATCCTGGGCTGGTTGACCCATATTCACACTGTACCAGCTTGGCATGGTGATCATTATCCTGGGCTGGTTGACCCATATTCTGACTGTACTAGCTCGGCATGGTGATCGGTATCCTGGGCTGGTTGACAAATCTTCACACTGTACCAGCACGGCATGGTGATCAGTATCCTGGGATGGTTGACAAATATTCACACTGTACCAGCTTGGCCTGGTGATCAGAATCATGGGCTGGTTGACCCATATTCACACTGTACCAGCTTGGCATGGTGATCAGTATCCTGGGCTGGTTGAGCCATATTCACACTGTACCAGCACGGCATGGTGATCAGTATCCTGGGATGGCTGACAAATATTCACACTGTACCAGCTTGGCATGGTGATCAACATCCTGGGCTGGTTGACCTATATTCACACTGTACCAGCTTAGCATGGTGATCAGTATCCTATACTGGTTGACCCATATTCACACTGTACCAGCTCGGCATGGTGATCAGTATCCTAGGCTGGTTGAGCCATATTCACACTGTAACAGCTCGGCATGGTGATCGGTATCCTGGGCTGGTTGACCCATATTCACATTGTACCAGCTTGGCATGGTGATCAGAATCCTGGGTTGGTTGACCCATATTCACACTGTACCATCTTGACATGGTGATCAGTATCCTGGGCTGGTTGACCCATATTCACACTGTACCAGCTCGGCATGGTGATCAGTATCCTGGGCTGGTTGACAAATATTCACTCTGCACCAGCTCGGCATGGTGATCAGTACCCTGAGCTGGTTGAGCCATATTCACACTGTATCAGCTCAGCATGGTGATCAGTATCCTGGGCTGGTTGAGCCATATTCACACTGTACCAGATCGGCATGGTGATCGGTATCCTAGGCTGGTTGAGCCATATTCACACTGTACCAGCTTGGCATGGTGATCAGTATCCTAGGCTGGTTGAGCCATATTCACACTGTACCAGATCGGCATGGTGATCGGTATCCTGGGCTGGTTGAACCATATTCACACTGTACCAGCTCGGCATAGTGATCAGTATCCTGGGCTGGTTGACCCATATTCACACTCTTACATCTTGACATGGTGATCAGTACCCTGGGCTGGTTGACCATATTCAATTTGTTCCAGCTTGGCATGGTGATCAGTATTCTGGGCAGGTTAACAACATTAACATTGTACCAGCTTGACATGGTGGTCAGAATCCTGGGCTGGTTGACCCATATTCACACTGTACCAGCTTGGCATGGTGATCATTATCCTGGGCTGGTTGACCCATATTCTGACTGTACTAGCTCGGCATGGTGATCAGTATCCTGGGCTGGTTGACAAATCTTCACACTGTACCAGCACGGCATGGTGATCAGTATCCTGGGATGGTTGACAAATATTCACACTGTACCAGCTTGGCCTGGTGATCAGAATCATGGGCTGGTTGACCCATATTCACACTGTACCAGCTTGGCATGGTGATCAGTATCCTGGGCTGGTTGAGCCATATTCACACTGTACCAGCACGGCATGGTGATCAGTATCCTGGGATGGCTGACAAATATTCACACTGTACCAGCTTGGCATGGTGATCAGCATCCTGGGCTGGTTGACCTATATTCACACTGTACCAGCTTAGCATGGTGATCAGTATCCTATACTGGTTGACCCATATTCACACTGTACCAGCTCGGCATGGTGATCAGTATCCTAGGCTGGTTGAGCCATATTCACACTGTAACAGCTCGGCATGGTGATCAGTATCCTGGGCTGGTTGACCCATATTCACATTGTACCAGCTTGGCATGGTGATCAGAATCCTGGGTTGGTTGACCCATATTCACACTGTACCATCTTGACATGGTGATCAGTATCCTGGGCTGGTTGACCCATATTCACACTGTACCAGCTCGGCATGGTGATCAGTATCCTGGGCTGGTTGACAAATATTCACTCTGCACCAGCTCGGCATGGTGATCAGTACCCTGAGCTGGTTGAGCCATATTCACACTGTAACAGTTCGGCATAGTGATCAGAATCCTGGGCTGGTTGACCCGTATTCACACTGTACCAGCTTGGCATGGTGATCAGTATCCGAGGCCGGTTGACCCATATTCACACTGTACTAGCTCGGCATGTTGATCAGTATCCTGCGCTGGTTGACAAATCTTCTCACTGTGCCAGCACGGCATGGTGATCAGTATCCTGGGCTGGTTGACCCATATTCACAGTGTACCGCCTCGGCATGGTGATCAGTATCCTGGGCTGGTTGACCCATATTCACACTGTACCAGCTCGGCATGGTGATCAGTATCCTGGGCTGGTTGACAAATATTCACTCTGCACCAGCTCGGCATGGTGATCAGTACCCTGGGCTGGTTGAGCCATAGTCACACTGTAACAGCTCGGCATGGTGATCAGTACCCTGGGCTGGTTGAGCCATAGTCACACTGTAACAGCTCGGCATAGTGATCAGTATCCTGGGCTGGTTGACAAATATTCGCACTGTCCCAGCTTGGCATGGTGATCAGTATCCTGGGCTGGTTGACCCATATTTTTTATTTTTTTTAAGAGGGAGCTTTACTCTGTATCTAACCCCCGTGCTGTACCTGTCCTGGGGAGTGTTTGATGGGGACAGTGTAGAGGGAGCTTTACTCTGGATCTAACCCCCGTGCTGTGCCCGTCCTGGGAGTGTCTGATGGGGGACAGTGTCGAGGGAGCTTTACTCTGTATCTAACACCCGTTTTTTTTTTTTAGGAGCTTTACTCTGTATCTAACCCCCGTTTATTTTCCAAGGTGGCCTTCATACCCCAGGCCCCTTTTATATATTTTATGTCGAGGGGGCCTTTATTCTTCAGGCCCCCTTTATACACACACATATATATTTAAAATAACTTTATTAAAAACAGAAATAAACAAACTGGTTGACCCATATTCACACTGTACCAGCTCAGCATGGTGATCAATATCCTATACTGGTTGACCCATATTCACACTGCACCAGCTCGGCATGATGATCAGTATCCTAGGCTGGTTGAGCAATATTCACACTGTAACAGCTTGGGCATGGTGATCAGTATCCTGGGCTGGTTGACCCATATTAACATTGTACCAGCTTGGCATGGTGATCAGAATCCTGGGTTGGTTGATCCATATTCATACTACCAGCTTGGCATGGTGCTCAGTATCCTGGGATGGTTGACCCATATTCACATTGTACCAGCTTGGCATGGTGATCAGTATCCTGGGCTGGTTGACCCATATGCACACTGTACCAGACCTGCATGGTGATCAGTATCCTGGGCTGGTTGACCATATTCACATTGTTCCGGCTTGGCATGGTGATCAGAATCCTGGGTTGGTTGACCCACATTCACACTGAACCAGCTTGGCATGCTGATCAATATCCTGGGATGGTTGACCCATATTCACATTGTACCAGCTTGGCATGGTGATCAGTATCCTGGGCTGGTTGACCCATACTCAAACTGTACCAAATTGGCATGGTGTACCAAATATTGACTGGAAATACGACAGTTCGAGTACTTTAGATGGGTCTGTTTTTGTCCAGTGAGTGCAGGAGGGTTTTCTGACACAGTATGTAGACAGGCCAACCAGGGGCGATGCCACATTGGATTTGGTACTGGGTAATGAACCCGGCCAGGTGTTAGATTTAGAAGTTGGTGAGCACTTTGGTGATGGTGATCACAATTCGGTTAGGTTTACCTTAGCGATGGGCAGGGACAGGCATATACAGCAGGGCAAGAATTATAGCTGGGGGAAAGGAAATTATGATGCGATTAGGCAAGATTTAGGATGCGTAGGATGGGGAAGGAAACTGCAGTGGATGGGCACAATCGAAATGTGGAGCTTATTCAAGGAGCAGCTACTGCGTGTCCTTGATAAGTATGTACCTGTCAGGCAGGGTGGAAGTTGTCGAGCGAGGGTGCCGTGGTTTACTAAAGAAGTTGAAGAGCTTGTCAAGAGGAAGAAGAAGGCTTATGTTGGGATGAGACGTGAAGGCTCAGTTTGGGCGCTTGAGAGTTACAAGCTAGCCAGGAAGGATCTAAAGGGAGAGATAAGAAGAGCAAGGAGAGGACACGAGAAGTCATTGGCGGATAGGATCAAAGAAAACACTAAGGCTTTCTATAGGTATATCAGGAATAAAATAATGACTAGAGATAGGTTAGGGCCAATCAAGGATAGTAGTGGAAAGTTGTGTGTGGAATCGGAGGAGATAGGGGAAGTGTTAAATGAATATTTTTCGTCAGTATTTACAGTGTAGAAATAAAATGTTGTCGAGGAGAATACTGAGATTCAGACGACTAGGCTAGATGGGATTGAGGTTCAGAAGGAGGAGGTGTTAGCAATTTTGGAAAGTGTGAAAACAGATAAGTCCCCTGGGCCAGATAGGATTTATCCTAGGATTCTCTGGGAAGCCAGGGAGGAGATGGCAGAGCCTTTGTCCTTGATCTTTATGTCGTCATTGTCGACAGGAATAGTGCCGGAAGACTGGAGGATGGCAAATGTTGTCCCCTTGTTCAAGAAGGGGAGTAGAGACAGGTCTGGTAATTATAGACCTGTGAGCCTTACTTCGGTTGTGGGTAAAATGTTGGAAAAGGTTATAAGAGATAGGATTTATAATCATCTTGAAAAGAATAAGTTCATTAGAGATAGTCAGCACGGTTTTGTGAAGGGTAGGTCGTGCCTCACAAACCTTATTGAGTTTTTTGACAAGGTGACCAAACAGGTGTTTGAGGGTAAAGCCGTGGATGTGGTCTATATGGATTTCAGTAAGGCGTTTGATAAAGTTCCCCACGGTAGGCTATTGCAGAAAATACAGAAGTCTGGGATTGAAGGTGAATTAGTGCTTTGGATCAGAAATTGGCTAGCTGAAAGAAGACAGAGGGTGGTGGTTGATGGTAAATGTTCATCCTGGAGTACAGTTGCTAGTGGTGTACCGCAAGGATCTGTTTTGGGGCCACTGCTGTTTTACATTTTTATAAATGACCTGGTTGAGGGTGTAGAAGGGCGGGTTAATAAATTTGCGGATGACACGAAGGTCGGTGGAGTTGTGGATAGTGCCGAAGCATGTTGTAGGTTACAGAGGGACATAGATAGGCTGCAGAGCTGGGCTGAGAGATGGCAAATGGAGTTTAATGCGGAAAAGTGTGAGGTGATTCACTTCGGAAGGAGTAACAGGATTGCAGAATACTGGGCTAATGGGAAGATTCTTGGTAGTGTAGATGAGCAGAGAGATCTTGGTGTCCATGTACATAAATCCCTGAAAGTTGCCACCCAGGTTAATAGAGCTGTTAAGAAGGCATATGGTGTGTTCGCTTTTATTAGTAGGGGGATCGAGTTTAGGAGCCACGAGGTCATGCTGTCGCTGTACAGAACTCTGGTGCGGCCGCACCTGGAGTATTGCGTGCAGTTCTGGTCACCGCATTATAGGAAGGATGTGGAAGCTTTGGAAAAGGTGCAGAGGAGTTTTACTAGGATGTTGCCTGTTATGGAGGGAAGGTCTTACGAGGAAAGGCTGAGGGACTTGGGGTTGTTTTCGTTAGAGAGAAGGAGGAGAAGAGGTGACTTATCAGAGACATATAAGATAATCAGAGGGCTGGACAGGGTGGATAGTGAGAGCCTTTTTCCTCGGATGGTGATGGCAAACACGAGGGGACATAGCTTTAAGTTGAGGGGTGATAGATATCGGACAGATTTCAGAGGTAGTTTCTTTACACAGAGAGTAGTAGGGGCGTGGAACGCCCTGCCTGCAACAGTAGTAGACTCGCCAACTTTAAGGGCATTTAAGTGGTCATTGGATAGACATATGGATGAAAATGGAATAGTGTAGGTCAGATGGTTTCACAGGTCGGCGCAACATCGAGGGCTGAAGGGCCTGTACTGCGCTGTAATGTTCTAATATCCTGGGATTGTTGACCCATATTCACACTGTAACAGCTTGGCATGGTGAACAGTATCCTGGCCTGGTTGACCCATTTTCACACTGTACCAGATTGGCATGGTGATCAGTATCTTGGGCTGGTTGACCCATATTCACACATTGACAGTTCAGCATAGTGATCACTATCTTGGGCTGGTTGACCTACATTTACATTGTACCAGCTCAGCATGGTTATCAGTGTCCTGGGGCTGGTTGACCCATATTCACACTGTCCCAGCTCAGACTGGCGATCTGTAAACTGGGTTGGTTGACCATTATGTGGGGTGAAAGCAGGAACTGGTTACTGAATTGTATGATCAGCCATGATCATAATGAATGGTGAAGCATGCTCGAACGGCCGAATGGCCTACTCCTCTCCTATATTCAATGTTTCTATGTTCTATGCAGGGGTCTAACTCTGCATTCTGAAAGGGAGGAGAATAGGACGATGCACAGGGATCTTCCTTTGCATTCTGAATGGGATGCGGCCTGGGATTACTGGAGGGAAAGCTGTGCTCACATGAAGCGAATTATCATGTGCCAGCCCTCCGTTAACAGTGTGCTCTCTGTGTTTGTGAGGGGCCAATGGCACACACTGCACCCTGTTTGAGTGGAGGGTGCCAGAAAGGGCAGGAGAATTAAGGTTATGTGGATGCTGTTGGCATTCGATTCAGCTGGTCGGATCTTGATGTTGTCATGCTGTGCCACTCCAAGTGTCGGCGAAGTTGGGAAATGCCATGGCACCCCACATAGTTGATCCAGGAAAGCAGCTGATGTGCCTATCAACGCCAATCCTTGCCCTATTAGCAGCCTTCGAATATATGAAGGGTGCAACCTTATTTATCACATGGCAACAGATTTGGCTCGTCCGCCATTGTGTGATCCACTGCACATGAGGATCCGTATATGCTAGAGGCAATACCAACAGGCAGTTGCGATCCGTGTAGAGGCCCCTGGTCGTGATCAGAAGCCACCAAGGGGACCTGGCCATTACGTTTGCGGTACATCTACCAGGCCCCACATGATATACCAACAGATGTCAGATCACCAGTGTCAGAGGAGATTGTGCCTATAGAGAGGGTGGTGGCATGTCTCTGTGCCCTGCTCAAGGATGGCCTGCAGCCCATGGGCTCCTGTGGACATCCCATGCCTTTGTTTCTCATCATTACAGCGGTCCCGAGGCTGATCCCTCTGAAGCCTGTTCGGGGACCACCAGAGACCTTGTTGGGTCATGCAGTTAGAAGTGCACCGCTGCATCAGGGAGGTCACCAATGGCCGCACCGGATGGCCAGTGAGGATGTTCACTTCAGGCCGGACTCTCATAGCCAGACCCAGAGGGCCATTGGTTCTGGCATCATTGCCGGAGAACCATAGGTTGTAATGTTCATAGACTGCACACAAGTGGTCATCAGGTCTACTGCCAGGCTACCACCTGCAGACGTCAATATTAAAGGAGCCCACTCAATCCAGGTGAAGCTGGTATGTGAACACCACAGTTGCTTGCAGCGAATGTGTGACCATCTCTCAGGAAACTGTCATGACACCTGGGTCTTGCACCCGTCCCGGCCACCACCACTGTTCACTAAACTGGCCCAGAGGGAGGGGTGGCTTCTTGGAGATAAGGGCTATCCATTGCAGACATGGCCATCAACACCAGTGAGAGACTCCACCACTGCTGCAGAGTAGAAGTACAACGCCAGCCACTGAGCTACAAGAGCCACCATTGAGCAGCTGATCGGCATGCTGAAAGAACGCCTTCAATGGCTGTATGGATAGGGTAATGCCCTGTACTACAGGCCGAAAAGGCCAACTCTTTTCTTTGCTGGTCTGCACAAGTATGCACCCAATAGGGGCCAGGCTTGGCATGATGATGAGAGACGTCAATAGATTCCTCCTCGGAATATGAGGACGCTGAGGACCTACAACATGAAAGATACATTGGAGGGCAGATGACACCCAGGCTCTGCACACAGGGCGAGCAGTGAGCGAGAGACGTACAGAGCTGTCATATCAGACAAAGGCTGTCTGCTCCATCGGAACCACCATGAACTCTGCAAGCCACACTGATGCAATGTCCATGTCACTGAGTCCCTGGAGACGCTCATGAGTAATCATGGCATAGTAATGGTGTTTTTGCATACGTTGGCTCTCCTGAAGTGCCAACGGTGCAAAAGGATGTGACGTTGCCGCTAAATGCTGGCACATATCATTCCCACAGAGAAAAGGACACACATGTTGGTGAGGAACATTTAGTGAAAGGAGTGTTTACATTGCTGTAACATACGTGTATTCCCATTTGTATCAGTGTGTTCTCTGCAAACCTCTGTAATACATTTAATGGTCTATTTAAGTCTCACGTACTGGAATGTGCAAAATTAAGATTATTCACCCAGGTGCAGCTCGCCTACAAGAGGGAATGTTACACTTAAGTGGGAGAGGAGAATCACAACTTCACAGGACATTGGGACGCAGCAGGGTAAGTATGTGACAGCAAAGCGGAATGTGTTAGGGTAACTAAGCAGGTCAGGCAGCATCTGCAGAGAGAGAAGCAGAGTTAACTTTCAGGTCTGTGAACTTGGACAATTTAACTCTGCTTCTGTCTCCACAGATGCTGCCTGACCTGCTGGATTTCTGCAGTACTTTCTGCTTTACTGCCAGATTGACAGCAGCCCCACTCCGCAACAGTCATGTAAGTATTTCTCGGACGGCTGTCAGGAAACAGGTGCTACAGCGCTCTATATTAGTTATCAAGCGTAATTTAACAATTAACCAGAACAATAAACCCTGTGTATTCGGGATAACATCTAAGTTAGCAATTAACTGAAACGTTTTACACTCTACTTTAGTTATCAAGTCTAATTTTACAATTACCAAGAATTTTATACCCTGTGCATTAGGGATGAGATCTTATTTAACAATTAACTGGAACAATTCATGTTATGTATTAGATATCATGCCTAATTTAACAACTAACCGGAATATTATGCCTTGTGTATTATTGGTGACATCTAATTTAACAACCAACTGGAGCGTTTTACACTCCGTATTAGATACCATGTCTAAAAAAGCAATTAACCAGTATATTATTCCCTGTGCATTAGAGATGACATTTAACTTGATAATTTATTAGAATTTGAAGCACGCTATACTAGTTATCATGTATAATTTAACAATTAACTAGAATATTATAACTTGTGTGTTAGGGATGACATCTAATTTAACAATTAACTGGAACATTTTACAAACTATATTAGTTAGTTTGTCTAATTTAACAATTAGCAAGAATATTATACCCTGTGTTTTCGTGATGACATCTGATTTAACAAGTGGAACGATTTACGCTCTTTATTAGTTATACTGTCTAATTTAACCATTAACCAGAAGATCATTCCTTTTGTATTTGGGATGGCATCTAATTTGACAATATATTGAAATTTTATACACTCTTATTAATTACCATGACCCATTTAACAATTAACCAGAATATCATTCCTTTTGTATTAGGGATGGCTTCTGACTTGACAATATATTGGAATTTTATACACTCTTATTAATTACCATGACCCATTTAACAATTAACCAGAATATTATACCCTGTGTATTCAGGATGACAGCTAATTTAACAATTCACTGAAACATTTTACACTCTACATTTATCATCATGCCCAATTTAACAATTAACCAGAATATTACACCCTGTGTATTCGCGATGACAACTAATGTAACAAATGCCTGGACGTTCTATACTCCGTATTAATCATCATGCCCCATTTCGCAATTAACCAGAATTTTATACCCTTTGTATTCGGGATGACATCTAATTCAACACCTAATGGGAACATTTTGCACTCTGTATTAGATATGATGTCTAATTTAACAATTAACCAAAATATTATCCACTACTTAATATGAATGACATCTGATTGAACAATGCCCGGAACGTTTTCGTCTCTATATTATTTTGTATGTCCATTCAAACAATTAACCTTAATATTATCCCCTGTGTGTTATGGATGGCATCGAATATAACAAATGCCTGGAACGTTTTACGCTCTATATTAGTTATCATGTCCATTTTAATAATTAACCAGAATATTATCCCCTGTGTATTATGGATGACATTTAATTTAGCTATTAATTGGAACATTTGCACTCTCTATCGGTTATTTTGATTTGATTTAGAGATACAGCATTGAAACAGACCATTCGGCCCACCGAGTCTGTGCAGACCATTAACCACCCATTTATACTAATCATACACTAATCCCATATTCCTACCACATCCTCACCTGTCCCGATATTCCCCTACCACCTACCTATACTAGAGGCAATTTATAATGGCCACTTTACCTATCAACCTGCAAGACTTTTGGCTGTGGGAGGAAACCGGAGCACCCGGAGGGAACCCACGCAGACACAGGGAGAACTTACAAACTCCACACAGGCAGTACCCAAAATTGAACCCGGGTCGCTGGAGCTGTGAGGCTGCAGTGCTAACCACTGCGCCACTGTGTGGAGTTTGCAAGTTCCCCCTGTGTCTGTGTGGGTTTTCTCCGGGTGCTCCGGTTTCCTCCCACAAGCCAAAAGACTTGAAGGATGGTAGGTAAATTGGCCATTATAAATTGCCCCTAGTATAGGTAGGTGGTAGGGAAATATAGGGACAGGTGGAGATGTGGTAGGAATATGGGATTAGTGTAGGATTAGTATAAATGGGTGGTTGATGGTCGGCATCTCGAAACTAAACTAAACTAATGTAACAATTAACCAGATTATCCCCTGTGTATTAGAGATGATATCTAATTTAAAAATTAACTGGAAAGTTTTACACTCTGTATTAGTTAGCTTGTCGAAGTTAACAATTAATCAGAATATTTTACACTGTGTATTAGACATGACATCAAATTTAACAATTAACTGGAACATTTTACACACTCTATTAGTTGTAATGTCTAATTTAACAAGGAACAAGAATATCATCACCTGTGTCTTCGGGATGACATTAAATTTGACAATATATTAGAATTTTAAGCACTCTACACTAGTTATCCTGTGTAATTTAACCATTAACCAGAATATTACAACTTGTGAATTAGGGATGATATCAAATTTGACAATTAGCTGGAACATTTTACACTTTATATTTGTTATGATGCCTAATTTAACAGTTAACAGGAATATTCTACCCTGTGTATTAGGGATGGTGTCCTATCTAACAATTAACAGGAACAATTCATGTCCTATATTAGTTAACATTCCTCCTTTTACAACTAACTAGGATATTCACCCTCTGTATTAGGGATGACATCTAATTTAACAATTAGCTGCGACGTTGTACTCTCTAAATTAGATATCATGCATAATTTAACACTTAATCAGAATATTATAGCCTGTGTATTAGTGATGGCATTTAATCTAACAATTAACTGGAACGATTTATGCTCTATATTAGTTGTCTTTCCCATTTGAGAATTAACCAGACTATAAGCTGTGTAATGGTGAGTTCATGTTGTTTAACAATTTGCTGGCATGTTTTATACTCTATATTAATCAAGTCTCTGTTGGAAGCTGCAGACGGAAGATCTCCAGAGGAGATGAGGTCAGTGACAGTCCCGGGGGAATCGGAAGAAGTGTCTGAGTGTTGGCACTGAGCGTCTGCAAGGTGGAGGTCGGTACACCGGACAATAACAGCACCACCCTTATCTGCAGGTTTGATGACAATGTCGGGGTTAGAACTGAGACCGGCATGTTCAGAGCAGGGATAGTTTAGAGTGAGTGTGGGAGGCAGAGAAATTATGATGACGCGCTGACAGTTTTTAATGAAAAGATAAAGAGCTGTTAAGAGGCCAGAGGGAAGGGTCCAGGTAGAGGGTGCATGCTGGAGGCGGGTGAATGGGTCTTCTGGCCGGGGAAGGACTCCTGTGCAAAGAAGTGAGCATGGACGTCAAGGCAATGGAAGAAGAAGTTAATGTCGTGCCAAGCACGGAATTCATTGATGTGGGGGTGTAAGGTGATTAAACTGAATCCTTTGCTGAGTACCAAAAGTTCAGCACCAGAGAGGGGAAGGTCAGAGGGTATAGTGAATACATGGAAAGGGGTCAGATCAGAAGGGGTTGGGTCAGAGGGAAGAGAAACGGAAGGAGGATCTGCAGGGGCATTAGTTCCCATCAGCTGTTGGAACTTGCGTTCCATAGCACATGAAAGGAAGAAAAAAGACTAATATTAATGCGTAGGATAAGACGAAGGATGAAATGAAACTGAGGAATAGAACAGCTTTGAGATAACGTGAGGTGGTGCTTCTTGGTGGAGAGAGAGGTCCAGTGTGTACATGCGGAGGGCACATGCAGAAATCCAGAGTAGATCTCAGGATGCGGCAAGAACAGCTGTCCGACGAACGTTGTATTTCGTAGAGATGCCTGTAATCCTGCTGGATTAAAAAAAAGGATGCAAATTCAGTTGGAATCCACGTGGAATAAGTCGGAGTTGGAGACAGTCACTGAGGAAGGAAATGTTAATGTGAAAACATGTTTTGGTAGACACTTCAGCAAGCAGCACGACGGAAATAGAAAGCAATGAAAGTGAACAAGGTAAAAGAGGCAAACGAAAATCCCGTCGGAGAGAAGAGCAGAACTTCTTCAATGTAATTACTGGAAGAGA
This sequence comes from Heterodontus francisci, assembly GCF_036365525.1. NCBI lineage: Eukaryota > Metazoa > Chordata > Chondrichthyes > Heterodontiformes > Heterodontidae > Heterodontus > Heterodontus francisci. The sequence goes on from NW_027140118.1 coordinate 576,756, forward strand.
AGTGGCAGTGAATTAAACACTAAGATAAAAGCAAAATGCATCAGATGCTGGAAATCTGAAATAAAAGCAAGAAATTCTGGAAATACTCAGTGGGCCTGGCAGCAGTGAGAAGCAGCGTTATTGTTTCAGGTCAGTGACCGATTTTCAGAACTGACAGATATTAGAAATGTAAAAGGTTTTAAGCAACTAAAACGGGGTGGGCAAGAGATAACAAAGGAGAAGATGTTGATAGGACAGGGTCAGAGACTAATTGACCATATTGTCATGGAACAAAGGCAAATAATGTGCTAATGGTGTGCTGACATACAAAGCGTGAGGACAAAGAGGGTGAGAATTGACTGTTGAGCAGAACGCACTCCAGTCACTCACATTAAAAAAACAGTAGGTAAGCATAGTAGAAACAAACTGAAAAACCTAAAATAAAGTAAACAAATAAAAAAGGAAAAAGAAAACAAAAGAAAATATAACCAAAAATACAAAGGGGGGCGTCATGCTCTGAAATGATTTAACTCCGTGTTCAAGCCGTCAGGCTGTAGTGTGCCGAATAGGTAAATGAGATGTTGTTCCACGATGTTCTTGTGTTGATGTTCGCTGGAACACTGCAGCAATCCCAGGACAGAGATGTGAGCATGAGGGCAGGGGTGATGTACTGAAATGACCAGCAACCGGAAGCTCGGGGTCATTCTTATGGACTGACTGGAGATGATCACCATGCCGAGCTGGTACAATGTGAATATGCTTGAACGAGCTCAGGATGCTGATCGCCCAGTCAAGCTGGGGCAGTGTGAATATGGGTCAACCAAGCCAGGATACTGTTCACCATGTCGAGCTGGTGCAGTGTGAATATGGGTCAACCAGCCCAGGATATTGATCACTATGCCGAGCTGGTACAGTGTGAATATTGGTCAACCATCCCAGCATACTGATCACCATGCTGAGCTGGTACAGTGTGCATATGGGTCAACCAGCCCAGGATACTGATCACCATGTCGAGCTGGTGCAGTGTGAATATGGGTCAACCAGCCCAGCATACTGATCACTATGCCGACCTGGTACAGTGTGAATATTGGTGAACCATCCCAGCATACTGAACACCATGCTGAGCTGGTACAGTGTTTATATGGGTCACCCAGCCCAGGATACTGATCACCATGTCAAGCTGGTGCAGTGTGAATATGGCTCAACCATCCCAGCATACTGATCACCATGCTGAGCTGGTACAGTGTGTATATGGGTCAACCAGCCCAGGATACTGATCACCATGCTGCGCTAGTACAGTGTGTATATGGGTCAACCAGTATTGGATCCTGATCACCATGCTGAGCTGGTACAGTGTTAACATGGGTCAACCAGCCCAGGATACTGATCACATGCAGAGCTGGTACAATGTGAATATGGGTCAACCATACCCAGGATACTGATCACTATGCCGAGCTGGTACAGTGTGAATATGGGTCAACCAGCCCAGGATACTGATCACTATGCCGAGCTGGTACAGTGTGAATATGGGTCAACCAGCCCAGGATACTGATCACATGCCGAACTGGTACAATATGAATATGGGTCAGCCATCCCAGGATATTGAGCACCATGTCGAGCTAGTGCAGTGTGGATATGGGTCAAACAGCCCAGCATTCTGATCGCTATGCCGAGCTGGTACAGTGTGAATATTGGTCAACCATCCCAGAATACTGATCACCATGCTGAGCTGGTACAGTGTGGAAATGGGTCAACCAGCCCAGAATACTGATCACCATGCCGAGCTGGTTCAGTGTGAATAAGCATCAACAAGCCCAGGATATCGCACTGATACCTTCCTTTATTAACAAAGTTCCAATTTTGCCTTTTTTCCCCGAATGTCAGATATCCTTGAATTTTGAATTCCAAGTCTTGGTCAGTCTGCAACCATCTCTCTGTGATTTCTCTCAAATCACATTCATTTATTTCTATTTGTGCTGGCAAATCATCTATCTTGTTGTAGCTGCTGCGTCCATTCAGATAAAGAGCCTTAAGCTTAGACTTTTTTCCCATTACTACTCATTTTGTTTCTAATTTCTGCTGCAATATTTTGCTTATATTTTCTGCTCCTTCCTGTCACACTTTGATTACTGTTCACCTCTTCACTACCCTGCATCTCTGATCTCTCATTTCCTTTTGATTGTTTTTAAAACTTCCCTTGAATTGAAACCCCCCCACCCCCGTCCCCCGCACTAATTAGTTTGAAATCGAATCTACAACCCTAGTTATACGTATGGGCATATGGGCAGGACACTGGTCCCAGCATTGTTCAAATGAACCCCGTCCCAACGGAACAACTCTCTCCTTCCCTAGAACTGGTACCAGAGCACCATGAATCGGAACCCATTTCTTCCACACCAATCTTTGAGCCATGCATTTACCTCTGTAATCTTATTTACCCTGCGCTATTTTCCACGTTGCTCAGGTAGTATTGCGGAGATTATTGACTTTGTGGTTCTGCTTTTTAATTTAGCACGAGCTGCTCATAGTCCCTCAGCGGAACCTCTTTCCGAATCCTTCCTCTGTCGTTGGTACCTACATGGGCTACAATAACTGGATCCTTCCCCTTCCATTCCAAGTTCGTCTGAAGCCAAGAAGAGGTCTCCTCAACCTTGGCACCAGGTAGGCAACGCAGCCTTCAGGACTCTCTATCTTTGCTGCAGAGAACAGTACCTATTCCCCTAACTATCCTAACCCCTATTTGTACATTTGTCTTTTCTTACCCACTTGAATGGCGCTCTGAACCATGGTGCTGTGGTCAGTTCGCTCATCCTCCCTTCAGCCTGTGCCTTCGTCCACACTGGGAGCAGGAGCCTCATAACTATTGGATATGTCTCCTCCAAAGCTAAATTCTAGATCCCCATACTTGCCTCACTCGCAATCACACCCTCCTGTCCCTAACTGCAGTCCAAAGTTGATGTAATTAATATAAGGGGCGCGACTGTCTCCGGAAGCACAGTGTCCAGGTAACTCTAACCCTCCCTGCTGTGTCACATTGTCCGCAACTCGGACTCCAGCTCATCAACTCTGAGCCGAATGTCCTCGAGCAGCCAACACTTGTTACAGATGTGGTCACCGTGGATCGCACTAGTGTCCACCAGCTCCCACATAATACAGCTACAACACATCGCCTCCCCAGCTATCTCTATTCTAATTAATTAATTTGGATGTTAAATACTTTAAATATGAATTTCTTATCTGTACTCATCATCTGTAATCACGTCTCATCATTTAAACCACTTGGCTAATCAAAACAGGCACGGATGAGATACCCACCAATCACCTACCTGTTTTTCTGAGATGACACACCTCAGCTCTGACAGGTGGAGAGAGATAGAAGGGATTCTCTGCCACAGCTTTTTATCTCATGCCGCCGCTGCCCTTCTCATGCAGGTCCACTCTCCATGTGCAGTGATAGCATACGAAAGGATGACTTGATGTTCGCTGGTGTGATCATGGTCCAGGGAAATTGGGAAGATACGCCAGAGAGTTAGAGCTTAGGCGCCCCAAGGTTCTTTTCAGAAAACAACAACAGAGATTCCATTGTCAGCAGGTTTAATGACAATGTCATGGTTGAGAGAATGAAGTGTTGCAGATCACAGGGACATCGATCAGAGAGAGTAAAGGCGACGGGATTCATTTAATCATACCTGCCTCCATATTAACATAAAACTTAACTATTTTATTCCCTCCATGCCTCCTTAGATTAGATTTAGATTAGAGACGCAGCACTGAAACAGGCCCTTCGGCCCACCGAGTCTGTGCCGAACATCAACGACCTATTTATACTAATCCTACACTAATCGCATATTCCTACCAACCATCCCCACCTGTCCCGACATTTCCCTACCACCTACCTGTCCTAGTGACAATTTGTAATGGCCAATTTACCTATCAACCTGCAAGTCTTTTGGCTTGTGGGAGGAAACCGGAGCACCCGGAGGAAACCCACGCAGACACAGGGAGAACTTGCAAACTCCGCTCAGGCAGTACCCGTAATCGAACCCGGGTCCCTGGAGCTGTGAGGCTGCGGTGCTCACCACTGCGCCACTATGCCGCTTTTCCCTGGTTCTGTCTTTGCTAAAAGTAATAATCTCAAGCATTACATGGTTCTGAAGAAATCGCATTAACGTGCAAAGCTGGTGCTCTTTCTCTCTCCACAGATGATACCAGACCTGCTCAGTGTTTCCAGCATTATCTGATTTCAAGTCTGATAATGCTCGCCTTCTGCTGGTGGTTACAGGTGTTTCAGTCAGCCGACCAAAAACAAAAATCACCATCAGCTGGAGAGTCAGCACGATGTAGTCGTTCTCCCGACTGAGTAACAATTGCACACCACTGATGACGAACTAAAATACTTAGAATTAAATTGCAAAAACACATTAATTTCTGATCAGATTCTCCTGCTCTACCGCCATACTCCGGGATAGTGCAGCACAGTAAAACAACATTGTATTGTATCTAGGAATTGGTGTATATTTAGAACTTGAATCATAATATTGGAATTAATATTGACAAAGACACACATTACAGCTAAAACATGGAATCAATGTTTTTATTAATTTTGCATTATTTCCATTGTACATCAACACTTACATTATAAACTGCAGTAATTTGTCCACATCGAGTAGATGGCGGTGGAGGAAGCCGATACAATAAATGCAGATAAAAGAGACAGACCATTTATTCTTCGACAGACGTATTCTAAACATTCTTTAATAGGATATGAACATGTGAAACGGTTACAGAACGAATTTCATACCAACTCTTTATTGATAAGCAATGGATTTAATCTCTGTGTCAGTGTTGGTAATTACATGTGGAGGAATGTATCTCAGTATTTGTACAGACAGAGAAATGATCCGAAATCAATTCTGTTTGGTATTTTAATTAAACAGATTACACACACTTTCAGAGAAAATATGGAGAAAAGCCAAATCCTGTTATTCCAACACCAAGTAATCTGGTGACTGATGAACGCAAAGTGATGCTTATATCGTGAAGTAAAGCACATTCAGCATGTTCACACTGTTGGAAATGTTCATGCCATTGTTTCAGATTTAACACAGAATATTTTCCACCAGTCTGTGATACACCTTTAGACATAATTTGCTGGATTTGAGGCTGACTTTTCAGCTGAAAGGATAAGAGAAACGACTTGAGAGGGTTACAGCAATGCCAACCATCAAATAAACACATCAAATACAGTATATGTTCTCTACTCAGAATATTTCTGTTTCAATAATCCTCCTATTTCAATAGTAAGTACACAGAATGTTATCTGCGATACTTTAGAATCACTGACTGCTGAAAACACCATTCATTATCATATTAATATAAGAACCAGCCGGGACTGTACACTGTCAGCACAAATAAATGGAACAAATAATACAGCATTGGTCTTACCGGGTTTATGCAGATGTAAGATGTTGAACCGCACAGTCACTGCCCGTCATTGGTGGAATGTCTGCTGCTGTGAACGTGTCACAGTGAACATCCTCATTGTTTTCAGGATTGGAGGGAACCAGCAAAGCTGTTTCAGTGCGGGTCTGGCAGTTGCATACTATGGAGAGAAAGATGATGGATTAATTATTGAACTAAAAGTGAGTTCAGTGCGGGTCATCTGTATAAGTGTCAATGAGGTGATGGGGACTGGAATTTGAATGGTTTCCAGCTCCATTCACAGTGTTGTTATTTTCCCGCTGGGTGATAGCAGATGAAGTGGATCTGCTGAGCCCGAATCAGGGTGTTTAGATTGAGCACCTGAAGGATTTCCAGTGAATGTGTTCATAACAGAGATAACGTCAGGATGTATTTTCTAAAATAAGTCCAGCATTTACTTTTGTTCAGAGATACAGCACTGAAACAGGCCCTTTGGCCCACCATCAACCACCCATTTTCGAGTAATCCTACACTAATCCCATATTTCTACCACATCCCCACTTGTCCCTATATTTCCCTACCACCTGCCCATACTAGGAGCAATTTATAATGGCCAATTTACCGACCAGCCTGCAAGTCTTTTGGCTGTGGGAGGAAACCGGAGCACCCGGAGAAAACCCACGCAGACACAAGGAAAACTTGCAAACGCCACACAGACAGTACCCAGAATTGAACCCGGGTTGTTGGAGCTGTGGCTGCGGTGCTAACCACTGCGCCACTGTGCCGCCCCATTGAGGAGACTAATTTGCTTTAATCACAACATGAATTTAAATCAACCAGCAGTCTGTGAGATCGCCGATTGGAATGAAATTCAAAGTGGAAACAGAGAGATGGTGACTGTGGGAGTTTAACTCACTGAGAGTGGAGAGATCACCGCCGGCACTTGTCAGTGTGAAGAGATCATCAGGAACACTGTCCAGCAACAAGTGACCATCCTGCGTGTCAATGGCTCCAGTCTGAACATCATCATAATCACCGGGGACCAGACCTGAGAGGAAATAATGATTTTCACAAAAATCACATGGTAACACTGAATATTTAGAATGATATTGTTAGACGCCAATCTACTCAGGCTTGCCAGGTTTGACTGTGATCTTCAGCTGGAATGAGATTTGAGGCTGACGAATGGTAGGACCATGTCGTGCCGCGGCAGTTGAGTCATCATAGGCCCGTCATATATTTTAAACGGCAGCCAGCAATCGATTGAAAGACAGGAGCACTGTGGGACATTGGGTGGGAGGACTGACAACTGATCTGTTTGTAAGATGGCAGCAGTCAGAGCAAGGGTGGAGCCCATGTTTTCTCATGTCTCCCTGTACGTGTTCCTCCAAGCGGCAATGGCAGGAGGGAAGCGCTTTTCCCATCGGAACGGGTGGAGGAGGGTGGCAGGCAGGCTGGCAGGCAGGGCCTGGCAGGAGATTGAGGAGGAGTTGAGCAGACGTGAGGTAGTCCCATGTAAGAGGCTTCAGTGCAGGAACAGGATCAATGCCCTGATGTAGTATGGCAAGGTGAGTGCAGTGCCTTACATTAAGCTGACAGCCTTAAATGTCACACAATATGAAAATGAAATTGGAGGAAGGGTGCCCCCACTCATTGGTTCAGATCCTCCTCCATCAGATCCTCCTCCAGCTCAGTGACCACCTCCCTGATATGGCACAATCTTCAGTGACACTGCTGCTCTGACATTTGCAGGAAGCAGAGCCTCTGATGGTAAACCCACTCGTGGGTAGCATCATCTGCACTCAAGAAGCTGCTTGCGTGCTACTGTGCTGCCCTGCTAATCCACACTCTGTTCCAGCCTCACGATTCCTGTCCCTCGCTGGGTGCAGCAGACCAACCCTGGGGACTGCTGTTCTCTCCATCTCTGATGCTCCTCCACAATGGGAGATCTCAAAACAGGAGTGGATGACACCTATTGTAAATTGCTGCACTCACTTCTCAAACCCTTCATTGTTTTCATTTTTTATACCTATCTTATAAGTCAGAGAGGATGCTCATTCTGAATACCTCTGTTGTGATCGCCAAGATCGGTCAGCCTCCAGATTGCCAATACCGTGATTCAATATCTCTCCCCCTCCCTCCAGTGCCACAATGCTTTTCACAGCCAAAACTGACCTTCCTCTGAACTTCCCCTTGGTTATCGATGGCGAGTCTCTGAAACTGTTAGTCTCGCCCGCCTTTCACTAAATTGTGAATAGTTTGGAAAATTGCCATGAATTTCCTGTTTTCTTTGCTCCGTTATCTGCCCAGTGTCTTAAAGTGGAGCCTCCACCCACGAGATCGGTCGACTCGGGGAATATCACCTAACCGTGTAAGGACGTCAGGTTTCCTTTGCACCGCTGTCCAGCGGCATTTTCACTCCCAGACTGTGGTCACTGTGCAACAAAATTCTGCCCTCCATTTAAAAGTCACGTGTATCCCATTGAATCACCCATCCAACATACACGCAAATTTCACATTGCACCGCCAAGACAACAGTGTCAGAAAACATCATGAACTGAAAGTTTCATTCCATTATACTACTGGATACAATCGGGATGATTTTGTAGAAATCCAAATTATTTCTCAATTTTTTAAAACTAAACTCACTCAGCAAATCTCCATGTCTTCAGCAGCATCATTTTCGGGCGAGTGAGTTCTGATTGATTTAATTGTTGATTTTAGATATCAGACAGAGTGATGGATTAAAAAACGTGATGGTAACAAGTAAAAATGTACCCACCCCGAATTCTAGAGATGTTCCCTTCAGGATATTCTGATCCAGGATCCGTGTCACCCAAACTGTAACTGGTGTAATATTCAATCTGATTGAGGGACTCAATGGAATCAGTAACTGTTAAACACAAACATGGATGGTTATTGGAGAGATTGATTGGCACGTTCGAATAAATAACATAATACCGTCATCATCTGGTGACAACGTCCTGGGACTTTGTATCTGACGTGATTGTGGAAAATTCATCACAGGGACTGCAGTGGTTCAAGAGCAACTAGGGTTGGACCTTAAATGTTGGCTCATACAGCGAGCCGTTAAAACAATACGCAGTACAGCCGGTCGGTCAGATTTCAGACATCAGAGCAGAGACAATAGTGTAAAACATAGTCAGTGAGCACAGTTTCTTAATCCAAAATCCCTCCACCCTGTCTCTTTCCCTTTCAGAGTCTCAAACGGCAGGTGGTGGGGCTCCAAAACCGAGCCCCACCCCGGATAATGGGGTAGAAAAGTGTGCAAGGAGGGCAATAACGGATTTGAAATTCGAGTCATAGAGTCGCACAGCATAGAAACAGGCCCTTCGGCCCACAGCGTCCATGCCCACCATAATGCCTATCTATACTATTCCCCCTGCCTGCATTAATTCCACATCCCTCTATGCCTTGCTCATTCAAGTACCTGTCCAGATGCCTCTTAAATGTTACTACTGTTACACTCTCCACCACCTCCTCTGGCAGCTCATTCCAGATAAACACTATTCCTTGTGTGAAAAATTTTATCCCCTTTAAACCTCCTCCCTCTCACCTTAAATCAATGCCCTATAGTTTTAGTCACCCTTAACATGGGAAGCAGACTCTGGCCAGTTAACCTATCTATGCCTCTCATCATTTTATATACCTCTATCATGTCCCCTCTCAGTGTCCTTCGGTCCAGGGAAAACAGACCCAGCCTATCCAATCTCTCTTTATTAATCAAGCGCTCCAAGCCAGGCAACAGCTTTGTGAATCTTTTCTGAACCCTCTCTAGTTTAATCACATCTTCCCTGTAGTGCAGCGACCAGAACTGCACACAGTACTCCTAGTGCAGCCTAACCAACGTTATGTGCAACTGTAACATGACGTCCCAACTTTTGTACTCAATGCCTCGGCCGATGAAGGCAAGCATGCCATTCGCCTTCTTCACCACCCTGTCTAACTGTATTGCTACTTTCAGAGAACTATGTACATGCACCCCAAGGTCTCTCTGCTCAACAACACTCCCAGGGCCCTGCCATTCACTGTTTATCTCCTTCCCTGGTTCAACTTTCCAAAATCCATCATTTCGCACTTGCCTGCGTTAAATATACCATTTGCCAATCCCTTGCTCACTTTTCCAGTTGATCTATATCCTGTTGTAGCTTTAGATAACCTTCTTCACTGTCCACTATACCACCAATTTTGGTATCATCTGCAAACTTACTAATCATGCCCCCTGCATTCTCATCCAAGTCACCAATATGTATGACAGACAACAGAAGGCCCAGCACCGATCCCTGCGGCGCACCACTGGTCACAGGCCTCCAATCTGAAGAACAACAATCCACTACCACCCTCTGCCTCCTATCACTAAGCCAATTTTGTATCCAATGTGCTACCACACCCTGGATCCCATGTGTTCGAACCTTCCGGAACAACCTACCATGCAGGACCTTGTCAAAAGCCTTGCTAAGGTCCATGTAGACAACGTCCACCGCCCTGCCCTCGTCAATCCTCTTGGTCACCTCCTCAAAAAACTCAATCAAATTCGTAAGATATGTTTTCCCACGCAGAAAGCCATGCTGACTATCCCTAATCAGACCTTGCCTTTCCAAATGCATATAAATTCTGTCTCTCAGAATCCCTTCCAATAAATTTCTCACCACTGATGTAATGCTCACCGGCCTGTAGTTCCCTGGCTTATTCCTGCTACCCTTCTTAAATAAAGGCACAACATTAGCTCTCCTCCAGTCTTCCGGTACCTCACCCATTGCTAATGATGATACAAAACTCTCTGCCAGGTCCCAGCAATCTCTTCCCATAGCCTCCTAGGATACACCTGGTCAGGCCCCGGAGATTTATCCAACTGAATGTGCTTCAAAACCTCCAACACCTCCTCCCTTGTAATGTTGATATGCTCCAGGATATCGCTGGTCCCTCCCTTGAACGCATTAGCTTCCGTGACGTTCTGTACGGTAAATACAGACGAAAAGTATTCATTTACGACCTACCCCATTTCCCGTGGCTCCACACATCGATTACCACACTGATCCTTAAGGGGACCTACTCTCTCCCTAGCTACCCATTTACTCTTAATATACTTATTGAATCGTTTAGGATTCTCATTTATCTACCAGGGAAATCGTCTTTGTGTGTTTTGTTGTAACCTCAGAAATTTATCTCAATGGTTAAATCGCTCCCTAAATATATCACAGGACAAAGCTTTCATCGATTTTCTAGTGTTGTTGCCCCAGTATCATGAAGTGGAATTTGTAGATATTATGTTAAGCATCAGAATACAAAGTGTCAGAATAAGTTTTTTTGTAGAAACCACTGATTTCAGGTAAGGAGTTCCTGATGGGAACGTGTTTCTGATCCAGAAATCCAGTCACCTCGAGAAATAAAATCTGAGTCAATGTGACTGTCTCCTCCTGAGAGCAGTGATTATTTATGGTCTTGTTTAAATGGAATAAAATTACATGAAAGTTACAAACAAACTGAAATAACGTTCTTTAACCATTCGCGATGGGTGGGAATCTTCCCAAACCCATTGCTCATCTTACTATACACACTGATATAGACACACTCGCACTGTGATAGGCCACCTTCACAGGGTGATAGTGAACGGATTTCTGACAGTGTTCAGTCAGTAAACTGACCATTAAAATGGGGTATTTAAGTGGAAGTGACATTTGTCTAGACAAAATTCGGTATGAAATATAAAACACAGACCTGAACGCCGGATCTGATAGGAATCCTTGCCAGGTGGAATATTCTCAATCTCTTCATAAATTGCTTGGTATAAACCAGCCGGTGAACCCTTGCCACCAGTGACAGAACCTGTCAGATGAAGAGTAGGGAGATTAAAGTTTAGTTGCAAACCACGAGCGTTTAACAGTAAATTATCTGCGAACACATCCAAATCACAGAGATGCCGATAGTAAAGAGACAAAGCCAGGTATTGTGAATGCAGAGTAGTTTTGTTGTGCATATTTTCGGATAAGTCTATGTATCTATTTTTTTTGCATTCTCATATATTTACCTGCAGCAGACTGGGGACAAATTCAATCAAGTTTGTTAGAAACGATCTCCCCCTGACAAAGCCATGCTGAGTTCCCCGATTAATGCCTGCCTGTCCAAGTGGAGATTAATCTTGTTCCTCAGGATTTTTTCCAATAGTTTCCGTACCACTGATGTTAGATTCACCAACCAGTAATTATCTGGTTTATCCCTGCTACCCCTCTTGAATAATGGTACCACATTCACTGTCCTCAGTCCTCTGGTACATCTCCTGTGATCAGACAGGATTTGAAAATCTGTGTCAAAGCCCCTGCTATCTCTTCCCTTGTCTCACGTAACAGTATGTGGCACATCCTCCCAGGGCAGTACTGTGGCGCAGTGGTTAGCACCGCAGCAACCCGGGTTCAATTCTGCGTACTGCCTGCGTGGAGTTTGCAAGTGCTCCCTGTGTCAGCGTGTGATTCCTCTGGGTGCTCCGGTTTCCTCCCACATGCCAAAGAATTTCAGGTTGACAGGTAAATTGGCCATTGTAAATTGCTCCTAGTTTAGGTAGGTGGCTGGGAAATATAGGGACAGGTGGGTATGTGGTAGGAATATGAAATTAGTGTAGGATTAGTATAAATGGGTGGTTGATGGTCGGCACAGACTTGGTGGGCCGAAGGGCCTGTTTCAGTGCTGTATTTCTAAACTAAGCTATCTCATCTGGGCCTGAGGATTTATCCATTTTAAGCCCACTAAAACATCTAATACTTCCTACCTTTCAATGTTAATTTATTCAAGTATATCACAATTCCCTTCCCTGATCTCTACACCAGCATCATCCATCTCCATGGTGAACACAGATGAAAAGTAATAATTTAAAACCTAATCTATGTCATCCGGCTCCACACAGATGGCTACTTTGGTCCCTAATCGGCCCTACTCTTTCCCTGGTTATCCTCTTTCCATGAATATACTTTAAAAACTCCTTGGTATTGTCCTTTATCTTGCTCACAAGTGTTTTTGCATGCCCCCTCTTCGCTCTCCAAAGTCATTTTTTAAGTACGGCCTGTGCTTCCTATACTTTTTTAGGGCTTGCGCTATTTTCAGCGCTCTGAATCTGTCATAAACCTCCTTTTTATTCCTTATCTAATCCCCCATAACCCTTGACATCCAGGGTTCCCTTGGACTTGTTGCTCCTACCCTTCAACTTTACGGGAATATGTTGGCCCTGATCTCTCCTATTTCCTTTTTGAAGGTAAGAGCCCATGGGATCCAGGGCAATTTGGAAAATTGGATCCAAAGTTGGCTTAGTGCCGGAGGCAGAGGGTGACGGTCAAGGGTTATTTTTGCGATTGGAAGCCAGGGACCAGTGGTGTACTGCAGGGATCGGTGCTGGGGCCATTACTGTTTGTAATGTACATTAATGATTTAGACGTGGATATAGGAGGTATGTCAGTAAGACCGCAGATGACACGAACACTACTGGTGTCATAAACAGTGAGGAGGAAAGCCTTAGATTGCAGGACGATATAGATGGGCTGGTAAGATGGGCGAGGGAGTAGCAAATGGACTTTAATCCAAAGAAGTGTGAGGTGATACACTTTGGGAGGACTAACAAGGCAAGGGAGTATACAATGGATGGTAGGACCCTAGGAAGTACAAAGGGTCAGAGGGACCTTGGCGTACTTGTCCATAGATCACTTAAGGCAGCAGCACAGGGAGATAAGTTGGTTAGGAAGGCATATGGGATACTTGTATGTATTAGCCGAGTCATATAATATAAGAGCGGGGAGGTTATGATGGAGCTGTATAAAATTATAGTTAAGCCACAGCTGGAGTACTGTGTACAGTTCTGGTCACCACTCCAATCGAACCCGGGTCCCTGGAGCTGTGAGGCTGCGGTGCTCACCACTGCGCCACTATGCCGCTTTTCCCTGGTTCTGTCTTTGCTAAAAGTAATAATCTCAAGCATTACATGGTTCTGAAGAAATCGCATTAACGTGCAAAGCTGGTGCTCTTTCTCTCTCCACAGATGATACCAGACCTGCTCAGTGTTTCCAGCATTATCTGATTTCAAGTCTGATAATGCTCGCCTTCTGCTGGTGGTTACAGGTGTTTCAGTCAGCCGACCAAAAACAAAAATCACCATCAGCTGGAGAGTCAGCACGATGTAGTCGTTCTCCCGACTGAGTAACAATTGCACACCACTGATGACGAACTAAAATACTTAGAATTAAATTGCAAAAACACATTAATTTCTGATCAGATTCTCCTGCTCTACCGCCATACTCCGGGATAGTGCAGCACAGTAAAACAACATTGTATTGTATCTAGGAATTGGTGTATATTTAGAACTTGAATCATAATATTGGAATTAATATTGACAAAGACACACATTACAGCTAAAACATGGAATCAATGTTTTTATTAATTTTGCATTATTTCCATTGTACATCAACACTTACATTATAAACTGCAGTAATTTGTCCACATCGAGTAGATGGCGGTGGAGGAAGCCGATACAATAAATGCAGATAAAAGAGACAGACCATTTATTCTTCGACAGACGTATTCTAAACATTCTTTAATAGGATATGAACATGTGAAACGGTTACAGAACGAATTTCATACCAACTCTTTATTGATAAGCAATGGATTTAATCTCTGTGTCAGTGTTGGTAATTACATGTGGAGGAATGTATCTCAGTATTTGTACAGACAGAGAAATGATCCGAAATCAATTCTGTTTGGTATTTTAATTAAACAGATTACACACACTTTCAGAGAAAATATGGAGAAAAGCCAAATCCTGTTATTCCAACACCAAGTAATCTGGTGACTGATGAACGCAAAGTGATGCTTATATCGTGAAGTAAAGCACATTCAGCATGTTCACACTGTTGGAAATGTTCATGCCATTGTTTCAGATTTAACACAGAATATTTTCCACCAGTCTGTGATACACCTTTAGACATAATTTGCTGGATTTGAGGCTGACTTTTCAGCTGAAAGGATAAGAGAAACGACTTGAGAGGGTTACAGCAATGCCAACCATCAAATAAACACATCAAATACAGTATATGTTCTCTACTCAGAATATTTCTGTTTCAATAATCCTCCTATTTCAATAGTAAGTACACAGAATGTTATCTGCGATACTTTAGAATCACTGACTGCTGAAAACACCATTCATTATCATATTAATATAAGAACCAGCCGGGACTGTACACTGTCAGCACAAATAAATGGAACAAATAATACAGCATTGGTCTTACCGGGTTTATGCAGATGTAAGATGTTGAACCGCACAGTCACTGCCCGTCATTGGTGGAATGTCTGCTGCTGTGAACGTGTCACAGTGAACATCCTCATTGTTTTCAGGATTGGAGGGAACCAGCAAAGCTGTTTCAGTGCGGGTCTGGCAGTTGCATACTATGGAGAGAAAGATGATGGATTAATTATTGAACTAAAAGTGAGTTCAGTGCGGGTCATCTGTATAAGTGTCAATGAGGTGATGGGGACTGGAATTTGAATGGTTTCCAGCTCCATTCACAGTGTTGTTATTTTCCCGCTGGGTGATAGCAGATGAAGTGGATCTGCTGAGCCCGAATCAGGGTGTTTAGATTGAGCACCTGAAGGATTTCCAGTGAATGTGTTCATAACAGAGATAACGTCAGGATGTATTTTCTAAAATAAGTCCAGCATTTACTTTTGTTCAGAGATACAGCACTGAAACAGGCCCTTTGGCCCACCATCAACCACCCATTTTCGAGTAATCCTACACTAATCCCATATTTCTACCACATCCCCACTTGTCCCTATATTTCCCTACCACCTGCCCATACTAGGAGCAATTTATAATGGCCAATTTACCGACCAGCCTGCAAGTCTTTTGGCTGTGGGAGGAAACCGGAGCACCCGGAGAAAACCCACGCAGACACAAGGAAAACTTGCAAACGCCACACAGACAGTACCCAGAATTGAACCCGGGTTGTTGGAGCTGTGGCTGCGGTGCTAACCACTGCGCCACTGTGCCGCCCCATTGAGGAGACTAATTTGCTTTAATCACAACATGAATTTAAATCAACCAGCAGTCTGTGAGATCGCCGATTGGAATGAAATTCAAAGTGGAAACAGAGAGATGGTGACTGTGGGAGTTTAACTCACTGAGAGTGGAGAGATCACCGCCGGCACTTGTCAGTGTGAAGAGATCATCAGGAACACTGTCCAGCAACAAGTGACCATCCTGCGTGTCAATGGCTCCAGTCTGAACATCATCATAATCACCGGGGACCAGACCTGAGAGGAAATAATGATTTTCACAAAAATCACATGGTAACACTGAATATTTAGAATGATATTGTTAGACGCCAATCTACTCAGGCTTGCCAGGTTTGACTGTGATCTTCAGCTGGAATGAGATTTGAGGCTGACGAATGGTAGGACCATGTCGTGCCGCGGCAGTTGAGTCATCATAGGCCCGTCATATATTTTAAACGGCAGCCAGCAATCGATTGAAAGACAGGAGCACTGTGGGACATTGGGTGGGAGGACTGACAACTGATCTGTTTGTAAGATGGCAGCAGTCAGAGCAAGGGTGGAGCCCATGTTTTCTCATGTCTCCCTGTACGTGTTCCTCCAAGCGGCAATGGCAGGAGGGAAGCGCTTTTCCCATCGGAACGGGTGGAGGAGGGTGGCAGGCAGGCTGGCAGGCAGGGCCTGGCAGGAGATTGAGGAGGAGTTGAGCAGACGTGAGGTAGTCCCATGTAAGAGGCTTCAGTGCAGGAACAGGATCAATGCCCTGATGTAGTATGGCAAGGTGAGTGCAGTGCCTTACATTAAGCTGACAGCCTTAAATGTCACACAATATGAAAATGAAATTGGAGGAAGGGTGCCCCCACTCATTGGTTCAGATCCTCCTCCATCAGATCCTCCTCCAGCTCAGTGACCACCTCCCTGATATGGCACAATCTTCAGTGACACTGCTGCTCTGACATTTGCAGGAAGCAGAGCCTCTGATGGTAAACCCACTCGTGGGTAGCATCATCTGCACTCAAGAAGCTGCTTGCGTGCTACTGTGCTGCCCTGCTAATCCACACTCTGTTCCAGCCTCACGATTCCTGTCCCTCGCTGGGTGCAGCAGACCAACCCTGGGGACTGCTGTTCTCTCCATCTCTGATGCTCCTCCACAATGGGAGATCTCAAAACAGGAGTGGATGACACCTATTGTAAATTGCTGCACTCACTTCTCAAACCCTTCATTGTTTTCATTTTTTATACCTATCTTATAAGTCAGAGAGGATGCTCATTCTGAATACCTCTGTTGTGATCGCCAAGATCGGTCAGCCTCCAGATTGCCAATACCGTGATTCAATATCTCTCCCCCTCCCTCCAGTGCCACAATGCTTTTCACAGCCAAAACTGACCTTCCTCTGAACTTCCCCTTGGTTATCGATGGCGAGTCTCTGAAACTGTTAGTCTCGCCCGCCTTTCACTAAATTGTGAATAGTTTGGAAAATTGCCATGAATTTCCTGTTTTCTTTGCTCCGTTATCTGCCCAGTGTCTTAAAGTGGAGCCTCCACCCACGAGATCGGTCGACTCGGGGAATATCACCTAACCGTGTAAGGACGTCAGGTTTCCTTTGCACCGCTGTCCAGCGGCATTTTCACTCCCAGACTGTGGTCACTGTGCAACAAAATTCTGCCCTCCATTTAAAAGTCACGTGTATCCCATTGAATCACCCATCCAACATACACGCAAATTTCACATTGCACCGCCAAGACAACAGTGTCAGAAAACATCATGAACTGAAAGTTTCATTCCATTATACTACTGGATACAATCGGGATGATTTTGTAGAAATCCAAATTATTTCTCAATTTTTTAAAACTAAACTCACTCAGCAAATCTCCATGTCTTCAGCAGCATCATTTTCGGGCGAGTGAGTTCTGATTGATTTAATTGTTGATTTTAGATATCAGACAGAGTGATGGATTAAAAAACGTGATGGTAACAAGTAAAAATGTACCCACCCCGAATTCTAGAGATGTTCCCTTCAGGATATTCTGATCCAGGATCCGTGTCACCCAAACTGTAACTGGTGTAATATTCAATCTGATTGAGGGACTCAATGGAATCAGTAACTGTTAAACACAAACATGGATGGTTATTGGAGAGATTGATTGGCACGTTCGAATAAATAACATAATACCGTCATCATCTGGTGACAACGTCCTGGGACTTTGTATCTGACGTGATTGTGGAAAATTCATCACAGGGACTGCAGTGGTTCAAGAGCAACTAGGGTTGGACCTTAAATGTTGGCTCATACAGCGAGCCGTTAAAACAATACGCAGTACAGCCGGTCGGTCAGATTTCAGACATCAGAGCAGAGACAATAGTGTAAAACATAGTCAGTGAGCACAGTTTCTTAATCCAAAATCCCTCCACCCTGTCTCTTTCCCTTTCAGAGTCTCAAACGGCAGGTGGTGGGGCTCCAAAACCGAGCCCCACCCCGGATAATGGGGTAGAAAAGTGTGCAAGGAGGGCAATAACGGATTTGAAATTCGAGTCATAGAGTCGCACAGCATAGAAACAGGCCCTTCGGCCCACAGCGTCCATGCCCACCATAATGCCTATCTATACTATTCCCCCTGCCTGCATTAATTCCACATCCCTCTATGCCTTGCTCATTCAAGTACCTGTCCAGATGCCTCTTAAATGTTACTACTGTTACACTCTCCACCACCTCCTCTGGCAGCTCATTCCAGATAAACACTATTCCTTGTGTGAAAAATTTTATCCCCTTTAAACCTCCTCCCTCTCACCTTAAATCAATGCCCTATAGTTTTAGTCACCCTTAACATGGGAAGCAGACTCTGGCCAGTTAACCTATCTATGCCTCTCATCATTTTATATACCTCTATCATGTCCCCTCTCAGTGTCCTTCGGTCCAGGGAAAACAGACCCAGCCTATCCAATCTCTCTTTATTAATCAAGCGCTCCAAGCCAGGCAACAGCTTTGTGAATCTTTTCTGAACCCTCTCTAGTTTAATCACATCTTCCCTGTAGTGCAGCGACCAGAACTGCACACAGTACTCCTAGTGCAGCCTAACCAACGTTATGTGCAACTGTAACATGACGTCCCAACTTTTGTACTCAATGCCTCGGCCGATGAAGGCAAGCATGCCATTCGCCTTCTTCACCACCCTGTCTAACTGTATTGCTACTTTCAGAGAACTATGTACATGCACCCCAAGGTCTCTCTGCTCAACAACACTCCCAGGGCCCTGCCATTCACTGTTTATCTCCTTCCCTGGTTCAACTTTCCAAAATCCATCATTTCGCACTTGCCTGCGTTAAATATACCATTTGCCAATCCCTTGCTCACTTTTCCAGTTGATCTATATCCTGTTGTAGCTTTAGATAACCTTCTTCACTGTCCACTATACCACCAATTTTGGTATCATCTGCAAACTTACTAATCATGCCCCCTGCATTCTCATCCAAGTCACCAATATGTATGACAGACAACAGAAGGCCCAGCACCGATCCCTGCGGCGCACCACTGGTCACAGGCCTCCAATCTGAAGAACAACAATCCACTACCACCCTCTGCCTCCTATCACTAAGCCAATTTTGTATCCAATGTGCTACCACACCCTGGATCCCATGTGTTCGAACCTTCCGGAACAACCTACCATGCAGGACCTTGTCAAAAGCCTTGCTAAGGTCCATGTAGACAACGTCCACCGCCCTGCCCTCGTCAATCCTCTTGGTCACCTCCTCAAAAAACTCAATCAAATTCGTAAGATATGTTTTCCCACGCAGAAAGCCATGCTGACTATCCCTAATCAGACCTTGCCTTTCCAAATGCATATAAATTCTGTCTCTCAGAATCCCTTCCAATAAATTTCTCACCACTGATGTAATGCTCACCGGCCTGTAGTTCCCTGGCTTATTCCTGCTACCCTTCTTAAATAAAGGCACAACATTAGCTCTCCTCCAGTCTTCCGGTACCTCACCCATTGCTAATGATGATACAAAACTCTCTGCCAGGTCCCAGCAATCTCTTCCCATAGCCTCCTAGGATACACCTGGTCAGGCCCCGGAGATTTATCCAACTGAATGTGCTTCAAAACCTCCAACACCTCCTCCCTTGTAATGTTGATATGCTCCAGGATATCGCTGGTCCCTCCCTTGAACGCATTAGCTTCCGTGACGTTCTGTACGGTAAATACAGACGAAAAGTATTCATTTACGACCTACCCCATTTCCCGTGGCTCCACACATCGATTACCACACTGATCCTTAAGGGGACCTACTCTCTCCCTAGCTACCCATTTACTCTTAATATACTTATTGAATCGTTTAGGATTCTCATTTATCTACCAGGGAAATCGTCTTTGTGTGTTTTGTTGTAACCTCAGAAATTTATCTCAATGGTTAAATCGCTCCCTAAATATATCACAGGACAAAGCTTTCATCGATTTTCTAGTGTTGTTGCCCCAGTATCATGAAGTGGAATTTGTAGATATTATGTTAAGCATCAGAATACAAAGTGTCAGAATAAGTTTTTTTGTAGAAACCACTGATTTCAGGTAAGGAGTTCCTGATGGGAACGTGTTTCTGATCCAGAAATCCAGTCACCTCGAGAAATAAAATCTGAGTCAATGTGACTGTCTCCTCCTGAGAGCAGTGATTATTTATGGTCTTGTTTAAATGGAATAAAATTACATGAAAGTTACAAACAAACTGAAATAACGTTCTTTAACCATTCGCGATGGGTGGGAATCTTCCCAAACCCATTGCTCATCTTACTATACACACTGATATAGACACACTCGCACTGTGATAGGCCACCTTCACAGGGTGATAGTGAACGGATTTCTGACAGTGTTCAGTCAGTAAACTGACCATTAAAATGGGGTATTTAAGTGGAAGTGACATTTGTCTAGACAAAATTCGGTATGAAATATAAAACACAGACCTGAACGCCGGATCTGATAGGAATCCTTGCCAGGTGGAATATTCTCAATCTCTTCATAAATTGCTTGGTATAAACCAGCCGGTGAACCCTTGCCACCAGTGACAGAACCTGTCAGATGAAGAGTAGGGAGATTAAAGTTTAGTTGCAAACCACGAGCGTTTAACAGTAAATTATCTGCGAACACATCCAAATCACAGAGATGCCGATAGTAAAGAGACAAAGCCAGGTATTGTGAATGCAGAGTAGTTTTGTTGTGCATATTTTCGGATAAGTCTATGTATCTATTTTTTTTGCATTCTCATATATTTACCTGCAGCAGACTGGGGACAAATTCAATCAAGTTTGTTAGAAACGATCTCCCCCTGACAAAGCCATGCTGAGTTCCCCGATTAATGCCTGCCTGTCCAAGTGGAGATTAATCTTGTTCCTCAGGATTTTTTCCAATAGTTTCCGTACCACTGATGTTAGATTCACCAACCAGTAATTATCTGGTTTATCCCTGCTACCCCTCTTGAATAATGGTACCACATTCACTGTCCTCAGTCCTCTGGTACATCTCCTGTGATCAGACAGGATTTGAAAATCTGTGTCAAAGCCCCTGCTATCTCTTCCCTTGTCTCACGTAACAGTATGTGGCACATCCTCCCAGGGCAGTACTGTGGCGCAGTGGTTAGCACCGCAGCAACCCGGGTTCAATTCTGCGTACTGCCTGCGTGGAGTTTGCAAGTGCTCCCTGTGTCAGCGTGTGATTCCTCTGGGTGCTCCGGTTTCCTCCCACATGCCAAAGAATTTCAGGTTGACAGGTAAATTGGCCATTGTAAATTGCTCCTAGTTTAGGTAGGTGGCTGGGAAATATAGGGACAGGTGGGTATGTGGTAGGAATATGAAATTAGTGTAGGATTAGTATAAATGGGTGGTTGATGGTCGGCACAGACTTGGTGGGCCGAAGGGCCTGTTTCAGTGCTGTATTTCTAAACTAAGCTATCTCATCTGGGCCTGAGGATTTATCCATTTTAAGCCCACTAAAACATCTAATACTTCCTACCTTTCAATGTTAATTTATTCAAGTATATCACAATTCCCTTCCCTGATCTCTACACCAGCATCATCCATCTCCATGGTGAACACAGATGAAAAGTAATAATTTAAAACCTAATCTATGTCATCCGGCTCCACACAGATGGCTACTTTGGTCCCTAATCGGCCCTACTCTTTCCCTGGTTATCCTCTTTCCATGAATATACTTTAAAAACTCCTTGGTATTGTCCTTTATCTTGCTCACAAGTGTTTTTGCATGCCCCCTCTTCGCTCTCCAAAGTCATTTTTTAAGTACGGCCTGTGCTTCCTATACTTTTTTAGGGCTTGCGCTATTTTCAGCGCTCTGAATCTGTCATAAACCTCCTTTTTATTCCTTATCTAATCCCCCATAACCCTTGACATCCAGGGTTCCCTTGGACTTGTTGCTCCTACCCTTCAACTTTACGGGAATATGTTGGCCCTGATCTCTCCTATTTCCTTTTTGAAGGTAAGAGCCCATGGGATCCAGGGCAATTTGGAAAATTGGATCCAAAGTTGGCTTAGTGCCGGAGGCAGAGGGTGACGGTCAAGGGTTATTTTTGCGATTGGAAGCCAGGGACCAGTGGTGTACTGCAGGGATCGGTGCTGGGGCCATTACTGTTTGTAATGTACATTAATGATTTAGACGTGGATATAGGAGGTATGTCAGTAAGACCGCAGATGACACGAACACTACTGGTGTCATAAACAGTGAGGAGGAAAGCCTTAGATTGCAGGACGATATAGATGGGCTGGTAAGATGGGCGAGGGAGTAGCAAATGGACTTTAATCCAAAGAAGTGTGAGGTGATACACTTTGGGAGGACTAACAAGGCAAGGGAGTATACAATGGATGGTAGGACCCTAGGAAGTACAAAGGGTCAGAGGGACCTTGGCGTACTTGTCCATAGATCACTTAAGGCAGCAGCACAGGGAGATAAGTTGGTTAGGAAGGCATATGGGATACTTGTATGTATTAGCCGAGTCATATAATATAAGAGCGGGGAGGTTATGATGGAGCTGTATAAAATTATAGTTAAGCCACAGCTGGAGTACTGTGTACAGTTCTGGTCACCACTCCAAAGGAAGGATGTGATTGCACTGGAGAGAGTGCAGAGGCGATTCACCAGGATGTTGCCTGGGCTGGAGCATTTCAGCAATGAAGAGTGACTGGATTGGCTAGAGTTGTTTTCTTTAGAGCAGAGAAGGCTGAGGTGGGACCTGATTGAGGTATACAAAATTGTGAAGGGCATTGATATGATAGATAGGAAGAAACATGCTCCCTTAGCGGCGGGGTCAGTAACCAGGGGGGATAGATTTCATGTAAGGGGCAGGTGTTTGAGAGGGGTATTGAGGAAGAAACTATTCACAAAGAGGATGATTGGAGACTGGAACACACTGCCAGAAGGGGTGGTAGAGGCAGTACCCCTCACAAAATTTAAGGTATTTAGATGAGCATTTGAAATGGGATAGCATGCAAAGCTAAGGGCCAAGTGCTGGGTAACGGGATTAGAATAGATAGGTGCTTGATGGCTGGCACAGACACGTTGGGCCGAAGGGAGTGTTTCTCTGCTGCATAACTCTATGACTCCATGACCTGATCTCGTGCTTGTGATCGTTTGCAAACTACTTCCAGTCTAGTCAAGTTACAAGGCTCGATCTTTTCAGCTTTATGATTGTCTTGTTACAGAGGCTGTTCTGGCCGGGTCCTTGGCAGAGATAACAGGTCTATGCTGTCCTAGCTATGGACTTTTTCTTATTCAGAGAGAGAAAGAGAGATTTTTCTATAAGAACTCTATATTATTATGAAAAGTGCTTTTTATTAAGAGGTCCATTTCTTATAATAAATCAGGAGTGGGTTAGATGGGTGAAATATGAGTGCAAGCGTTGTTTTGGAATGTCGAATCACCGCTGGTGAATACAGGAGGTCCTATACAAGTATCACTTGTCAAAATAACCGACAGGCCCGGTTAGACAACTCGCGATTGGATGCCCAGAGCCCGAATCTGAAGGGCAGGAATTGATACCCAATGGATGAAGAAAGATGAACAGTGAAATAAATAGCTGAATGCACAGCCCAAAAAATCAAATTATCTTCCTGATCCATTGTTACAATAAGTAAATTCTTCCAGAGTTTCATGTATTATGTGATGAACTCTCACAGTGAATGTGAACACTTCAAATCACTCTCCGTTTTGAATGTCACATTTTATTCATTCTGGAGCACCTTGAATGGAGAAAACCAGCAAAAACGACTGCAATGTATTTCTAACAAGGTCACCTGACAGTCCATAGAAAGCTGCATTGACCGAAAGTCTTGCAAGTATATGACATGAAATCTGCGATTTTCTGTTTGTTCCACGGTAAGATATGAGCCTCACCTCTTCTGATTGACTTTTTCTGTATAACCACCATCAGTGAGACCAACACACAGATTAGCAGGACTCCGAAGCAGACTGCAACTAGGATGGAAGTAGTTTTATATCCCTGTTCTTAATGACAAAAATAAAGAAAGGTTTAGCACAGACACAGTCCATCTTGTGTGATAAAATATTTGCAAGAAGTATTTAATAATTATATCCACTGCTTCCAGGCAATGAGTTGGGCTGAACATTCCCCATTATGTGGTGCACATTGCACCAGAGGAAAGTGTGAAACAATCTAAATTACAGAGACAGTGCACCCATGTTTCTGATCAGTGCAGGACAGTTCAGGTACAGCCAGAAACTGGGATTAGCGGAATTTAAACTGGACCATTTGAAATATGCGGTGAGGCAACAAAATGTTCCAGTCAATGAGAACGTGCACATAGCATCTTCAGAAAATGACAACAATACCAATTCAACTAATACAAACTCTAATGCTAGCTGGACTATTAATAATGGTAAGTACCTGCAGATGTGGATGGGAAAGCAATTGGAGGCACATCGAACCCTATGGAATATATTGTACAAAATGTTCAGGAGGATGAAATTTCAGCACTTTCCATTTAAACGATAAATACTGTTCTTAATTTCCCGAACTAATGAGTCAATTTAACAAAACAAGGTACCCTAACCCCACTCTCCAAACCCTGCCACCCTCACCGGAACAAATCACACTGGCATCTTCCTTGTGATCACAGTCAGATTGAGCCGGCGATGAGGAAGGACAGTCGGCCAGAGAAGATTCGCTTCCAGTGCACTTCACCTCATCCAGCCAGATAACACCGTCACCCTGAGAAAAAGTAGCTCCTCCAGGGGCCAATAGAGCGTGACCACAACCCAGCTGTCTGCAGACAACATTGGCATCGGACAAATCCCAGGAGTCATCACAAACCGTGCCCCAGCTGTTATTGCACAATATCTCCACTCTCCCAGAGCAGTTGGTGTTACCTCCAAACAGGCGCAACCAATGTCCAGAATCTGGCAAAGAGAATCAATTATTATTGTTGATGTAGTATAAGACAGGAGTACAAGTCAGATAGTTGGTATAATAAAGAGGAAGTAGCACCTGGTGAAAGTACATGTTTACAATCATATTCTCGAATGCAGTCCTCTGATCGATGGAGCTGCTCCTCAGTTACTTTTGCTTCTGTTGAGAAGAGAAACATGCTGACTGTATCAGCCACCAATGTTTGAAATGACACTCACAGATTGAGACGTTTGTTGTGTTACCTGAACAAATAACACCAGCATCCTCCCTGTGTTCACAGTTGTGTTTCCCCCACGGTTCTGTTTGACACTGCCAAAGGAACGATTCGTGTGAAATACACTCCATCCCATCGAGCCAAATGGGTCCAGATCCTTCTCCGAATGACAGAGTGTAATAATCGATAGAACTGAGGGGACCGCACTGTAACTGTTTACAGATCACTTCTGCATCAGGTCCATCAAGTGTATCCGAGCACACTGTTCCCCAGGTGCCATTGTAGAACACTTCCACTCTCCCCTCACAGCGATGCTTCCCATTCACCAGCCGCAGCTCTTTGTGCTCTGTCAATGACACAAGAAATATCCAGATAGTTAGATTGATAACTCGTTGTATGTTCATACTGCACAGCTCAACACATGCTGCACCAGTTGTGTTCACTGATTTCCGGTAAGTATTCAAGAAAAGCGATAGAAAAACACCGGCAGCCCATAATGTATTAAAGAATAATCAACACGGATTGAACAACAGAAAGACAAACAACGTTACTGAATTGTTTTCAGACGTTACAGAAATATAACGGGGATAATGCAGTCGACGCAACATGCATGTTTTTTTCAGAAGGCCTCCGACAAGGAACCACATAGTGAGATCATGACTGGGGTCAGAGCATGTGAAGTCAAGAGATCAGTGGAAGAATAGTATAAGACGAGCTACAAAGCACACTGTCGGGTTTAAATGTGGTAACCCAGAATGGCGGAAGGTGGGAAGTCGTGTTCCACAGGTCTGGGGTCACTGCTGCTCAATATTTACAAAAACGATTTTGACTTAGACAAGGGAGACATGATTTCAAAATTTCAGATGACAGCAATTTGGGGATATAGTTAACACTAAGAACAACAAATACGAAATACGGAAGACGTTAGTAAAAGAGCCGAATGGGCAAACAATTGCCAAATGAGTTGAATACAGATAAGTCTAAGGTGGTCAGTGTTGATAGGAAGAATAAAGAGGCAACGTACTTCTTGTAAAATAAGGATTAAAATGATGTATAACAGCAAAGAGACCTCGGGATATAGGGGCACTAATCACTTATAAAGTGACAGAAACCGAAGCTAGTGATCATAAATATAGGATGATCATGAACAAATCTAATAAGATATTCAGGAGAATTATTTTTTTTAGCTCGGAGTGGTTTGAATTTTGAATTCCGAACACATGCAATTGTTGAAGTGATGAGCGTCGATGCCTTCAAGGTAAAGCTGTATAGGTACATGAAGAAGAAAGAAGTAGGCGGATATGCAAAGAGGGTTAGATGCAGTGATATGGGGCGATACTCGTGGGCAGCATAAACACCACATTGACCAGTAAGGCCGAATGGCCAGATTCTGTGCTGTCCATTGTATGTAATTCGATGTCATATCTTCCCTGTGAAGCCATGTGCAGAACACTACGGAAAATGGGCACATGGAAGCACCCTTACCTGAACACAAGATCCTCACATCTTCTTTATGAGGACAGTCGTGGTTACCCCACGATGCTGAGGGACATTCCCAGAGAAATGATTCGTTACCGAAACACTTCAGTTCATCCAACCAAACTGGCCCTGAGCCTCGTTCACAAGATGCCGGAAGTGCCAGGTCCAAGGCCTTTCCACAACCCAGCTGTTTGCAAACCACGTCAGCGTCCGCCAGATCCCAGGAATCATCACAGACTGAACCCCATATCCCATTGTAATAAATCTCCACTCGGCCAGTACATGGGCTTCCACCGTCAGACAGCCTTACCTGCACGTGGTCTGTTGGACAACAGTACAGGAGGATTATACTTTCAATAGACATTCACCTCATCACTCAATGCAACTCATTGCACCATCACCAGCTTTAAAACAAGACATGTTAAATGCGCCTGCGACAGGTAAATAAAGCTATAAAACAGAATATCTGTTTACACATGCTTCTTACACAGAATGTAATGAACAGAAATGTTTCAGATATCCTACTACATCTGGCTTTGACATGTTATGTTCTCCAGTTCCCATTTTATGTTTTGAACGCTGTGTACGTTGTTGTACAGGCGATCACTCACACGAATAACAATTAATTTATACCCATGTTTTATTACTGTATATGTTCGTTGTCCATGTATGTTACCCTTATCTGTTATCTTGGTCAGACATTTACTGTCATCTCCTATTGCCTTTATCTTGAATTGCAAGTGACTTGCATTTATCTAGCGCCATTAACGTAATGCAACATCCCAAGGCGCAGTGCAGGAGTGATATCAAAGAAAATTTAACACAGAGCACCAAAGAATATATTAGGTCACATGACCAAAAGCGAAGTCAAAGAGTTTGCTTGTTATGGAGTATCTTGAAGCAGGGAAGAGAGGTTGACAGGCAGAGAGATTTAAGGAAGCAATTCTGGAGCGTGTGACCTTTGCAGCTTAAGGCACGGCCGCCATGGTGCGCAATTGAAATCAGGAATGCTCAAGAAGCCAGAACTGGGAGCTGTCAAACTGGAGCCGATTGCAAAGAGAGGAGCTGCGAGGCCAAGAAGGGATTTGAAAACAAGGATGAGAAATTTAAAACCGCGCATTGCTGGGAAAAGTAGGTCAGTGAGCAGAGGGCAGATGCCTGAGTGGCAATTGGTCGAGACAGCAGAATTTGCAGAGGTTGGAACTAAGGAAGCCAGCCAGGAGTACATTAGAATTATCGAGTCTGGAGGGAAAAGGGCAATCGACAAGAATAGATCACGGCAAATTCGGGTGATGTCATGGAGGTGAAAATAGACAGTGTTAATGAAGATATGGAGATTTGGTAGGAGGCTCACCCCGGGATCAAATGTAACACCAAGATTACAAGCAGTCTGCCTGAGTCACAGACAGTTGGTGTGGCGAGAAATGGAGTTGGCAGCAAGGAAACATGCGATGGGGACTGATGGTTTCTATCTTTTCAATACTGAGTTGGAGGAATTTTCTGCTGATGCAGTACTGAATGTCAGACTGGAATTCTGACAGTGTACAGGCTGTGGAGGGCTCAAGAGAGCTGAATGTGAGGTAGAGTTGGATACAGTGAGATACATGTGGAAACTGAGGCTCAGTTTGTGGATATCACTGAAAGGCAGCATGTAAATGAGAAATGAGGTATCAATGGATAGATCCTTTGGTGACACTGTAGGTGACTTTGCAGGAGCGGGAAGAGAAGACATTGCCGGTAACTTTCTGACTATGACTGCACAGATAAGACTAGAACCAGCTGAGTGCAGTCCCACCCAGCCAGGGGATAATGGAGAGGGGTTGGAGAGGAATTTCATGATCAATCATATCAACATTTGTAGACAAGTCAAGAAATAGGAGGAGGAAACGTTTAGATTTGTTACAATCACTTAGGATGACATTTGTGACTTTGATAAAAGTTATTCTGGTCTTGTGGTGTGGATAGAAATCGGATTTGAGGAATTGGAACATGCAGTCCATAAAAGATGAGCATGGATTTGGGAGGCGACAACACATTCAAGGACGTTGGCGAGCAACGAACAGTTGGAGCTGGGGCAATAATTTGCATGGACAGGTGGTCAATGGTTTCTTTCTGAGGAGAGGCATGATGACTGCCGATTTGAAGGAGAGTGGGCTGAACATGAAGAGAGAAAGAGAGAATCGTTAATATTGTCAGCTGTCATGGGACCCAGGAAGGGAATGTCTCTGTTCAGTATCTTAGTAGAAATAAGGCGCACACAGCAAGACGTGGATTTCATCAACAGCATAGGTTCAGAGAGAGCGTGAAGGACTCTAGGAGAGAAACAAGAAAAGCGAATTCAGGGTGATGGTGCGGGGTGGGGTTGAACAACTGATAGGAAGTTAGGCCCGGTGGATTGGGGAAGAAAGGTAAGTTGTGGAGGCGACTGAACAGATATTTTTGAACTTTGTGACAAAAAGTCTAGGAGTCCTCTCATTTATTTTTGGAGTTCAGGGTGGACGAGGCAGGGGAGTGGTTCAGGGGGAAGATTTATGATGGAGAAGATATGCTGCGCGTTTCCTTTGCCTTCCTGGATGATCATTGTCTAACGGGTGGTTTTAGCAAAGAAGAGCAGGAACCGATGATGCTTTATGTGATTGATCCATTCAGGATTATATTACCAGATTGTTGGCCAGATGTCACCCAGCCTTTCTGTTTTTTTAAAATTCTTTCATGGGGTGTGGGTGTTACTGGCAAGGCCAGAATTTCTTTTATCCACCCTATATATTACTTCCAATTCATACTGGAGAATGTAACGTCCACAAGTTCTACCCTTGAACATCAGTCTTGCTATATACAGTATCTTCGTGTAGAACTATGTTCCAGGGTCGTGTTGATTATAACATTATCATAAATAGATGTAATATTAATTGCATAACAGAATCACTTACTTTTGTAAGGATGGGACTCTGTATTTGACAATGAAGACATTTGAGTAATTTTAGAGATAAACCATACGTCTGAACAGAGAATATGCAGACCTCTCTGTCCAGACAGGCTGCTGCTATTATGTTCAATGAGCAGACGAAACTTGTGAGGCATATTATCAATTGCTATTGTCTGTAAAATATCAATGATCTAAACTACCAATTATATCAATATATGACTGTTGGAGTGAACAAAGAGGGCAGAAAACAGGATCTCTCTGCAAAATGTTGGACAGGATCAGGAAGTGTCATTGGACAATTGAACTCCAGATGTGTAGACCTCCTGGCTGAGCAGGAAACCAGTATTTAATCTGGACGAGACAAAAATGATTGGACTAATTGCGTCAGGCACTTTGGGGAATAAGAATCAGGATGTGACCCATCAGATAGAGAAGTAGAAGACAAGGAGAAGACACATGGCTTCTGTAGGCGGACATAAATGTTGGGTGGAGCTGAACATCTACCTAACGAAAGAACAAGATGACATACTCTACTCTGTCCAGTGACTGAGTGTGTAATAACCATTCGGCACTGTAAACTTCTGACGTGAAACGATGGAATGTATTGAATGCCGCTGTGTCCGAAAAAAATACTTACTGTAACCAATCGGTATTAAATCTGAATCATTAACTATCTCATATGTTGTAAGTTCCACTCTGTCATATTTAAATAAATGTTCGTTGGAACAACCCCAAACTATCATTAGCGAAATATCAGCACGGTTTTGTGAAGGGTAGGTCGTACCTCACAAACCTTATTGAGTTTTTCTAGAAGGTGACCAAACAGGTGGATGAGGGTAAAGCAGTGGATGTGGTGTATATGGATTTCAGTAAGGCGTTTGATAAGGTTCCCCACGGTAGGCTATTGCAGAAAATACGGAAGTATGGGGTTGAAGGTGATTTAGAGCTTTCGATCAGAAATTGGCTAGCTGAAAGAAGACAGAGTGTGGTGGTTGATGGCAAATGTTCATCCTGGAGTTTAGTTACTAGTGGTGTACCGCAAGGATCTGTTTTGGTGCCACTGTTGTTTGTCATTTTTATAAATGACCTGGAAGAGGGTGCAGAAGGGTGGGTTAGTAAATTTCCGGATGACACGAAGGTCGGTGGAGTTGTGGATAGTGCCGAAGGATGTTGTCGGGTACAGAGGGACATAGATAGGCTGCAGAACTGGGCTGAGAGATGGCAAATGGAGTTTAATGCGGAAAAGTGTGAGGTGATTCACTTTGGAAGGAGTAACAGGAATGCAGAGTACTGGGCTAATGGGAAGATTCTTGGTAGTGTAGATGAACAGAGAGATCTTGGTGTCCAGGTACATAAATCCCTGAAGGTTGCTACCCAGGTTAATAGGGCTGTTAAGAAGGCATATGGTGTGTTAGCTTTTATTAGTAGGGGGATCGAGTTTCGGAGCCACGAGGTCATGCTGCAGCTGTACAAAACTCTGGTGAGACCGCACCTGGAGTATTGCGTGCAGTTCTGGTCACCGCATTCTGGGAAGGATGTCGAAGCTTTGGAAAGTGTGCAGAGGAGATTTACTAGGATGTTGCCTGGTATGGAGGGAAGGTCTTCCGAGGAAAGGCTGAGGGACTTGAGGTTGTTTTGGTTGGAGAGAAGGAGGAGGAGAGGTGACTTAATAGAGACATATAATATAATCAGAGGGTTAGATAGGGTGGATAGTGAGAGTCTTTTTCCTCAGATGGTGATGGCAAACACGAGGGGACATAGCTTTAAGTTGAGGGGTGATAGATATAGGACAGATGCCAGAGGTAGTTTCTTTACTCAGAGAGTAGTATGGGCGTGGAACGCTCTGCCTGCAGCAGTAGTAGACTCGCCAACTTTAAGGGCATTTAAGTGCTCATTGGATAGACATATGGATGAAAATGGAATAGTGTAGGTCAGATGGTTTCACAGGTCGGCGCAACATCGAGGGCCGAAGGGCCTGTACTGCGCTGAAATATTCTGATTCTAATTCTAAAAAACAAACATCGGTCGAGGCTTTCATTCTGCACAATACAACTTCCCCAGAACATATGCCTGCATTGACATGCTGCACAATGGACCTTTCAAGCAACTGGTCCAAAACATCTGTTTACTTTTATACACAGCCTAATGAAACTTACACCAGAACAACTCCCACACAGCTACCTGCTCTTATATACTGTACAATGGAACTGATTGCAAGCTCGACGCCGGATTTGATACCACAGCTGAGAGTCCAATTCTGTATTCTATTTATCACAAAATAGAGATCTTTCACGTCTATCATCATTCACCTCCCTTCCTGCCGCAGCCCATCTGCTGCTGAAATGCTCACCCATGCTTTGCTGTCTGTGGAACAGCATATTTCAATGTTCTCCCGGGTGATAACCCATCCTGCATCCTCCAGAAACATCAGCTCATCCAAAGCTTTGTCGCCTGCCCTCCATTAAGCCCCTCTCAGGAACGCCACTGCACTCACTGGTATCCCTGCTGCCAATGCATCGAGTTTTCAATTATGATCTTCATGTTCAGACACCTTCATGCTCTCCCCCTGCCATCAGTATAACCTCCTCCAGCCTGAATCATTTCGAGAGCTCTGCATTTGTCTGAATCCAGCTTCTTGTACATCTCCCACCTCCATCCCCCACAACTTTCAGTCTAGCCTTTAACCATCTAACCACCCAGATGAGAATTTCCACCCCAAACATCTCTGTGTCTCCGCCTCTTCAAATCCAACCATCTGACTAAAAGTTTAGTCACCCACTCTAACATCTCTTTGACTGGCTCTGTGTCAGTTTTCTGTCCGATTACATTCCTGATAAACTCTTTGTGATGTATGTGTTTATTGAAAGTTCTGTGAGAAAAAAGTTCTTGTTGTTTAATTGTGTCCGTGTTCTCTCTCCCTGAACACCACCCAGTCCATCCCCAGCTCCCCCACCGCCCACCCTGCTCATCCCCTACCCCCAAATGAAATTACTGATTTGAGACACCCAGGAACAAGTAACCTGTATTATCACTTTTCTCAGCAGATTAGACATTTCACTTCTTTGTTATTGTAAAAGCAGTGAAGAATTTGTTTACCTGAACACAGGACCCCAACATCCATACTGTCAGTGAGAGACGAATTCAATGTGAACAAACTGCAGTTCTGGAGCTGCAATTCATTTCCTCCACATTGGACATCATTCACCCAGACGGGTCCTTCACCCTTTCCGTCCTTTGGATAGTTATAAGTGGCTGTCGCTTCACCGCAGCCCAGCTGTGTACAGACCACGTTGGCATCATTCAGGGTCCAGAGACTGTCCTGCAATCTCCTCCAGCTGCCGGTGTAGTAAATCTCCACTCGCCCATCACACCAGCTTCCCCCGTTAGTCAGCCTTAGTGACCAATTTTCATCTACAATATGAAACACAATGGTGAAATTGAAGCATAGTTTGCTGCCACCAGAAAAGTTATTAATTTTGTTGGTTACTATTTCTGTCATCATTGTTCAGAAGGCTTGTCGGCAGATGTTGTTCACCATCACCTTTTCTCAGTAAATACATTTTGGAGACATACCGAGTAGCTTCCGCTGTTTAAACTGGGGGCCAAGGGTAAAATGAACTGGAGGTGAGCGCGGCACATACCGGCAATTGATAAGTTAAGAGACCGAAGGGTGGGGCAGGGGCTTTAAATGGCTCCTGACAGATGACAGTTCCTTTCATCCCATATGGAGAGAAACAGACAAGTTTACGTTGCCACAATGCTTCCGATGACATCTCAAGTCGCCTCACAGGCAATGAAGCACTTTTGATTTGTCATCACTAATGATGACAGGTGACTGACCCGAGGGACTGAAGGTTGTCCTCCTGTCCACATGTACTGATATTTCCTGCTCTCGCCCTGTACGTGAAGCATCATCAACGTTTATTCCAATTTCTCCCCCTCATCTTCACATGGTCCATCTTCAACTCTTCCATTCCCTTCCTCAACATCTCTGTCTCTGATTCTGGGGATAGGCTATTAACTAATATAAAGAGTAAGCCCAGTGACTCTCACAGTTATCTTGTCTATGATTCCTCACACCACGATTCCTAGAATGATTCTATCACATTCTTCCACTTTCTCCATCTGCATTGTATCTGTCTGGTGATGCAACCGATCATCCCAGTGCTTCCAGATATGTCTTCCTTTTTCCACAACCGAGGATTCTCCTCATCTCCTCATCCACCCACCATGGTTGACAGGGCCCCATCATGTCCATTCCATTTCCCATACTTCTGCTTTAACCCTTTCCCCCCTCGCAGAACCATGATAGGATTCTGCTTCTCCTCATCTTCCACTCCATCAGCTTCCATATTCAACAGATGATCTTCCACCATTTCCACCACCTTTAATGTGATAGCACTACCAAGCACATCTTCCCCTTCCCTCCACTTTTAACATTCCAAAGGGACCATTCGCTCTGTGACACCCTGATGCACTCTTCAATCATTCTCAGCACCCCTTCCCACAGGAACTTCCCAGGCAAGCGCAGAAGATGCAACCACTGCCCTTTTACCTCCACCTTTCTCACCGTCCAAGCCGGCAAATACTGCTTCCAAGTAAAACAACGATTTGCTCGTACTGCTTTCTCTTCAGTATACTGTATTTGCTGTATTGACTGATTATGATGCGTCTCCTTTACATTGGCACAGCAAACACAGTCGAGTGATTAATTTGCAGAACACCTTTGTTTAGTCTGCAAACTTCACCTTTATCTTCCTTGTATTCATTGTATACTCCACTCCCACTCTGACCTCTCCCTCCTCTTTCTCCTACACAGTTCCAATGAAGGTTAACATAAGTTTGAGAAATAGCAAATTAAAAGCAAAATTCAGCGCGTGCTGGAAATCTGAAATAAAAACAAGAAATGCTGGAAATACTCAGCAGGTCTGGCAACATCTGTGGAGAGAGAAGCAGAGTTAACGTTTCAGATCAGTGACCTGCCTTCACAACTGACAAATATTAGAAACGTAACAGGTTATAAGCAAGTTAAGTGGGTGTGGGGCAAGAGATAACAAAGGAGAAGGTGTACATAGGATGAGGTTACAGAATAGCTGACCAGAATGACATGGAGCAAAGATGTGTTAGTGGTGTGTTAAAAGACAAAACATTAGTACAGAAAGGGTGTTAACAGACTGAAAATTGAACAGCCACAAGTACAAACATAATAAAACAGTGGGTAACCCAACTGACCAAACTCAGATGAAATAATATAAAAACAAAAAAAAAATTAAAATTGGAAAAGAAAAAATAACTCAAAATAAAAGTAAAATGGAGGGCCCGTCATGCTCTGAAATTATTGAACTCAATGTTCAGTCCGGCAGGCTGTGGGGTTCCTGATCGGAAAATGAGATGCTGTTCCTCGAGCTTGCGTTGATGTTCACTGGAACATTGCAGCAATCCCAGGACAGAGATGTGAGCATGAGAGCAGGGGGAGCGATGAAATGGCAAGCAACCAGAAGTTCAGGGTCCTGCTTGAGGACTGTTGGAGGTGTTCACAAATCAGTTATGCAGTCTGCGTTTGGTCTCCCCAATGTTGAGGAAAGCACATTGTGAGCAGCGAATACAATATACTACATTAAAATAAATACAAGTAAATCGCTGTTTCATCTGCAAAGGGTGTTTGGGGTCTGGAATAGTGAGGGGAGAGGAGGTAAATGGGCAGGTATTACACCTCCTGCGATTGCAGGTGAAGGTTCTGTGGGAAGGGGATGAGGTGGTGGGGTAGCGGAGGAGTGGACCAGGGTGTCACGGAGAGAACGATCCCTTCAGAATGCTGACAGGGGAAGGGAGGGGAAGATGCATTTGGTAGTGGCATCACGCTGGAGGTGGCGGAAATGGCGGAGGATGATCCTTTGGATATGGTGGCTGATGGGGTGGAAAGTGAGGACAAGGGGAACCCTGTCACTGTTTTGGGAGGGAGGGGAAGGGGAGAGGGTAGAGGTGCAGGAAATGTGCCAGGCACGGTTGAGGGCCCTGTAAGCCACTGTGGTTGTAAGGACCTCCTATAAGGACTCCATTCCATTCTCCAAGATTCTCCGTCTCCGACGCATCTGCTGTGATGATGCTACCTTCCATGACAGCGTTTCTGATATGTCTTCCTTTTTCCTCAACCGAGGATTCCCACCCCCCCGCCACCCCCACTGCGATTTACTTGTACTTCTTTCAATGTAATGTACTGCATTCGCAACAAAAACGACTTGAGAGGGTTACAGCAATGCTAACCATCAAACAAATACTCCAAATGTATGATCTCTTCAGAATATTCCTGCTTCAATAAGCCTCCTATTTCTTTATTAAGTATAGAAAATGTACCCTGATACTCCCTTCAATCATTCTCAACACCCCTTCCCACAGGAACATCCCATTAAAGCACAGGAGTTCCAACCACTGCCCTGTTACCTCCACCTTTCTCACCATCCAAACTCCAAAACACTGCTTCCAAGTGAAACAACGATTTACTTGTACTGCTTACTCTTTCGGATACTGTATTTACTGTATTGACTGATCATGATGCGTCTCCTTTACATTGGCAGACCAAACACAGTGGAGGGATTACTTTGCAGAACACCTTTTTCAAGTCTGCAAGCTTTACCTTTCGCTTCCAGTTGCCTGTCATTTTCATTGTCTACTGCACTCCCACTCTGACCTCTCCCTCCTCTTTCTCCTGGACAGTTCCAATGCAGGATAATATAAGTTTGAGAAACAGCACTTCCTCTTTCCACTAGACTCTTTACAGCATTTTAGAATGACCACTGAGTTCAGCAATTTCAGATCAGATTCCCTCCCCCTTTTTTTCTTTTTTGGACGATATTTGACTTCCAATTTGCACCTCCTCTAGAAATGTGCTTTTTACTTGGCCCATTCTAACATACTTTTGCTCTGCATTGTTCGTTTTACCATTTCATCTCTCCTGTCTTTCACCACATCACGGAGCGTTCCTTTCATTCTTTCCTTGTTACCCCCTTTCTTTAAAAAAAACTGTTAAATCTCTAAGTTCTGATGAAAGATCCACAATCTGAAAGGTTGATACTCTTTCTGTCACCATGGATGCTGCCAGAACTGCTGAGTATTTCCAGCACATCCTGTTTTTATTACCTATATTGCAAATTGTGAAACGTGGGAGCACTTTTGCATTGAGCAGTGTCCCACATACAGTGATCAGATAACTGAGCAGAGAATCTGTTATATGAGGGTGCTGGCTGAGAGATAAATATAATCCTGGAAATTGGGAGAATTTAAATTTACATCAAAATTGTGAAATTTTCAAAGACATAGCACATTGGTGAAATAACGAATTATGCCATTCACTATAATTTTATTGCAATCGGTGTGGTGGAACTTAAAATATATCTCACACTATGTATCTTGCAACAAGTTCACAGTGTTTTCTATTAAACAGATGATCTTTGCAGAGAATTCCATTATAATTCATTTTTGAACTGCCTCCATTGATAACAGTTTCAATGCTCGAGCAACATTTACATTCAATGGCAGTGGTCCTGGGAGCGTCTTGCTGACTCTATAGCCCTTGAAAAATGCTCCAGATTTACCCGGAAATAGATATTATATGACGAGAAGTACTACCAACGAGTCATTGTATGCATAAATGTTTACTGGAGTGAAGCTTTGATTCATTTGTAATTTAATTCAGACCAATAAACCCACAAACACATCTCAGAATCTTATTGACAAAGGAAGCATGGGATCAGCAATACTAGTGAATCAGAGACCTGTGGAAATAGTCAATGATGCTTGACAGCAGAGCGGTTGGTGTATTTCAGTTCAATTGACTGAGATGACTCACCCGTACAGATGACACCTGCATCGTTTTCATGGGAGAAGCAAAACTGTTCCCAGGATGAAACAGGACAATCCCACAATCGCGTCTCGTTCCCCAGACACCTGTAATTTTCCTTCCACACTGCACCAGTACCCTTTCCAAAGCGGGCTCCTCCCGGGATTGAGTTTACTGCCCCACACTGTAAGTGCTCACAGACCACTTTGGCGTCTTCCAAATCAAAGTAAAGGTCACACAGCGTCCCCCACTGGTGTCCATGTAGCACCTCCACCCGACCGGAGCATCTGTCCATCCCACCAACCAATCGAAGTTCAGGTTTTCCTGTATTGAAAACAAATACAAATCCAAATAATTTCTAAATCATCCTCTGCATAGAAAGAGCAAAATAGAAAATGGGTAAAAAGAGGAGAATTTTATCAACACGATTATCCAACCATACTTTACACAAATTATCTATCAAAAACAATTTGAATTACTACAGCAACACAAAAGTAAAATACTGCGGCTGTTGGAGATCTGAAATGAAACAGAAAATGCTGGAAATACTGAGCAGTGCGAGCAGCATCTGTGGAGAAAACAAGAGAGTTATGTTTCAGGTCTGTGTCCTTTCCTCACAATAATTACTACAGGACCTCTTTAAGAAGTTGGCTGAATACTCAAAAGTTAACAGTTCTTCTTTCAAACGTTAATCGATTGTTGGACTTTATCTCTTGGTACTTGGAATATAAAACTCAGAAGGATGTGATGTTTATATTGTATCTGTTGTCGCTTTTGTGCACCGCACTTCACAAAACCATCAGCTTTGGAGTTGGTGCTGGACAGAGTCACTGGAATGACAACTATGCTTCAAGCGTTACATTATGAAGACAAGTTGCATAAACTTTGTTTGCAGTAGATTGCGTTTAGAAGGATTAGACATTATCGAGTTGACGTGTTTAAAATGTTTAACGGTTTTGATAGATGCGCTAGAGAAGATCAAAAGAACAAATACAAAACAAGGCCATTTAGGAGCTGCTTTTCTTCATGAGGGATGTGGACATCTCTGGCAGTTATTGCTCAAATTTATTTGCCATTGAAACCGTTGTCAAGACCTTCTTCTTGAACTAAAATTGATTGCCTGGGCAATGTTCTTCTGCAAGTTCTGAGGTAGGTAGAGTTCAGTCAAAGGTTTTAGGCAAAGTGTGTACCTTTAGCTGCATGTGTTACAAACAAAGTGGGCAGTGTAGAATTTGGTAATTAGTGTGTAAGACTCAAATCTAGCCTTAACATGTAGAATTTAACTTGCAATATTAAAAAGCTGCAAGGC
This sequence comes from Heterodontus francisci, assembly GCF_036365525.1. Lineage (NCBI taxonomy): Eukaryota > Metazoa > Chordata > Chondrichthyes > Heterodontiformes > Heterodontidae > Heterodontus > Heterodontus francisci. Next base: position 615,389 of record NW_027140118.1, read on the forward strand.
AGTTCATGTTAGCAGTTAATCGTGCAAGTCAAGTTCGCAGTAAGCAGTCAATCAGCTGTGATTGTCCGATCTGGGGTAATTACTGTCAGCTGGAAACGGTCTAAACTGTTGCAACTTGAATGAGCCTGCAAAGGCATATAACATTAGACTTCATTGCAAGTGGGTTTGAGTGCAGGAACAGGGATGTCTTACTTCAGGGCCTTGGTGAGACCACATCTGGAGTACTGTGTGCAGTTTTGGTCTCCTTATCTGAGAAAGGATGCCCTTGCCATGGACAGAGTGCAAAGAAGATTTACTCGGCTGGTTTCTAGGATGGCAGGATTTACGTTTGAGGAGAGATTGGGTCCACTGGGCCTATATTCACTAGAGTTTAGAAGAACGAGATAGAGCCACATAGAAACCTATAAAATTCGAACAGGACGAGGCAGGCTCGATGCAGGGAAGATGTTCCCGATGGCTGGGGAGTCCAGAACCAGGTGTCACAGTCTCAGGATATGGGGTATGCTATTTAGAACCGAGATGAGGAGAAATGTCTTCACTCAGTGGGTGGTGAACCTGCGGAATTCTCTACCGCAGAAGGCAGGGGAGGCCAAACAATTACATATTTTCAAGAAGGAGATGGATATCTTTCTTAATGCCAAAGGGATCAAGGGGTATGGGGACGAAACGGAAGAGGGTACTGAATTTGATGATCAAACATGTTTTTTTTAATTGCTTGGCAGGCCCGAAGGGCCGACTAGCCTACTCCTACTCCTATTTTCTATGTTTCCATTTTTAGTCTTCTAGTAAGGCAGAGTGCAACCACAGATTGCAATGTTAACTGAATACATTATGAACATAGTGGGAAGTTAGAGTTTGCTCAGAGAAAGTATTCGGTGCAGAGGGGGAAAAGGAGGTTGTTTTTTTAAATTCTTTCACAGGGAGTGGAGGTTTTTGGCTCGGCCAGCATTTATTACCCAACCCAAATTGCCCTTGCAAAGATGGTGGTGAGCCGCCTTCTTGTACTGCTGCAGCGCATGCGCACTCAGTACACCCACAGAGCTGTTCGGTAGGGAGTTCCAGGATTTGACCCAGCGACGGTGAAGAAACGTTGATATAGTTCCAAATCAGGATGGTGTGCGGCTTGGAGGGGAACTTGCAAATGGCGCTGTTACCATCCATCTGCTGTGCTTGTCCTTCTGAGTGGCAGATGGCGTGGGTTTATAACGAAGTGCTTTGTTTTGTCTGTTCAGCTTGAGAAAGTGTGTGGAGTCACTGATTTAACACAGCACCACAGCCAGCAGCAGCAGAGCCTATTGGGAGAAGCAGACACCAGACAAATAGAGGGGAAGCAATTGTCAAGTCAGAGTATGAGGGGACGTGGATAAGTTTCAAATAAGTATTAAGTTAATTGGTGAGTGCTCAGTGTTTCGGCATTAGCAGACCAGTAAAATAGCTTTAAACCTAAAATGCATCTACAAATAATTTTAACTCTAAAATAAAGACAGACTAAGTTATGGCAGAGCAGTTATTTTTTTCAGGATATAGGATTTTGTGGATGACGCAATTATCCCGAGGGAAAATGACCGTAGTAGATGTATCCACCTGCAAACTCTCTGGCTCTGGGCCATAAAGCTGGAGTGGGAATTGGAGATACCCCAACACAGACAGCAGCAAGAGGAGTATTGGACAGTTTGCTGCAGATTTCAGTCACATCTTGTCGAGAGGTGCGGGGTCAGAATGAGGTTGTTGCAGCTTCTAGTCCACAGTAATGGAAATCCAGATTTGTTGGTGAACGAGGATATGCAGAAAATGAATCTTTCCAACAGGAACAATGTACTGGCTATTTGTGAGGATAAGGATGAAGACTGTCAGAAGGACAGCCAGAATGTTGACCGTGATACGTTGGAACAGGAAGCTGTGCAAAAGGTGGAGGAGTGGAGCATAATTTGATACTTTTAAGTAGTTCAGTCATTAGGGTATTAGGAGTCACAAACAGTATTTGCCCAACTTGTGCGAAGTGAGGGATATATCAAATCAGATTGCAAGAATGCAGGGGAAATATCCAGTCGTTTTGGACCATGCAAGGACCAACAGCATAGGAAAGAAAAGGCAATAGTTTCTTTTCAGAGAGTACCTGGTGCTGAACTATAAAAGAAGATCTCAAGGATTGTAATCTCTGGATTATTATACAAGCCGCTTGCACATTTGAATGGGGAGTGGGGGGTGGGGGAATAGGGAGGTCAACACGTGGTTGAAGGTGTTGATGTTGGAAAGAGGTGTTACTTTTTATGGTACCCACCACTTGTACTGGGATATTAAATAATTGTTCTGTTGGAATGCGCTTCACCTGAACCGGGTTGGGATCAGGGTCCTAGAATAAAGGATAAATAAGGTTGTTACAGGAATCTTAAACTTGTAAGTGGATAAAGGGAAGCTGGTGGGGGCTGGCTGAGGGGGTAGAGCAAAGTTGGAAATCTAACGTAAATAGGCAATACCGGGAGAGGAAAAACTAAAACATGCAATATTTGAGTAAGACAATTTTACAGCTTTACAACACTTGAATCTGCGGTGAAAACAGCTGTTGCTTTCTTGACAAAACAGTAGCTAGAAATACTGGCAGACCTCGACGTTTTGGGCAGTGTACTCTGTCCATTGTCTGGAGAAACAACTGGAACTGGTGGAAGCGATCGGTTTATATGTAGTGGAGAATGGGAATAAGGACAGGATCTTAGGTTATTACAGGTGCTTGTTCTAGCTGCTATTGGTCTGTTAATTATATTCCGTGAAAGGTCAGTACATGCCATTGTGCTTGCTGCTGTTTGGTCAGCTACAGTGTATCGTGGCAGGTCAATCCATACTATTGTTCTGGTCGTGGTATGTTGGCTGCAGAGCAGGGGATGGTGTGTCTCTTGAGGAGAGACAACCAGATATCCACTGAGGAGCAGGCCACTGTTAGGGGGACGTTGTGGTGTTTATAGATGTCCATAGCTTCCCTGATGCAGTGAATGGGACAAGCCTGCCATCGTCAAGTAAACTCAACGCAATGATCACAGCATTGAATGGTCCAATTCCAAACTCACCTCTTCTATTCTGGACTGGCATGCAAGACACAGTAACATCATAAGTATAAAAGAAAACAAAAACATGGGAAAATAGGGAAAAGAGCCCAGATTCTCGTGAATGGCAGATATACAAAGAATAGCAAAGGGTGACAAAATAGATCGCAATAGCTACAATACTTTTACAATAATTTCCAAAATAGTTTGTAAGTAAGAGCAATGTGGCCTCATTAAAATGACAATGGTGATATTATAAATGAAAATAAGGAAATGGCGGGAATTATACATAATTACTTTGCATCAGTATGGACATGGACGTCACTTTTCTTAAGGTTCCTTGTTGTTACAGTTGACCAAAAGCTGCCTTGACGTCGAGGACAGTCACTTTCATCTCACTTCTGGAATTCAGCTCTTTTTTCCATTTTTGGACAAAGGGTGTAATGAGGCCTGAAGCTGAGTGGTCCGACAAACCCAAACTGAGCATCAGTGAGTAGTTTATTGGTAAGTACTGCTTGATAGCGCTGTAAACAACACCTTCCATCACTTTGTTAATGATTGAGAGCAAACTGCTGGGACAGTAATTAGAAAATTGCAATTGTTACACGGCTATTTAAAGTATGTTATCGAGGGAATTATAGATTGGTTCGCCTAACAGCTGTTGTCAGGGAATTACCAGAGTGTACATTTAAAGATGGAGTGTCTGATCACCTTGAAAAGTTGCAGCCAATCAGAGATAGGCAACATGCATTTGTAAAAGGTAGATCATGCCTGATGAACCTGATCAATTGTTTTGTGGAGGTAACTAAAGTAGAGGGCAGGGGAAGCTCAATGGATGTTAATCAGATGGACTTCCAGAAAGCAAACAACAAAATCCCTCATAACTGATTGTTGGCTAAAGTTGCAGCTCACAGGATTTAGGGCAAATTATTGACTACTTGGGACGTGAGCTTAGTGGCAGGAGACAGACAGCAGGGATAATGGGCAGATCATCTAACGGGCAGGATGTGATGGCGCCGTCCCACAGAAACCTCTACTATTTATTAATGATTTAGATGGCTGAATAGAAAGCCATATATAATTGACATACTCAATATTGCCATTGAAAAAAATCAACGATATTGTAATCATGCATATTTTAAGCATACATTTGTAACAACAAAAAAAATAGATTAAGTGACTGTGGAAAACTATTACAATATTGGCAAGTGTGAGGTGTCCAATTTGGAATTTAAAATGTTCCAGTATTTTCGAAATGGTGAAAAAACGGAAAATAGACTTCAGGGTCAAGGGCAAGGACAGAAAAAAAAACAGCAAATGGAATGCTGGGCTTTATATCTGGAGGAACGGAATACAAGGGGCTAGAAATCATGCTACAGCTAAAAAAAAAATCCTGGTCAGGTCACATCTACAGTAGTGTTCAGCTGTGTGCAAACAAAAAAGTATTTTGGGCAGTTAGAACTGTGCAAGAAGTATTGTGCGACAAGAACTGATGCTGGGAGTACTATTGATCATATTTTGCATAAATGATTTCGACTCAGGGAGGGACAGACAATTACAATATTCATTAATGACATGTACTTGGGACAATGGTTAATACTAAGGCAAATTGTGATAAAATACATGACGTTAACGAAATTGTAAATGAATTTTAATGCAGATAAATGTTCACTTACAGATTAGGGTAGGAAGACTGAGAACACATTTTCCTTGGACAATGATAATCTAAATTGTGTCGAGGAGCAATGGGATTCAGGGGTACAGATAGAAAAATGAATACAATAGCAATACAGGTTAACAAAGCTGCAGAAAATACAAAAACATTGAGGATTATTTTCAGAGAGATACGTTGAAAGGGGAGTCATACCCAGCACAAGGAAAGATTTGCTGTTGATTGGAGTCGGTTGATTGGGTGCGAACTGGTCAGTGTTTCCCTGCTTTTCTAGGCAGTATGCAACTGGGCAATTTTCCACCGTATCAGTTGGATCCTAGTGCTGTAACTGTACTGGATCAGCTAGGCTCCAGTTGTTGCTAGTTTTAGAGCACTGATCTTCAGCACTGCAGCTGGAGTGTTATCGGGCCCCGAATCTTTGTTATGTGCAGTGTGCTCAGCCGCTTCTTAATGTTGTGCACGGTAAATTTAGGAATGGACCGAGAAATAGAAAGCATTTGCACAGCAGTAGCTCATTGGCATGGATTGTCACGCACTACTTCTCACCTTTTGCCAGTCTGAATAACTACCTTTAACCCACACTTTGTTGACTGTTTTGCAGCCAGTTTTCTACAGTCTGTCATGATCACCCTTCAAAGTATGCAATTAATTACCTTGAAACCACATTCACAGTTTTAGGTTTAAAAACTAGACAGACAGCTTCTGACCAACAAGATGCAACAGTCAGCATATAATCATAGAATGTTTACAACACAGAAGGAGGACATTCAGCCCGTTGATTCCATGCTGGTTATCAGCAAGAGCTCCTCAGCTGGTCCTATGCTTCTGCCCTTTCCCCATAGCCATGCAAAGATGTTCTCTTCAGGTGCTTGTCCAATTCCATATTGAAAGCCACAATTGAA